>NC_065588.1:126634000-127375875 GCF_024542745.1 Macaca thibetana thibetana
TATTTCATGGATTGCACCTTTGGTGTTATATATGAAAGTCATCAGCAAACCCATGGCCATCTAAGTTTCCTCTTGGTTTTTCTTCCGGGTGTTTTACAGTTTTGTATTTTATGTTTATAAATGTCTGTGATTCGTGCTGAATTAAGGGTGTAAGGTCTGTAGCTGGCTTCATTTTTTGCAGTGGATGGCCCATTGTTTCAGCACCATCTGTTGAAAAGATGATCTTGTTCCATTGCACTGCTTTTGCTCCTTTGTCAAAGATCAGTCAACTATAATTATGTGGGCCAATTTCTGCACTCTCTATCCTATTCCATTGATCTGTTTGTCTGTTCTTTCACCAATGCTGCACAGCCTTGATTACTGTAGCTTTGTAGTAAGTCTTCATGTTGGGTAGTGTCAGTCCTCTCACTTTGTTTTTCTCCTTCAATATTGATTGGGTTGATTGTTCTGGGTCTTTGCTGTCTCCATATAAAATTTAGAATCAGTCTGTTGATAGTCACAAGATAACTTGCTGGGATTTTGATTAGTATTGCATTAAATATATAGATCAAGTCTAGAATAACTGATATCTTTACAATATTGAGCCCTCCTGTCCATAAACATCCATTTATTTATTCCTTCTTTGATATTTTATGATACAATTTTCAACAGTGGAGACACATGGTGCTGTATCTCTGCTACAGAATGGCTACAGGGTTCTGTGGTTAGATGTGCACGGAGGTGCCGGACTGCTGGGGTCAAGTTCTCCCTATCCTTCTTGGGCAGGTTATGCCTTTCTATAAAATGGGGTGGTAATGGTGCCTTGTTCATGGTGTGGATTAAATGGGAGATATGCACACACATATACACATACAAACCATGATTAGGAAGGAGCTGGACTCAGGTGACTCTTGGTAATTGCCTTGGGAATGTTAAAGCACATAGTAACTGTGCTTTATCATTATTCAACTTGCTGAACTTCATGAATAGATCATGAGTCACTTTAGTGACAGAGTCAAAGCACCAAAGCCAACTAGCCAATGGTCCTTGGAAATCTGAGAGAAGGCACAATCTTTATAGCATTTACTTTATGGCCATCTCAACAGAAAGGATCATCCTCACCCCCTCCAAATAAAAACCATCATTTCTAAGCATCACATTCCTTCTGAGAAGTCGGTAGTTACCAAAGTCAACCCACGACATCAGAAAGCAAGAGATGAAACCCTTTCCATGGAGGAAGCTAACCTGCACGTGTCTTACCAAGTTCTCCTGAGCCCACGCTGTGGGTCCGGCTTAGCCCTAGCCACTGGGTTCCAGGCGTCAAAAACACACAGTTTTTGAGCTTGCATTAAGGTAAAGGAATTGCAAATACACTTACTTTTTCTCTGAGAATTGGAGATCTTGAGCACACACACTGCCTAAAACACAATCAAAGGTGCCTCACGTACATAGATTTGGATGAAGGATGACATCATACACAGTTCGGGCAGAGTCCAATGACTGGTGCCTTCTGCCTTTTCATGCATTTCACCCACACAGGGCTTGGTTTGGACAGGAGTAAATGTAGGGCCATGTTTCTGAACTTGCTGAATTTGAGGCATAGGATAGAATCTAGTCCTTGATTGACATTTTTATTTCTTCGACCCTCTGTTTCCACCCTAACTGGCCCTGACCACACTGAGTCACCCCGTCCATGACACATTTCACACGTCCCCAGAGAGGGAGGAGGCTGTAATGTGGGACTTGTGCATGAAACCATCTCTAAGTCAGGACCCCATCACTTCAAAAATATTAAAATTTATCAATTTTCATGAAATGTAAGCTATAAAATTGAATATATTGATGAGCCTCTTAGTATGTAAAAGCTCACTACACCTGGCTGCTTCATAAATTCCTTCTACTACCTCTAAGGCAGTAAGAGAAACAGCTTAGAGACTGGAAGTCCTTTGCCCAAATAGAACCCAGGGATCCAGCCCCCAAATCCAGCCTTAGTCATCCACTCTCCAGTGATGTCTTGCGCGTGGTTTGCCACTTTAACTTCCTCCTAGCCACTTGCCAGGCATCCTGGGATAACGCTGTGGCCTGGGTTCAGTGAGTACCTCTCCCACCCAAAACGCGGGAGGGGCCCTCTTTCCCTTTTCAGTAGCCTGCATGTGTCAGCCATCGGGACGGCTTCCATCCGGAAGTTCATCAAATTGCAGTAAGTCCAAGTATGTCACGTAGCAGATAAGGGAACATACAAGACCCTAGGTGTCATGATGGACAGTGATGGCTGTGATGATGTCATATGCTCAGCTGAGCCTTCTCCCTGTTGAGAAAAGTTCAGCTGGATGCAGGGAGCCTTATGTTACATATCAGGAAAAACTTTCAAACAAAGAGATGTATTTCAACTGTGAGAGTTAAAATACTAAAGACTCGACCCAAGGACATGGAGTAACATTCTTTCCTGAAAATTTTAAGAGTCACTGGATAACGGTGAAGAAAGCCTGGACAGGAATGTCAGAGATGCCTGAACTCAAGACCAGTCACTAGCTGGGTCAACACAGGATAGTTGCTTAATCACGTGTCATATCAGTCCCCGCCTCTATAAAATGGGAACATTAATATTATCATGAAGGTTTATGGTGAGGAACCAAGAGGAGGTAGCTAAATATCCCAGAACATCATAATTGCTTAATAAATAGCAGCTATAATGATTCACTCTTAATACCAAGAGAAATGCCTGGTTCTCTTTTGCTACTACATTTTAGACAAACTGAATAAAAGGAAAATGGTTAACTATGAATTCAACAGGAAAGATCAAACATAAACACACACAAACCATGATTAGGAAGGAGCTGGACTCAGGTGACTCTTGGTAATTGCCTTGGGAATGTCAGATGCTGGTTTGCAAGTCCACAAACAGAACAGTCTCCCACAGCTAAATACACTGCAGCGTTAGGAAGATGGAGTGAGAGTCACAATGGCAAAGATATGGAATCAACCTAAATGCCCATCAATGGTAGACTGGATAAAGAAAATGCAGTATGTATACACTGTGGAATACTATGCTGCCAAAAAAGGATTGAGATCATGTCCTTTGCAGGAACATTAATGGAGCTGGAGCCCATCAACCTAAGCAAACTCACGCAGGAACAGAAAACCAAATACCACGTGTTCTCATTTATAAGTGCAAGGTAAATGATGAGAACTCATGGACACAAAGAGGGGAACAACAGACACCAGGGCCTGCCTGAGGGTGAAGGGTGGGAGGAGGGAGAGAAACAAAAAAAATAACTACTGGGTAGGGTACTATGCTTAGTGTCTGGGTGATGAAATAAACAAATCTCTGTGACATCAGTTTACCACTATAACAAACCCGTACACTAATCTCCAGAAAGAGGCCTAGCGACCTGAACCTAAAATAAAAGTAAAAAAAAACAAGATGGAGTGAGATCCACCTGCACCACCAAGAAACGATCCATAGAACAAATCGTTGCCTGAGAAAATAAAAATCACAGATGATCGCTCTCTATGGATGCATGCACACAAATCCAGGTACATGGAGAGGAAAAGGCGCAGGGGTGGATATGGATAAACAGCAGGGCGTTGCCACCAGCCCCTCGGGAAGAAGACCCGCTGTGGGGATGGAAGGGAGAGAGCAGGGAGGCCTCCAGGGTTTACACCCTGTATATTGTTCACACTTTTTATAATGAGCATTAATTTCTCTATCACCTATGCAATAAAGTGATAGAGAAATGTAAAACATGCTCAAAACAATTCCTAAAAATTATAATTTCAGAGTGTGGCATGATAAAAATGCAGTGAGGGAAAAAAGACTACAGATCAGATTCCGTGTATGTTGCTTGGGTGATGGGTGCACCAAGATCTCACAGATCACTAAAGAACTTACTTGTGTAGCGAAATACCACCTGTTCCCCAATAACTTATAGAAATAAAATTTTTTTTAATGCAGAGCAAAATTAGGGTTAAAGTATATGTGCTAGACTGTGCCACTATTGGAGTAATTTTTTAAAGGATATATATGCAGACAGACAGACAGACATATCTTCTTTTCTTTTTCCGAGTGTCACTCTGTCACCCAGGCTGGAGTGCAGTGGTGTGATCTCGACTTACTGCAACCTCCATCTCCCAGGTTCAAGTGATTCTCCTGCCTCAGCCTCCCAAGTAGCTGGGATTACAGGCACATGCCACCATACCCGGCTAATGTTTGTGGTTTTAGTAGAGTCAGGGTTTCACCATGTTGGCCAGGCTGGTCTCAAACTCCTGACCTCAAATGATCCACCCACCTCAGCCTCCCAAAGTGGTGGGATTACAGGCGTGAGCCACCACGCCCGGCCCAGAGATATGTTCTTATATGGACGAAAATAATCTCCAGAATGTGGCCTAGCCACTGATGAGAATGGCAGTCCATAAGCTGTTACTGTTCCGGGGTGAAATTGTTACATTTTAAATGTGCTATCTTGTCAATGTAGTACCTATTTAAGGAGAATTACTTAAATGTTAAAATAAATAATTGAAAAATTTAGACGCCCAAAGAATAAATTAATGCATGTAAAACCAAAATAAACACAGACCTGAAGCATCCCAGCTAAGGTTACATTCCCTTTGACCATTGCTGTTTCTTTAGCTCAGTTTTAGGTGAAGTGTGGATGAAGAGGTGAAGAAAGGAAGTGATTCAAAGAAAGTCTCCACAAACCCAACATTGTAAAATGTCTCATTATGAGGTCTAGTGGAAATGGATTTGAATAGCCTAATTTCCAAGTTAAAAGAGGAAAAGAAGCTGGGTCGGGTGGCTCATTCCTGTAATCTCAGCACTTTGGGAGGCTGAGGCAGGTGGATTACCTGAGGTCAGGAATTCCAGGCCAGCCTGGCCAACATGGTGAAACTCGGTCTCTACTAAAAACACAAAAATTAGCTGAGCATGGTGGCATGCATCTGTCATCCCAGCTACTTGGGAGCCTGAAACAGAATTTCTTGAACCCGGAAGGCGGAGGTTGCAGTGAGCAGAGATCGTGCCGCTGCACTCTAGCCTGGGTGACACAGCAACACTCCATCTCAAAAAAAAAAAAAAAAAAAAAAAAAGGAAAATAAATAATTCTAAAAGAATTCAAGCAATAAAAGTCAGCCGATATTTATTATCTACTATAGCCAAGGCATGGAGTTGGGGTTTTATTTGCCTGCTTTCCATGAGAAAGATGAGCTAAATGGTTTTTATGGAAAATAAAAAGGAAACATTTAAAGTAACAACAACCAAAAGTATCCACCAATAGTCTGCATCACCTGGGAAACAGCTTGGGAGTCTTCGGATACGTGCTCAGCTAAACGATGACAGAGAATGAACCAACTGCTGCCTTTCGTGCCCTGCTACTCCTAAATATGCTTAAACATTTGCCTATCTCACTGGTTAAAGGTGCTGTTGCTGGTCTGACCGTCTTTTTTTCACTGGTTAAAGGCGCTGTTGCTGGTGTGACAGTCTTTGGTTTCACTGGTTAAAGGCCCTGTTGCTGGTCTGATGGTCTTTGGTTTCACTGGTTAAAGGCACTGTTGCTGGTCTGACGGTCTTTTTTTCACTGGTTAAAGGCGCTGTTGCTGGTGTGACGGTCTTTTTTTCACTGGTTAAAGGCACTGTTGCTGGTCTGATGGTCTTTTTTTCACTGGTTAAAGGCACTGTTGCTGGTGTGACGGTCTTTTTTTCACTGGTTAAAAGCACAGTTGCTGGTCTGACGGTCTTTGGTTTCACTGGTTAAAGGCACTGTTGCTGGTCTGACGGTCTTTGGTTTCTCTTCTCAGGGAATCTCAGACCAAGCACTTTTGTCTCCTTCTCACCATGCAGGAAAGGAGGAGAAGTCACACTCCGGTTTTGGTAAGAATTGACACACAGCTACCCTCATCTGGTGAACAGATGAATTGGGGCTAAAGCTGAATGGCTGACATGTCGACAATCTGAAATAAAAACAAACCAACCTTGTTTAAGAGTGAATTTGCTTTGTGCAAACTGTCAAAAAGAAAACGTGGAAAAACCGTCTCCTGCGAAGAGGAAGAAAAGGGTTACGTTGTTGACAAAATCTGGGCTTTCCTTGCAAATAATGGTCTGTTGCTTTATGCCATCGTCACATTCTGGATGGCAGATTGTTGAACGAATTCAAAAAAAATTAAATTAGTTAGCAAAAGGTCTGGAGCACAGAGGCTGGTCATTTACCCCAGGGCCAGGAAGATGAAAGCACGTTCACCTGCCATTTGCGGCTGCCCGAGAGCGTTAGTACCATCTCGCCGTGCCCACAGATATTCACACGCAGCAATACTCAGGGGACAAATGCGAAGCCATGTGATTTTCTCCCTGCTATGTTAAAAATGCATTCCTATTTTTTCAAGCTTGCTTCGATTAAAGAGGGCACATCTGTTTTAAGTCCCCTTTTATGAAAATTACTGAGCTTCCTCGGCATGCTTATCTTTTAATTTCAAAATTCTTTGTAGCAATAACTTGGGATAATCACCAGCCATATTTCTGGCCCCTTTAAAAAATAAAGGGGGGGAGGAAAAAAGAAAGAACGAACAAGCCATTTGAGAGCTTTGAACTCCCTGTTCTAATCCTCCCCCTTTGGGCCTGGGTGGAAAGGGTTCCCCTTCATTTGCGTTTAGAATGGCTGAGCCCCGCGTGCACTGCCTTAGCCTGGCCTCCCAGCCCGCGAGCCTGGGCCCAGCTTGACGCTGCAGCGCTATTCATCAAGTCCCCCGGCAGGAGGGAGCCGCTGCTCACCGCCACCGCCAAGCAGCAAAGCCTTCAGCTTCCCTTTTAAGGCCTCTTTATTCCCCCACCCCCAAACACTTTTCACCAAGTTTCTCACCCGCTTCCTCCCTCTGGAGGGGTTCCTTGAATGGCCACCACCCTGGATGGCTTTTTCACACGCAAAACTCCCACCCCCAGCATTTTTGTTTTGAATGGCACCTATTGGGCGGGGTTGCATTTACCATCTGCCTTTCTGCTATTTTAAACCCTTGTTTAAGGCTCAGGTTGTTCAGAGACATAATCCGAAGATCGAGCAAAGAGTGGAAAGTTGAGATTCCTTCTCTGGACTTCTCACACCAATTTTTTCCTCGGTTCCTCCAAGTATTGATGAGATGAGAGATGGGCTGTAAGGTGGGGAATGGAACGCACGCTTAAGGGTCTGGAAACCGTGTGATCCGTGGGGGTGGCCCCATAGCTACAGACCCAGTGTCTGGAAACCGTGTGATCCATGGGGGTTGCCCCATAGCTAGAGACCCATGGAGTCCCCGTGCCTCCTGGGCTAGACCCACCACCTGGCGTCAGTTGGCTGATCAGCAGCAACAGGTAGTCTTAACAGTTCTGTTTTCCTCACCGCGAAATGAGGGTAACGGCAATTTCAGTTGAGTCTTTATAATCATCTGAAGAAAGGGATCCCTAGATACCCGAGATGATTTACTGTGTGCTATGTTTAGAGCCTAAGATAAAATAAGAAGAAACGTGAGGTAACTGGTCTCTTCTCGTGGACGCACTTAGGAAGCCCAAATACTTCCATCCCGAAAGCGTGCAATCCCCTGCCACGTTCACGTCTGCAACATTGACTTGGAAATTCCCTGAATAAAGAAGCACATGAGGGCAGGAGATGCTAACCCAATTTAGAAAAGTTCTGTGGAGCTTGATTTTTCCCTCCCACTGGACAATGCCAGGGTCTTTCCATCTTTATCTTGGCGGGTGGGGTCAGGAGAAGAGTGAAATGTAGAAGTATTAGTTCTGCTTTAGTTCACAGCGCTGACGACCAGTATTCGAATAGGACTGGTGGTGACATGCGGCTTTCAGTCCCAGCACACGCTCTCCCTCACCGTGGAAGATTGGTCATTGAATGTATTTACTATTTAAAAAACCACCTGAATCAAAAAACTCTTGCTCACCATCCATCCATACAATCTGTGCACCTACTGCCTACAGGAAGCCTCCAGGCCAGGCACTCAAGAGCAACGCCCATCAATAGAAAGATGCTTCCTGGAGGTAAGATCCCAATCCAGCTGGGGAGAGGAGGTCATAAGAAGAAAAAGCACACACCTAACTCAGGATATCAGTTGTTAAATGTCGTTAAGAGTTGCAGCAGCATTTATTCAGAAATTAAACAACAACATTATTCCTCATGCTAGGAATACAATTCCTAAGACAAGCAAAGTCTCTGCCATGGTGAAGGCTACCTGGGAGGAGATGGAGAACAGAAAGCAAACATGCAAACAAACAAAAATGTAATTTCAGGCCGGGCATGGTGGCTCACGCCTGTAATCCCAACACTCTGGGAGGCCAAGATGGGCAGATCACTTGAGGTCAGGAGTTCGAGACCAGCCTGGCCAACATGGTGAAACCCCATCTCTACTAAAAAGACAAAAATTAACTGGGTGTGGTGGCACATGCCTGTAGTCCCAGCTACTCGGGAGGCTGAGGCAGAAGAATCACTTGAACCTGGGAGGCGGAGCTTGCAGTGAGCCGAGATAACACCACTGCACTCCAGCCTGGGTGACAGAGTAAGACTCCGTCTCAAAAACAAAACAAAAAAAAGTGTAATTTCAGACAGTGACATGAGCTATGGCGTGAACAGAGCAATGAGGTGGGGGCATGTGGGGGTGATATGCCAGCACCTCTGGGAAGATGACACTGAAGCCCCAGGGAGGATGGCTGAGGCTGGAACAGGCTGGAAGGGGGCTGAGGGTGAGGCTGGAGAGAGGCAGGGCTACATCATCCAGGATGGAGTTTCCCATGTTTGACGGGCATGTGAGTGAAAATGCAACTTCTGGTTCCGTAAGTGCACGCATGTGTTGGGGGATGAAATTGTGCATTTGTAAAAAGGTGGTGGGGCTGCCACACTTTCAACCACACCTAGAGTAGCAAGGGCCAGAGATTTGGTTTTCGACCCCAGCCTCGCTAGAGTCACCCAGAGAACTTTTACCAATCTCAGATGCTGGGCCCCCTTCCTGGTGGTTCTAATGAACATCAAGGGTTGAGAACTACTGATTTAGCATCTTGGCCGTGGTAAACAAGGGTCTTATTGTCTCAGCCATTGGGAGGGGCTAGGAGCCACCAATTGTCCTTCAGAGGAGGCTTTCCGGGGTAGAACAGGGCTTGAGCCAGAGTTCAGTGCACATCAAGCTCAAAGAGATGGAGGTTCAAAAAGATCCATTAGAGATGGATAAAAGGCATAAGCCAGGTTTCTCAATATTTTGCACCATTCTAACATTTGGCATCATAATTTTTTGCTGTGGGGT
This sequence comes from Macaca thibetana thibetana, assembly GCF_024542745.1. Lineage (NCBI taxonomy): Eukaryota > Metazoa > Chordata > Mammalia > Primates > Cercopithecidae > Macaca > Macaca thibetana. The sequence goes on from NC_065588.1 coordinate 126,643,244, forward strand.
GCTCCTGTGTACCGTGGCATGCTATCAGCAAACCTGGTCTCTACCTATTAGATGCCAGTGAAATCCTCCCAAGATGTAACAGCCAGTAGTATCTCCGGATATTGCCAGTTGTCCCCGGGAGAAGAAATGGACCCCAGTTGAGAACCACTGACATAAACAAAGATGAAAAACCAGAACAGTCAAAGATCCATGCATTATCTGAATGACATTCACTCCATATCTGTGGTTTACCATCCTGGGCTTTGGAGACTGGTCTCCCTCTCTGAAGGTAGAGAAAGCACAGGCTTGGGGTGCCAACAAATGCATACTTTTATTTGAAAGGAAAAAATTTGACGTTGGAAAAGGGCACCTGATATAGTTTGGCTGTGTCCCCACCCAAATCTCACCCTGAATTGTAGCTCCCACAATTCCCACATGTCATGGGAGGAACCTGGTGGGAGGTAATCGAATCATGGGTGTGGGTCTTTCCCATGCTGTTCTCATGAGAGTGAATAAGTCTCACGAGATCTGATGGTTTTAAAAACTGGAGTTTCCCTGCACAAGGTCTCTCTTTGCCTGCTGCCATCCATGTAAGACATGACTTGCCCCTCCTTGCCTTCCACCATGATTGGAGGCCTCGGCAGCCACATGGAACTATAAGTCCATTAAATATTTTTCTTTGGTAAATTGCCCAGTCTCTAGTATGTTTTTATCAGCAGCATGAAAACAGACTAATACAGCACCCAAGTAGACACCATTGGGAGAATCAGAATTCTGTTAGCCTTCCTTATTTTAAGTTTTAATATTTCCTTATTTAAAAGACTGGGCTGCTAATACAAGCAACGATGTGGATGACCCTAGCAGGCAGTGCTGGAGAAGACCCAAAGGAGTACAGAGTATTTGATTCCACCTACGTGACCTTGGAGAACAGGCAAAACAAACTCAGGGTCTCAGGAGTTGGATTTGTGATTCCCCTCAGGGGTGGGCTCAGGGGAGCCTCCTGGGTGCTGGAAATGTCCTATATCTCAGTGTTCCTTTCTGGCACCAGGGCCTGGTTTTGTGGAAGAAAATTTTTCCACAGGCTGAGGCGGAGGTGGGGGGATGGCTTTGGGATGAAACTTCCACCTCAGATCATCAGGCATTAGATTCTCATAAGGACCCACTGGAGTCCCGGATGGTAAACCACACACATGGAGTGAATGTCAGGGAGATAATGCATGGATCTTTGACTTTTCCTGTTTTTTATATTGCTTATATCAGTGGTTCTCAACTGGGGTCCATTTCTCTTGGTGACAACTGGCAACGCCTGGAGATATTACTGGTTGTCACAATTTGGGAGGGTTCCACTGGCATCTAGTAGGTAGAGACCAGGGTTGCTGATAGCAAGCCACAGTACACAGGAGCACCCCACAGCAAAGAATTATGGAGCGTGCAGTTCACAATAGGGTTCGCACTCCTGTGAGAATCTAATGCCACTGCTGATCTAACAGCAGGCGGAGCTCAGATAGAAATGCTTGCTCGCCCACCGCTCACCTCCTGCTGTGCAGTCTGGTTCCTAACAGGCCGTGGACCAGCACCAGTCCATGCCCAGGGGCTGGAAACCTCTGCTCTCTCTGGAACCGAGTGGTACCTCTGTGAATGCATGCAGATGTAGGGATTTGTTCAGTTGAACACTTATGATTTGTACAGTTGGCCAGGTACAGAGGCTTATGCCTGTAATCCCAGCACTTTGGGAGGCCGAGGCAGGTGGATCACTTGAGGTCAGGAGTTCGAGACCAGCCTGGTCAGCATGGTGAAACCCCATCTCTACTAAAAATACAACAAAAAATTAGCCAGGTGTGGTGGTGGGCTCCTGTAATCTCAGCTACTCAGGAGACTGAGGCAGGAGAATTGCTTGAACCCGGGAACAGGAGGTTGCAGTGAGCCGACACCACTGCACTCCAGCCTCTTTATTTTTTTACATCTAAAAAAAAAAAAAAGATTTGTACACTTGATGTATGTTCCATGTATATAAAAGAGGCCCGTTTTTACAGAGCGTAGAGGTTCTAAAGCGATGTCTGCCTAGGACCAAGTGCATACCTGGTTTCTTTCTGGCTGGTTGATAAGATCTATATTGCAGTATTGTAAGCTGGGTACAAATCTTGGTGGAGGAGCCTTATGAGGAAAAGGCCAGTGTCAAGACAGGGAGGAGCATCCAATCCTGGAAGGGTCTGCTCTTCTGCTGCTGGGAGACTACAGTGCCTTTTTCCAGCAGCCAGGGTGTGTATCCTCCCCTTGCTCTTCGGACAGGCCCAATGGAGATGTATCATCACATCCCCTCCCTGAGAGAGAGCCACCAACAGCTCCAATTAGGCTCCTGGCAGCAAAAGACCAAGAAGGACTGATGGATGACTGGACAGATGGAGAGAGGAGGGGCTGGGAGGAAGCAGGCCAAGCGGAATGCGAGGTGCACAGTCTCAGTGTGGGCATTACGAGTTATCTCTACAGTTCTTTCCATTTTTCTGTATCTTTGAAAGTTTTTATAATAAAATGTAGGGAGGGAAATCAGCCTTCTTTTCTGTTTCTGCTGAGCGGAGACACCATGAGGGCTTACTAATAGAACACTTTTTACTGGAAGCTCTGTTACTGTCTATAAACATCGCCACACATTACAACCTTGTTCACAATGAGGTTATCATTGAGGAATGTCATCTAAGAGAAAATACCCAGATACATTTCTGGAGGCAAATGTTTTTAAATGCTGGGATGATTTGTCAAGAAAAGGCTTTTCATATCTACCCTTGGATAATATGTAGAATTCCTTATAAGAGTCAGATGTCTAGAAACATTTCCCAGCGTCTCCTTTCTCAAGAGTGGCCAATTAAGGATGGGACGAAGGATTTTTTTTTCTTTTCTTGTACAACTTTGTTATAATAGCTGGGTGAGAACGAGAGCTCTGTGCTGGAGCTGCCGGGAGCGTGTGAGGTCACCAGGGAGAGCAGAGTCAGTCATCGGCTGCCCTCAGGTGTTAGGAACCTGGTCCTCCTGGGAGAGAGATTTAACAAAGGAATGCATTTCAAAGTAGACACTGTGTTTTCCATCCTTTTTCTGAAGTGTTTTCAAACACACTCCCAGCTAAAAAGTCTTAGAAGTGAGAAAAGGAGGCATATATCAGACAACCCCCGAAGCAGCTGACAATCCGGAGAGCAAAAGATAGGGTCAGATTGGAAATGCTGGAGTCCGTGTACATTCTCGCCATAGGAGGGCTTGATTTATTTTCGCCCCACCCACTGGGTCTCAACTTTGAAATGCTTGGTACAAAAGAATTGGACTAATGCCCTACTTGCATGCATTCTCTCCTAAAATATGACATGTCTAATTTCAATCCACTTTAACCCAGTGTGCTGCGTCTTTGTTGTCAAAGGGTGTTGCATCTGCTTAAACTCACACATCTCAAAGGTTGCTGTGAAGGTAAACAGAAAGCAACGTAAGGCACGCATGTTGCTTCATGTGTCGTGTGTGTGTGTGTGTGTGTGTGTGTGTGTGAAATTTGTATAGCAGTACATGCATCTCTATCCAAAGAAATCAAATCAAACATTAAGTGCAATTTCCCCCTGACCTTTTCTCACCTTTGTCTCTCTCTCTGGAAATAACAGTTGGGTATGAATCCTCCAGGGTGGATATTATGAGAAATTAGTGAAATTGGATTTTGAGCACATAAATATGACTACGTTTTTAAACGTTGGTGACGCTAATGTATTGAATAGCATTCAAATTAAGTTTTTGTGTGAAAATACCTCTTGTTTATGATTGGTCACAGGAGCCTTGAGCCCTCAAGGAAGGCACAGAGGAGAGCTGGTGTATTTCAGTTTGCGTGGCCTTTGCTTGCTTGTACTTTTGTGAATCAGTTCATCTTTTATACAAGTGAAATATAGTTAAAATTTCCTTTTTCATTTTAAACATTTGTTAATTATATACACAATTTACAGTCTATATAATATAGATTACATATAGTATGTGTTTATATATGCACACACATATAGGAATATATATAATGTTCTGGCTAACGTTTGACTGTATGCTTTAAGAATTTCAAATTAACATTAAAGATTATTTGTGATTACTAGTATTATCAAGTATTACTAGTATTCTCTATTAATTACTAGTATTATCAAGAGAAAACCATAACCTAAAATACTTAAGAATTTCTGATTATCAGTGCTGCTAAGGTGTGGCCATTTTTTGCAACAAGACTAAAATTTGTATTTTGTCTAAAATTTGTATTTTGAAAAAGCTGAAAGCATATTCCCCCAGTGATAAACTTTTTGTATAAGCAAGATACAAATTTGTAGGGCTGGTATAACTGGTCGGTGATTAGAATTTGCCAGCACACCCTGGCCCCACACGCCTGCATGTCTCCCTAGAATAATTAGAGCAGAGACGGGAGCCAGACTGACTCATCACCTGAGCTTTCCACCAAGTACCGGAGGTATCCGCACCGGAATGTTACTCATACGTGCTGAGATGTTATTTCTGGAAGATCTCTATTAGAGAATACAGATGTTCATGTAAGCCACAGTAACATATAAAGTCATTATCACCCATTCTCCCTCCTGCTGTCCAGAACAAAATAAAAATAATAGTTTTGACTCTTAGAGAGTGTTTGGATGAGATTATAGGCAAGGCTACAGAGGACAAACTGGAATGGGCTGCCATGCGTCTGTATATATATATATATGTGTGTGTGTGTATACATTTTTTTAAAATCTATTTCTGTATGTATCTTCACATAGATAGTTCCTCAACCTCTTATCCAAACTCCCTAGGTCCAGATGTGTTTTGAAACTTGGGCAGGGTTCTGTAATAACATAGTCATATTTCTGTAGTGAAATTATGTGTGTTCACACTGTGTCATAGTAATAAGACTATAAATAACCTCATTTCTTATTACAAAGCGTAAGGTTTCCAGAGCTACTGGAGGTAGGCCAAGAAAGGATCATAGACTTGGATTAACTCATTTAACTCTTGGAACAACCCAGTGAGATTGATAATATTATTTCTATTTTATGGATGAGGAAGCTGAAGCACTTGGAAGGCTAAGGACCATGTGGCAGAGCTGGGATTCAAACCAAGGCACGTGACTTAACCACCACACTACACTGCCCCTCTAGATGATGATTTATATGAACAACATGTTATACTGTACTGTATTGGTTTTGTCAACCCATTACATTCACTCAGGCACAGAAAAACAGAAAGGCAAACTTAGTGTGAAAATAGTGTAAAGAAACATTTGATAATGATATGACATATTAGAGATTCAGGATCTCTCGCTCAAATTTACACAGACATCATTCAATTTGTCCTTCAAATTCAAAATTACCCCCATGACAGCAGTGCTGTGTGTGAGTACAGGTACACGAGGAGAGACCACCATATCTGTGTAATCAAAAATATTTTTGCAATACACACATGCACTGTATTTTGCAGATTCCTGAAAGAGACTGCCTGGGTCAAAAATTCTGCTCTGATATGAGGCCACAGGTTTCTGACCTATCTGTAAATCTCTCTTTGTCTCAGCCTCCTCATCAGTAGGATGGGAGAAGGACATAAAACCCAGGGAGTTATTAAAAAAAATTAACCACTTTCTCTCCACGGCCTTTAGGTCTGCACGCCAGCCACTTTGATAGGATCAACTGCAGAGATCTGCCCAGCTTTGCTCAAATTGGCCTTCATCCGGTTCCAGCTTTCAAAACAGGAACAGTGGGAAATGAGAGGGAGATGTCCTGTGCCCATGCAGGCTGCCCTTCACTACACCCACAGCCAGCCAGGCATTCAGGTGTTTCTTTCTGCAATTCTCTCTTAAGAGAAGTACTTCAGGGGCACAGGAAATTCCCACATCAAAGGGTAAATGAGTAAGTGCTGCCAACGTTCCCAGGACCCTCCTGATGAATCCTAAACCACTAATCTAATTTGAAGGGTGCTCACCTAAAAGCAAGTAAGGCCTGACCTGTAAAAGTGAGGTCGTTCCCACCAGGTGGCTGAAAACACTATCACCCAAGTAAAATAGATTGTGTCATAGGAACCGTGAGCATGTCCTCACTGAACACAATTTGACAGTTTCAGAATCCTCTGCATTCTAAATTGAGAAAGAAGAGTCATTCACAGGCTACTGCTATTACTGCTATGACTAACACTCACAGTGATCACCAAATTAATCATGTGGAATAACTAGAAATGACACATGGCTCAGCTAACATTTCTTTGCCAGGAAAGCTTTTTCTAACAGTCTTTCAGCCAGCTTGAAGCTTCTACTCTTTGTTCAGCAAACACTGTGATTCCTTTGGGCTCCTGTATCTGTCAGGATGGTCTAGGTTATGCTGCAATAACAAATAAGTCCCAAGTGTCCGTGCCTTAAAAGAACAAATGCTTATACTTTGTGTTACGAGTTCACTGAGAGTTGTCCACAGCCATTCCAGGACCTGGCAGAGAAGCCCTCGTCTGGATTGCAGAGGGGTCTCTAAGGCAGAGGGGAAGAGAGAAAATGTGGGAAAACCAAGCACTGGTTTTGAAGTTTTCTGACAGATGTTTTGCAAAAGCCACTTTCACTTATACTTCATTGACCAAAGCAGGTCATGTGGCTGCTATGGTTCTCAAGGAAGTGGAAAGTACATCCTACCAGGGGCAAGAAGAGGGGACACGAAAGTATTTGGTGAAGAGTGCTGATAATTGCTACAGCCACCTGCTCTGACCCCTATCTTAGTCCCAAGGAGTCTCCCATTTGATCTAGCAGAGCCTGCCTCCCACTGGAGATATGGAGATGCCACACTCTCCTGAGGCTGCTGGCAGGCAGGTGACCCAGGCTCTGACCATCAGAGGTATGCACTGGAGATTTTAAATCTGTCACTAGTGGAGGAGAGGAGAGATTGCATGGGATCCACCCTGAGAGAGCGAGCGACAGGTTGGCCTCCAGAGGTCGTCCTGGTGGGGAAGCCCTCAGGACCGATGGCATTGTCTGTTCCTGCTGTGGAAGCCCACATCACACTCCTGCATGTGAACCCACAAAGCCTTGTTCTCTGGCTGACCTAGAAATTCTATTTGCTGTTTAGTATCTTTTAATTTTAAATTGTGGTAAAATACACATAGCACAAAATCTGCCATCTTAGCCATTCAGTGGCATGAAATACATTCACAGTGTGCAACCATCACCACCATCCATCTCCAGGACCCTTTCCATCTGGCAAAACTGAAACTCTATTCACATTAAACAATCACCCCATTCTCCCTTCCCTTAGCCCTTGGCAAACCACCATTCTACTTTCTAACTTTATTAATTTACCAATAACTATTTTCTGCTTAAATTAGTAAATCCTTTCTCTGCTTAAATTAGCCAGAGTGGCTTTCTGTGGCTTGACATTAAGAACCTTGACTGATATTGACTGTAAGTGTTTTGAGGGCAAGGTTGGATCTCTGCCCTATTTTATATTCTCACTGCTAATAGACAACTGTTTACCTGAAACATTGAAATGATGAAAAGCCTATCATTTCAAATGAGGCTGCTCAAATAGGACACTGAATAACCCACTTCAATACTGAACACATATCTTTAGGTTCCGCCTATAGGATTAAAAAGAAACATCCTTTTTTTAAATCAAGAAAGGCAAAGTAAAAAATTAATAAGAATTCAGTTTTTTGAAGATATGATACATGAGAAATAGAGAATTTATGCCCTTGTGATGTATTAATGCTTTTAAGGGACTTCAAAATGAATCTATTCTGCAGAATAATCAAGAATGTAGGTATGAACAGCTGGCATATTGCCTTATCCCAACTCTTGCTGTCAGATCCCACGTTCCTTCATAACTAATTGAATCTGCAGGGAAATGTCATTTGCCCTGAGATGCATTCTTTTGTAGAGAGGTTAGAGCATCTGCGAGAATCAATCCAGCAGTCAAAAAAAAAAAAAAAAAAAAAAAAAAAAATCATAAAAAGCTGGGAAGGAAAATGGAATGTGTCATTCAACAGAAATCACTAAAGGGAAAGAGAATCTACTATGGACTGAATTATATTCTCCCCCAAAATTCACATGTCAGATCCCTGCCCCCCAGTGTGGTGGTGTCAGGAAATGAGGTTTTGGGGAAGTAATTAGGTTTAGATGAGGTCATGGGGGTGGTACCTCCAGAACAGAATTGGTGCCCTAATTGTAAGAGATACCAAAGAGCCAGCTCTTCTGCTGTCAACCAAGTGAGGACACAGTGAGAAGGCAGCCGTCTGCAAGCCAGGAAGAGAGCCCTCACCTGGAACTGCATAGGCTAGCACCTTGATCTTGGACTTCCCAGCCTCTAGAACTGTGAGAAACAAATTGCTATTCTGTAAGCCACCCAGTCTATGGTACACAGGAACTTAAATGTATGCGTATGTGGAGATACATTTTATGAAGAAAAAAAAAAGCAGAGAGGGGACAAAGAATGACAAATTGGGTATTACTTTAGACTGGGTAATGAGGGAAGGCCTCTTTGCAAAGGTGTCACTTGAGCAGTGTGTCAGTCTAGATTCAGGCCCTATGACAGAGGTCACAGCAGGTATTTCAGCAGAAAGGATCTAATACAGGAAATGGGTAACAAGGGTGCTGGAGGACTGACACAGCCAAAAGGGAACAGAAAGGAACCCAGCAATGGTAACCACTGATGCGACTGCCACCCTAGGCTGGAGAGCAGGGGAAGAGATGGGTGATGAGCACTTAGAAGCTCAGAGGAAGAGCCTTTGGAGCCATGGCTTAGGTCCCTGAAGAGGGGGTGCTATTCAGTGAATGCAGAAACCTAAGGAGCTTGAGGAGGGGCCCCACTTCTATTCTATCAGAGGTTGCTTCTGGGAGTGCTAAAGAAGCTAGGAGATGGATTCACTGCTGATTTTGGGGTGAAGTGAACCTGGCTGGACAGTGCTGTTGCTGGGGTAGCTGCAACAGCAACAGCAAGCAAAGAGGGAGGAGGAGGCCCTTCTTGAACCTCATGGTTTCTCTCTAGCACCGAGCCCCTGCCTAACATAACTGGTTGGCAGAGAAGAAGCATGTTCTGCAGAGGCCGGCCCAGGAATGCTGAGCAGAGCATCAGAGGGCAGGTTTGGAGCTGAGAGTTGACAGGTCAGTAACCAGCACACACCAAGATCCAGAGGAAGTGAGAGAATGAGCCACGCTGACACCCAGAGAGAAATAATAGTTCAGACAAAAGGGAAAGCACTGGCAGAACCAGAGGTGAGAGTCTGCTTGGTACATTTACGAGACATGGCCCATCTGCAGTGAACAAGGGGGAGTAATAATGATTTCTCTACCTACCCGATGGCTCATGTTTGCCTGACATAAATATTGACATTTCCTTCTATATTCCCCAGGTAAATACATAGAGTCATGTTCTGCCATTGTCTGTACTCTGAAGAGTTTCTCACAATCTGGCATTAAGACTCTACAAATCATCTACCTTCTACACAACTTCTGAAGCTGTTCAACATTGCCTTAAAATTTTTCAAAAGGTCATGGAGACTGATAATGCCATAAAGTTTCGTTTTCTTTCTTTAGCTCCCATCTGGGATTTTCCTTCTTTTTCCCACCTGGAATAGATGGAAGTCTGGAGGTGTGGCAGCCTTCTTGCAGCCATGAGGTCACCATGGATATGAAAATCATGCATAAGGAGGGTGGGGCGGGAAGATAATGGACTTGCTGCATTGTCTGGGCTTTTCTATCTCGTGTGTTATGTGAGCAAAACAAACCCCTACTTGGTAAAGCCACTAGAGTTAAGTTTTTGTTTTGTGGAGACAAGCGTAATTCCTAACGGATACTTGTAATGTCTCTTGGTAGGACTCAGTTCTGGAGATTCGTCTGTTTTCCCAGTACCATAGAAAAATCTTTTTATTTAGAAAAACATTAAAATTGTAGATGTTGTTAACATAAAACTGGAATTATAGAATTGAGTTGTGCTCTTTCTAAAGAGAATCCACAGTTCTTTTATTTAGTAATTTAAATATCTGCAGTCTCTTAGACTTGATACTGAGATGGTGCTGATTAAAACAAACACTCCATGCTCAGGAGTCTAATTGCAAATGGTTTTTCTTCTTTTGTGAGACAAAGTCTCATACTGCTGCCCAGACTATAGTTCTGGGATACAAACCTGGCTCACTGCAGCCTCTGACTTCTGGACTCAAGTGATCCTCCTGCCTCAGCCTCTTGAGTAGCTGGGACCACAGATGTGTACCACTATGCCCAGCTTTTTAAAATTTTTTGTAGGGATGGGGTCTCACTATGTTGCCCAGCTGGTCTTGCACTCCTGAGCTCAAGCAATCCTCCTACCTCGACTCCCAGAGTGGTGGGATTGCAGGTTTGAGCCAACACACCTGGCCGCAGAAGTTTTTGTATGCGGGAGATATACTGTAAAAAGTTACAAGCCTCAACAACTTGCACGTGATATTTTCTTCTCTCAGAACAGAGAGCTCCACCCAAGCCAGAGGATCATCCGAAAATGGCCTAAAGTCAAGTGTCTCTTAAAGGCAACACCCTAAATAGTCCAAAGATGGCAAAAGCATGACATGGCAAACACTACTAGTTCACAAGGAAATTTGAGAATGAGATGGCCTCAATACAGTCAAAGTCAAATTTCAAAGTGACCAGGCAGGATATCTATTATTCATCAAAATGTAAATGTATGTTACAAGAGTGGAGTGCAAGCTGTTTGAGAACTGTTATTCTTCTCCTGAGGAGGAGGACACAGTTGCTGGGGAAATGATGGTTGCTTTCACAGGCAGCATACCTTATTTAATACAGTGAATTGGGTGTGATGACTTAGAGATCAATAGAGGACAAGAGCTGGAGCCAGATGATCTGGTTTAAATCGCAGCCCCACCATCTCACAACAGGATCGCCTCCAGTATGTGGTATAGCCTTCTGGTGCCTCAGGATCCTCATTTGTGAAATGGAGACCATAATAGCATCTATCTCTTGGAAACATGAAAAGTAAAATGAGCTATATTTAAAATAACCAGTTGTATCAGCTATACATCTTCAAATCTTAGATGCTGTCCATTTTGAGATCCACCATTAATTATATACCACTACTAATTAGGTTGACGGTTTTCAAACAGAACCCCAAGTATTTTGACATTCTTCTGTATAAGAAGCGGGGTTGGGAGGGGAAAGGCTTCCAGATAGAAAGGAAGAAGTAAAACACTCTCTAGTTACAGATGACATGATCTTGCAAATAAAAAAGAAATCCTAAGGTGTCCACAAAAAAAAATTAGAGTCCATAAATGAGCTCAGCAAGTTTGCAGGACAAAATATCAATGGGTAAAACTCAAAAAAATCTCTACACTCTAGCAATGAACAGTCCAAAAATGGAAGTAAGAAGACAAGTACATTGACAATAGCATCAAAAGGCATTAAATACCTAGCAATAAATTTAAGAGAAGTACAAGGTATGTACACTGTCTAAAATATCAATTAAAGACCTAGATAAATGGAAAGAATATCTCATGTTTGTGGTTGGGAAGGCTTAATATTGTTGAGATGGCAATACTCCCCAGATTGATCTACAGCTTCAGGGCAATCTCTATCAATGTTACAGTTGGCTTCCTTGCAGAAATTAACAAGATGATCCTAAAATTCACATTGAAATGCAAGGGACCCCAAATAGTCCAAACAATTTTTAAAAATAACCATGTTGGAGGACTAAAACTTTCTGAATTCAAAACTTAGTACACTGTTACAGCAATCAACACAGCATTGTAATAGCATAAGGATAGACATGGAAATCAATGGGATAGAATTGAAAGTCCAGAAATAAACCCTCATATTTATGGCCTATTTATTTTTAAGAAGGGTGCCAAGACAACTAATTGGGGAAAAGAATAGTCTTTTCAGTGGATGTTTCTAGGACAGCTGGATATCCACAGAAATAAGTGAGATTCCTACCTCACACCAGGGACAAAAATTAACTTAGGATGGATCAAAGACCTAAATATAAGAACTAAAGCAATACAACTCTTAGTAGAAAACAGAAGGGTAAGTCTTCATGACTTTGAGTTGGCAATGCATTCTTAGATATGAAACCAAAAGCATATGCAACAAAAGAAAAAGGTAAGTTGGACAACATCAAAGTTAAAAACTTGTACACTTCAAAGGTCACCATCAAGAAAAGACAACTCATGTAATGGGAAAAAGTTTTTGTAAATTGCATTTCTGATAAGAGACTCATATCTCAAACAAATAGAGAACTCTTGCAAGTCAGTAACAAAGTGACAAATAAGCCAGCTAAGAAGCAGCCATAGGATCTGAATAGACGTTTTTCTATTCTTTCCAAAGAAGACAGAAAGATGGCCAACAAGCACATGAAAAGATGCTCCACACCATTAATCATTATTTGAATGCAAATCAATAACACAATGAGACATAACTTTATACCCACTAGAATGCCGACAATCAGAGTGTTAATAAGTGATGGCAGGCAGGTGGGGAAACTGGAATCTTCATACATTACTGGTGGGATTATAAAATGGTACAGGCACTTTGGAAAATAGTTTGTCAGTTCTTCAAAAATTTAAACATAGAGTTACTACCATTCCAACCAGCAATCCCATTACTAGATATACACCCAAAGGAATAGAAATCATTCTACCATACAGACACGTGCACGTGAATGCTCATTGCAGCACCACTCACAATAGCAAAGACATGAAATCAACCTAGATGTCCATCAATGGCAGACTGAATAAAGAAAATATGGTACATATACACCATGGAATACTATGCAGCCAAACAAAGAATGAGATCATTTCCTTTGCAGGGACATGGATGGGGCTGGAGGTCATTATCCTTAGCAAATGCCACATGTTCTCACTTATAAGTGAGAACTAAATGATGAGAACACATGGACACAAAGAGGGGAACAACAGACGCTGGGGCCTACTTGAAGGTGGGGATTTGGAGGAGGGAGAGAAGCAGTAAGAAGAACTGTTGAGTACTAGGCTTAGTACCTGGGTGATGAAATAATCTGTCAAACAAACCCCATGACATGAGTTTACCTATATAAGAAACATGTACCTGCACACGTACTCCTGAACCTAAATTAAAAGTTAAAATAAACATAGAGTTATCATATGACTCCGCAATTTCACTTCCAGGTACATACCCAAGAAAATTGGAGGCCTGTGGCCACACAAAAACTGGTACATAAATGTCCACAGCATCTTTGTAACAGCCAAAATGTCGAAACTATCTAAGTGTCCTTCTTGATAAACAGATAATCAGTAAGTGACATCCCCTACAACAGAATGTCATTCAGCCATAAAAAAGAGAAGAGTGCTGACACACGCTGCAACAGAGATGAGCCTTGGAAACATCACGGCAAGTGAAAGAAGGCACACCGAAAGAAACGTCACCGATCATCTGATTTCATTTATACAAGACTTTGAGGTTTTGCAGATCCACAGACCCAGAAAGTAGATTAGTCTTTTCTAGGGGCTAAAAGGAGGTGGTGAGGGATGACTCCTAATGGGTATGCGGTTTCTTTGAGCGGGGGTGATACACACGTATTAGAATTAGATAGTGGTGATGGTTGCACAATCTTATAAATATACTAAAAGTCACTGAATTTTATACCTTAAAGGGTGAATGTTATGGCATGTGAATTATAAATCAGTATGTTTTAAAAACAGACAGGAAACTATGTCTTCTTTTAACTTTTATTTTAGGTTCCGGGGTGCATGTGCAGGTTTGTTACGTAGGTAAATTGAGAGTTGCAAGGGCTTGGTGTACAGATTATTTTGTCACCCAGGTAATAAGCATAGTACCCAAGAGGTGCCTTTTCAATCCTCTCCCTCTTCCTACCCTCTACCCTCAAGTAAGCCCCAGTGTCTGTTTCCTTCTTTGTGTCCACGTGCACTCAATGTTTAGCTCCTGCTTATAAGTGAGAACATGTGATATTTGGTTTTCTGTTCCTGCATTAGTTCACTTAAGATAATGGTTTCCAGCTCCATCCATGTTGCTGCAAAGGACATGACCTTGGGGAACCATGTCTTGATACTGGGTTCTATTGTGGCTTGACCAGTAGACTGTGGTGGGAGTGACCCCCTGCCAGTTTCCACTCCCTCTCTCGGGATGCCTGCTCTTTTCATGCCCTGGCTGCCATGTTGTAAGGAAGCTAAAGCAGCCTTTGGAGAGGCCCATGTGGAAAGCAACCAAGGCCACCAGCCCTCAGCACTGGCCACACTCCTGCCAAGCTAGAAGTAAATCCTTCAAGCCAAGGCAAGCGGCCCAGGCTGACACCTCACGGAACAGAGATAAGCTGTCCCCCGAGCCCTGCACAAATTGAAGATTCATGAGCAAGATAAATGATTGTTATTTTAGTACTGCAAAATAACATTAAGGAAGAAAGGTCCCTGCCAAATACAGTCTGACACAACGTCTTAATCATAATCTCCTGTGGTACATGAGCCAGCTACCCCATCACTCTTGGCTGTGAAGTTTCTCTCATCTCTTCCAAGAGCAAGGACAGTGCCTTTGGCCAAGTCTGGCACTGCTTGGCACGTGGGGGCTCGTCCTTGTGCTCGAATCTCAGCTTCATCTATTTGTGGATGTCTTCCTGGATTCCCTATAGCCCTTGGATGTTGCTTTGGAAGAAAAAAATGTGGATTTGGAGTCATTCCACTTAAGACAAATATTTGCCTTTTTGATAGCCTACCAAGGCCTGCTTTTCAAAACCAAACCAAAGTGTTTTTGTTGTTTTTTTTTTTTTATAACACTTCAACAATGACTAAACTCAACACCTGTAGTGCTGACAGCATACATAAGTCACTGATGAACAGCTACGACCACGTGTGAGCCTGGGCAGGCTGTGATGACCGCCTTGTCACCACAGTGACCTGCCCAACAGCGATTCTAAGACACCATCGGGAACAAAGCCCATGCAGACGTCAGAGATGAAAGATGTTAGTCTTCGGATCAGTGAAATACAGCCTAGATGCTTAAGAAACGAGGCGGCGGCTGTTATTTGACCTCCACCAAGGGCAGCTCTGTGGCAATGCCATGGCTGAATTGGAGACGTAGTTGAAAAGGAAAAACCAGAACCGAGTTTTAAACATTGACCCATTGACCTGTTTGTTTTTAATTAGGAAGTATACCCCCCAAATTGCGCACGGGGTGGGGGTTACTTACTTAGGCAAAATAATGCCATCATGGTGAAAAGCGTTTCCTGAAATTACCAAATAAGCAAAGCCGACATTTCAGCTGGTTCCGCGGAGATGGGGGAGGCGCAGATTTAGGTTTCAGGACCTGTTTCACTGTTCAAAGAGAAAAGGGGCCTCGGCACCTCAAGCCCCCGAGCTCCATGACCATCTCTCACCCACTGCCTTCGCCCCCTTGTTCTCAGGCAGCTCCATCGACTCAGAGCTCCTCCGCTGCCAGGACTTTGAGGTCCTGGCTGCTCACCCCTGGGTTTGTCCTGCTGTTTCTGATCGGCCTCCTTTGCATGTCTGCACGGCCCTGCCCTTCCTCCTTCCTGGATGGTCCCCTCCTCGCGGCTTTTCCTGCTGTTTCCCCATCACCGGCTCCGCTGCTGTGAGGAGCTCAGGCCACCTGGGATTGCGGTGCTGGCCCTGCCAGAGCCTCGCCTTCCTCTGAGGCCCCGGCTGCGCCAGCCTCCTGTCCGTTGCCCCATGGCCTGTGGCCTGTCCACTCTACACACGATGCCTTTTGTCCCTGCACCCGTGCCACTTCCTCTCCCTCTCCCTCTTCCTTCAAAACAGCACTTTCCAAACATTTCAGAGTGCAGCCTATGGTCAGAGGAGCATTTTTATCACAACTGTGTGTGTGTGTGTATGTGTGTATGTGCATATGTGTGTGTGTGTGTTTATGTGTGTATATGTACAGGTATGTGTGTGTGTTTTGTGTATGTGTGTGCATGTGTGTTTGCATGTCTATGTCTGTATGTATGTGCGTATGTGTGTGCATTATGTGTGTATGTGCATGTGTGTATGTGTGTGCATGTATATGTGTATATGTGTGTGTGTATGTGTCTGTGCGTGCATGTGTATGTACCTGTGTGTGAGTTTATGTATGTATGTATATGTGTATGTGTTTATGTGCATGTATGGGTGTGTGTATATGTATATGCGTGTGTGCATGTATGTGTGTGCATGTAGTGTGTGCATGTGCATGTATGTATGTGTTTATGTGTATGTGTGTGCATGTGTGTGTTTATGTGCATGTGTACATCTGTGTATATGTGTGTGTATGCATGTGCATGTGTGTGTTTATGTGCATGTGTACGTCTGTGTATATGTATGTGTATGCATGTGCATGTGTGTGTGCATATATTGTGTGTATATGTATGTGTGTATGTGTATGTGTGTGCATTTGTGTATATGTGTGTGTGTGTCTGTGTGTGTTTATGTGTTTGTATGTGTGTGTATGCGTGTGTGTATGTGTAACTGAAACAAAAGTTTCACAAAACAGCATGTAGTCTGTGCCATGTAATCTCTTATTATCTATTCTGTTCTATTAATACTTCATTTTTATAAAATATGCTGGTTGTGACCCACGAAATTCATGCCCTGACTCCCTATGTGCCACTAGCAGCAGCCCAGAGCCACTGCAGCCCACAGCCCAGTCAACGCCTCCCCCAAAGCCTGCCCACATCCACAGATGTGGTTTGGCTGCTGCCGTGTGACATTCTCGCTCTCCCTGGATGTTCCCTTTGTGTCCCTCATCACAGGCTCTGCTTACATGCATGTGGTTGCTTCCCGGATGTCTGTGCTGCACACCAGACGGCTGGCTATGTCGAGACAGGAGCAGTGTATGCTGTTTGTCCATGATTCCTCAGGAGAGACTCCCAGGGGACTTTCTCTTGTGCCTCCTTCTTGTGCTGACTTTCCTATCACAGGAGGTGGGGCATCAACAGACTGAGCCTTTGCTCTCTTTTTCAGAAGTACCCTGGACCCTTCCTGCGTCTCCCTTTGCAGATGTGAGCTGCCATTCTAGATGGAGGGGCAGGTGCAGCTGTGACAACCCCACAGCCACACAGCCGTGCGCTCCAACCTCCTCATAGAGCACACACCCGCCTCCACAGTCCTCCAGCACTGCCCAAGATTCCTGCCTCTCTGGGGTCCAGGATGTCAGGCTGTGGGAGAGCCTCCTTGGCAGCTCATGAGGAAGAACTGGAGGCCTTGGCGCCCTGTGATTCCCAGGTCATGGCTACCCAGAGAGTCCACAGTTGGGCCTGAGTTCCCTGCCCCACACAGGCTAACCTGGACCTGTCATTCAGCCCCAGCGGCTACCAGCATGTCAGCATCCAAGACTCACATAACTGCTGTGTGTTAAACACATGCCAGGAGCAACAAACAAGTGGTGAGCAGTGAGAACAGCTTTCAGGGCTGGGAACTAGCTGTGGAGGGAGTCAGGCAAGACGGGGCTCATGAAGGCAATGGACTCGGGTCCAAGCCACCTGGATTCCCGCCTGGATGAGGCAGCTGCCTCCCCACCGGCCTCCCCACTACTGCTCTTGTCCCCACCCCCGGTCTCCCCAACACTGCAGGCTTCCAGATTCTCTCTCCCAGGGTTAGAGCCATGATCGCCTCCAAGGCCACAAAGCCTGCCAGGTCTCCATTCCCCTTCTGACGGTTGCACTGCCTGCCCCTGGCTTCCTCCGTCGCCAGCCTGAACGCCTCCTTGCAATTTCTGAACAGGCCAGACGCTCCAGCCTGGGCATCTCTGCAGTTGCTGTTTCCCTTGGCTGGACCTCACCCTCTTCCATCTGGGAAAAATGTGGCTGCCCTGAGTCTCCAGCCCCTGCTTAGATGTCACCTCCTCAGTGAGGCCCTCCTCGAGGGTGCCGTCTGAAATCACAGCACCCCTTCCCTGGATCTCCATCCTTCTCTGTCTTTCTCCACTACATGCGGAGATTTGTCCACTGTGTACATTGACATGTGGCAACACCTAGACGGGTTCCAGGCACTCTGTAAGTGCTGCTGAGTGAGGGCCTGAGTGCTGGACTCAACCAGGCTTGCAGGATAAGGCAGATGTTGTGTGTGGAATTGCCTCTCCCCACCCTCCATAGGTCCTCACCTCCAAGCCCTGTGAAATTGTCCTTATTTGGAAATAGAGTCTTTGGCAGGCCAAGTGGAGATGATGTCGTTAAGATGGGCCATAATCGAGTATGATGTTTGGACACAGGGCAGGTATGCACAGACGGCAGACAGCGTGAAGCCACAGGGAGGGTGCCCGAGGCCACCAGGACCCAGAAGAGAGGCCCAGAGTAGATTCTCCCTCACACGCTCAGAGGGAACCAACCCCACAGCACCTCGATTCCAGATGTCGGGCACCCAGAAGAACGAGAGAATGCACCTTTGTGGTCTAAGCCGCCCAACTACGGTACTTATTACGACAGCCTTGGAGAACACAAAAACAGTAGGATTTCATAGTCACACTTGCTAAGGGGAGGGAAAAAGCACAAACATGCCAAAATGTGTCAGCCGCAAGGCCACACCATCCATGTAAATGCCTTATTTAACGCCTGGGATGGAGACCCTGGTGTGCATGTCCTGACTGTGCCATCAGCCGTACCTCCGTGGGCCACTCTGATCTACACAACCAGAAGACGGGGGTCGGAGGAAGATTGAATGAATTAATCTGCAATAGCCAGGACAGGTAAAGAAGAGCCCCGTCATGCAAGGTGTTATAGGCACTGTTGACAGAGTTTTGTGTTTGTCCTGAAAGTACTGGGAGGCCACTGGAGGGCTTTGGGCAGGAGGGAGTTCTGTGGAGTGCAGATTGGAGGAATATGGATGTGATTACAATACTCCAAGGGAAGGATGCAAGGAGTCTGCTCCAGCGTGGGGTTAGAAATGGAGAACAGTGGTCGGATTTGGCAGATATGTAGAAGGTTCATAGGCAAGACTTGGTTTTCGGGATGAGAGTGAAAAGGTGACGTGCTGGATTGGAGATACCTTTGAATCATCCCAAAGCAGATATTAAGTAACTGCACTAGAGATATACATTTGTAAGTTATCCACATATGGGTATTGAGTGAAGCCATGTGGGTGAGTGAGATGGGAGACAGGAGAATGAAGTGGTCTAGGACCATGCCTTGAAGAACCCTATATTGAATGGCCCTGAAGAGAGGGATTAGCTTGCAAAGGAGACAGAGGAGAGAGAGGAGAGAGAGAGAGAGAGAGAGAGAGAGAGAGAGAGAGAGACAGACAGACAGACAGACAGAGAGGGGTGGGGGAATAGGGGAAGAATCATGTGGAGTATCTAAAGAGGACATGATCAATGGATGGAATCCTGCAGGCATGTATGTTATATATGGCTTTCTCATTCTAAGTAGAGATGTCGTGGCACCCCCTTCATCAGGTTGTTATGGGAGGTCAGGAAACGCACCACACCCGAAGTGTTAGCTTAATGCTTGGCACAGGTTAGGTGGCCTCAATGTGGAGATGATTCTCGGACGGGGGGTTCCCCCAGGACCGGTGTGGCGATGCATCCTGGTTTGCTCAAACTGTCCTGGCTGGCACCTGCTGTCCTGTGACTTGTGAAGAGCATTCTCTTTCATTCCCAAGAGGTCCCAATTTGTGCCATACATTATATGAGCATCTCTTCTGTGATGATTAGCACAGAGACTACTTAAGATAGCATGACTTAGGGAAGGGAGTGCAAAGCGCACTTCTCTCACTGAAAGCTCCTTTTAAACATAAACTGCAAAATGGTCACAGACATAAACCCGGATGGGAAGAACTCACCAAAGCCTGCTTCAGGCACAAGGGATTCGGAAGTATCAAAGTCAGGGCTCCCAAAGGGAGACACGTGTACTGTTCACACAAGCAGTGAACTTGATTACCGCATAAAACCTGATGTCAAGGTTTTAGAAATAGATGATTATTTTAGCCTAAAACCACCCGCAGATGTTTTCAAATAGTAAAAACCCATGTAAACCAAACTTCATTGTGAAATGCAGCTTTAAATATTCCAGCCTCGAAGAAAAAATACCCTATCCTAGAGATTTCTCTCCACTCATAAATGAGTCATGCACTTACGAAGCATGAAGTTTTTATTTTTAATTTATATTCTTTTGATAAATTGCTAGCTATGGTGACAAATATTCTACAGAGCCCCAGAGATCAAGCCCTCATTATACGATGTGGTGTTATAGATCATATTACACTGATTGATTAATTCTAAACCAGAAGTATTAAAAAAGATTTACAATATGTGAGTGGCATAAATTTTTTTTAAAAGAGCCTTTTTCTTTTTTTTGAGACAGAGTCTCACTCTGTTGCCCAGGCTGGATGGAGTGCAGTGGTGCGATCTCGGCTCACTGCAACCTCCGCCTTCCAGGTTCAAGCAATTCTCCTGTTTAAAAACAACCTTTGATGTTTATAAACAAAAAATATTTTATTTCATTGCTGAGAGGTAAAAAATAAAAAGCTAGGATGCTAGGGTATATTTAAAAGGGTAAAGAAACAAAGACCAATGTGACATTACCATTTATTTTAAAAGAATTTATGTTTCTATAAATATAACACGAAGAAATTTTACCACAGTGCCAAAAAAAAGATCCTCTTTTTCCTGCTGAGGACACCCCACAGGAAAATAAACACGAGTGACCCAACCTAGAAGAAAATCAATTGTGTAGTAAGTGACCGTAATATGAGCTGAAGCTCGTGGGAAATTCCAAGACCTCCAAATGATTTTATTAAAATACATATTTTGTGCAAAGATCTTGGCAAGATTGCAAAAAATAAATTATTCTCAAAGGGCTAGACATTTTAAAATAAATTTATTGAGCCATAACTCACATACAATAAAACTCATCCCTTTGAAATTTACAATTCAGTAGGTTTTAGTAGATTCACATTGTTGTACAACCATCACCAATCTATCTGATTTTAGAACATTTTCATCACTACAGAAAGAAACGACATCTCCATTAACAGCAGTTGTTATTGATTCCACCTCTCCCTAGGACTCAGAATCATTTGATCACCACTTTTTTTTTTTTTTTTTTTTTTTTTTTTTTCTCTTGCTCTGTTGCCCAGGCTGGAATGCAGAAGTATAATCACGGCTCACAGCGGCCTCAAACTACTGGGCTCAATCCTCCCGCCTCAGCCTCCCAACTCAATAGGACTACAGGCATGTGCCACTACACCTGGCTAATTTTTAAAATAATTTTTATAGAGACACGATCTCACTATGTTGCCCAGGCTGGTTTTGAACTCCTAACCTCAAGCAATCCTTCCACCTAGGCCTCCCAAAGTGCTGGGATTACAGGGAACACATACACTACCATGCCCAGCCTCATTAACCTATTTCTGACTTTATAGATTTACCTATTCAAAACATTTCATGTAAATGGAATCCTACAATTTGTGGTCTTTTGTGGCTGGCTTATTTCATTCAGCATGTTTTCAAGGTTCATCTATCTACATTGTAGCGTATGTACTATATTCCTTTCTATGGCTGAACAATAATCCATTGTATAGAGTACCATGTTTGGTTTATTCAATTGTCTATTGGTGAACATTTGGGGCTTTTCCACCTTTGGGCTATTTTGAACATACAGGTTCATGTTTTTTAATGACGTATGCTTTCAGTTCTCCTGGGTATATACTTAGGTGTCAAATTGCTGATCATATGGTAACTCTATGCTTATGTTTTTGCAGAGCAAACAAAATTGTCTTCCAAAGTGCTGCACCACTTACAATCAAAACAGGAATGTATCATGGTTCCAATTTTTCTACACCCTTACCAACACTTGTTATTGTCTGCCTCTTTTTATTATAGTCATCCTAGTGGGCATGAAGTAATACTCATTGTGGCTTTGATGTGCATTTCCTTAATGACAAATAACATTGAGAATCTTTTTTTTTTTTTTTTTTTTTTTTGTGAGATGGGAGTCTCGCTCTGTTGCCCAGGCTGGAGTGCAGTGGCCGGATCTCAGTTCACTGCAAGCTCCACCTCCTGGGTTCATGCCATTCTCCTGCCTCAGCCTCCCGAGTAGCTGGGTCTACAGGCGGCTGCCACCATGCCTGGCTAATTTTTTGTATTTTTAGCGGAGACGGGGTTTCACCGTGTTAGCCAGGATGGTCTTGATTGCCTGACCTCGTGATCCGCCTGCCTCGGCCTCCCGAAGTGCTGGGATTACAGATGTGAGCCACCTTGCCCAGCCAACATTGAGAATCTTTTTATATGATGATTGGCCTTTTATATGTCTTCTATGGATAAATGTCTATTTGGATCCTTTTTCCATGTTCAAAATGTGCATTTTTTATGAGTTGTAAGAGTACTTTATATGTTATAGATACAAGCCCCTTATCACATGTATGATTTACAAATACATTCTTCTGTAGATTAACTTTCTACTTTCTTTACAGTATATTTTGGGGGCACAAACTGTTTTAAATTTTGATGAAACTCGTATCTATTTTTTTTCCTTTCTCCCTTGTGCTTTTGGTGTCAGATCTAAGAAACCATTGTCTAATCCAAAGTCATGAAGATTTATGCCTATGTTTTCCTCTATGAGTTTTATAGTATTCTCTCTTAACTTGGGGTTGTGTTCCATTTGGTGTTAATGTTTGTATAATATGGTATAAGGTGGGCATCCGACTTCATTCTTTTGCGTGTGAATATTGAATTTTCTCTCACCATTTGTTGAAAGGATGATTGTTTCCCCCATGCACTTGTCTTTGCTTCCTTGTGGAAAGTCAACTGGCCATAAATGAGAGTCTATAATCTGGGCTCTCCATTCATTCCAGTGAGCAGCTGTATGTCTGTATTTATGCTAGCACCTCACTGTTTTGATTGCTATAGCTTTATAGGTTTTGGGATTGAGAACTATGAGTCCTCCAACTTGGTTGTCCTTTTACAAGATCATGTTGGCTGTTCTGGGGTCCTTGTGTCCCGACCTGCAAAAGCTCCTGCTCCAGCACTGCTCCCCGTGGCACCGGCATCCAAGCCCCCAAGTTTCCGAGTCTCTGCCTATTTCCAGTGCTTATTTCCCATCCCTTTCTCCAGTTCTGTGAGCTCCCTTTTAGTTCCTTTCATTGTCGTTGGCCAGAGTTCATTTCTGTTGCTTGCAACCAATGTACAGAAGTAATCCAGTAGCCTCCTTCCCTTGGGAGAGAGTTGTAAGGTTACTGTCAGTTAAGACCCTTGCAGCCCCCACTGCAGGGCCCTACTCTGTGCCATGGGAGGCTGACACTCATGACTGCTATTAGTTACTGGGGCTGCTCTGACAAATTACCCCAACTGGGGGGCTTAAAACAACAGAAATGTATTCTCTTACAGTCCTGGGAGTCAGAAGTCTGAAATCTAGGAGGCAGCAGGGTCCTGCTCCCTCTGAAGGCTCCACGGAGGATCCTTGCTCATCCCTTTTGGCTCTGGTGGCTCCTGGCTGTCCTCTGTCCCTCGCCTTGTGGTGGTACCTCTCCAGCCTCTGTCTCCATAGCCACATGGCCTTCTCCTCTGTGTCTGGGTCCTCTCCTCTCTTACAGAGACACCAGTCATTGGATTTAGGGCCTACCCTGAATCCAGGATGATTTCAGCTCAAGATCCTTAACCAATCACACCTCTAAAGACTCTATCCTCAACAAGCTCATTCTGAGACTGGGCATGGACGTGAATGTTGGGGAGACACTCCTCAACATCCCTTGGATAGCATCCCTCGGTCTCACTTGCTGTTCCGTTTCGAGGTGGGTTCGGCCCGTGAGAGGCTCTGCCAGGAAGCAGAGAGCAGGAGCGGAGACAGGTCAGGCGCTTCTTCTCACCGCCCTCTGTTGTCACACTCAGGGCTTAGTGTGGCTGTGCCCTGCGCACCTGCAGCTCCTGCTTACCAAGCCCATGTCCAAGGCCCTGACCATCTGCAGCTCTGGGAACTGGGAACGCTACTCCTTCCTCCTGCGCCCCCGGCCTGGAGGAGAGGGTACTACTCCTTACCATCACCGCTCCCTCGGGGCCTCAGCCTCTCTTGTTGTTTTGCTTAACCTTGCCCACCTTTGGAGGGAGTCCCTTTATTAAAATGTCTTCCAGGGAACCATCTGAATGAGATTCTTCTCCCTGCTGGGACCCTGATTGATTCGAAGATTATCATTTACTCATTTGGCTCAGTACAAGCGATAAAGATGATCCTTATTGGGATGAGTGACTTTTTCATTTTATCTACAAAACAGCAAAAAGGGAATCTACTGGGCTCAGCCAAGCACTCCAGTAATGCCCCCAAATTGAAATTAGCTTTTAAAAACTCGGAGTCATAAAGGACAGATGTTTTAGTGAAGTCAGCTGGCTTTTGCACTCTTCTCCCGAGGCACCTTAATTCTCCAGTGTCTCCTCTAACCTATAAATGCTCTTCCCTACCGCTGCTTCTGGTTTGATTACCAAGCACCGCTGGTGTCCCATTTGATAATGTTCCTCTGAGAGACCAATCCTGCCAACGGTTCCGTTTGCTGTCACTTTCCGCTACGCTCATTGAGATGGGAAAAGAGAAAGAGTCCTGTGATCCCAGTTGTGAGGTCTGGCTGCCAGAGATAGGAGCACATCCATCTGTTAGAGACTGTCCTTTTTGAAGGAAGAGGGTCTTCTATTTATAACCCCCCATGGAAGTTAGGCAAGAGGATCACCTCGGGGGCCATCAGCGGACAGGGGGATGCCCGCCTTTTCCGGAAAAGTCTTTGCGGAAAGACCCAGCCCAAAACAAGGACCTCTAGAAAGAAGTCCTGTGCTTCCTGAGCTGACAATTTGATACTGGCTCTGCAGTCCCCTTTAAAAAAAATTGTATATTTTTATCCAACAATTGCATGTAATTTGTAGATATGCAGCTTGTTCTTATATGCTTTTTTTTTTTTCATTTAAAATATACCATAAACATTTTCATGTGTCATTGAGGATTTTTGTGACTTTATTGATAATTGCTGCACAAATATTCACTCCATGCCTTTTATCTTTACTTAGCCAATTGCCTATTATTGGGAATTAACTTTGTTAGCCATTTTCCAATATTATAAGTAGTGCTGTAAAGAAAATCTCTGTCTGTATGTCTTAGAGCTTATTTTTGACCATTTCCTAAAGTGAAGTTCTTCTCCGTAGAATTCCTGTGTCAGAGATTTGCAGATTTTGAAGAACTTTGATACGTGTTATGGAAATATCCCCAAGAAGGCTGTGCTCATGTGGGTTCTCACTAACAGGCTATTATTATTATTATCATTATTATTATTATTTTGAGACCAGGTGTCACTCCATCACCTAGGCTGGAATACAGTGGCATGATCACAGCTCACTGCAACTTCAACCTCCTGGGCGCTAGTGATCCCCCCAGCTCAGCCTCCTGAGTCGCTGGGACCACAGGTGAGAGCCAACACACTTGGCTGATTTATTGTTGATTTTTTGTAGAGACAAAGTCTCACTTTATTGCCCAGGCTGGGCTTGAACTTCTGGGCTCAAGCAATCCTCCTGCCTTGGCTTCCCAGAGAGCTGGGATTACAGACATGAGCCACCACACCTGCTATTGTTTTTCTAGGTTTGGTTATGGGATTAGCATAAAATGAAATTTCTTTCTTGTTGCATATGTTTGATGAATAATGAGTTTTTGCTATTTCTGTTTTTCAAAAAATTACTAGCTAGTGATGTGACCATTCTTTGCCCATTTTCCCACAGGGTACATTAGCTATACTTGATTGATTTATAAGAATTCTTTAGATATTTGAAATTGTAAACCTTTATCCAAAATATTTTTGTAGTTTGTTATTTGCATTTTAAGTTAGCTTTTGAAATCTTTTAATTTTATGGAAAAGTTTAAATGTTTCTGTAGTCATGAATATCAATCTTTTCCTTCATCTCTTTTAAGAAAGATACTTCGTTTTCATCCTTGGAAAGGCATTCTTTACCATAGAAACAGATGTGTATCCATGTAATATTGTGGTCTAGCATTTCCATAGTTTCAATTTTTACACTTACATATTTAAACCGCCTAAAATGTATTCAGAGAAAGTCATGTATTAGGGATTTAAGTTAATTAATTTTACTTTAAATGGCTATCTAAAATGGCTATCTAGTTGTCTCTAAACAAATTGTTATAATAAACAATTCACCCTTCAACTCTGATTTGAAATGTTACCTTTCTTCTTATTTGGTCTCCTTGACTTTTTATCTTGTTCCAATGACCTGTCTGTTCATATCCTTGTGAATCCCCTCTATCTTAATTACCACACACACACACACACACACACACACACGCTTGACTTCTGAAAGTACTTTATTCAAATATAATTTGAATATATATATAGAGATTATATACAAATTTTGTTGTGTAAAGTCATTCCTTGTTCATTTTCAAAACATACTTACCTGTTGTACTAGTTTGGGTACAATCAGGGGACAGAAATTGCACAGTGATTTAAACAAGGAAAGTTTAATGTAAATGATGATGATGATAAGAGACTAACTATAAAATATAGGCTACTCTAGGACTGGGATAGAAAAGATAAGGAAGGGCAAACTGGAAGGCCCTCCCAAGGCTGGGCTCAGACCTCGCTGGAGAAGGCTGTCCTTGCCCCTTTTGGAATGGTAGAGGAGTCAACTGGTTTGCTCAGGCCAGCGGAGTCCTAGTTTCTGGGCCACAGGAAGGCCCCCTCTGGGACACAGGTGAGCCACAGCTGGTGTCCCGGTACATGGCATGCAGGAGCCTGGAGCATGGGGCCTCATGTTGAGGGCTGGACCAGGGTTCAAGGTTGCTGAGGAACCATGTTCTCTGGGTGCATGACAGGCAGGCACCCCCTGCCACCCAGTCCGCCACACTGGCTCTCAGGCTTAGTCACCTATATGCAGGTTAGAATCAGCTTTATCTAGGTCCATACTTCATACTATGGGAAATGAATTAAGTGTTTTTATGATTTAGGAGAAAGTGATGTCTTTGTAATACTCAGCATTCTTGTCCAGGAATACGTATTTCTCTCCATTTGCTTTTATCATCATAGCAAAGTTTTAGGGTTTCTTCTTATGCATTCTGTTCGTTTATTTTAGTCTCTTCCTTTTCATTATTTCCAGCTCTTATTTCTGTTTCTTGCCTTCTAGCATTAGCTAGAAGGTTATTAAATGTGAGTAATGATATTTAAAATCCTTGATTCTGACTCTTAAGGGGGTGCCTCTCCTCTGTACCTTCAGGACAGCGTTGACTATTAGCTGAAGGTGGATATTCACCCTCACGTTAAATCGGGGTCTTTCTGTTTATTCCCAGCTGTCTCTGGGTTTTATCAAATGCCTCCACAGATGTATCAGGATGATCATTGGTTTCCTTATTTAGCTAATTCATGTGAATTGTATTAGTAAGTTTCTAAATAATGAGCTATCCTTGCATCACCCGAAATAAAACCCCTAATTTGCTATGGTGCATTATCTTTTCAGCATAGTACTGTATTTGATTTTCTAGTAGTCTGTTTAGGATTTAGAGATCTTTAATTGTTAAAGAGAATAATCTCTATTTTCTTTCTTGAATTGTTACGTTTTGGAATGAGGATTAGGTTGGCTTTGTAAAACACTGGGAAGGATTCCATCTTTCTGTGTATAAGCAAATGCGTCTTCAAGTCTTGGCGATCAGAGCTCCGTAATCTTTCCCATCCACACTGCCCCCAGTCCCTCTCCTGCCCTTGTTTCTGGCCTCATCCTTGCAGATTCCTAGCTGGTATCCCTGCCCGCCGTCTCTGCCCCTGGAAAACACATAGCAGGTGCATGGTTCACCCCTGCAGTCTGGCCCCAGACCCCATGCCCTGGATCACTGTCCTAGACAGATAAGCTGTCTGTGTCTGTTTCCTGATCTGTAAGAGAACAATAATAATGACCCGCTTATATTAGTTTCTGGGGGCTGCTGTAACAAAGTGTCACACTGAGCAGCTTAAACAACAGGAAGGTGTTGTCTTACAGTTCTGGAGGCCAGGTCTGAGGTCGAGATGTGGGCTGGGTTGGTTTCTTCTGCTCCAGGCCTCTCTCCTCGCGTCCCATGGCTGCTGTTCATCTTTGGCAATCCCGAGACTGTGAGGCTCCGCCCTGATCTCTGCCTGCATCCTCACATTCTCCCTGCGTGCAAGCCTGTGCCCAAGTTTCCCCCTTCTTAGAAGGACCCTCATCACAACGGAGCAGGGGCCCACCCTAGTGACCTCACCTTAACCAGTTACAGCTGCAAAGACCCTATTTCCAAAGAAGGTCACATTCAGAGTTCCTGGGGTTGGGACTTCCACAGATGAATTTGGAGAGGTCAAAATCCAATCCCTAGCACCCCTTGATAGGGCTGTGAGGATGAATGAGCTCATATGTACCAATTACTTAGAATAGTGCCTGGCAACTAGTAGGCGCTTGGAAGTGCCAGCTGTTGTTGTTCTGTGGTTATTCAAGGACTATATTGAACGTCACTTCCTTCAGAAAGCATCTCTCCTGGCCCCCAGCCAGACAGAACCTCTCCTGCTGTTCCCAAGTAGCCTTTACTTTTGACCCTGGTAGAGAAATGAACATATTTGGCCTCTTGTTATAGTTTTTGTGTTACTTGCTCATCACAAGGCATAACTAAAATATCATCCCTTAATACTCACCTCCCCACACAGCACCCCGCCACACACACACCTCTCATTAAACCCGGCACACTTGCCGTTCTCCATGGTGCCCTCAGCACTTTCCATCCCCCCATGCTTTGGAAGTCGTTGCTTCTTCAGGTCAGTGGGAGGTGAGGGCTTCCCTATCACTGGGGAAGCATCCTGGAGTGCCCTATTGTCCTTGGAAGGTGCCCTTACCCTGCCCACTCATCCATCAGGAGTCCCCTCACTGAGTTCTCCTGATACCTAATGACCTCTGAGCCGGTATCACATTCCCAAGAGCAGGGGATGACTGCTTACCCATTGTCCTCACCTCTGGACCAACGCGGGGGTAGAGACACAAACTAGCATTTATTTGTGTGAATACAGCATAGGCACAGATGGGGACGCTTTGCACGTCATCACTTTCAATACCCACACAAAGCAAGCATTGTCAGCTCCATTTCACAGGGGAGGAAATTTTGAGCTCGAGGGTCTTAACTATTGCCCAAGTTTACAGACATTTCACCCATGTTTGCCCTGCCTAGCGAGGTAGGAGGCGGGACTTGACTCCGTAGGTGGGGCTTGGATACCAGAACAAACTGAGGACCAGCTAAAACAGGGCCAGGGTGCAAGCAGCTTTCTATAAGACACGCCCACCAGTGTGCCATGTCCGTTTACTACTGCCATGGCAAAACCTGGAAGTTACCACCCTTTTCCTAGAAATTTCTGGATAATCTGCCCCTTTATTTGCATGTAATTAAAAGTAGGTATAAATAAGACTGCAGCCCTGCCTCTGAGCTGCTGCTCTGGGCACACTGCCCATGGGGTAGCCCTTCTCTGGAGCGGCAGCACCTCTGCTGCTACTGTGCACGGCCACTTCCATAACAGATGCTGTCCAGCACCACCGGCTCCCCCTTGAGTTCTTTCCTGGGCAAAGTCAAGAACCCTTCCAGGCTAAGCCCCAATCTGAGGGCTCACCCGTCCTGCATCACTAGGGTGTCTTTTTCCACCTCTCAACTCCATGCACTGACCCCATTCTGCCAGCATCCATCCAATGGATGTCTAACCATTTTGAAAACCTTTCTCAAGGCCAGGCGTGGTGGCTCACACCTGTAATCCCAGGACTTCAGGAGGCCAAGGTGGGTGGATCACCTGAGGTCAGGAGTTCGAGACCAGCCTGGCCAACATGGCAAAACCCCATCTCTACTAAAAATACAAAAATTAGCCGGGTGTATTGGTGAGCACCTGTAATCCCAGTTACTCAGGAGGCTGAGGCAGGAGAATCACTTGGTCCTGGGAGGCGGAGGTTGCAGTGAGCTGAGACCGCGCCATTGCACTCCAGCCTGGGCAACAAGAGCAAAACTCCATTAAAAAAAAAAAAAAAAAAAAAAAAAAAAAAAAAAAAAAGCAGGAAGGAAAGAAGGAAGGAAGGAAGGAAGAAAAGAAGAAAACCTTTCCCAAATATCCCCTCCTTGGTGAAGGCTCTCCTGACTTCTCTGGAGTATCTGGTATCTTGCTCGTGTCTTCTTTATAATACTCATCCTGGGGTTGTTTCTTGTCTGACCGTCAAACCAGACCCCAGACTTTGAGGATGGGATGGGAGTCCAGTTTCCTCTGCTCCCCTGTATTAGTCCATTTTCATGCTGCTGATAAAGACATATCTGAGACCGGGCAATTTACAAAAGAAAGAGGTTTTGTTGGACTCACAGTTCCATGTGGCCGGGGAAGGCTCACAATCATGGCAGAAGGCAAGGAGGAGCAAGTCGTGTCTTACGTGGATGGCAGCAGGCAAAAAGAGACCTTGTGCAAAGAAACTCCCATTTTTAAAACAATCAGATCTGGTGAGACTCCTTCTCTATCACAAGAATAGCACAGAAAGACCCGCCCCCATAATTGAATCCCCTCCCACTGGGTTCCTCCCATGACCTGTGGGAACTGTGGGAGTTACAATTCAAGATAAGACTCGGCTGGGGACACAGCGAAACTGTATTATCCCTCAAGCTCTGTGCTCATCCAGAACACATAATCCTGGGTCCACGAGACACTGTGTTCTCAGCGGGCGTGTCTGACTCCAAGGCAGGTGCCACTGCTGTTCCTGGCAAGTGATAGAACGCTTTGTTGGTTTGCACTACAGTTGGGATTAATACCCAGTGCTATGAGGCCCTATCACTGTGCCAGTCAAAGTGTGGTCCATAGACTCGAGACAGCCCATGCACTGCTTGTCACACACTGGAGAGAGATTGGTGCAGAAGGTCAGAGGAGGCACCAGAGCAATGTGATGGCATTGGTAATTGACACTGGCTTTAGACATGAAGTCGTATTGTGTGTATCTTTGTGTTTTCTCATTTCACTTTTTTCCCTAGAAATTTATTTTTGTTGTACTTTATAAAAGTAGCAGTTTGTAGCATATGGGAAGTAAACAACCACAAAGTTGGTATTTCCACTGACGGTGCAGGAAGCACTGCTTTAGAGCAGCATCATCTGTCCAGAAACTTGAGCATCCTACAGTCATCCTTGAGACAATGTCAAGAGAAGAAAACAACCTGTGAATCCTAGGATGGTGAAAGAGGATTGTGTGGGTTGTTCCATCACAAGAACAGCACAGAAAGACCCGCTCCTATAATTCGATCACCTCCCACTGGGTTCCTCCCACCACATGTGGGAATTGTGCTAGTAGCAGTGGGAAAACACATGTTTGTTACTTTTATTTGGAGTTGCACCAAAGCTTTTGGTTCTTAAGACCAA
Source organism: Macaca thibetana thibetana (assembly GCF_024542745.1). Taxonomy (NCBI): domain Eukaryota; kingdom Metazoa; phylum Chordata; class Mammalia; order Primates; family Cercopithecidae; genus Macaca; species Macaca thibetana. The sequence goes on from NC_065588.1 coordinate 126,674,531, forward strand.
TGGATGACTCTAATCCTTTAAAAGCTGAGAAACCCATGTTGTTAGGCATGGGGGCATGAGTTAGCAGTTCTTGCATGCTTTCTCGGTAGATAAGAAGTTGCAGGCTTCTATCATTACATCCACAATCTAATGTCTTGGTTAAACTATGTAGCTACAGCATGCAAACTCCATAATTGTGAGTCAGGCACTTCCATATGAGGGAATCACTTGTGGCACTCAGCACTTGCAGCAACAAATGGAGACTGAGGAAGTTGAATCAATAGCACAGATGCTCAGATCTGGAAAGAAGCAAAGCTAGAATCAAGTGTGGTGCTCAGAGCCCTGCTACTCTCCACCTTCTGACCCAAGCACAGTGAGATAAAGTTCTAGTCTAGGTATAATGAGCTCTCAGGTGCCTCACTATTTTTTTTTTTCTTAAATCAGTCACTGTCTCAAATTTTAAGTAAGAAGCACCAGAAACTAAACCATTCCAACATTCCACAACCAGGGCACCAAAGTTATGGTAGCTAGAAAAAGCAACCTTTTAAACTCTATTGTATGACACTAGTCATCTTTTTGTTTTTTGAAAAAATGACAAAATGTAACTCAAAGATCCAGTACTTCAGACGCTCGCATTCATCCTGAGCAGCAAGAAAATACTTTCTCAAACGCGAGCCTGTCTGTGGATTAAAGGCAAGCATTTCAAAAATTATTCTGTAGCTTAAGAAAACATACTTCAACAATTACTGTTTCCTTTTCCATGTAACCAAATTCACTGTACATTACAACCTTGAAGCTAAGATCTAAGGTTTAGATCAACTCTTTAATCCTGGCTGTGGCTTCGGGTACTTCCTGCTCTTCATGAGAAGGGCTCTAGGCCTGCAGCTGCCTGTGAACAACATCGGGGGGGGGAAAAAAGAAAGTTAAAAAAGAACTTAGCTGACTGGGAACAAGGTTCTATATAGCATTGCAAAGGTTAAGCTATGGTATCTGAAAATCTGACACTTGAAGAATGCATAGCTTAATGACCCAACTCAACCTTTGTGCCCTTTAGAGAGTTTCACGTCAAATAAAATAACTTAGAAGAGAAGTGGCATGTAATATCCTTCTTTTCAACTATTTAACTTAAAAAAAAAAATGTTTGCCATGCCAGGAACACCTGACTCTGTTTTTCTCAATTGAATCTGCCTTTGTCTTAATTTGATATACTGCTTTGTGGATTCGCCTAGCTTTCTGAATTCCTTGGTTTTCATCTATAACATGTCAGTTTGACTCTACTACAGACATTAAAATGATACAGGCATGGAGGGAAGCCTAGCAAATGGTGCTGATGCTCAAACTGTACTTCGTGATCCCAGGTAGAATCTTCACGAGCGTGGATTCGTGTGTGTGGATTTGAATCCTGGTTCCATAACTTACCAGCCTGTGGCCTTGAGCAAGTGACTTAATCTCTTTGTTAATGTTACCATCTGTCAACTAGTCACAAGACTATCGACTTGGCAGACTCGCTGTGAAAACAAAGTGAGATGGTAAATATCGAGAGATTTGCAACCTCTAGCACCCAGATCTTACTTATTGAACTGTATTCCATAGACCCCCAGTGCTTCATACTTCAGTGTGCTGCTGCTAACTTTATTGTCACGAAGGTAAAATATTACCTTAGATGTTCTTTAGAAAGGAGAGGAAGACGTGCAGAGTCTTACCCTCTTAGAGAAAAGAAAACGCCCTGGTTCCACACATGTAAGTCAAAATCCAATTTAGGGAGAAAGGAGACATCGGTTTCAATTACATCGGCTGAATAAAGCAGGAAGTTCAAGTTCAAAGGTGTCATGAGAATTTCCCTTTCCTTTTCCTTTATTCCCCTCCCATTTTTACACCATTTGCTTTCACCAGAAATGTTTGTTTCTTGCCCCAAGATCTGCTAGAATATATTTAACACAGCATGGGAGATGCTGTGGTCTCCTGATAAAAATCAAGTGAATACCAGGATTGTGGTTGTTTATCCATAACTCCTGACATCCGAATGCACCCCTGACCCTGTTATTTATTCCAGCTTTTCTTAAATAAAACCAGGCTGTGTCAAAACCCAGCTTGACTCAGCAGCGTGCAAAGACACTGCAACCCCCAACACTTCAACGTGATCCTCAGTGGTCTGGGAGCGCCTCCCACTCCTCTGCCTACAGCTAGAGTTGAGTCCAAGTCTTCACACCTTGAAAATCATTCAAAGACAAAGTGTTCAGACTTTTGTAAATGTCCTGCCCCATGTATTTGAACTAACTCCTACTGGTAAAGTTGAATAAATCAGACATTTACTCAAGTCTGCGAGTACAAATGCAACTTGAAATAGCAACAGAAAGGCAGAATTTTCCTTGCACCCTCTGCTTTCCTGTGTCCTCTTCCTTTGCAAGTTCGCAGATAGCCCCATCTCCCTGAGTGCCACCAGTAACACCCACTAACAGCTGTCTACACTGGCAATTCCGGTCTCCCCCGGCATCTCATTCCTGTTTACACTTGTACATCAAATGTGCCTTTGGAAAATTCCCTGATTTCTTATGTCCTGTTTTCTTTGTTCTATTTCCATTTAGAGATGACATGTAAGGGAAACAACTTATTGTTGCAACAGGGAAATGATAGGAAAGTGAACCAAACTATGAACACACACACACACACACACACACACACACACGCCAGAAACAGAAAACCACAGGCTGCGAGAAAGTAAATCTCAAAGCCAAGCCTTCCCAAGTAACCACCAGCCACGGCTCATCTGGTAGGATTCAGTGAAGTGAACTGTGGATTTATCTGGGGGAAATTTTATATAAAATGGCAGGTAGGCTGGGCACAGTGGCTTACGCCTGTAATCCCAGCACTTTGAGAGGCCAAGATGGGAGGATCACTTGAGCCCAGGAGTTTGAGACCAGCCTGGGCAATATGGTGAAACCCCATCTCAATAAAAAACACAAAAATGATTTGGGAGGAGGCTGGGCATGGTGGCTTACGCCTACAATCCCAGTACTTTGGGAGGTCAAGGGGGGCCTGAGGTCAGGAATTCAAGACCATCCTGACCAACATGGCAAAACCCCACCTCTACTAAAACTACAAAAATCAGCCAGATGTGGTGGTGTGTGCACGTAGTCCCAGCTACTCGGGAGGCTGAGACAGGAGAATCACTTGAACCCAGGAGGCAGAGTTTGCAGTGAACCAAGATTGCACCACTGCACTCCACCCTGGGCGACAGAGCAAGAGCCTGTCTCAAAAAAAAAAAAAAAAAAAAAAAAAAAAAAAAAAAATTAGTTGGGATGGGGCGCACCTGCAGTCCCAGCTACTTGGAAGGCTGAGGTGGAAGAACTGATTGAACCTGGGAGGTTGAGGCTGCAGTGAGCCGTGATCATGCCATTGCACTCCAGCCTGAGAAACAGAGCACAACCCTATTTCCAAAAAAAAAAGGCATGTCACCAGCTTCTCTGGAATGTCACCAGGAACACCAATGCCTGTTGCCGGCACCTAGCACCGCCCTCTAGATACCGGCTCCACTCTCTGGAACAGGCAGCAACGGGAGTCCAAGACAGAGCACCTGGGGATGGGATATAGAGATTAGTTCCCACCAGAGTCGCCCCGGATGAGCATAAAATTGAAGTAAAAACAGTTTCTTGATATGCACAGAGGTAACGCCACTGCCCCCAAATCCACAGCCATCCTGGTCTCATCATGAAAACTCCGGAGCTGGCACCGTTGCCCAACGCTGTGACCAATGAAACACCAAGGGAGGACAGTATTCATAGACATTTGTTTTAATTTGTAGCATTTAATGAAGTGGGAGAGGCCAGAGGAAACAACCTCCAACCATTTCAAACTAAAAACAATCCATATCTGGAAATAGAACGTTGTGGAGCTGGGGCTGGGAGGGCACGTGATGTCCTGAGTATTTTGTGAACACAGCACTGGTGTTTACACGTTTGGTTGTGATTACATTTCCTATCCCTGCTCCCCCAACCCCACCCCCATCGCAGGGCATTTAAATAACATTGTAAAAAGGCTTTGTTAATCCCTCTGTTTATCTTTCCAACAAAGCTGAGCTCAGATGATTCTCAAATCATATTTCTGTAGCTTTAACCCCCTGACCCCCAGGAGAGCTCGGCAGGCTACTATATAATAAAACTCCCCACTGTGGGGAAACCGCCCAGGGCAAGTTCAGTGCTATCAGGAGGGAGCATGCCTTGCATAACTGTGCTCCGTTTTGATGAAATATTCATCTATATTGATATTGGAGCAATCAAATTATGGTTGAAAAGCTCTGTAACCTCTTCATGAGCTCAGTCTCGACATGTTAAATGTCATTCTTTCAAAGGGTCACCAAGATTTTGATTTGGTGGCTGGGTTCCCCCCATTTACCATGAAAATGAAAACACAATTAAAATTTCTGATCCCCTAAGCTGACATCAACAGCTACTGCTTGATTATTTTTTAATGAAAATAAGCTATTCTTTTATTTTTATTATTTTAAAAGGAATGTACTTTCACAAAAAAAACAAATCATACAAAATGCATTCAGTGGAAAATAAGCATGAATACTGCCACTCTCCAGAATATCCGACCTTCCAGATCTATAGGTTCACTGTAATATGCATGCACATGCATGCCACACGCGCTCGCGCACACACACACACACACACACACACACGGGGCATAGTTCTAAATACGTGGAGAGGCAGAATGAAATACAGGAGAGAAAAAGTAGAGGCACCAAGAAGAAGGCAGGAGACAGGAGGGGAAGGAAGAAGAGCAAATGGGAAGGCCGGAGAGGGACAGGAATGGGAGGAGAGGAGAGGGGAGGGGAGGAGAGGGGATGGGAGGGGAGGAGAGGAGAGGGGATGGGAAGCGAGGGGAGGGGACATGTATTTTAAGAAGAGGCCATATAATACAAGCAAGTTCACAACTAGTTTTACCAATAACAATAAATTGTGTGTTTTTTGATGCCAGTAAACATAGACCTACACATAATTTTTAGTGGCCACAGACATTACTGCATACTGTAATTTATTCCAGCATTCTCCTAGGAATGAACATTTGTTGTTTTCACATAGTCTGTTTTAAGGACACCTGTTTTCTATCATTTTAGCTGGAGATTGACTATCCTTAGCACACAGCTATCCTTAGAGTGCATTAATAAAAGTCAAATTTGAACAGTATTATCAGTTATCTAGCTCTCAACTGTTATCAACTCAGTTTTTAGGAATGTATGAATATTCCCTTGATTTAAATATGTCAAATCTCCTTGAGGAGCAAAAAGGATTGACACAGAGAAGAAATAAACCTAATCTGAATGAAAAGAATAATTATGAGAATGAGGCTACATTCGGGAAATAGAGATCCCAAATGTAAATGTTAAAAAAAAAGTTAGATAGGTATCTGTAAAATTAGTGTATTTTGCATACATTAACAACTTTGACTTTCAAACAATGAGGTGCCTTCTTCATTAGAGTATTACATTCATCAAGGGTGTATTTTTAAACTGCACCAAACCAAAAATCTAGCCATCTTTCTTTAGAACCAAAGAATACATGTCAGCCACATGAATTACTTTATATGAATCTACAAATATCATATCATTATACTGATAGACTCAAACAGACTCATTGACTATTAAGAATTGTGTCAACATGATTGCAATGCATCAATTTACTATGCCCTGAAATATATCTGTGTTGATTTAGGTAGAGAAATACAAACACTCGCACGGGGTCTTTGGGCTTAATCATTTAGCTATTAAGAGCATGCATTGAGGCTCCAAAGAGACCTGGACTCACAAGCTGTTGATTCTAAGTGTGTGGTGCCCTTGAACAAGTTCCTTAATCCCCGCAAGTCTCAGTTTCTTCATCTGTAAAGCAAGGATGAGTGCAGCACTTAGCTCCTAGGAGTAGGGTGAGGACAAAATGAGTAACATTCTTAACCACTCAGCCTGGTGTCTGACACATGCAAATACTCAGTACACATTGGATATGATGGTGATGGCAATGATGAAAGAAGAAAGGCATCATGTAAGCTGAAGCTAATGATGATGACCAGTGCTGGACATGGAAGTGAAGTTTATAGCTGCTCGATATCATTGGATCCGAGGGCAAGTGGGAGGCAGGAACAGTGTTCCTGGCAGAAGGAATAGCACCTGCAGCAATCCTGAGGTGAGAGAGAGCTCATAGTGGGAAAAGGAGCTGAGTCAGGTTTGCTGTGGCTGGAGACAATGGAGAAAGGTAAGGAAGGTGACAGTGGCCAGGACAGACTGAGCCTTGGGGGCTGCATGGAGATGACAGGAGGATTTTCTATCCAGGCCAGGATCCAGACTAGATGACCTACATGAGCTAAAGTAAAACACATATTGGAATGAAACACCATCCTTTTGGGTGGAATGATGAAAATTCATGAAGATGACCATTTCTCCCAAGTAAACATACAGGTTTCTGACATGACCAATTACAACATAACTTTTCTTGGGGCTTACTGGTGGTGTCACAGTAGCTTTAATAGTAACAGCTACCCTTTAAAGAGTGTCCAGGGTGTACCAGATACGGAGTTCAGCATTTCTTTAAATTTTATCTCATTTTATCTTCATAACTACCCTATGGACTATAATTTCCATTTTTATAGTAGTTTTATTATATATATCATACAATTCACTCGTCAAGGGTATAATTTAAGGGGTAAAACAAATGACTTTTAGTATATTCAGAGATCATCACCACAATTTTAGAACATTTTCACCCTCAAAAGGAACCATGCACACGTTAAAAGTCACTTCTCATTTCAACTCAACCTGCCTAGTCCTACGCAATCACTAATCTAATTCCTGTCCTTATAGGTTAGCCTATTCTGGACATTTCATATCATTGGGATCATATAATATGTGGTTCTCTGTGACTGGCTTCTTTCACCTGGCATAACGTGTTCAAGATGCATCTGTGATGTGACGTATAGCAGTCCTTCTTCTTGTGTGTGCTGAATAATATTGCATTGTATGGGTCCAGCACATTTTCTTCATCATCCAGTTGATGAATGTTTGGGATGCTTCCACTTGGGGGGATTATTTATAATGTTGTTTTGAACATTAATGTAAACATTTTTGCCTGGATATATGTTTTTATTTCTCTTAGATATAAATCCAGGAGCAGAACTGCTCAGTCCTGTGGTATCCCTATGTCTAACCACTGAGAAACTTCCAGACTATTTTCCAAAATAGCTGCATCATTTTACATTCCCATCAGCAGTGTACAGAAGAACCAGTTTCTCCACATCATCACTCACACTTTTTCTTTTTATCATAATCATGTTAATGGGTATGAAATGGTATTTCATTGTAGTTTTTATTTTATTTTTCTTGATAATAATGATATTAAGCATTTTTTGGTGTGCTTATCAGCATTTGTATACCTTCTTTCTCTGTTCAGATCCTTCACCCATTGGATTGTCTTTTTATTATTGAATTGTGTGAATTCTTTATATCTTTTAGATACTATTCACTCATCAGGTTATTTACAAGTATTTTCTCCCATTCTTTCACTTTCTTGTTTAAGCACACAATTTTTAATGTTGATGAACTTCAATTTATCTTTTTTAAATTTTGTTTGTGTTTTTATTGTCATATCTAGAAAATCATTGCTTAATCCAAGGTCAGGAAGATACAATCCTATGTTTTCTTCTAAGAGTTTTATGGTTTCAGCTCTTGCTTCTAGTTTGATCCATTTTGAGTGAATTTTTGTATGTGGTATGAGGTAGAGGTTCAACTGCATCCTTTTGCATGTGGATATTCAGTTTTTCCATCATTTGTTGAAAAAGCTATTCTTTCCCCAATAAATGGTCTTGGCACACTTGTCAAAAATTATTTGACTGTGAATGTGAGGATTAACTGCTGCTCAATTAAATTTTATTGATCTATATCTATCCTAATGGCACAACCACAATGTTTTGATGATTGTTGCTTTGTGGTAAATTTTGAAATTGAGAAGTATGAACCTGCCAACTTGATCTACTTTTTAAAAATCGTTTTGGGTCTTCTTGGTCTCTTGCATTTTCTTATAAATTTTAGCAGCTTGTCAATTTATGCCAAGAGGCCAACTTGTATTTCAACAGAGATTTATTGAATGTGTAGATCAATTTCAGATATTTCCATTTTAACTATAGTAAGCCTCTGACTCATGCATATTCAATATCCTTCCATTTCTTTAGGTCTTCCTTAATTTCTTTCAACCATAGTTCTTCATTTTCAGAGTGTAATTTTTGTGATTCATTTGGTAAATTTATTCCTAATTATTTTATGCTCTCTGATGTGCTCATAAACAAAATTGTGTTCTTAATTTCATTTTTTATTTGTTCATTACTAGTGTTTAGAAAAAGTATAGTTGATTTTCAGAACTGATGTTGTATACTGTGTGATGAACTTGTTTCTAGTTCTAATAGATTTTTACTGTAATTTTAAGGATTTTCTATATATATCATATTATCTGAAAGCAGAAATAGTTTTAATACTGTCTTTCCAATCTGGATGCCTTTTGTTCAACTTTCTCACCTAATTAGCCTGGCTAGAACCTCTAGGACACCGCTGAATAGGAATGGTGAGAGCAGACATCTTTCTCTTCTTCTAGATCTTAAGAAGAGAGCATTCAGTCTTTTGCCACTGAGTATGATATTAGCTGTGGATTTTTTTTATAGATTTCCTTTTTGAGACTGAAGAAGTTCCCTTCTATTGCTGGTTTGTTGAGTGTTTTTTTATCATGAAAGAATGTTGAATTTTGTCAAATACTTTTTCTTCATAGAAATGACCATGTGATTGGGGTACTTTATTCATACAGTGTATTACATTAGTTCATTTGTAGATGTTAAATCAACCTTTCATTCCTTGGATAAACTCCACTGGGTCATGGTATATGATGTTTTTTATATGTTTCTGGATTCAGCTTACTTATATTTTGTTGAAGATTTTTCCACCTGTATTCATAGGAATATTGGTCTACAGTTTTCTTGTAAAATATTTGACTGGTTTTACTGTCATGGTAATACTAGCCTCATTAAAAACTTGGGAAATATTCCTTCCTATTTTTTTTTTTTTTGGTAAACATTTGTGAAAATTTATGTTCATTCTCTTTTTAATTTGTAGTTATATTTACAAGTGAAGCTTTCTGGACCTGAGTTTTTTTCTTGTAGGTAGTTTTTAAATTATTAACTCAAAGTTGTTACTTGCTATAAGTCTACCCAATTTTCTATTTCTTCTTGAATCAGTTTCGGTAGTTCTTGTCTTTCTATGAATTTGTTCATTTTATCTAAATTAGCTAGTATTATTTTCATTTTATAAATGAAAAAACTTAGGCTTACACAGATTAGAAACTTTCCCCAGGAATAAAGCTAGTAAACAGTCCTATCTTATGCCAATCTAAAACTCAGGTCTGTTTGAATCCAATATGTGCAGCTTTACCCACTTGATGAAATAATTCTATGTCTTATCTAGAAGAAAGAACAACCATATAAAACAATATTCTGGAAAGAAAAACCTTTAAAGTGGATGACAAGTTCTATCAGATATTAAAACACATTATAAGACAATAATAATTAAAACAGTGTAGCACTGACACAAAGCTAGACATACAGTTCATTACAAGAGAATCAATAACCAGAAAATAAACACACACACACACATATCAACATATGATTGGAGTGCTTGTCGCAGTTATTGTCCATGGCTCAACCAACATCCAATATCCTCTTTCTCCTTCCTCAGAGAATCTGAGTTTATTCAATCCATTTCCCATTCAATCACGGACCTGGGGCTGGCCCTCACTGGTTTTAGAAATATGTCACTCCCTTTCTAGTGATTGCCTCATACAAAGATATGTGACACATTTCTGGCCATTGAGACATGAGGAGAGGCTTGCTACTATTCCCAGAATATCTGGCTTTCTAAGACTGTTTACTGCTCTCTCAAGTCTTCTTTTAACTATCTTCCTGGAAGTTCTTTTATCTATTAGCCTATGTAAAACACATCCTGCAATGGCTTTCTGAGAAAGGGAAGTAAGTGTTTAATCCCTTGCATGTTTCAAAATGTCTTTATTCCACCCTGGACTTGACTGATGAATGGGGTTTGGCAGGGCAATCTATGGTGGAAATCATTTCCCTCAGGATATGGAATATATCCTCCCCTGACTCCTAGCTTTCAGTGTTGATGTTGAATAGTCTGTCATTTTGATTGGCAGTCTTTGATTTGTGACCTCTTTTCTAACATGCAGTCTTTGTTTTACGCCTGATGTCACTGTCTTTTGTATCCTACTGACTATTTGAGAGGTTTAACATCATATTGGAGGCTGGGTGCCATGGCTCACACATATAATCCCAACACTTTGGGATGCCAAGGTGGATCACCTGAAGTCAGGAGTTTGAGACCAGCCTGGCCAACATGATGAAACCGCATCTCTACTAAAACTACAAAAATCAGCTGGGTGTGGTGGTGGGCACCTGTCATCCCAGCTACTCAGGAGACTGAGACAGGAGAATCGCTTCAACCTCGGAGGTGGAGATTTCAGTGAGCCAAGATCGCCCCACTGCACTCCAGCCTGGGCGACAAAGCAAGACTCCACATTGGCCGTTTTCTTATGCTCCTTTATGAGATGTCTGTTTATATCCTTGTCTGGCTGTCCTATTGAACTGCAAGAACTCTTTATATATGATAGACATGAACATTTCGTCTGTCTTATGTGCTGCAGGTATTGCCTCAAAACATCATTTATTCATGTATTTTATTCATGGTACCTGGAGCCATACAAAATTTTTAAATTTGTAAATGTGTTTATACTTTCTTTTGTAATTTCTAGGTTTTCTAAGTCACAAAAACCTCCTAAATTCCTAGGTTGCAATTGCTGGTGTCTATTTCTTATCTTCCTATTATTCTCTTCTGGTCTGTTTATCTGTTCCAATTTTACTTCTGTATTGTTTTGAATCTAGTGTTCATACTCTATAAGAAAGCTAGTGCTTATCATCTTTCTCCTTTTTTAAAATAACTATTCTAATTTATTTTCCATATAAATATAATTTTAAAAATCTGCCCAATACACAATTTAATTGGAATAGCTTTTAATTTGTAAGTTAATTTAGAAGAAATGATGTTTCAGATAGTCACCTTCCCAGTCAAGAACTTGATATCTCCTTCCTTGGTTCAGATCTCGTCTTGTGTCCTTCAATGGGATTACACATCTTGCTAAATGGTAATACCTAGAGCTAGACAGAATGAAGTAAAACTGCTATATTTACTTGGTTAGTGGCAGTGTGGATCAGCTCCACTCTTATTGAAAAGCAATTTTACAATGTGCAAAGGGTCATGAAAATGAACATTTTGTGGAGATGGAGCACTGTGCTCCAGGGAATTTGTCCTCAAGATATTTTCAAAAGAAAAAAAAGCAGCACATGTGAAATATAGCTTTGATTATAATGTTGAAAATCTGGAATCCAGATAAAAATTCAATCGAAAGGAGACAGTTTTTCAACATAGGAGAAATTCACTTAACAGTTAAGTAATCAAAATGGTAATTTGAAAGTTATATAACAATTATTATTATTATTATTATTTTTTTTTTTTTTTTTTTTGAGACGGAGTCTTGCTCTGTCGCCCAGGCTGGAGTGCAGTGGCCGGATCTCAGCTCACTGCAAGCTCCGCCTCCTGGGTTCACACCATTCTCCTGCCTCAGCCTCCTGTGTAGCTGGGACTCCAGGCGCCCGCCACCTCGCCCGGCTAGTTTTTTGTATTTTTTTTAGTAGAGACGGGGTTTCACCGTGTTAGCCAGGATGGTCTCGATCTCCTGACCTCTTGATCCGCCCGTCTCGGCCTCCCAAAGTGCTGGGATTACAGGCTTGAGCCACCGCGCCCGGCCATATAACAATTATTATATGATAAGAGGAAAAGTGAGTTATAAAATTGTATGGATAAACTAAAACTGAAAATAGGTAAAAATATAGGGAAAAAATCACAGATAAAAATACATAAACGAAGCTTGAAGGTATTATCAGCTTTTGGAAATTATAGGTGAGCTTTTTCCTCTATTTCCCAAACTTTGTATAGTATCATTATTTGTTTTGACTATTTTAAAAGGCATGAAGTGTAACTAGTCAGGATTAAATGAAAGGGCAACTGGTTTGGTTTTTGTTTTTTTGTTTGTTTTTTATAAATCCTTTTGGAATGTTTTCTCTAAAAAACAATTTGACTGACTGTAAATATACGTGGCAATAAGGATAAACTGCTAATGATGGGTTTACAAATAGAGATCCAGCTGAAACAGATGAAAGTAACTCACGATTAGCAGTTCTTGTGCAATACGATATACCGTTTGTTTGAGAACAGTTGTTCTCTTAAGTAGGTTAAATCTGTCTCTGCAATCTTGTTTGGAGGATTGATTTGCATCTGAAACCCTCCTTGAAGTACAAAGATAAACTTCAACCCAATTAAGATTGCATTATCCAGCATTCTCATTAACAAAATTTAACATAGTAAAATTTTCCCATGCACCATCACTTATCACATGATAAGGTTTTGTGTTGTGATCAATAAAACCAAAGTAACTGTCACTTTCTCTACCTATAACGCAGGTTTTAAACCCATTGTTAGCTTGACCTGTAAAGTTTGTTGCATACCCACTACATTCTAGGAATAGTTTTGGGCGCTTTATGTACCTTATCTCATTTAATTTTCACGATGCTCCTATGAGGTTGGAATTACTGGTTCTCTACAGTGATAAGCAACTGGGTGTCAGAAACCTGTGGCTTGCTCAGGGTCACATATCCCATCCAGAGATGTGTGTTCAATCATTTATCCATTCAATAGACAGTAAATGAGCCACTATTTTGTGCGAGGTACCAACAGTGGCGGCCAGTAGTAATATAGGAGTTAAAAAGAAATTATTTAGGCAGATAGTGAGGGTAAGGAAGTCCTCAGTAAGGTTTTCCTTTTAATGAAAAGCAGCCCCCAAATAATTTTCTTTTCTAACAAAGAGCAGCCTGCAAAATCGAGCGGCAGACATAGACAAGCAAGCTGGATGCTCTGGCTGGTGAATGCCGGCAGCTGTGCCAGTAGGAAAAGGCTACCTGGGGCCAGGCATGTCCTACATGGCGGCTGCATCTTCCCTTTGCCTTATCAACCACCGGTACAGTAAGGAGCAGACAACAGGGCGCCAGCCCAGCAGAAAACCTATTTGCATAATAAAAAGATTAGGGTGGGGCAGCGCGCTTCTCAGCACCCTATGTAAACGTCACACCTGGTCCAACCAATCACTGGGCCTTATGTAAATCAGACACCGCCTCCACAAGCCAGTCTATAAAAGCCTGTGCACTTTGCCACAGGCTGGATGAGACACCCTTCTCTTTCGCCGGGAAGAGAGCTATTCTCCTTTCTCTTTCTTTTGTCTATTAAACCTCCACTCTTAAACCCATTTCTTATGTGTCCACATCCTTGATTCCCCTGGCGTGAGACAACGAACCTCAGATATTTATCCCAGACAATGGCACCGCTTCAGTAGTGAGGGCTAGAAAGGACTTTTGCCACCCTCTGTAATCTATCAGCCCCACGCGAGCCACCAAATATATATATACACACACACACATATGTCTTAGTAACAACAGTGCGCTTGCTGTGCAAACGAGCTTTCAGACAAGTCCCCAGACCGCCTTCACTCAACTGCCTCCCCGTTCCCACCTCCTCAATAGAAATGTCAGAGGTGTCCTGGGTCTTGGTTGGATGCTTCAGCTACAGAAATGCCCGGGGTTGTCAGTCTAGTCCGGTCCAGTTCACAGTCAGGGTCTAGCACCAGGGATTCAGTAGGTCCCGGGACATCCTGATAATGTATGAAAAATCGACTGCATGCTCGTGGATACCTGTTCCCAAAAGCAGGGCCCACAGTGTCTGCATTTCTAAGGGTTAAGAACTACTGCTCTCGCAGACTGAATCCAAGGTTCGTCTCCCGCTAGAGTCTGACCTCTGCTCACCACGCTGCACCTGTCATCCCAAAGTTCTGTTTTCAGTGTAAACCTCTAGGACACTTCTGATCTGCACAGGAAGAAAATCCTTACCATGTGCAGTGATGCATCGTGTCAAACAGCTCCACACGATTTATAGCCACCAAAACTGCAGGTATTTTCCTTTAGCTCTTGGTGTTTAAAGAATTGAAGAGATGATGGGTGAAATTTCAAAGGCACCAATAGGTGAATAATTAAATGGTAATATAGATGAGGTTGGCATATCACATCCCAAATCAGTTCTACGTCTGCTACCCAGTCAGTTCATACACTCAACAATTTCTGGAAGATATATTTTACACTGGTGCAAAATCCAGAGTAACTGTGTGACTGAACATGGGGAGAAATGGAAATGTATATCAACAACTTTAATTCTATGTATGTGATTTCAGTATTACCAATTGAGGCAATATGAGTCTTAATATGAATGATAATTTTTCAAAGTAATCTCTTCTGTGAATTCTCTGCATGCTATAGATACTGAAACTTTGCGATTCTTTCTACTAACAGTTAAAGTAATTTGGACAAGGTAGTGTTTGGCTTTGTACAGATTAGAGGCCGTTGAGTGATGGATGGATAACTACAACAAAATTGCTCATTTTAAGGTACTTGTTTACCACAAAACAGTTACCCCTGAAGTTCACCAAGGTAAACTGTATATTGGCCCAAACTGAATGTGTCCCCAACTGAATTCCAAATTTCATTTCTGCTTCAAAACATGTTACTCTGAAAATGTAACTTGGCAGTGTTTCTCAAAGTTTGATCTTGACCAACTGACATCAGAATCAACTGGAGAGCCTCTTAAAACTTCAGATGCCGACCGGGTGCGGTGGCTCACGTCTGTAATCCCAGCACTTTGGGAGGCTGAGGCAGGTGGATCACCTGAGGTCGGGAGTTCAAGACCAGCCTGGCCAACATGGTGAAACCCCGTTTCTACTAAAAATACAAAAAATGAGCCAGGCATGGTGGTGGGCATCTGTAGTCCCAGCTACTGGGGAGGCTGAGGCAGGAGAATGGCGTGAACCCAGGAGGCGGAGCTTGCCGTGAGCAGAGATCGCACCACTGCACTCCAGCCTGGGTGACACAGCAAAACTCCGTCTCAAAAAAAAAAAAAAAATGAATAAGCTCCCAGGCGGCCCTACTGCACATCGTGAGGTGGGACCCGCTGCATCTTTCGTTAGGGTGCCCTGGGCTGCACCGTCAGAAAGCCCCAGTGTAACTGGCGTGACCAATAAAGAAAATGTATCTGTTGGAATTTTGTTCATGGTCCCAGGAGGTCTAGAGCAGCTCTGGGCACCACATACTTCAAAGCCCAGAGGCAGGAAGAGACCATCTCTTTGTTACGCCCTGTTTTTTCCTTTCCCCGCCCCACCCCCCTTTAATGACCCCAGACAAAATCTTCTTATATGTCTTTGGCCAGGATTGTTTCACATGCTGAGGTCTAAAATACACCATTTACTGGCAGAGGTTTTGGAGCTGCCACATTTGTTTAGAATAATTTCAAACCAACCCTGAGTTACTGAAGGCAGTGGTAACCACCCAACAGTATGCTGAGTTCCAAGAACAGAGGAGGCAGTGAACGATTGTGTGAGGTGATGGACAGCCCGGTTACCCCAATGTGATCCGTAGACATCGTATGAACGTATGAAATATCGTAAGTACCCCCAAAATGTGTACAATTATGACATGTCAATTTTTTTTTTTTTTTTTTTTTTTTTTTTTTTTTTGAGATGGAGTCTCGCTCTGTCGCCCAGGCTGGAGTACAGTGGCCGGATCTCAGCTCACTGCAAGCTCCGCCTCCTGGGTTCACACCATTCTCCTGCCTCAGCCTCCCGAGTAGCTGGGACTACAGGCGCCCGCCACCTCACCCGGCTACTTTTTTGTATTTTTTAGTAGAGACGGGGTTTCACCGTGTTAGCCAGGATGGTCTCGATCTCCTGACCTCATGATCCGCCCGTCTCGGCCTCCCAAAGTGCTGGGATTACAGGCTTGAGCCACCGCGCCCGGCGACATGTCAATTTAAAAAAGAAAGTAGTAAAAAGTAGTACCAGGAAACTGTGTTCAAACTAATTTGGGCGTAACAGCCAGTAATTATGGCCATTCCAAAACAAAACAAAACTACACAGCTGTTGGGGAGGAAACAGTCTGAGAGAAGGATGCAATATTTGAAGAAGAAATGAACACAACAGGTATTTAAAAATTAAGAATGCCAAAGGCCAGTGACTTCACCCTCGGCCTGACTTCTGAGAGGCACACAAGAATGGAAATGGACAAAGTGTGTATACTTTGTCTGTTGTGCCAAGGTGTTGCATAAAGCTGAACACTATTATGTATGTTCATGTATTCAAGAAATATTTCCTGACTCCCTTGGAATGCCGGGAACCAGATGCAATGTTGAGTAAGACCAGGATTCTGTCCTCAACACGTTTTCCCAATAAAGAAGGAAACGGGTTAAGTACATGTTTACTTACAATTGCGGTGTGATAAATGCTATTGTAGAAACATATAAAGGCTGCTAAGGTAAAACCGCAGGGGAGAGGCCTTCACCGCAGAGATGCTGATCCACAGAGAGGAAAATGAGGGAAAAAACCTCATGGAGGAACACCCAGGAGCTGAATTTTGAAACTCTCTGTGGCAGGAGCTTGGGGTCCAGATTTGGGGAGAGCCTGGGAAAGGAGCAAAGTCGGACAGGCCGATGGAGGGTGGACCAGCCACGCCACAGAATATGGGTTTGACCTTGCAGCCTAGCAATCTCCAAATACTTTTGATCATGCACCCAGAACAGCCAAAGTTTTGAGCGTGAACACCCAATATATTCATATTTAGTTGCAGTATGCCACTATATATATTTGCAACATGCCACAGTATCAGGCACATAATAAAATATACTGCTAATTAAAGATTAAAAATAAAATAACAGTGAATTAAATACTTTAAACATTTTCATTTGGTAAAAACTTTTTCCCACTACAATAATTATGAATGATACTTATTTCTTTTCAGTTCAACTGTGTGAAATGAAAATAATTCAGCCTTTCCATCTGCCAAAAGGTTGTAGGAGGAGTAGAAAGAAGTGCAGCTATCAGCTCTAACCATTTCTTGGGGTTTGCTGATGTTTGCATTTTCCATGTTTCCCCCCACCCACGATTTCTTTGCAGAGAAATCTTTTCCAACCATTTACTTTTGTGAAGGTTGGTCTAGAGAGAGTTGGGTTAGTAATCCCGGCTTCTGCTGACAGGGTCCGCCAGGCCACAGCAGGTCACCAGAGGACACGAGTCAGAGATGGGGGCTACCAATCCCACCATGCAGTGGGGCTCCCACCCTCCACCCTGGACACTGCACTTATTCACAGGATGCAGGAACGAAAGGAGGGTACGGGCGTCCCCCGCATCTTACATATGATTAAAGCTTAACTTATTTTCCTATTTTTAGAATCAACTTTGTTCTAAGAAGCTCTCCCCATGCTTCCTGCGGTGGCCTTCCATGCCCTGCTCTAGAGGCCACTGGCGAAGCAACCGGGCCCAGTGCTGGGTGGGTAGGGCCAAGGCCACCGGGAGACACACATATACACTGCGGGGGCTAACACAGGCCAGAGTCGTCCAGGTCTGCTCAGCTGCAGAGGCCTGAGAATCCTGAGAGCGAGAGGGTATCGAGCATCACTCCTGAGCTCTGAGGGTGAGCTCGCTTAGCCCACTGGTTCTCAACTGCAGGGTGAACCAGAATGAACTGGAACCAACCTGGTTGGCAACACACATGGCTGGCTCAGCCCCAGAGTTTTGGATTCAGCAGGTCAGGGCTGGGAGGCAAGGAGTTGCCTGTCCAACAAGTCCCAGTGCTGCTGGAGCTCCAAGCCACACTTGGACTTGGAGAGCCACTTCTTCAGTGCGTCTGCATGAGGAGGCAGGACAGGGACAAACTCCGAAACTCCCGTGGGTGGCTCTAATGACTGGCCACAGCTGGAGGAAGAAACCCATATCACAGAGGGCAAGGGGGATGGTGCTGAGATGGCTGCGGCAGGCTAAGCAACACTTGTGTGGCCCAGGGAAGACAGGTTGTCTGAAAAGAGCCACTGGGATTAGAAACCAAGAGGGTTCCGGAGCCCATGGAGGCCTCTGAGAAACAAAACCACACTGTGGGAGGGCAAAACGTGGACGTGGGGCCTAAGAAACTGTTCTTTCAAGAAGACGGACTCTGGAGGGAAAAGACCTAAAGGAGGAACCATAGGGATTCATTTTTGTTTTACCTTGTTTCCCCCCCCAATTGTTTTTATTGTGGCAAAATACACAGAACATAACATGTGCCATTTAAATCCTTTTAGTGTGTACAGTGCAATGGTGTGAAATTCATTCATAACGTTGTCATGTCAGACAACCGCCACCACCACCAGAGCTCTTTCCATCTTGCAAAACTGAAACACTGTCCCCACCGTTCCCCTCCCCCAGCCCCGGCAACCCCGCGCTACTGTCTGTCCCTGACTTTGACAACACTAAGTGCCTCCTAGAAGTGGAATCATATTTGTCTGTTTGTCATTGGCTTACTTCGCTGAGCTTAATGTCCTCAGGGTTCATCCACGTTGCAGGGTTCCCTTCCTTTCTAAGGCTGATAATACCCACTGCACGGATGACCCCGTTCTGCTCATTATTCATCAATGGAAACACTCTTGGGTTGGGTCCACATATTAACTCTTTAATAATGCTACTATGAACAGGGGGTACAAATATCTCTTTGAGACCCTTGTTTTGCTTCGTTCTTAAAGACAAGGATAACTAGTAAGACCCTGTCTCTTAAAAAGTAAAAAGGAAATATTAGCCGGCTGTAGTGGCCCACGCCTGTGGTCCCAGCTACTTAGCAGGCTGAGGTGGGAGGATCGCTTGAGCCCAGGAGGTCGCGGCTGCAGTGAGCTATGATTGCACCACTAAACTCCAGGCTGGCTGACAGAGCAAGACCCTGTCTTAAAATGAAATACAATATACAAAAATAAAATAATAAAGAAAATTGACGAAGACAGCTAGACAACGTTGCAATGTCAAGGAGGAAGCCCCGAGAGAGAAGTGTTGAGAAGAAGGGGAATTTGGAAGAGAGGAGAATCTTTGAGGAAGCAAGAAGGGGGACCCTAGAACTGAGCTAAAGGGATTCAACGTGACGAGGCAGGCACAGATGTGGCATGGGCAGCTCACAGACCCTGGCCTCAGTTTTCTCAGGGGGAACACCAGGGTCAGAGGCTCTGGGGCCTGTGAAGGTCAGGAACACCATGAGAGGCGTGGAAAATGGAATTAACTGGAAAGGAGAGGAGGAAAGGATGACCATGGACTGTGTCCCCGCAGGCAACACTCTGTAGTCTGGTGCAGGCCCCTGGGTGTGGGGGGCTGGGATCCCCAAATCGGTTGGGGGTGGCAGAAAGGCCACAGTGCAGAGGTGTTGACAGTATGGAGGGGCATGTGGGGGAAGAGGCAATGTCCCCAGGGTCTGGCTAGTGTTGGAGTAGAGGGCTGTGGATTGAACTCAGTTCACAGATACTCTGAGCAAACTCATGACATGCAGATCCCTGGGCTCCACCACCAAGGGATCCGGATACAGCAGGCCTGGGCAGGGCCTGGGAATCTGCATTTCTATCAGGCTTCCAGGCGAAGCCGATGCTGATACATTCCACAGGGTGCACTTGGACACGTGTCCATCTGGTCCAACATGCTCATCGTCTAGCGTGGAAAAAAGAATGCAGAGAGCTTAAGCGAACAGAACAGAACCCAGTTCCTGGGGAGCCAGGTCAGGACCCCCTGCCTCCACCACCCTACCCACCCCAAAACATCCCCCTTGTGGCCAGACTGTGATATTCAGGATTTGTTCACATTTTGTATACAGAGAACACACGAACTTCAGCCTTACCAATCGCTCTTTCCCTCTGGATGAATATTCCCGGATAAACTGCTTGGGTACACCTGCCATTGCCATGCTGTCCTTCTAGTTAGTCCCTCTAGATCAGGGGCCTCGGGGCCAGGGAAGAGGCTGGGCAGCTCTTCAATTCAGCCCAATCAGAACCACATGATGAATATGAAGGGAGAAGGGAAATGTTCTGAAAAATTACATTGGAGGGATTCACAGGAATTACCTTAGATCTTGTTTTTCAACTCCATCTCTTCCTTTACAACCAAAATCTGGATCATGGGTTTAAAGGGGCTTTGAGATCCTTGAATGAAAGGAACTAGGTCAAGGCTTGCTCTGTGTATGTGGTTTTCTGCTTTAAAAACTTGGGAAACTGATTGGTTACAGAATATAGTTGAAAGCTCTGGACACAGTGTTCAGGGTTCATGATGAGTTTCTTTTCCATCTAGTCCCTGTCACCCCCAGCACAATCTACCCAGATCATATTTTCAGCTTTACATGAAGTAACTTGGGATTTTTCTGTTCTCTGTTTCCCTTCCCTGGGATGTTCCTCCGCCCAACACTAGTGAGTGCTGGTGGCCATTCCTAAAAATGCATCAGAAATGTCCAAGTTTCCTGCTTCCCTTTAAAACATTTGAGCTGTCCACCAATAGATGAATGGAATAAACAAAATGTGGTCCATCCAAACAGCAGAGGAAGATCCAGCCATAAGGAGGACGGAAACTCTGACACGGGCTACGATGTAGGTGAGCCTTGAGAATACGGCGCTGAGAGAAAGAAGCCCGACACAAACAGCCACCTAGTGTATGACCCCTTTTCTATGAAATCAACAGAAAAGGAGACAGAAAGATTTGTGGCTGCCAGGGTAGTGGGGGGAGAGGGAGCTGGAGAGTGACAGTTTTATTTTGGGATGATGAAAATGTTTGGAACTAGAGGTAAGGAGTTGCATAACATTATGAATGCATTAAATATCATGGAATTGTTCACTGTAAAATAGTTAATGTCGTGTTATGTGAATTTCACCTCAATTAAAAAAAAAATAGCCAACCAAAGCCATCAGGTGAGGCCCAGCAAATCTGAGCCTTCATTCTCCCCTGGTAACTGGCTAGGGCTCAGCAGCCATTGGCCCTTCAGGTCAGCATCCACGTTCCCAATTGCCACAGTCCCTGCTTCCCTTGTTGAGCCATCAGCGGGAGGACAGAGTGTGTTTTATTCACAGCACTTAACAAGGTGCGTTCAGCAGTCCAGATGCTCACATTTCCTTGCCTGCCAACTTCTAGAACCCAGTCTGTCCCTTCTGCAGCATCATCCCCTGTGACTCCCCTGCCTGGACCTGGTGTTCCTCCTGTGCTGGATGACATGCAGTTCTCTAAATACCTCACATGTGCTCAGCCCAACACGCCCCGCCATGCCGATCCTCCTGCTCCCT
Organism: Macaca thibetana thibetana; assembly: GCF_024542745.1. Lineage (NCBI taxonomy): Eukaryota > Metazoa > Chordata > Mammalia > Primates > Cercopithecidae > Macaca > Macaca thibetana. The sequence goes on from NC_065588.1 coordinate 126,695,856, forward strand.
GCAAACCCAAATCAGCCTTTAGGGCTTCAGCAGCATTGAGTCACGAAGCATCCCTCAGCAACCTCCCTCTGAGCACCCACAGGATTGGTGGCACTCTGTTCACCTTCCTTGGTGGGTGCACCCCTCCAGATGTGGCTCCCGAAAAAAGAATCTGTATCTATTCATTTTTATGCTACAAATAGCATAGCATTCATAGCTTCTGATCCCAGAAGGGGTCCTGGTTGTGCTGTCAACATAGAAACTTTTAAAGGTCACATTTTTTCCCTTGAATTTCTTTTCAATTTTTCTTTGAGTTTTCCTATTTAAATGTTAAGTGAGCTTCTTGCGACATGATGTTTACACTCTCAGAAGAATTAGGGGTTTTGCCTCTGTCTTGTTGTATCACAACACATGTCTTTAGAAACTATTTCATACTTCACACACAAAGACACTCCAGCGATGTTCTTTACCAGAGGCAAGGAGTTTAGGCTTATAGAGAAAATAAAGCAGAGGGAAAAGTGTTATTTCTACAGTGTAAGGTCCATTCATGGTATTTTTCTCCCGAGTTGAGGCTGTAAACATGTTTCTAGTTTTATAGCTCCATCTGCTGGCAGGTTTCAGAACGTTTCTCATCAACACCTTAAATCCTCGGAAAAGTTATGTTCACATTGTATTCCAAAAGGCAACATTTAGTTTTTACAAAGCGAACGCCTTTGGAAAGCTATTTTTCTTTCATACTACCGACTTCCAATGCCTTCTGACCTCGCCCCAAGTTTATCAGGCTTCTCTGAGCATAAGAATAACAATGGTACTTCTTAAAATTCCTTGCACCCATCCCAGACCTCCTGGAATCAGCATGATCTGGGAGTCTGTATTATTTGGAAATTCCCTCAGTGAATGCTTACACTCAGGCTAGTGTGGGAAACGCTGACATCTAACCTGCCCCTTTCATGGCACAGATGAGACATAAGATTTGGAAGGTGACTTGGGGAGCCATCAGCCCTCTCCAGCCCCCAATTCCCAAGCATCTGCTTTTAAGTATGAGTGATAAGCAATATGTAGGCTGGGCTCAGTGGCTTATGCCTGTAATCCCTGCACATTGGGAGGCCAAGATGGGTGGATCGCTTGAGCCCAGAAGTTTGAGACTGGCCTGGGCAACATGATGAAACCCTCTTTCTACAAGAAATACACAAAAATTAGCTGGGTGTGGTGGCACACACCTGTAGTAACAGCTACAGGGGAGGCTGAGGCAGGAGGATCACCTGAGCCCAGGAGGTCGGGGCTGCAGGGAACCATGATCACACCATTGCACTCCAGCCTGACTGAGACAGACCCTGTCTCAAAACAAAACAAAGAACACAAAATTATGTGGGCATGGTGGTGGGTGCCTATATGTAGTCCCAGCTACTCAGGAGGCTGGGAGGTTGCAGTGAGCCGAGATCTTGCCACTGCACTCCAGTCTGGGCAACAGAACGAGACTCCGTCTCAAAAAAAAAAAAAAAAAAAAAAGGTAAAAGCACTATATTTACCGTATAAATGCAGCTTTGAAACTTTTCTGCAGAGGCGACCATATTTCTACTACCTCCTACAATCATTTTTATAGTTCTGGAACATAACAAGTCAGGCAGTTAGTGAGCCTCGGTCCCACTTCCACCTTGACAAATAAACCTGTTCTATCTTACAATATTTCCGGTTGTTTTGTGGCTGTTGGCTTTGCCTCAATGAGGAAATTAACTCCTATGGAGGGCACCTAGCTCGGCGTAGATCCGGTCAGTACCACCTGCGACGCCTTGGAAATACAGCCGGCGGGCCCCACCTGCGGAACCTGCAGCCCGGAATCTCTGGTCTGCGTCCCAGCCTGCCCTGCAGGTGATCTCCCTCAGGTGAGGGCTGAGAACCCCTGCGGTCCACGTTGGCAGGCACCCAAGGCACAAGTCATTGAAAGCTAAGGTTCTAGGTAACGGCCGCCTGGCATCTTAGACTTACATTGCAGCTTTATTTACTTTGGAGGCAAAGTTCAAATCTCTGTGTGATGAGTGAAAGAGCTTTCGACGTTAAGGGCCAGCCCAAGATCGAGTCCACTGTGGGGCGCTCGGTGCCCATGTGGCCACAATTTCGAGGTCCATGGAGGGTCAGCTTCGTGCACCGCTGCCCCGTTCCATGAGCTAGTAAAGAACTGGCCCGACCCTGTGTCGGCCTGCAGGGGGCTCGCACTGGGGGACTGCAGGAGCCAAGCCAGAGAAGGCCAGGGTCTGGGCGAAGCATAAGAGGAACAGGGCGGGGCCTGGGTGGGGCGGGCTGGGGCCTGTGGGGAGGGGACAGGGCATGTGCGGGGTGTCTGGCGGGACCAGGCGCGGTCTTGGAGGGGTGGGTCGGGGCCTGTGGGGCCTGTGCGGGGGTGTGTCTCCGAGGGGCAGGGCGGGCCCGGGGGCGGGCTGTGGGGGCCGTCTGGCCCGTGTCCCGGGTGTCTGGGGGGCAGGCGGGGTCTCCGAGGGGCAGAGGCGAGGCCTGTGAGGCGGGGGCGGAGCCTGTGGGACGGGCCGTGCTTGGCCTGTGGGGCTTGTCCCGGGTGTCTGGGCGGGACCAGGCGGGGTCTCCGAGGGGCAGAGGCGAGGCCTGTGAGGCGGGGGCGGAGCCTGTGGGACGGGCCGTGCTTGGCCTGTGGGGCTTGTCCCGGGTGTCTGGGCGGGGCCAGGCGGGGTCTCCGAGAGGCAGAGGCGAGGCCTGTGAGGCGGGGGCGGGGCCCGTGAGGCGGGGCCGGGCCTGTGGGGCGGGGGCGGGGCCTTGGGGCGGGGCGTGCCTGGCTTGTGGGGCCTGTGCCGGGTGTCTGGGCGGGGCCAGGCGGGGTCTCCGAGGGGCAGAGGCGAGGCCTGTGAGGCGGGGGCGGGGCCCGTGTGGCGGGGCCGGGCCCGTGGGGCGGGGGCGGGGCCTTGGGGCGGGGCGTGCCTGGCTCGTGGGGCCTGTGCCGGGTGTCTGGGCGGGGCCAGGCGGGGTCTCCGAGGGGCAGAGGCGAGGCCTGTGAGGCGGGGGCGGGGCCCGTGAGGCGGGGGCGGGGCCCGTGAGGCGGGGGCGGGGCCCGTGAGGAGGGGCGTGCCTAGCTTGTGGGGCCTGTGCCGGGTGTCTGGGAGAGGCCAGGCGGGCCCTGTGAGGCGGGGGCGGGGCCTGTGGGGCCTGTGCGGGGTGTCTGGGAGGGACCAGGCGGGGTCTTGGAGGGGCGGGGCCCGGGCCGCGGCCTGTGGGGCGGGCTCATCTGGTCCCGCGCCCGCTACATTGAAAACCGCCATTCGCTGGGCAGCCAATGAGGGCGTGGCGCGCGCCGCTTTCCGCCGTTACTGGGCGTATGGTGCGCTGCCACGAGGCCGGCGTCTAGAATGAAGTGTTCATCCGCCCAGGAAAAGAGCGCCGGTTGCCCGCCGCCCGCGTGTCCCTGGCTTTCTCGGGAACCCAGCGCGGAAGGCGAGGTGGGCGCAGGCCGCAGGAGGTCCTGGGAAGTCGGCGGCGCGGAGGGATCTCCGCGGGAGCCGTTGGGGCTGTTGGCCTCGGGTTAAGGTGCGAGGACCAGGACTAGGGCGAGGGCGGCCGTCCAAGGTGCGGGGCGAGGCTGAGGTGTTAGGTGTGCGGGGACCGGGGTGCGGGGGCGGCGGCCGGGGGTCCGGGATGTGGAGGTGAGGCCCGAGGTGTGGGGATGGGGGTGCGGGGGCGAGGTCGCAGGTGTGGGGGATGCAGGAGCCGGGTGCGGGGATGAGGTCCCAGGTGCAGGGGATGCAGGAGCCCTGGTGCAGGGGCAAGGTTGCAGGTGCGGGGGCTGCAGGGGCGAGGTGTCAGGTGTGGGGGGTGCGGGACCAGGGTGAGGCGCTGAGACCCGCCTAGCGGGGGCTGTGGCGCCGGGGTGCGGGGGCGAGGACCCAGGTGCCGGGGATGCAGGGGCCAGGGTGCGGGGGCGAGGTCGCAGGTGCGGGGGGTGCAGGGGCCAGGGTGCGGGGGCGAGGTCTCAGGTGTGGGGGTGCGGTGCCGGGGTGAGGCGCTGAGGCCCGACTTGCCGGGGCTGTGGCGCCGGGGTGCGGGGGTACAGGGGCCGGGGTGCGGGGGTACAGGGGCCCGGGTGCGGGGGTGAGGTCCCAGGTGCGGGGGGTGCAGGGGCCGGGGTGAGAGGCTGAGGCCTGAGTTGCTGGGGGTGCGGGGGTCGGGGACAGAGGTCTCCGCAGTGGCGGCAGTGCCTGAAACTGCGGGGACCCGGGAGCCCTGCAGGAGGGCCTTCGGGACGTCCCGCCTGACCCACGCGGCCGCGGGAAGCGATCTCTGCGGAGGGCGAGGCCCCTTTTCCGCGTCTGCAGCCGCTGCGCTGCGTCCCCGGGAGCCTTGGGAGCCGGACGTTGGGAAGAGGACGGAGCTCCGGAGGACCGCAAGTGAGGCGGCGACCGCAAGGGCCGGGCTCTGCGAGGCTCGGGGGTTCTCGCGGGTGCTGGCGGCCGGGCCCCTGGCACCTGTGGAGGGAAAGGGGCGGCGGGGCGGCGGGGGCCTTGGGAGCTCCCGGGATGGATGCTCTTGCTGTCTTCAGCCCCTGCGGCCTCCAAGGTAAAGCCGGCTGGAGCCCTGCGCAGCCTGTTTTCTGCGCGCTTTCCTTTTCGTTTTTAAGTTGTGGCCAGAGAGACCCCGCTGGCATAGAATGTACGGCCCAACGGTTTTAGGCGTGTGGCGCGGTGGTGGTTCCCACGTGCATGGCGTCGTCCTGAGCTCAGCGCCGGAGGCATGTTGTTAGGTTGAAGAGCCTTTGGCAGAGCTGGTAATGAATCGGGCATGTGATTTCCAGCGAGTGTGGTTATTGGAAGCACACACTTGTTTTTTGACTTTAAGAATTCGATATCCAGACTGAGGTGGTTTTGAGATTGGCAGGAGATAAAGCTGAAAACCGGAGTTGTGCTGGGAAACCTGGACGTAGAGCGCTGGGCCCGCCAGGTATTTAGTGACCAGCACAACGCGCCGCCCTGGGTTTCAGGCCCTGGAGATGATGAGAATCAGCTGGAGGGCTGCTTCCAGCCGGCTGCTAACTCGCCAGGGCTGAGAGCCGCTCCCCACCCCGTAATTTCTGTTACCAGCCAGTCCAAATGCTGCCTGTCAGGGAACAGGCTTTGAGAACTGCATTTCCTGCTGGAGATGAGAGTTCAGCTCGTCCCTGTTTTTTTTTTTTTTTTTTTTTTTTTTTTTTATCACTATTTCACACCATTGTTTGTAAGGTGTCAAGCGGCCATCTGGGTGCAAAGGCGTCAATTGTAATTCGCAGCCTAGTTGGAGAAGCTATGGAGTGCAGGGATGTGCAGAGGGAGAAAGCAGGTTACCATGTAGTAGAGTGACCGTGGCCACGCCGGGGAAACGGCTTTCAGAGAAGGGGGCAAGGGATGGCCTGCGAGCTGGTCCTTAAGTGGTTCACTGGATTCTTGTGGTTTCAGAGGAGGGCGAGGCTTTGTTTAGCAGAGACTGCCGTGGTATAGGGTAAGTCACGGAATTGATTGTGATAGGAAGCAAGTAGCGTTTGCTGGCGTCTCAGGCAGGTGCTTTCAGACTGATCTCTAGATCCACAGTCCCCAATCTTTTTGGCACCAGGGACCGATTTCGTGGAAGACAATTTTCCCACTGACCCGTAGGGGATGGTTTCAGGATGAAATGGTTCCACCTCAGATTATCAGGCATTAGATTCTCATCAGGAGCATGCAAGCCAGATCCCTGGCACGCCCACTTCACAGTAGGGTTCACACTCCTAGGAGAGTCTGATGCCTCCACTGATCTGACAGGAGGGGCGCTCAGGCCGTCATGTTTGCTGCCGCTGCTCACCTCCTGCTGTGTGGCCTGGTTCCCGTACGGGTCAATGGCCGGCGGGCTAGGGACGCTGCCTGTGGATTATCCGCAAGAGACTGTCATGCACCATGTGCCCAGTGTGTAAACTGAGTATGCATACGTAACCATTGTCATGATGCACACATTGTAAAATAAATATAAAGCAGTTTAACATGAGGTTTAAAGTTAGTTGTAATATGCTGGCACCTCAGCGGATTATCTTGTGTAAACTCCTTTGGAAATTGCTGCTTTAGAGTAGGGGGTCTTATATGATGAATGTTTGCTTTAATCCTGTAAAATACAATAGGAAGTCAGAGGTTTTTAAAATTGAAAAATGGCATTAGATTTGTCTTTCTGTGAAGATCATGAAGCCAAGAATTTTAGAAGCTGTTAAAATTCAAAGGATGAAAAAGATAACGTGACTTAAGGCAGAGTGATGGTAAATGATGTCATCGCCTGCCCCATGTAGAACCTTTGATGGTTTCTCATGTGTTGAGTATCCAAGCTGTCTGCAGGACCCTGAGCGGTCTGCTCCCTGTCCACATGAATTCCTCCGCTCCCCTTGTTCCTTCCCTTTCCAGTCCCACTGGGCGTCTTTTGGTTCTGCATCCAATTCAAGCACTTATGTGTGGGTTGTTACCGCTTGTGTGGAAGACTGGTACCACCCTGCCTTCCGATTCCTGATTCTCCATTTCAGCTTAAGTCTTGTTACAGGCAGGCCTTTTTAGGGTTTACATCAGTTCCTGCTTTCTTTTTGGTAAGAACATTCTGCTTATTTCCTTCATCACACTTTTTAACACGTGGAGTTATGAGTTTACCTGCCCTTTCCATTAGGGCTGATGTTTGTTGACTGCTCACCGGAGGTCAGTGTGAGTTCTCATTTGATCCTCACCATTGACTTGTGCAGTAGGTTATTCCAACCATTGGACAAAGAGTCACAGGCTATGTCGTTTTCTCATGTTGTCTAAAATGTGAAGGAGTTGGGCTCAGGCAGTTGAGCTCCGGGGCCTCTACGCTTAATAGCCTGATGACACTGTGTGCCACCGCGGCGAAGGTGAGAGGCTGTCATAGCTGAGCCCAAAGCTGATCCCAGCTCACAGGAAGCACTTAGTGCCACCATGATGTTGAAGAAATGGGGAGAATGGTCCTGGCAGATGTAGGAGAAATAAAGTAGTTTTGAAATCAATGACTCCATTCTTTTTATGTAGATACAATGTAGGTGGTGATATCACTCCCCAAGAATGAGATTATGGGACATGAGGGAGAAGAAATACTAGTTTGGGTATGTTCAGCCTAAGCCACACATGGAACTCTGGGAAGATCCAGGAGAACTCATTATGTATGCAGAAGGATTATCTAAGGGGCCTGGCGGGACACTTGCCACAAGTGCCCTGTTTCTGTGTGTGTGTGTGTGTGTGTATGTGTGTGTATATGTATCTCCAAATGGGAAAGAAAGAACCAGCCACCAGCATGTTAATTCTTTCAGCACTTTCTCCTCCTAAGTCTGTTTATAATAAATAATCCAAATGAAAAACTAAGTCTTCTATTAAAATACGTTTTTCCCTTTGGCCCTACAGCAGTGCCCAGTGCAAGGTAGACAACTGAGTTTGTTGAATGTAGGAACGTTGCATTAAACAACTGTCATTACAGATTAGAAGGATACATACTAATTGCCTGGCGAGCTTACTTTTTAATCTCAAAGAAGTTTAAAGTAACACTGTAGAAACGGTCAAATGCGGTTGCCTCCATTGAGTATTGTCTTCAAGATTGTTTCCTCTCCAGAAATAGAAAAAAATGACTGGGCGAGCCAGAGCCAGAGCCAGAGGAAGGGCCCGCGGTCAGGAGACAGTGCCGCTGGTGGGCTCCACTGCTGTGAGTGTTTCACCGTTTCTGACTACAGAAAATGTCCTTGAATCTTGATCAGCCTAGGCTGTTGAAAATAAACTAAAGACTGTGCTGGGAAGGATATAGGGAGTGAGCAAGGCAGATCATGTCCTGTTTCCTCAGGATATTAGAAGCTGATTCCTGACTTTATTTGGTGACTCTTCTCTCACATTTCTTTTTAAGAATAAAATATTTGACTATTAATCTAGATAGGTGTTGGTTGAATTCCTGAGACTTAAGACTGGACATTTTCTCTGGTGTCTGTGACCGCTTGACGAAAAGAATGTTCTTTATTTTTCTATAACTGCAGAGTCAGCAACCTGGTTATATTCAGCCTAGGTCTCAGCAGCCACCGGCAGAGGGAGAGTTATTTGGCCGTGGACGGCAGAGAGGAACAGTAGGAGGAACAGCCAAGTCACAAGGTGAAGAGAAAGTAACAGGAGGTCTTAACAGCTGTGTTCAACACATGCAGCAAATTTTACTGAATTAAAACTTGGTACAAAAATCTGTGCTGAAACTGTTTAAGAAACATTTCCTTATAATGTTGCCGTAACACGCAAGTACAATTGTGGAAAATACTTAAATCTAATTTCTTAAACATTCTGTGTGTCAGTCTTCACCAGTAAATGACTTTAAAAGAAAATGGTTACTCAGGATTTCAAATTTAACTCTGAAACGGTTCCCTATCTGTAACGAGGTAGTGTCTACCTGTAGAGGCAAAGATCACTGTGGCCATTAACTAATACGTGGGATAACAAATGAAGGCCCTGTTTTGTCATCTTTCACTGCTCTTTGGAGATTATATCTGAGAATTGCTTGTCACGGTAAATGCTCAAGTACCTATTGTTTTGTAGAAATTAATATACGTTTAACAGATTATTGCCAATTAGACATTGTTTGGACCTTGATTTTCCTTCTGTAAAGGGGATGTGGATGCACCGAAAGGTTCTTAAACAGCACAGTGGCGTGAGCTCTGATTTGTGTTTGAAATAAATTGCTCTGGGAGCTGCATGGAAGGGGGAATTAGCAAGGTTCCCAGTCTTGTCCGTTCTGAAATCTGTCCTCTTCGAGTGACAAAATCAAGCTTTGGCTCAGTGTCATAGCAGTACTGTATATCTCAAGCAGAACAGATTTCATCATTGTTTTATTCAGAAACTGGCAATTGGATTTTTGCATGCAGAACCAAATTTTTCAAGACAAATTAAAAATTTTTAAGGAAAAAAATCAGCGTTTATGACCCTTCAGTATCATTAGGTTGGATTCAGTATGCATGATTTAGTGTAGTTACTCACCCAGTGCCATCAATACTTTAAACCAAGTCTCTGGGATAAAAAACTCACTAAGAGAGACAAATATGAACGGTTACATATTTAAAGGATTTTTAGGTAGAGCCCCCTCCAAATCATGAGTTACATATTTAGAGGATCTTTAGGTAGAGCCCCCTCCAAATCATGAGGTACAGAAACTAACATGGAAGCGCCTTTTAAAGTGCTTTAGATGTGATATTTAAAACTTATTGCATGCCTGTGATGCTTATTCTCAATTTTTCAGGTGAAAGAATCAACGCTCATGTTAAATAACTGGTTTCCAAAGTACAGCAAGAACTGAAATATTTTAAGCCACTGTTATTTCTCTGAGGAAGTCTAGAAAGTAGGCAGTTCTGGTGTTTGTGGTCAGAAGAGAACTGGACTCTGATCTTTTTGTTCTTTTGTCCTGGGCCCATGACGGCCATAATTAAGACCTCTGTTTGGTTCAGAACTTCTGTATTCGAGCCCTCCCTGCCAGATCCAGATTCCAGGCTCCATGGGCAGGGCAAAGGGGCAGGAAGTACAAAAGTCACAAGTCAGCTATTGGCTCTCTTATGGAATGTTTCCAAAAGTGTCATCCTACAATTTCTGCTTAAGTCTCTTAGGCCATCCCTAACCATGGGGAGGGTGGAAATTTTGGTCTATTTAAGTATATTATTCCCAAAATAGAATTTTTTTTTAAATGAGGGATTGGTTATTGGAGAGTCAACTGGTAATCTCCGTTACAAAAGATAACATGCCTATTAATTGACAGCTGGAATTTTAACACTTGACTACAAAGTTCATATTGGTTTTTTGGCTCACATCATATTGTTGATCTGAGATAATTGTATAATTTCAGCAAATCAAATGACTTGAATAATTTAGGTTCTTATAACCACAGCTTGTAGCAGTAAGCATGAACTGATTAGTCACAAGCTTATTACCTATTACCAGTATGAGATGCGTGTCATGGCCATAGAATATGTACAGGTGCAGAAATCCATTCTTCTGATTCTGAATGGAATCAGGTAGTGAGGAAGTTGCATTTTAGATGTAAGTTTTCTAATCCAGGTTACAGATTTAAACCCTCTAAACCACCAATTTCTGTAGCTGTAATTGCATCATGACAGACTGTGGAAAATACATGAAGACCTTTAGATAGTTATTAGACTTACAATACAGAAAAATATTTTCCCAGTCAGCAAACATCTGCTCCTCCACTCTCGCACCACAGTCCCACCGGCTTGATCTTTTCAAGGTGTACATCTCTTGAAAGAGTGCATCTGCAACTTCCCAGCACAGTGACAAGAAAGCCTTTATGAATGAAGTTATAAATAGGAAACCGTTCTCTCGTTAGGCTGGCAGATACCGAAAACATGTTGATAGGATTGTTTTATGCATTGTCTTCTACACCTCAGTATCCTTTGGATTACGTATATTAGCACTGTGGGAGTTAATGTTGTCATCCTTTACTTCGTACTTTATTTCAAGTAGATAATTTTTCTTCTTTTTTAAGAACTCCAGATATCTGCTGGATTTCAGGAGTTATCATTAGCAGAGAGAGGAGGTCGTCGTAGAGATTTTCACGATCTTGGTGTGAATACAAGGCAGAACCTAGACCATGTTAAAGAATCAAAAACAGGTAGGCTAATTAAGAATAAGTTTTTGTGAGATTACATCTCAGGTACACAGGACAGTGAACTGAGGCACTTTAGTTTAGGTATTTATTCGGTCAAGGATCCTGCATGGCTTTTGCATTTTCCTCTCTCTGTTTCTTTTGGCGTTGATGAAATAGGTTATAGATAATATCTTGAACTGCACATTTTGAAACGTCATCTCATTAAATATTAATAGATCACTTTCAAAACTCTTTGCCATGAAGAGATGTGGTTGGTTTTGTTGCAAAATTATTTGTAAATTACTTAGTCTAAGGAAGCTCCGTTTCTAAATGTATGCTTCTTTAGAAATTCACCTAAAGAGGTAGACTAGTGGTCTCCAGAGTCGGATGCTGTCTGCTGCTCTTAGCCTTGGTTTACGGAACTGTGCCTGCCTTGTCATGGTGGGAAGGTTTCAAGGAAAAATAAACTTGATATTTTGTTAATTGACTGTAACTTGCTTTTCCAGGTTCTTCAGGCATCATAGTGAGGTTAAGCACTAACCATTTCCGACTGACATCCCGTCCCCAGTGGGCCTTATATCAGTATCATATTGACTATAACCCACTGATGGAAGCCAGACGACTCCGTTCAGCTCTTCTCTTTCAACATGAGGATCTCATTGGAAAGTGTCATGCTTTTGATGGAACAATATTATTTTTACCTAAAAGACTACAGCAAAAGGTTATTTGGCAAAAGGGAGATGGGGAATTTCCACTTCAAGGCAAAACTACTGCAATGTAAGATAGTTCACATGGCTTTTAGAGAGACCCCAGGAGTCTCCTGTCTGATGTGACGGAATAAACACATAGGGTACTTTGGCATATTGTAGCATTGTCAGATTTGTCTGGATAACTTGATGGTTACAGTTGAATTATAATACACTTAGCCACTCTTTTTCTCAGAGCCATTTAAAAAAAATCCAGTTGAAACATTTTATAGTTTTCAGTGTTGCCTTATTAAGCAAGCAGTCTGTGATTGGGCATAGTTGTCCTTTAAGGATTTAAAGTTTGGGTTTTCCACCTCTCTGGCTTCAGGTTACTGAAGTTTTTAGTAAGACCCGGAATGGAGAGGATGTGAGGATAACGATCACTTTAACAAATGAACTTCCACCTACATCACCAACTTGTTTGCAGTTCTATAATATTATTTTCAGGAGGTATGTGTTTTATTTCAACATTTTATTAAGAGGAAAACCAGCAAAGTTTAAATAATTGTACATTGATCGTCTACATTCAAGTCTCCTAGATTTTCAACGTTGGCTGAGATTATTGGGTTTCTCTGTATTGCAGTAACTTAAGGTGTGGTTTACTGATAGAAAATTCATGTATTTGCTTTAAGCAAGTATCCTGCCTTTCCTTCCCTAATTCTGTTGACTTCAAATGCTATCTGAGCTTGTGTTCAGATGCTCATATCCTCGAGAGTGAGGATGTTGCAGACTTGGTATTCCTGCTCCCCACGGTGGGTCCTTGGTCAGGAGGAGGGCAAAGTTCAGCTCGCTTGTTCCACCGCAGGAGATACACTGCGTGCTGGATAATTTGCCTTCAGGGTACATACCACATATTCCCAATCCAAAAGCAAGACACATGGTCTGCAAAAATTTTTATTTTTTGAGGGGGATGAGAAACAATCCAGATAAGGCTGAAATTTTCATGAGAATAATGGGGCATAATACTTGTATTAATTTAAGTTAGTGATAACTGACACTGATAGGACAATTCATTGTGATAAATACTCGTTTTCAGTTAATGTAACTGGTAGATTATTTTTCCCTAAATGAGGGGTTGGCAGACTTCTCTCTGCAAAGGGCCAGATAGTAAACGTCTTAGGCTTTGAAAGCCGTGTCATCTCTTGCAGCTGTTCCGCTCTACTGCGGGACCACCGAAGCAGCCAGAGACAGTGTGTAAGTGAGCGGTCATGGCTGTGTGCCAGTAAAACTGTTGGCGGATGCTGAAATCTGAATTTCAGATAATTCATGTGTCATGAAATAATCTTTTATTTTTTCCAACCTCAAGGATATTTGAAAACCATTGTTAACTCATAGGCCATAAAAAACAGCAGGTAGGCTGGATTTGGCCTGGCTACAGACCACGGTTTGCCAACCCCTGCTCTAAACAACATGCTTTTCTGATTGCCGTATTGGAGATATTTATCAATATTCACTATTCTGACCTTTCAATTTCTAGGCTTTTGAAAATCATGAATTTGCAACAAATTGGACGAAATTATTATAACCCAAATGACCCAATTGATATTCCAAGTCACAGGTTTGTATGAAGTGGAAAGTTTAGTATTCCTTAGGCTTAATTACAAGCTTTTGAGATAATAACCTAATTTGAAATGGTCGAATTTACTACAGTGACTGTTAATGCCACCCATCACATTATGTGACTATTTAACTTGAATAATGAGGAGACATCCCAGAATATTTGGATTTTTTAAAAAAAAACACATAATTTACCTGTCACTAGGGAAGAATACATAGTTGTCCAGTGCTGAGTTTGTATTTTTGCCCTTAGGTAATAAAAATAATCAGTTAATATGGTGTATCAAGATTGCAGCCCAACTGAAAAACTGCCTGCTGGGTACCGTGCTCCCCACCTCAGTGATGGGACCTTTCGTACCCAGACATCAGCATTGTGCAGTATGCCCGTGTCACAAACCTGCACGTGTACCCTTTGAATCTAAAGTTGAAATAAGAAATAAAAGGCTGGGCATGGTGGCTCATGCCTGTAATCCCAGCACTTTGGGAAGCCAAAGTGGGTGGATCACGAGGTCAGGAGTTCTAGACCAGCCTGGCCAAGATGGTGAAACCCTGTCTCTACTAAAAATACAAAAATTAGCTGGGTGTGGTGGCGGGCACCTGTAATCCCAGCTAATCAGGAAACTGAAGCAGAGAAGTGCTTACACCCGGGAGGCGGAGGTTGCGGTGAGCCGAGATCACGCCAGCTCCAGCCTGGGCGACAAAGCAAGACTCTGTCTAAAAAAATAAATAAAAAAGAAATAAAATATTGCAGCCCAACAGGTTTAAGTTTATCATAGTAATTGTAGGTGCTTTCAGTTAGATTGGCAACTTTTTAAAGTCTTAGACCACTGTAATGAATAGTTGATTAAAGTTAGTACATTCATTTAAAATGAAACTTATACAATATTATAATATTGAAGGTCTTAAAGCTGGAACCATGTAAGTCCTAGAAATAAGGAAATTGATTCATTCAAAAACTTACAGTTTAGACCCAGTTAATAAAAGTGAAAACGCAACTTAGTGTGTGCAGAATGTGTTTGAATGTGGAGAGGTTCTTCATGACCCCCATCTTGCCTGACAGGTTGGTGATTTGGCCTGGCTTCACTACTTCCATCCTTCAGTATGAAAACAGCATTATGCTCTGCACTGACGTTAGCCATAAAGTGCTTCGAAGTGAGACTGTTTTGGATTTCATGTTCAACTTTTATCATCAGACAGAAGAACATAAATTTCAAGAACAAGTTTCCAAAGAACTAATAGGTTTAGTTGTTCTTACCAAGTAAGACTGCTTTTTAAAATGCAAAATAATTTTTGTGAGTCTTAAAGTATAGTGGCTTTGTAGTTCTACAATGTTAAGAAATAGTGTTTCAAGTTGAGTGGTGGGAATAGCACAAAAAAGGGTGACGGTATTTTTCACTTTTCCCAGGATCATAGTTTTGGGGGTAACATAACTCATCTGGAGAGGACAAATAGCTAGTGATTTTTACCCTTTTAAATTATTTTATTTTCTGTTAGTAATTTAGTCACTTCCCCCATCCATCTGGCAGAGTCTGTAAGAAATCCTGTTTCCTTCTTTTTCCATAACTTTGTATATACCCAGGTGATTTGAAATTTTAGAGAATACTTGCTGTCTAGTCTCTCTTTTTAATATTAGTTCTTCACATTTCCATCAAATGCAGTCAAATCTCAACTGATCCCTAGGTATAACAATAAAACGTACAGAGTGGATGATATTGACTGGGACCAGAATCCCAAGAGCACCTTTAAGAAAGCCGACGGCTCTGAAGTCAGCTTCCTAGAATACTACAGGAAGGTAAGATGCTAGTGGTGTTATCTTTTTCCTATGAAGTAGTTAGATCTTAGGAAAGTAGTTGAATCTTAGGAGAAATCCAAAATATCTTTGGTAGAATTCTCTAACACGTGTTGCACATTTGGAACAAGTTGCTTTTAAAGCTGTGTGTAAATGTATTTGTTAGGGCAATCACAGCATTATTTTATTCATTATCAGATTTATTAAAATGCCTCTTTTTATTTGGTACAGTTCACATAATGAGAAGTGCCCTGTCTTGGTTCCCTTTTTCCAGTAGAATGAAAGCTTACATTTGAATTGAAGCCTATGGAGGACAAGTAGGTTGGATAACAGGTGGTAAGCAGTGGGAATTAAGAGCTTGCCATACTGTCTTCTCCCTCCATAATCAACATTTCACTTAATTTCACCTTGGACAGGGGTGGGAATTAAAGATCTTGGAACCTTCAGTATCATTTCTGCTAAATCTGCTGCCTGTGGGTTATAACTCTTAACTTTTGATTTACAAAAGACTGATCTTTTGGGCGATCATCTAAAACAGTTTTTAAAGAGATGATTCTAGTTTTGAAAAGACCATCAAAGGCAAATAGCAAGAAAGAGCAACTATTGACTAGAAGAAATTAAACTGTTTATATAGGAATGCATGCCAACATTGTTTTAGTATTCAGAGATGAGCAGATCTGGTCCCCAAATCCTTAGAATGTCACATTCCATTTGATGTTAAAATTGCAGGAAAATTATTTCTAGAAAACTATCAATTAAAATCTCAAAACTTGTCTTTGAATTGCTAACATTTCACATCTTCATCTACTTTAAATAGAGTATTTCCTGTTTCTAAAATTTTGGATAAATTAGCTTAAATATGAAAAGTATTTGTATTTTGCATGGAAAGTGTGCATCTTACCAGTGGCGTTGGAAAGGTGTGTGTGCTGCTGTCCAGCTGCTCGGCTGTGACTAAAAACATAAGCCACTGCGGAGGGAGGGATTCTATGAGACGCTGCATGAAGGGCTGACCTTATTCCTGGCAAGATGGAAACAGCCAGTGGTCATTTCAGCGTGCCTTTCCTCCCACTGTTTTCAGCCTCTTTACTCCTTGAGGACTCCAACCATGCCTCACCTGGATCCCTCTGGGTGTCAGAGGTTACTGTGAGGAATGAGTTGTGGCATTTTTCTGTCATTAATTTTAGTAATCACTCTCAGGGATGGTAGAAGTTGGTATATATCAACAGCAAATATGAAGGAAACATCAGCTGAAAATGTGATTTAAACCTGAAGCAAGGTCAGTGGAACCTCTCCCCTTCCCTGACTGGTACTGAGTGTCCTGTGGCAGCTCATCCTCCTGTAAGCGGTGTTTTACGTGTTATCATACTAATGAGCTCTGCCCAGGCCCCTTTTACTCTACGTTCACTCCCTAGGTGATTTCCAGTCTCCTCTGCCCAGGCTTCAGGCATGAAATGTTAAGAATCCCCAGACTTCCAGTTCCAGCCTAGACTTGTCTAAGCTTAGCTGCCTGGTTGTTCTAAGTATTTGGATGACTCAAAGATACCTCTCCTATGTTGTCAATGTTGAATGTGTTCTGTCCTCCCAACATGGCCCCTACTCGGCGCTCTTGGTCAGTGCAGAGAAGGTAGCTTGGACAGAGGCAAGAGATTTTGTGGTTTATATACTCCATGCCTAAGTAGGCTCTCAGGTATTTGAATAAAAAAATGGTGGATGAGTCACACATCAGATCTCTGCACCTCCCCCTGCCTCCTAGTACTCCCTCTTTGTCCAGACCCGTCACTCACCTTGTTTTCTGAATTGCCTTCATTTTTCTCCTTTTCTAAATGACTGGCATCTCCTGTCCAGGCCCTATTTTTATAATTCACTTAACTAGTCTCTTAGTATTTATTTCCTCTGCCTTGTGATCAATCACCTCGTACCCATCTGTTCTTCTTCTTCCCCTTCCCCCCAGAAATGATGTGGTGCCCGTGGCCCTGTGCCTTGTGAAGTGTGGTGGTCTTTCTCCGTGAGACTCTGCCTGCTGCTTTATTCTCATGGCATGTCCCCCACTATACCCTTAGACTAAACACAGGGCTGTGTCCCCTCTGTTGGACACACCCTGTATGCTTGTGTTTGAGATCTCAGGTCAGCTTCTTTCTGTAGGGAAGACTTCTCTGGAAATCAGGGATAATCAGCTGTCTTTAGTAGAAATAATTAATGAAAGAGGTTGATGTTGAAATATTTAAAAGAAAACATTCTTAGATTTTCTGGTAGAAATACAGTTTTAGTAGTAAGTGATGGTTTGGGATTAAAGATAATATCTAGGAAACAGAGTAGAAGAAGGGTGTTTGGAAGAGAAGGTTATAGTTGGTTTTTAAAATAAAATGTTTAACAGTAATGTCTAGTAAAAATGAGAGTGCTGTTTTTTCAGGTGTAGAGGAAAATGTTTAAAAATATTTGACAGGGCCAGGTGCGATGGCTCACGTCTGTAATCCTAGCACTTTGGGAGGCCGAGACAGGCGGAGCACCTGAGGTCAGGAGTATGAGACCAGCCTCGCCAACATGGTGAAACCTCATCTCTACTAAAAATACAAAAAAAAATAGCTGGGTGTGGTGGTGGGTGCCTATAATCCCAGCTACTCATGAGGCTGAGGCAGGAGAATCACTGGAACCCGGGAGGCAGAGGTTGCAGTGAGCTGAGATCACACCACAGCTCTCCAGCCTGGGCGACAGAACGAAACTCTGTCTCAGATAAATAAAGGAATGAATGAATGAATGAATGAATGACAGGCTGTTTCAACCCTAAGAATATGAAAGGTGGCGGGGGTGGGGCAGTGTGAGTGCAAGTTCTGTATCAGGAACCATGCACTTAAGGCCTTGGGTGAAACAGGGTGAGAGAGGGCACACTCTGAAATACGGCCACACTTCCACTGTGTGTGTTTGCACGTGGTGTGGAGGGTAACTATTCCCAGACTCCTCATTCTAAAACGTGTGATAAAATAGGTCGTATAGCTACGTGAAGCAGAGGTCAGATGTGAGTGTTCTTCTACTTACAGTTTTCTTATTCGAAATAAGAAAATTAACTTCTTTCCTGGATGGTTGCTTCTATACAGAACAAGTCGAGAACGGGCTAGAATTCATGGTTTCTTAATTCGTAAGGGTTTGTAGTAGATGGCCAGGACCTTGTCATATGCTAGGAATAAGAAATATGCAAGTACCCTTAGTCTGTTGATGAGAGACAGACTAAGGACATGCTGTGATGTTGTTCTTCTGGGGTGCCCGGTGGAGCTGTGTGGTTTGTTCTTCTGGGGTGCCCGGTGGAGCTGTGTGGTTTGTTCTTCTGGGGTGCCCGGTGGAGCTGTGTGGTTTGTTCTTCTGGGGTGCCCGGTGGAGCTGTGTGGTTTGTTCTTCTGGGGTGCCCGGTGGAGCTGTGTTTTTTTTTTTTGTTTTTGTTTTTTTTTTGTTTTTGTTTTTGTTTTTTTTAAAGCTGGATCTGAATTAAGCAGGATGCTAAGAAAATCTGTTTTCAGCAAGATACAGGATATGGTAGGAAAGAGGATCTTTGAAACACAGGACCAGAACCTGTAGTGAAGAAAACTCAAAGTCTGACATGGTTCTAGAATTGCAGAGCTGAGCTGGAGGCCAGAGAACTCATCTTTTGAGAACATTAAATCATGAATATTGGCTGGGTGCGGTGACGCACGCCTGTAATCCTAGCACTTTAGGAGGCCAAAGCGGGCAGATCACCTGAGGTCAGGAGTTGGAGATCAGCCTGGCCAACATGGCAAAACCCCATCTTTACTAAAAATACAAAATTAGTCAGGCACGGTGGTGCATGCCTGTAGTCTGAGCTACTCGGGAGGCTGAGGCAGGAGAATCACCTGAACCCAGGAGGCAGAGGTTGCAGTGAGCCAAGATCGCATGCACTCCAGCCTGGGTAACAGAGCGAGACTCCATCTCAAAAAAAAAAAAAAATCACGAATGTCATTTTTGTTGTTTTACAAATTGTAAACACTTATTTTGGGCAGTGATTTTATATGGGGAAACTTAATACTTCTTAATCAAAATTTGACTTCTTGACAAGATCAAGATACGATAAAAACTTTTTCTGATTAAAAATGCCCTGTAGCATTCTTCCCTCCCCCTCTTTATTCTTACAGTGAGACTGCTTTCAAAAGTAAGTTCTCACAATAACAGAAAATAGTTTTAGAGGAATCATCCTATGGTGAAGATGCAGAGTTACACAGACTACTGTTTCTAAACCAAGAAATAAAGCATTAAGCAATGAGAACTGTGACGAACCAAGCCCGGACTCAGAACCATACTCTCCTGGACCATCACAGGTTTTAGGAAAAGGATGGGGCAGTCGGTAGAGCATAGAAATCACAACCTCTGTTTTAAGAAGGTTAAAAAGTGCCTTTTAAAACTTTACTCTGGAGCTATTATCAGCCTTGCTATTGGATCAGTTCTTTATTTTTTAAAAAAATGAAACCCCTTTTGCCCGCTGAGATACTACTCAGGCATTTGCCGTGACCCGCGACGCTTTCCTCTCTTGAGCAGCAATACAACCAAGAGATCACCGACTTGAAGCAGCCCGTCTTGGTCAGCCAGCCCAAGAGAAGGCGGGGCCCCGGGGGGACACTGCCAGGGCCTGCCATGCTCATTCCTGAGCTCTGCTATCTTACAGGTACTGTTGCATTTCGTTTACTCGGAAGGAAGCCACTGGATTTACCCTTTTTTTCCTAGGAGTCCTCAGACATCCCTTTACTTCCCCTTCCCTTCCCCCGAAAACCTTTTATTAAAACTGCTTTGCCTCCTGGGGATTCGCGGTCACCATCACCCTGTGTTCCAGTTATTTAGACCTGATTATTAATTCTTTAACCCTGTGCCTTTAAATCTAGACCTGATTATTAATTCTTTAACCTGTGCCTTTAAATCTAGACCTGATTATTAGTTCTTTAACCTGTGCCTTTATATCTAGACCTGATTATTAATTCTTTAACCTGTGCCTTGAAATCTGATTTAAAGGCCTCACTGATAAAATGCGTAATGATTTTAACGTGATGAAAGACTTAGCCGTTCATACAAGACTAACTCCTGAGCAAAGGCAGCGTGAAGTGGGAAGACTCATTGATTACATCCATAAGTAAGTCGTTGATTTCACTGGGGCATGGTTTCCGTTTTTGGTTTAGTATTTTACGCGGCTTTGAGGGGTATCTTTTGAGGGAGTGGCAGAAAGTAACTTTCTCCTTTTGTATCTGTAGTATTTGGGGTGGGCTTGTTCTTGGTGACCTCACTTATTCCTCAGGAAATAATGAAGTTAAACTTCGTAGCGCGTAGTCTTTCTAATTCCTCTGTTAGAAAAAGGTAACAACTGAAAAAGGAGATATTTCTGGTCAAATCTTTTTCCTATCTTCGTTATATCAAGGGGTTTCCTTTGATGGGGAGAAAGTTTGGGCATCAGAATTTTAAGTTAAACAATGTCATGAAGAGAAGCCTGAAGGTGGTGAGAGAACGATGATCATGCTCCTGTGCTGGCTGGCATTCTCACCAGCGCCTTACCCTGACAGCGACATTGGAATGGGTTGTAGGCTGGAGTGGTTACCTGTTTGACTGGGTTTTTTTTGCTGTGTCTCTTTGTTGAGTGGCATGTAAATGTGTTAAATTTACAGAAACGATAATGTTCAAAGGGAGCTTCGAGACTGGGGTTTGAGCTTTGATTCCAACTTATTGTCCTTCTCGGGAAGAATTTTGCAAACAGAAAAGATTCACCAAGGTGGAAAAACAGTAAGACAGTTTTTTGTTTGTTTGTTTGTTTTTGAGACGGAGCCTCACTCTGTCCCCTAGGCTGGAGTGCAGTGGCGCAATCTCCGCTCACTGCAAGCTCCTAGCAAGGCAGTTTTTAAAGTTGACAATCAAGTGAGACTTGGGTCAGATCACAATAAAGCAAGTGGGAATAACTTAATTCCATGCCAGAATGATCTTTTCCTCACCTTTCTCTTCTCCCCTTCCACATCCACTCTCTATCAACCCACGTGAGCAGCCCAGGACCTCAGAAATAGGTACACCCCAGGAGGAGAAAACGTGGAAGCCCTAGAGAATGTGGAGCCTGTAGCTTGGTCCTCAAAAATAATCTGTAAGACTTAGCTAAAAGCGGTTTGATATTTTTTTATTATTATTTTTTTCAATAACTTGAGCTAAAGTGTAGAATCCTAACTATCTGCTTGGGTTGGTATTTTGACTGCCATGAAAATGATGGAAAATCCCTGATTTGATTGGCCTGGACCATTTGTTTATAGAGATAATGTATTAATTATTATGATACCTTTTATGTTTTGTTTTCAGAAAAGGAAAAGCAAGTATTCTAAAAATATTTTTAGTGTAATTAAAGCACTGTAAAGTGCCAACATTTTTAATTTTTTTTTTTTTTTTTTTTTTGTAGAAAATGGTGTCCTTCCTGCCTTTGAAATGTACTGTGAACAGTGATCTCACAATGTAACTTAATATTCTGGTTGCATCGTTTATGCTATCCCCTGCATGAGGCCAGTCAGGGAGGTGGCCAGGACACACAGAAGACACCGGGCTGCTCCCTGTGATGACCAGCACTCGGGTGCTGTGCCTCGTGTTTCTTTCACTGTCTGTCTTGCTGTCAGATGTTTTTGTAGCTTGCTTGTGGCATGTAACACCTCAGTCAAGTTACTTTACTCTCAAAGCCTTATTTTTTAATATTTTCGTTCTAAAGAAAAGAGTAGCTATACTTGTAAGATTTTTGAAAGATTAAGGAGAATGCAACTGAAGCACTTAGGGAAGTACCTGGTCCAAGTAAGCATTTGAGGAGCAGCTGTCAGTATGAGTGTATTTTAAATAAAATTGCCATCATCCTTTGGATACGTTTTAGACTCTGCCCCTTCCGAGGACATTTTCTCTGTCCCTTTAATTCAAGTATGAGAGTAGTACACTAAGTTTCAAAATATGCCGGGGTAGAATTATTGAAGACTTTTTGGCTTGAGGATTGAGAACTTACAATGGAATTTACAGTGTGTCTGAACTCTCTTCTAGTTTGATTACAATCCACAATTTGCAGATTGGTCAAAAGAAACAAGAGGTGCACCATTAATTAGTGTTAAGCCACTAGATAACTGGCTGTTGATCTATACGCGAAGAAATTATGAAGCAGCCAATTCATTGATACAGAATCTGTTTAAAGTTACACCAGCCATGGGCATGCAAATGAAAAAAGCAATAATGTAAGTTAATCAAATCATTTCTGCTCTGAGAATTGCTTAGCAGTCATTTGGAGGGGGTGGGAACTCGAAAGCGATGGAACTATTAAAAATACAAACAACGTTATTTAATTGAAAGATTTGATATGGCTCCCTGTAATGTAGATAAACAGATATATTTTAATAACTAAGAATGGGTGGAAGAAACAACCAAGTCAGACAGTTTCTCAGACCTGCTTCAACTATTGCTCTTGTTTGTATTAGAAACAGCCCTTTGAATGAATGGCTAGTCTCGGTGTTTGATTTCATGTTTTATACAGAAATGTTTCGTGTGTTACATAGGAAAGTGTTTATGCGTGGTCCATTTGTCGTTACATTGTCTGAATGTTGGATTGTGTACTTTCATTCTAGGATTGAAGTGGATGATAGAACTGAAGCCTACTTAAGAGTCTTACAGCAAAAGGTCACAACAGACACCCAGATAGTAAGTAGCTAATTGACATATAGGCAGTTTTCAGTGAAAGCTTTTTCAGAGGGGGCATTTGTACATCTTGGAACTTGGGGTTCTTTTTTCAAATGTTATTAGGTTCTCAAACTAGGCACAAAATATGTTTTGTAACCATAAAGTAGCTAAGCTAATGCTGGCTTTAGTTGTGTACCTGGGAGCTTGGTTTACACATTGCAAAAGGTGAGGAAGGAGTGGAGAAAAACAAAGCCATCTTTAATTTATTCAGACTCAAAGGCTTTACTTAGTCTAGAAAATTTGGAAAGTACAGGAAAGCACAAAAGTCAAAATCAGCTGTTGTTCAGCACACATAGACGTATGGTTGTGTAATTACATGGAAGCTCCCCAGACAGCCTAGTGCCAGGTATGGGAAGAGCAGGGTCACAGAGAGCAGGGAGCCCTGAGTGACACTCAGCAGCTTGTCAGCTTCCACGGGCATCCACGTCACCCCGAGGGGTCAGGATACAGATTCAACCACTCTCCTAAGCTCTTTCCCCTGTTATCTGCAAACATGTTGTTGTGTGTGTGCTTGACCCACCCATCCAGGTGAGTGAGTGATGACTCAGGAGGGGAGGACTGAGTCCCGAAGAGCCCATATGCCGGTTTGCCAGAGTCTCGCTGCCTAGCGTGGGCGTGGGGAAGGTGCAGATGGTTAGGAATTGGAGATGGGGACATTAGCTGATGGCAGCCACTGAATGGCGGGTGGTTTTCATCCATGATCTGAAATTGTGGGGACGTGCAGCAAGTGTGTGCTGTGGTTCCGTTTTTGTTGTAATCTGTAGCACAGTTATTAAGAGGGTAAACTCTGAAATCAAACCCCTGGGTTCACATCTCGGCTCAGCCATTTGCCTGCTCTTCAAGTGCTTCTGGCTTTATTTCCTTTTCTGAACAAACTGGGTGGTAGTAATAATAGTAGTGAACCCTCATAGCGCTTCTGAAGTTTAATAGCATTGTCATGCCCGGCCCCTCCCTAGTAGCCCAGGACGTGTTAATCACTGTTGCTGCTGCTGCTTCCAGTCAGCTCCTGAAACTCAGTGAGTCTGAGGTAACTCTTCGTTTTTCCCAATCCCAGTAAGCTTTTTGAATTATTCAAGGGAAAATTACCCCCCTTTTCTCAAACTAGTTTTTTAGCCTGTCAGGTATGTCTTGACTTCACTGTTTGTCCAGCTTTCTATAAATCGTTGATTAGAAACTGTCTGTCACTCTGGCACACTGCTTTCTAGTGCAAGGCCATCTGCCTCGATCATGTCGTGTCCCCAGTGCTGAGAACGGGGCCTTCTGTGTTCCAGGCACCAACATGTTGTACGACGACAGCCTGGCCCTGTTCACCATGGCAGTGCTTTAGACGCAGTCAGGCTGCCATCCTGCTCTTCCTCTCTCAGACACACCCCTGCACACACTGCTGACACGCTTTTCTCAAACTTGCCCTTGTGTTTCCTAGCAGAGTTTTCAACTTTAAAGTTTTCTAACTTACATTTCTTCTCGAACACTCCTCCCCACCCTGAAATTCTATCAGATTGATGTGGTTATTGTTTTTAGTTTGCATCTAGAATGTAGCCTTTATAAACATGAGATGCAGTGTCATAGTTTTCTTTTTAAGTCCACACACCCAGCGTAATGTAGCAAAATAGAGTCAGACTCAGTGTCAGGGAACTCCGGAGTTGTCCAAATCTTAATCACATTTGGTCTAGAATCTCCTTTCCATTCAATCTTTGTCCAAGAACTTGGAATTGTGGCCTCAAGACTTCCTGGTCCCTAGTGGAAGAGAAAGAGTAGGGCTTAGACATGACTTTGCAGAAGTGAAAGCACAGCCGGGCCAAAGGCCATGACCCCTGCAGCGGGTTCTTCGCACTCTCCACCCCCACGCCCTGTTCCCATCACCGTTCCCTGCTCTGTTCTTGCTGCTGTGAGCCCCTGGGTGTGGGGGAAGGTGTCTTACAAGTAGTCCTTTTATTGAGGTTCTCTCAACTTGTCCAGGTTGAATATTCCATCTATTTTGGTGGGGCCCTGCCTGATAAAATCTCCAAGTCAAGTACTTCAGTTCTCCTTATTTTTAGCCGAGTTGGTTGATGATTGTTAGAAAACTGACACACAAAGGTAATAGTAGCCTGGGACTGTAGTGGGTGAGACGTAGAAGTTCAGTACCTTCCTATTGCTTTTTATATCTGTAGCATAAAATTGCCACAGATCTGCTGAGGGAACATGGAACTTACAAAAGATAGAACAACACTATGAGATTAAAATTTAAGTGGTAAGGAAATTTATGATAAGTTATACTATTATGTGATTATGATTGTAAAGTAGGAGGGGAAAATGACATGCATGCGAATAATCAGTTCAACGATTTCACTGATTATTAGACATGTATATCCTTGGCTATTTTTTAAAACAAATGGAAAGTACATTTCTAGTTGACGGGAAACATTCTGAAGACAGCAGCACGTTGTGGGGCAGCGAGTGCCAGGACGAGTTTCTTCTGCCCCGTTGAGTTTTCGTACAGCCACATTGCAATGAGCTGGCAAAGACAGATTTCATGGTAAACAATACATCTGTGTTGCTGTAAGCCTAAGAAATGCATTGGCTTCCTCTCATGTGTTTATTATTTTAGCCCTCCGTCTCACACTTTAAATCCCACAAGCAGATATCTATTATGTTATCTGGGTAATGGAAACACCCAAGGTGGGAAAATTATTTTGCTGGGCACTATAGAAAGGGAAGAGAAGAATCTGGGAACATAAATTGGAGAACATGACAGTGAGTTAAAAGCTGGATTCAGGCCAGGCGTGGTGGTTCATGCCTGTAATCCCAGCACTTTGGGAGGCCGAGGCAGGCGGATCACAAGCCAGGAGATTGAGAACATCTTGGCCAACATGGTGAAACCCCATCTCTACTAAAAATACAAAAATTAGCCAGGCGTGGTGGTGTGCACCTGTAGTCCCAGCTACTCGGGAGGCTGAGGCAGGAGAATCAGTGGAACCCAGGAGGCAGAGGTTACAGTGAGCCGAGATTGCGCCACTGCACTCCAGCCTGGGCAACAAGAGCAAAACTCCGTCTCAAAAACAAAACAAAACACTCCAGAAAGTTAAACTTGGATGCCCAGAATTGGGGCAGGGGTACATTTAGATCAGGCGCTCTGTTTGTCCCCAAAATTGTCCATGGACCTCCTGTGAAAGTTCATAGTTTGATCAGATTCTCAATCCAGAGCTTTAAATCTTACAAGTTATGATCATAGGTGAATCATGAGTAAATTAAGACTGTAAAAAATCTTTGATTTGTCTACCTGTCACTTATCACTAACTTATATTACCCTGTTTTCTGTCTCTAAATTTTTCCACACTGGTTACATAGAGCATATTTAAGCTTTCAAGTTTAAACAGTATTCAGTTTTGACTCGTAGTTTGCTTAACATGATTTATTTGCTTCACACGCATTTATTTAGTTGAACATGATGAGCAGTATTTGTTAATGTCCTACTGATTAGCTGTGTGGCTGAAGTAAACGGTAAAATAAATGGTCATGTTCTTGACCTTGATACTCCACAGGTGAGTTTAGTTTCCTGTCCTCTCCCTTACTCTTAATCATCTGTCTCCTGATTCTTTGTAACGAGGACGCTTTGTTTTTAGGTTGTCTGTCTGTTGTCAAGTAATCGGAAGGACAAATATGATGCTATTAAAAAATACCTGTGTACAGATTGCCCTACCCCAAGTCAGTGTGTGGTGGCCCGAACCTTAGGCAAACAGCAAACTGTCATGGCCATTGCTACAAAGATTGCCCTGCAGATGAATTGCAAGATGGGAGGAGAGCTTTGGAGGGTGGACATCCCCGTGAGTTTGATTTAATTGGTAGATGCAGTTTTAAAATTGGTATTTAAGAAAGTGGATTTACTTTTTAAATGTTGCTAGTACTCTGCTGTATCTAAAATTACCACATTTGTATTCAAGCTGAAGCTAGCGATGATCGTTGGCATTGATTGTTACCATGACACCACAGCTGGACGGAGGTCAATTGCAGGATTTGTTGCCAGCATCAATGAAGGGATGACCCGGTGAGTGAGACTGGGCTACTGTGGGTAGCAGTGAGGACACAAAGCAGGGGTCTGCAGGTTCGGGAGTAGTGTTCATTCTTCGTTGTTATCCTTCCAGTTTCTCAGTTACACATGGCAACAAATTTAGCAAAGAAAAATAATGACCTACTCTAGCTCTTGAATGACCTTCATCCTATATTAGTCAAACTGCATTTCAGATTTTTTTCTTTGTCATATGTATTGGCAAGTACATCTTGTTAAATGTGACTCTCTAAAAATGTATTTGTTTAGGCCGGGTGTGGTGGCTCAGGCCTGTAATCCCAGCACTTTGGGAGGCTAAGGCGGGCAGATCACTTGAGGTTGGGAGTTTGAGATCAGCCTGACCAACATGGAGAAACCTCATCTCTACTAAAAATACAAAAAAAATTAGCCGGGCATGGTGTATGCCTGTAATCCCCGCTACTCAGGAAGCTGAGGCAGGAGAATCGCTTGAACTCAGGAGGCGGAGATTGTGGTGAGCCAAGATCGTGCTACTGCATTCCAGCCTGGGCAATAAGAGTGAAACTCTGTCTCAAAAATAAATAAATAAATAAATAAAAATAAAATGTGTTTGTTTAATAATATTTACTGGCCACTGAAATGTAGTTTCACATTTTCATGTAGAAAAACCACTTCAGTTTACCCAGTCACTTGTATTTCAACATAACATTATTTTTCAGTGCTTTTCTTGGAACTAAGGGAATTGCCAAGAATAGTAATATATGAAAATTGAAGGCACATTAGTAGTTGACATTAGTAATGGATATGTTTCAAGGTCTTTTATCATTTTTAACTTTTAGTTTCAGGGGTACGTGTGCAGGTTTGTTACATAGCTAAACTCATGTCTTGGGGTTTGTTGTTCAGGTTATTTCATCACTCAGGTACTAAGCCTAGTACCCAGTAGTTATTTTTTTCTGCTCCTCTCCCTCCTCCCACCTTCCACCCTCAAGTAGGCCCTGGTGTCTGTTGTCCTCTTTGTGCCCGTGAGTTCTCATCATTTAGCCCCCACTTACAAGTGAAAACCCGTGGTATTTGGTTTTCTGTTCCTGCATTAGTTTGCTAGAGGTGATGGATGGAGCTGAAGGTCTTTTATCTTTTAGAAGAGTGAAACTTACAATGAATGGTTTCTCAAGAGCATAGCCATGAGTGTGCTTCTGTGTGTATTTAGGTGTAGTAAACCTGGACAGCACCTCTGGGTATTTAAATTTAACTAAATCCTATTTTCTCCCCAGCAGCTGGAATCATGGTAGTGATTTGTAATGAAAACAGACACAGTTTGTGATGCTGATACGGGATCTCCTGTATCCTGCTCCCTCTGTATAAGGTTTTATGAAGTATTTGGAGATGGTAGCAGATGTCTTTAAGGCAGTTACAAAGATGACAGATTGTTAAGAGTGAAATAAATATAGAATAATTCAGAAAGGAAAAATTGATAGACAATTGCATTCTCATTCTGGTTGTGTTTTTCTCTGAATAGCTGGTTCTCACGCTGCATATTTCAGGATAGAGGACAGGAGCTGGTAGATGGGCTCAAAGTCTGCCTGCAAGGTTAGTCTCCTGTGGGGTCGCCTTTCTGCTGTCTAAACTGGGGTCTTCCAGAAATTACCCTCAGCTGTGTTACTGATGTGCCCAGAATTGGGGAAGAACAGACTAGTTGTGTTGTAGGCATGAATTGATGTAAAACTTCTCTGGCCTGTTTCAGCTGCTCTGAGGGCTTGGAATAGCTGCAATGAGTACATGCCCAGCCGGATCATCGTGTACCGTGATGGCGTAGGAGACGGCCAGCTCAAAACACTGGTGAACTACGAAGTGCCACAGTTTTTGGATTGTCTAAAATCCATTGGTAGAGGTTACAAGTAAGCATGCAAATTGTAAAGCCTTTTCTAAAACTGCACATCTTTGAAATTAGCATCACAAGATGAAAGGGTAAGGGAGAAGCTAACTTGATAGGGACAGTAGGGCCTTTGGGGTAATGGGAAGGGCAGAGGGAAATCTATTGGAAAATTTTCACGAGAAGGCTGTGTTGAGGGGTAGTATAGAAGGTCATTCCTTCACAGGGTAGCACGGTAAGACACCATTACCAATCATCGATCGGCCTTCTTACCTAAGACCTTGGAGCGCAGATATCTGATAATTCTGTACCTCCAACGGTATCCACAGGATTCACTCTTGAAATCAGCGTTCATGACAGTCTTAACTTACTGAATACTTGTTTCATTTCCTTGTGGACTTGACTAGTGTTTGATCAGTAAGGTGATTGGTGAGCATCTAGTCTCATGGGGCAGGGGGTGGTTCTCCTTTCTCCTTTTTTTTTTTTTTTTTTTTTTTTGAGACAGAGTCTCTGTTGCCCAGGCTGGAGTGAAATGGCACGATCTCAGCTCACTGCAACCTCCGCCTCCCAGGTTCAAGCAATTCTCCGGCCCCAGCCTCCTGAGTAGCTGGGATTACAGGTGTGCACCACCACACCTGGCTAATTTTTATATTTTTCATAGAGACAGGGTTTCACCATGTTTGCCAGGCTGGTCTTGAACTCCCACCCTCAGGTTATCCACCACCTCAGCCTCCCAAAGTGTTAGGATGACAGGCGTAAGCCACAACTCCCGGCCTCTGCTTTCTCCCTGTAAGCGATGTGGATGGCCGAGGATAGTATCCAGATCTGCACTTGTTTTCCTGTGAAACCCATATTGGTTTTTGTCTTCCTCTGCTCGCCTACAACCATTTCCATCAGTGCCATTATGAGTCAATAAAATGTGTACCATTGCAAGATAGCCGTTTTAATAAGTTACATTAACTAGTCCTCTTTCTCTTTATCAGATCTGTGAGTGATTTGAAATCAGGGATGGTTGTATTAAGGGCTAAGTGCATAGTAGAGTACAGATTTAAAGATTGAACTTTTCAGGATATTTGGAAGATCTTGAATCCTGTTTTGTGTGCTTGCACATACGTATTACACGCCCATTATTCTTGTATTTCAGCACTTTGTATCATTATAGAAAGGAGGGATTCAGAAAGCCACTGGCCACATCGGGGGCTTGATTTTACCTGGTACGTAGGAAAAGGACAAGCACCAAGAGCTCATTCCTGATTTCTACTAAGGGCCTTCTGAGTCATCTTTGGCCAATGCTAAAAGGCCCCACACAATGAGTGTTTATCCCAGACGCTTCTTAAAATGAGATGTGATGCCATGAAGGTCTCAGAGAAAGTCAGGAGTGTTTTTATCTTTTTTGAAATAGTTGTGTTTCATATTAAAAGACTACGCATTTTTAAAATATTTTTCAAATGAAAGTTAATGTTCTTTCCTATTCCCTTAAGACTCTTAATGCTTATATTTTGTCAAATAATGATACTTTTTTGTTTTCAGGCTTTCTAAGCCTTATTTTATACTGTTCTCTGACTTGACCTTTCTGTCTGTGTGGGGAGGTATGGTGTGGTGTGTGTCACAGGGAGTAAAGAAGGATCTAACTTGGACTGCTTCTTTCCTACTCTTTTTTTCCTGTGATTTACTACTTGAACACACAGTGTTTTCTAGTCTTCATTGTCATTTCCTCATACCCGAAGTGAAGATTGTCAAGAAATGATGAATAGAGGTCATTGTGCAAGTTCGTCACATTCCCTCGAGCTGAATTGTTGGGCTACTAGGAGTACATACTCTTGGCCTTGCTGGGTCATCTCTGTTTCTTAGGGTCCTTTGGGTTTGATTCCCAGAAGGACTGGCAGAAACGGCTCTTGAAGAGGAGGTTGCCACCCTAGTGAATGAGTACCTGTGAACAGTCGTCCCGAGTGTGCAGAGTAGAGCCTGGTGCAGCTGCTGGGTGCACCTGCCCAGCTCCGTCAGCAGGTGGGAACACAGTGTTGCAGGGAAGAAGAACCTGAGCCGACTGCTTGGGCTGACTCTTAGCACACTGTTGCGTGAAGTAGATGGCACACTGTGAACTGTGCTGGTAATTGGTGGCAGTAGAGATCAGTGGTAAAGAGCAATATGTCTTAAAATCAGAGTTCGGTTAATCCCAGCTTTACTTTCATTTGTAGAAGAGGGGAACAGTTAAGTGAGGCATTGAAAGGAGTAAATGAAAATATACATAATGCACTTCACACAGTATCCAGTAAGTATTCAGTATTCAATACATGGCAGACAGTTCTCTTGGGAAAAGCCTTCAAGTTGTATGTAAAGGTAGAATATCTGAGAATTATTCTTCACTTTTAAAAAATGCAAAGTTTGGACTTCAATGTTTGTATAATAGTTATCATTGGCCGGGCGTGGTGGCTCACGCCTGTAATCCCAGCACTTTGGGAGGCCGAGGCGGGTGGATCACAAGGTCAGGAGATGGAGACCATCCTGGCTAACACGGTGAAACCCCGTCTCCACTAAAAATGCAAAAAATTAGCTGGGCGCGGTGGCGGGTGCCTGTAGTCCCAGCTACTCGGGAGGCTGAGGCAGGAGAATGGCGTGAACCCGGGAGGCGGAGTTTGCAGCGAGCCGAGATTGCGCCACTGCACTCCAGCCTGGGCGACAGAGCGAGACTCCTTCTCAAAATAGATAGATAGATAGATAGATAGATAGATAGATAGATAGATAGATAGATAGATAGATAAAAAGTTATCATTAGAACCACAATGTTTGCTTTTAAATTGAAATGTTGCTTTTAAGCTTTTATAGAGATGCATCACAGGGTAGCTGATTTAGAATGTTTGATACAAGAACAAATCAGAAAGTCATGCCAGCATATTTGTGACCTGCTTTTCTGTTACTATATTTGCTAAATTGTTTCTTGTGATGTTACAGGATTAATATTATCCACCTTATGTCCTTCTGTTCCCAAGACCGATACTTGTTTTGGATGCTATCATAAAGTCCTAGATAGTAATCACTTTCTAACAAGGCCCTATGCTGAACTTAATCTCTGTAAGCGGCAGAGGCATTTGAAACAGAAGGCTGTACATTTTTTCAACACGTTCATTGCGGTTTTGTTATATTCAGAGCTGTTACAGCGGGCAGTCGCTGGGCAGCAGTAGTCTACATAGGCAGAGAGGGACATTTCTGAGGATGTCGTCTGCTTACTCAAGTACTCTCGCTGAGTTTCTTGCCCTGTTTAATTTTCAGTGAAAAACATCAGCAAAATTGCTGAGTCAAACATTACTTAGGTCCATACTGCATAAAACCCTCTGCTTCCCAGTGCTGGAAATCAAGTGTATCTGCCCTCTTAAGGAACTAACGTGGTAATTGGAGATGGAGGTGCTAATAATTATATTTATCTAGTGCTTACTACCTGGCAGCGCTGTTCTAATTACTACCTGTTCTAATTCGTGGATTAACTATGTGGATTATGTGTGTACAAGTGTGGCTGCTTCAGAAGGATTTGAAGTGAGCCTGGAGGAGCGGGTGGAGAAGGATGTGAAAGGTACTCGAGCAGACCACACAGTGCAGGGCTGCTCTCAGCAGGGTCAGAGGGCATGGCAGAAGGGCCAGGGATCTGCCAGCGAGGACAGCTGAGCGTGCACAGATGTGTCCAGGCCAAGAAGCCTGATGAACCGTGACATAGGAGAGCCGCCTGAAGAACCCAGGTGGGGACAGATGACTGAAAAGGGCATCCTCTAGTATGGATGCATCTGACATGTGGTAGGCCAAGGAGTATGGGGCTGTCCTAGGGTCTGCACAAAATGTCATTTGAGACTCCAGTGAAACACTAATATGAAATGAAGCAGCTACTCCTGAAAAAGGTATATGAATATGTAGTATGTGTGTGTGAGAGTGTGTGTGTGTGTGTCCCCTGATATATTGGGAACCAGTAATTTTGAAAAGCACTACTTAAATCCACTTACCTAGCAAAGATTCTAGAGTTAGTATTATATTTTCTACATGGTAGAAAACGCCCACTGAAGACTGTTATAAACTGAATTTTGAAGACATGCTGGGTTTCACATTTTGGTGTGATAGGTATGTAACGTGTTTGGTCTGTGGATAAACCATCTACGTGACCGCGTGTCACCGGACACAGGTGCCGTTTGGCTTCCCTCTCACCGTTTATCCCTGGTCTTTACTCCTGTCAAGAGTAAAATCCTGATCCTTCTCCACAACCTGGACAGGTGACACGCCCCAGGAGGGGTGTGTTCCTGTTTACACGGAGCATGTGAACACCTGAATGAATGAGTGCCCTGAAAATATGACTGGCTAAATGTAGTTACATTCGTCATCATTTTTAAGCCCTAGACTAACGGTAATTGTGGTGAAGAAAAGAGTGAACGCCAGATTTTTCGCTCAGTCTGGAGGAAGACTTCAGAATCCACTGCCTGGAACGGTCATTGACGTAGAGGTTACCAGACCGGAATGGTAAGTTCCGTGTGATGAGCTGAAGCTTGTTTTCTCCTTGGTGGTGGTTTCTTTAGCATGGCCCCTATGCTTTACTAGTTTTAATACAGTTTACTTTTGTTCTTATATTTTTTATAAACATTAATTTTTTCAACTAATTTGGTCAAACATAATTAATAAAGCCCATGGTTTCCTAGCGTCTGATCAGAGGTTTCCAAGTACAGTTTTTTGTTGGGGGAAGAGGATTATTTTCTGTGGTATTTACTACATATGTGGAGATTAAGAATTGCTTCTGTAGATTGCTTTTGTATTTTTTAAATACATAACCTATCCACAGACTGTTTTCTAGTAAAAAATGTTTAGATTTGTAATACACTTAGTTTTCTAAAGGTCAAGAAGTTTTATCTGAGACAGAGGTGCTTATGAGAAAAGTGGCTGCTGAGCCGAGCTGCTGTGTGCATCCGGGAGCCGCACTCACCGACCGTGAGAAAAGCAGAATGCCAGCCGGAGCTTCCAGCGGGCACTGGCGGGCACCGGGAAATGGCCTTAGTAGCACAGGAGGAGGATTCAGTGGTAAAGTCAGGAAACTTGGCCCTCTTTTTTTGGGACAGAGTCGCAGTGTTCCCCAGGTTGGAGTGCAGTAGCACAATCTCAGCTCGCTGCAACCTCTACCTCCTGGGTTCAAGGAATTCTCGTGCCTTAGTCTCCTGAATAGCCGGGATCACAGGCACGCACCACCATGCCAAACTAATTTTTGTATTTTTAGTAGAGACGAGGTTTCACCATGATGGCTAGGCTGGTCTCAAACTCCTGGCCTCAAGTGATCCACTGGCCTCAGCCTCCTAAAGTGCTGGGATTACAGGCATGAGCCACCGTGCCCAGCCAAAACTTGTTCCATTTTTAGTGAGTTCCTCAAAAACTCTTTTGTGGGAGGTGGTGTCAATGCGGTGAGCACATTCGTGATGGCAGCCCATCAGTCATTCTAAGTTAACTCTCTCCTCAGGAGAGCAAACCGTTGGGAGAGCTTCTGTTTTTACACTTAGGTGCTTTGGAACCTTTGTGAGGAAGGCGACTTTAACAGAATAGTCTCGGCCTGTATGCAAAGTTGACATGGGGAACACTTTTCCTGTGTGAACCTTGGGTGAATGAGGCAAAACTATAGTGACTTTAGGTGGAAAAGGATAATAGCATACAGAGTTTAGTCTTATCTAGTCTGCTGTGTTATCTGACAGTGGAGAGAAATTTTTATTGTGAAATACATTATCTTGGATTTCTGTCTTTTTCTCAGACAGATGTTACGGCATTGGCTCAGAAGGATTCTAACCTATTGGGAAAAAATTGGCTAGAAAGACAAAACAAAGCTAAGATATTAACATAGCAAATTCATTTCTGCAGGATTCTCTTTCACCATTCAAAACGACCCCCGATGCTTTCCAACATTACTACTACTATGAATACCAAAGCGCAGATGTGACATTGGCCTGAAGATAGTAACTACCTTAAACAAATTGGGCAAAATCCCAGTTGAATAATGAAGTATAAAAAAAGTCATGAGTTTTCACTAGATATTATTAAAATGTAGCAACTACTGATGCAATTCGGACACCTGGAGAAGCCCACTCTTTGTTTTGTTTTTAGTTTTATTTTAAGTTCCGAGACACACGTGCAGGACATGCAGGTTTGTTACGTAGGTAAACGTGTGCCATGGTGGTTTACTGCACTTACCAACCCATCACCTGGGTGTTAAGCCCCACATGCTTTAGCTATTTATCCTGATGCTCTTCCTGCCCCTTGTCCCCCAGCAGGCCCCAGTGTGTGTTATTCCCGTCCATGATCATGTGTTCTCATTGTTCAACTTCCACTTATAAGTGAGAACATGCGGTGTTAGGTTTTCTGTTCCCACGTCAGTTTGCTGAGGATAACGGCTTCCAGCATCATCCATGTCCCTGCAAAGAGCATGATCTGTTCCTTTGTATGGCTACATAGTATTCCATGGTGTATATATACCGCATTTTCTTCATCCGGTCTCTCATTAATGGGCATTTGAGTTGATTCCATGTCTTTGCTATTGTGAATAGTGCTGTATGAACATACATGTGCATGTATCTTTATAATAGAATTATTTATATTTTTTGGGGTATATACCCAGTGATGGAATTGCTGGGTCAAATGGTATTTCTGGTTCTAGATCTTTGAGGAATTGCCACACTGTCTTCCACAATGGTTGAACTAATTTACATTCCCACCAATAGTGTAAAAGCATTCCTGTTTCTCCTCTGCCTTGCCATCTGTTTTTTCTTGACTTTTTAATAATCATCATTCTGACTGGTGTGAGATGATATCTTATTGTGGTTTTGATTTGCATTTCTCTAATAATCAGTGATGTTGAGCTTTTTTGTGTATATTTCTTGGACACATAAATTTCTTCTTTTGAGAAGTGTCTGTTCTTGCCCTTTGCCCACTTTGTAATGTTTCTTCTTTTTCTTGTAAATTTGCTTAAGTTCCTTGTAGATTCTAGATATTAGACTTTCGTCAGATGGGTAGATTGCAAAAATTTTCTCCCATTCTGTCGGTTGTCTGTTCACTCTGATGATGGTTTCTTTTGCTGTGCAGACACTCTTTAATTAGGTCCCATTTGTCAATTTTTGCTTTTGTCGCCGCTGAGAAGCCCTCTCTTAATGACCACCAAAGTCATCTCTAATCACCAGCACTGCAAATGGTTTGTGCCTAAGCCGGGAAGCCAGGCTTGGAGTCCAGCCCTGGCGTGATTTCTCTGTTCTTTCTGAACAAGTCGTTTAACATTTCTTAACTCCTCATTCTTTGAAAAAGTAGCTGTGCAGTCTGTTGTAGATCAGTTCTGCTTTCCTGATTTCACTAGTTTCGATGGGCATAATAAATTGCAGGGTTAATTTCCTTAAATCTTTATTGGGTCAAATTACAATATCTCTGGATTGATATTTTATTGGTACCAAGAAAATGAAAAAAAAATCTAATGTGTATTCCTTCATCTTTGTACTACAGGCGGCTCTCTATATCTGTAGGTCCTGCAACCATGGATTCAAAATTATTTGGAAAAAAGTCTGTACTGAGCATGTACAGACTTTTTCTTGTCGTTATTCCTTCAACAATACAGTAAAACAACTATTTACATAGCATTTGCATTGTATTAGGAATTATAATCTAAAGATGATACTTTCAAGTATATGGGAGGTTATAGAAAGACAACATCATTTTATGTTAGGGACCTGGGCATCCGAGGATTTGGGTATCCTCAGGAGGTCCTGGAACCAATTCCCAAAGGATGGCTATGCTTGGTTTTTGTTCTTCCATTTGGTCCTATACTAGTTTATATTCTTTCATGTTCCCTTCCTCTTGAAGATTTGCATTAAATTCCTGGGAATTAAAATGAATTATATTTTTGTTCAATAACAATGGGAACAGCAAGAGGGGACAAGGTTCCGTGGTAAAAGCATGTTTGGGGAGTAACAGTCCCTGAAGCTCGACTGACTCACTGCCCCACAGGTTGTGCTTCCGGAGTCTGAAGGCTCAGTCACATGGTTTGGGGGTGGGAGTAGAAAACAGGAACTAGCCAAGTATGCCATAGTTATTACCACCCATATGAAAAGCTTGGTTCTGCTGGGAGGCATCATGACAGATATTTAAAATCAAAATCATAATCTTTACGATAAACATCATTCACACATAAACAGTCCCAAATGGTTCATGAATAACACGCGCCTGGACTTCAAGGAAACACGTTACAGCGTGAGAAGAGATGAGGTTACTCTGGTAACTTACACTGAAGAGTAGTACAGAGCTTTTCACTGTCAGAAACTGGAATCATCCTAGTTTCAGTTTTCAATACATCCATGTGTTTTCTGTAATTCCAGGTATGATTTTTTTATTGTGAGCCAGGCTGTGAGAAGTGGCAGTGTTTCTCCCACACATTACAACGTCATCTATGACAACAGCGGCCTGAAGCCGGACCACATACAGCGGTTGACTTACAAGCTGTGTCACATCTATTATAACTGGCCAGTAAGTGTTTCTACTTGTTGATGTTTAGCGAATAAAGGAGATTCACTTTTCAAAATGAAATAGCTGTGGTTTAAAAGACTTTTAGGGTTAATACTGAGATTTGCAATTGAAAGAGGCGAAATCTAGAGTAATAGAACCTTTTTTTCCTTCCACTAAAGGGTGTCATTCGTGTTCCTGCTCCTTGCCAGTACGCCCACAAGCTGGCTTTTCTTGTTGGCCAGAGTATTCACAGAGAGCCAAATCTGTCACTGTCAAACCGCCTTTACTACCTCTAACCTGCAGAAGAAGATGCAGCTGCTTTTCCTTTTCGAAATGATAACTTTGGGATTCTTTTAAGCTCTTATTTACTTTTTTTTAACTGTTGTCTTTCTGGATGAAACTTGGGAAGGGAATTAGGAGATCTCGCATTTTATTTCTAGCATTGCTATTCACTGGCTTCCTTATTTTATAGGTAAAAATTAAGATTTTATATTTTATCTTCTTGTTTGTTTCTCATGTTTTGTGAGGTTTTTTTGTTTATTTTGAAGAAATGTGGATAAGATACTTTGTAATATAAACAGACTCTCTGAGAGTATTTGAAATGTGTTTGGAGATTTACTTAAAAGTACTTTCAGGAGTGAGCTAGTCCTACTTGTAAACCTATATTAACTTTATTTTTGAAATACCTATTTTGAATTTAAAGGAGATAAGAGGCATAAAGTAGGATGTTCACTACAGTCATAGGTAGGGTTTCATCTCGTATCTTAAAAGATAAAAGGTACTATTACATAACCTATACACAAACTATAGGAGAAAATATGCTTAATTTTTATTTGGCAGGGGGCTAGGTTGTATGGGAGTAAAAAAAAGATTGAGAATTTTTAAATTGTCCAAAGAAACATTTTAAGACTCTTTAACAAAAAAGGCCAGTAGTAAATCTCTATATTAACATTACTATTTATTTTGTTTTGGAAGTGGGACATGATTCTATTTGTTATAAAATAAAATTGATGTGATTGTCACTTTATTTGAATAACTGTAATTCTTGTTTTACTGAAAGTATGTGCATTTTCTTTTCATTTATTTTTAAAAGTGCATACAGTTCCATTTATAAAAGCTCAGTTAACCTGACCAGCATGGTGAAACCCCATCTCTACTAAAAATACAAAATTAGCTGGGTGTGGTGCCAGGAGGCTGAGGCAGGAGAATCTCGAGCCTGAGAGGCAGAGGTTGCAGTGAGCCGAGATCACGCCACCGCACTCCAGCCTGGGCAACAGAGTGAGACTCTGTCTCAAAAAAAAAAGCTCAATTAGTGTCTCTTAGGAACTTTAATGTCAGAGTAAAATTCTTTAAGGAAATGCTGCCACCTCCAATATTTGTAGAGTAAGAATGGGTATCCACAGCTTACAAGGAAGTACAGACTCAGAAGTCTGTGGTGTTGTGAAGTTGGTAATTGTAGTTTTTTATGTCTACATATTTATAGGAATTCTCAGGAACTTTTGCAAAGAGGCTTAAAATGAACGAATTATTGTAAATCCTGGGAACGCTCTAAACATTGCTTACAGATGTGGTGCGCGTAAGCTTTATTGACGATACGCGAGTCCCTGGAACTGTAATTTCAACAAATGCAGATCACTCAAGTTGTCTTACCTTTGTGGCACACGGTCTCATTCTGGATTTAGCCTCATTAACATATTATGAATGAAAACCATTTTATTTTCCTTTTAGTTCGTAGCGCTCTTAACTGTTGTTAACATTGTTCTGGGCAAGTAGCCCAGGTTCCTTAACCTGTTCGATTTCTAAGCATGAGAAGAAAAGAAACACGGGAGAGTGTGACCTTTCAACAGAATGCCAAAGACAAACATTTCAATGACAGAAGTTGCTTAAGGTTGTCCTAGCATTAAGGAACATAAGGAAGTCTAATTATACGACTGGAAAATATTAATTTGAGGTGTTAATTTTTATTTATGGATTTTTGTGGCTAGTCAGTTACATAAGTCTTAAAAGCTCATTCTTAGCAGGTCTTAAGCGCTGCCTTAAAGTTAAAAGAATTTAATGTCTTGAGAACCATGAAAAAATTGGTAAATGTGATAATTCTGGAAAAGTTGCTGTTGTCCAAAGACCCCCATTATATCAAGGAAGACTTAGTTGAAAGGGACAGAAAACTGGCTGAAGTTATTTTAAGCCAAAAAAGGGGTATTTCTTGACTTTCTCATCATCCTAGGTAACGCTTCCCCAATTTGATCATCTGTTAGACATCACCTGGTTTGCTTTGTAATAACACAGACTGGGTTCCAAACCATACCTAGGAATCAGAACCCTCAGGGGAGAGGCCAGGTGCACAATCTATTAAACGAGTCCCAGGCGATTGGCCCGGCACTCTTGGCAAATGCTGGTTGAAAGGGGTCTCCTTAACCTCTGTCTTGGCTATGCCTCTGCTGTGGTTTTCATCAGACAGACCTCTTGCATGAGGTGACAGAGTCTAGGTTGATGTCTGAGCCACAGCGAGGACACGGAGCACTGTCGGAATTTGTTGCCGCACTCACAAAGAAGAAAGCAGAGACTCCATGAAATCCCGATTTCTTCTTTCAAACGGGATGTGCGTATCTGAGTGGGACGTCTAAAAGCTGTAGCGTTACACACGCTGACCTCAGGCTCTCCCTTCCCCAAGCTTCGTCTGAACAGTCCACCTGGCGGTTC
The DNA here is from genome assembly GCF_024542745.1 of Macaca thibetana thibetana. Lineage (NCBI taxonomy): Eukaryota > Metazoa > Chordata > Mammalia > Primates > Cercopithecidae > Macaca > Macaca thibetana. The sequence continues at coordinate 126,735,344 of NC_065588.1, forward strand.
CTGAGGGAACCCCAGGGATTTGGTGGGTGGTTCCCCAAAAGTGCATACCTGTAGGAAATCTGTCCACTCTTTTCTGGGTATACAGGATTTTTCCCTCAAAACTCAAAAATGTGACACTCACTGAAGCTTTCCATTTAGCAATTTTACACGCATTCCCTAAGTCCTGCAGGAGGTTCACAGTCATCTCCTTAACCTGCGGCTCACACACAGTGAAAGCTCTGGCGCTGTCCTCAGAGTCCAGTAGAAAGTGATTTTCACAGCAGTTCCATTCTGACACTATGATACGAGTCTTCAGATATTTTGTACATTTTTAAGTAAAAGCTTAATTAAAGTTTGTGTAATTGGTATTGTCATTCAGATACAAGATTTCAAAAGCTAGGTTTAGTTTTCTTTACCTTCGTTACTACTACCCAATGATTTTAAAAATCCATTGGGTACAATAGAGAAACTGTAAAATTTTCAGAAGTAGCCAGGAGGGAGTCCCTGCACTTGGAGTAAGAGGACTCTTCTCTCTAGGCCACCATTCAAAGGAGGCTCCATGGCCTCTACACTCTGAGTTAAGCTGCCCCTTCAAGCACCCCGTGCTGCCAGAAGTCAAGTGGGCACCTAGAACTCCATGCTGCTGAGCCCAGCGCTCTGCCCTCGTCCGTCACAGCCTTCCCACTCCCATGCCTGGGGACCCCACGACCAATGGCATGCCCCATCCCTGGGCTCTTTCCACAAGGCCAAAGCTCCAGGTGATCCCTCATATTTCAGACTCATCTCTGAGGAGCTCCTTGCAGTCTCTTTTTTGACACCATCCCCTGCTCCTCAGCTTTTCCTGTGTTCTCTGGAGTTTATTCTCAACAGCCTCTGGGCGGCAGTTTCTTTCCATCTCCCTTTAACAAACGTGGCGTTCTCCCAGGACACTCACAGTGCTGCCGTTGTCTCTCCTACACTTCTCGTCCTCTCGGCGAGGCCCGGAGGGTGAGGTAGGTGTCCTTCTTGCTCCTCATTGATACTTCCAGACACCCCGGCCTCCGCAAAAAAAGAAACCACTCGGCTTTGAATCTACTTTGACCAGATCACGTCAGCCGCTGCCCTCCCTTTGTCACTGTATGCTCCCCGAGCTCACATTCCTCCTCGCAGATCCAAGCTCCTGGCTTGCTCATACTGTCCTGTGCTGCTTTTGTTCTAATTCTTGGCTAAAACGCACCAGTGAAGTCCAACTTTTTGCCTACTTGCCTGTTCCTGTGCAAATAAACATGGCTGGAGAAAAGCAGACAACCCCGTGTAACTGTTGTATTTCAGTTCATGATCACAATCAGGCATTTGATGCTGTGAATACGTGTATGTCTAGCCATTGGCTCCACAGCTCTCCGATGTTCTTCATACCTCGTCTGCTTGCACCACCACCACCTCCATCCTCACTCCTCATTCTCAACTGCTGTCTGTTTCACTACAAATCCAGGCGGGAACCGCGTTCGCTCTGCAGCCTGGTGTTGTGGCGGCACTGTCTGTTCTCGGCCAGGGCAGACCCCACCTGCTTGGGCAGAAGACATTCATTTTTGGAGGACGTTGTTTTGGAATCTCATCTCTCCTTGTTTCCCTCTTTAGTATTTTTCTTTTCCTATTCATTCCCAACCTGCAGAACTGGTGTCATTTTTTTATGTTAAAAACTAAAAGCCTTTTGGGCCCCACTGCCCCTTAAATACTGTTGCATTTCTTTCCCTTAAAACTCCTATGTTGTCTGGACTTCTTTCCTCCTCATCTGCTCTTGAATCCAGTGCCAGCTGCTCAATTCCTGGCCATCCTCCAGTCAGACCTGTTGCACGCCTGGCATGGTGTCCCCTCTCTCCTGGAAACATCCTCTGCCTGGCTTCCGGGACACCATGCTGTCTTGGCTCCCCACACCTGACTGCTCCTTCTCAGTCTCTTGCTGGTTCTTCTGGTCTTCCTAAGGCCTAAACGTGCCGTCAGACTCTGCCAGCGTCCCATCTCTTCCTGCTCTTCCTCTGTTGGTGATTTCACTCATGACTCATTTCTGTAAAGATGCTTCCCAGACCACATCTCCAGATCCAGCTTCTTCCCTGAACTCCACACTCATACCATCAGCTGTCTCCTAGACATCTCCCTCTGGGTGTCCGACACGGGCTGCTCAGACTTCTTGGTCTCAGAACTGCCTGACACTCTTCAATTACTGAGGACACAGAGATTTTATGTGAGTTGTATCTGTTGATAATTACCAGGTTAAAAATTAAAACATCTAAAAACATGCAGGCCCCTATTCCATTGTCAGAATGATACCGTCAGCACATGTCGTGTGGCCTCTGGAAAACACCGTGTATGCTTAAGGGAGGGTGAGAGTGCCATCGAAAAGTGACCTCTCAGTATCATAAAAATCATTTTGATTTCGCAGAACTCCAAAAGAGTCTGAGATTTCCAGGGGTCTCCAGACCACATTCGACAACCTCTGGTTGAATAGGTGTCTCATTATGCTCAAAATTAAACTGTGATTTCCTGCAGCCGTGGTCCAGCTCCATGGATCAGAACTTCATCCTTCCAAATGTTCATTCAGGCCAGAAACCTGGGAGCCATCCTGGAGTCATCTCTGATAGCACACCTCAGGTTCTCAGTAAGGTTTGTCAGCTTCACTTCCACAGTATGAGCACCTGTCCACTAATCCTGTCAGCCTCGCCTTCCAAACCCACATCTCTGCTCTTGCCTTTGCCCTGACTTTGGTCCATTTTCAGCAAAGTAGTCACAGCGATGCAGTCACACATCTGCTTACAGTCCCACTGTGGATCCCCATCTCAAGAACACAGTCGTTGCCAGGTTCCCATGTTGTGTCATCCCAGCTGCTCACAGGAGACTCCGTTCTCCTGCCTTAGCGCCTCTGCCTGGTTTCCTCTGCCTGCCATGCTCGGAGCCCCAGTTCCCATGTGTTCCTTCGGGTCTGGGCTGAAATGGCACCAGCACTAGGAAGCCTTCTGTGACCATGCTCCGTAAGCGTGCAGCCTAGAGACCTACCCTTCCCCTTTCCTCCCCAGCTTCACTGGTATCATTAGCATAGTGCCTCGCTTACCTTTTCTCTTACCCATCTCCCGCTAGATGCTGAGCCCATGAGGGCCAGGATTCTCGAGTGTTCTGTTCACTTTTGTCTTCCCAATTTAGATGATCCCCAGTATATGGCAGGTTCTCAAATATGTATTGAATGGATAAATGAATAACTAATGCCCACAATTCAGAAAAACAGCCCCTAGTATTTCCTGGGCATATTAAAGTTGAAGGACTCTGCCCCAACAGTGATCCTCACTCCTTGGGTACACATGACAGTCACCAGAGAGCTTTAGCTTTAGCAACCCCTAATGTCAGTGCACACGCGTTCACAGAGGAATCTCAGATGGAGACCTGGGCATGGATATGTTTGGAAATCTCCCCTGGGATGTAAGTTACACCAGGCAGAGAGGTGGGACCATCCAGACAGAGAAAAAAGCAACCCGGCTTTCGAGAAACCTGGACTCTAAATGTCAACTTCGGCTGCATCTGATCACCAGATGCTCTGCTGGCATTGGGTGGTTTTCTTCATGGGTGCCTGGAGGAGTAGGTCCAATCCGTCCTGGCCATGTCCGCACCCATGTGGCATAAGTGCAATGTTAGGGTGTGATTTGGAGGCAGGAAAGGAGCCCTTTGGTGGGGCCCTGCAGCCTCGGCTGTGGCAGGACCTGAGCTGCCTTAGCACAAGCAGGTTCTTTGCCCTTGGTCTGGGGCCTGGGGGCTGCATGTGGCCTAGTGATTTGCTCGCTTTCACCTTCCATCAGAGGCCAACCCTTCCCATTTGGTCCCAGGCCCTGTGAAGTGGAGAGCAGGAGTCGTATATGTACCTTCTTTCTGGACAGTGCAAGAATCTACACTTCAATGCCATTCTCTGTGACCCAACTTACATGCCATTGCTTTTGATTTAAATCTACTGTAGTGAGGTATAGTTTATTTACATGAAGTAAATGAATCCAGTGTTGTAATGAGTTTGGACAAATGTCTATACCCCTGGATCTACTACCACCATCAAGCTTTAGAGAATGCCTCTGCCCTTCCTCCCACAAAGGTTCCTTCTTGCCCCTTGGCAAGCAGCCCTTCCCACCTGGACCAGATGCAGCAGTGACCTGCCTCTGCCAGCTCTGGACTCTCACCTGGGGAACCATGTAGCGTGCACTCTTGTGTCTGGCTTCTTGTGGTCTGACTGGTGTTTTAAAGCAGAGTGTGTGCATCTGTGTAAGTGGTTTGTTTGCTGGGTGGTATTCGACTGTGTGATTAGTTTGCCATTTGTTTATCCATCATCAGTCAGTGGGTATTTTGGATGTTTCCACTCTTTGGCTAATATAGTAGACAGACTATCATGAAAAATTCTGTTGAAGATTTTGTGTGGGGATGTATGTTTTCATTTCTCTGGCTGATACATAGATGTGGAATTGCTGGATTTATATGGGAAGCGTGTCTGCAACTTCATGAAAAGCTGACAAGCTGTTTTCTAAGTATTTATGCCCTTTTCCCTTTTTTTTTACAATGCATGAGATTTCATTGATCCACCAGTATTCACTAGTATTTGATGTATGTCTTTTTAATTTTAGTCATCTCTTGGGTATGTAATCTACCTTATTTTGGTTATTATTTGCATTTCCCTGGTGAGTAATGATACTGAGCATCTTTTTGTTTACATGTTGGCCATTCTTACTTCTTTTATGAAATGTCTGTTCAGATCTCTTGCACATTTTGAAGGTATTTTATTGAGTTGTAAACATTGTTTATGTCTTCTGGATACAAATCTTTTGTTGTAGATATACACTGTGAATATTCCTTCCAGTTTCTGGCTTGCTGTTTTCCTTTCTTAAGTATCATTCAAAGAGAAGATGTTTGTACAACTGAATTTGAAAGTCCAGTGGTGGGGGAGAACCATCTGGTGAGGACTTAACACTTCCTGCTCTTGGATGTGCTTCACGCATGGTTGAAAATGTAATTGTCAAAAAAGGCTGCCAAAGTTCTTGATTTGTGTTCTGACTTGCAGTGTTTGCCAAACAACGTTTGGAATGGTGTTTAGAAAAAAGTATCTTCCTTAGCTGTTTAATTTGCTATAGAGTGGGATAGACTTATTTTAATGTAAGTTTGGCAGTTGACTTCATTTGTACCTGGTACTGGTATCTATAAATACTGCCTTTTTTCTTCATTCTTTTAAAATTTATTGGCACATAGCAGGCACTCACACATTTGTCAAATAAAGGACTTGTACAAATTTTTTTTCTTACTGAAATTCAAACAACATTGAATAAACCAAAGTGCTTCCTTGACAGTTTCTTCAACTCCCTAATCCCAGTTCCCATCAAGCAGTAACCATTGTTTGGTTTGGATATATTCTAGCAACCTTGCTGCACCCCACCCCCCAACGTTTTTTTAGTTTTGTATTTTTACTATTAATTTCAAACTGGAAAAAAAAAAAAAAAAAAAGACCAGCATCATGAACCTGGTTTCATCCTGCCTAGAAGTAAAGGAGGGGAAATTGCTGAGCCTTTGAATCCAAGAAGACCATAAGGTGTCACGGTGGAGGGGAGAGCAAAGAACTCTGTGGAATATCCCTTCTCCTTTGAAAAAAGGGAGTAGGTTGAGGAAGGAGAAACTCTAGATGATTTTACATTTAAGGATGACACCGTATTAGTCTGACCCATTTGAAGGCATGTTGTTAGCTGATTGCTTATGTCACATACCTTTTTTTATACTTGTCCAAATTCCAGTTGCCCTGGGTTATATCTTCCCCAAAAAGTGGAGGAGGAGTGAAGGTAGTTCTCAGGATGAAAGGGCCTTAAGTAACACAGAATCACATGTTGAGGACCTTCCTTTCTTTCAGTTACGTTACTGTTGATTATGTGCAGGAGAAAGTCTCTCTTATTGGGGTGTCTAGCACCTCCATTTGCTCATCATTTGATTTTAACAAAGCCAAACAAAGTAGGCCTTAGGTAGAGCTAAGAAGCAAGTCTGATGAGCCTTCTGTTTTTTTACTAGACTTTATTTTTTAGAGACGCTTTAGGTTCACAGTTAAATTGAGTAGAAGGTAGAGTTCCCATGTGTTGCCCTCGCCCACACAGGCCCAGCCTCCCCCATATCAACATATCCCACCCCCTAGAGTGGTTCCCTTGTTACACGTAATGAACCTGCGGTGACATCATGATTGCCCCAAGTCCACAGTTTACATGAGGGTTCACTCCTGTATCACATCACATTTGAGAGAATGCCTGTGCCCTTCCCTTTGTGTATTTTGGATAACAGTCCTTTATTGGACAGTCTGTGGATTTGGACAGATATATGATGTATGTGTCCACCATCATGGGACGACACAGAGTCCTTTCATGGCCCTAACACCTCCCTGTGCTGTGCCTCTTCATTTCTTCCCTCCCCTCCAACCCATCGTAACCACTCATGTTTTCACTGTCTCCATAGTTTTGCCTTTTCCAGATGTCATATATTCGGAATCATATGGCATGTAACTTTCTCAGATTGGCTTCTCTCTCTCAGTAATATGCATTTAAGATTCCTCCGTGTCTTTTTGGCTTGGTGGCTCATTTCTTTTTAGCAGTGACTAATATTCCGTTATTTGAATGTACCAGTTCATGTATCCATTCACCCGTTTGAAGGAGTCATCTTGATTGTTTTGGCAAATATGAATAAAACTGCCGTAAACACCTCTGTGTGGGTTCTTGTGTGGACACACCTTTTCAACTGCTTTGGGTAAATGCCAAGCAGTGTGCTTTGTAAGGAAAGAGTATGCTCAGTTTTATAAGAAACTGCCTGTCTTTCAGAATGACTGTACCATTTTGCATTCCCATCAGTAACAAATGAGAGTTCCTGTTAACTCACATCTTCCCCAGTGTTTGCTGTTGTCATTGTTCTGGGTTTTGGCATTCTGATAGGTGTGTAATGGTGTCACATTGTCATTTTACTTTGCAATGCCCTGAGGACATGTGGTGTGGAGCATCTTTTCCTATGCACACTTGCCATCTGTGTGTCTTCTGTGCTAAGGTACCTGTTAAGGTTTTTGGCCCCTTTTTTAATCAGGCTGTTGTCTCATTGTTGAGTTGTGAGAGTTCTTTGCATATGTTAGATAACAGTCCTTTATCAGATAGGTCTCTTGCAAATATATTGAATCCTCTTTTTAAAAAACAGGTTAGGTGGCACTTGGTTATGGGAGCAGTTGAGGGTAGAATGGAGGTGTTTGATGTTTGGGTAAAGTTACTGCCTTTGGAGAATTAAAATGTGTTAACAGGGCCCACCAGACCCTGCCTGATCTGGATCAACCTGTATCTTCAGTGGTCACTTCCCATGTGGACCTTGGGTCCCAACCCTATGAATCCACTTGCAGCTCCTGAGGCGTGTATTGTGCCCCCGAGTCTTCTGGCTGCCTCCCGGGTCTGCTAGGCCTGGAGCTGTGAACCGCTGCGTTTTCCTTGTTGCTGGCTCTGCAGGCTAAATACTTCAACAGAAATTCCCTGACCCCCTTCCTGATCACCACGCTGCTGAGGGGCCTGGGCCACCGTGGTCTGAGCCTGTGCCCACAGCAGTTCCTGGTGTGAGCGCTCCAGAGCCACGTGCTGGCCCCATGGATTTGTCGTCACAATAACCCCATTCTCTCCATTTCCAAACTGCCACATTGAAAAGCAAACTAACTTTTTGAGGCCGGGCACGGTGGCTCAAGCCTGTAATCCCAGCACTTTGGGAGGCCGAGACGGGCGGATCACGAGGTCAGGAGATCGAGACCATCCTGGCGAACACGGTGAAACCCCGTCTCTACTAAAAAAATACAAAAAACTAGCCGGGCGAGGTGGCGGGCGCCTGTAGTCCCAGCTACACAGGAGGCTGAGGCAGGAGAATGGCGTAAACCCGGGAGGCGGAGCTTGCAGTGAGCTGAGATCCGGCCACTGCGCTCCAGCCCCAGCGACAGAGCGAGACTCCGTCTCAAAAAAAAAAAAACTTTTTGAGTAATAACTTTGTTAGGCTTTTGAGGAATCCTCAGTAAATCAGTGATAGAATCAGGAGTCTCCATAATCTCTGTAGTGCTGAGGCTAATGAGCTTCAGTGTCTTTCTCTTCTCTCCCCTTATTTCCCCCACCCCGAGGTTCTTACTGTTCAATTGTTGTTATACTGGCCAAAAGCTGGGTTGAATGTTTGCCTTAAATTCTACACAGTTTCAGTCAAAAAATAGTACAGAAAGCCCAGGTTAAGTATGCTTTCATGTTTTAAACCAATTTTAGTAGTACAGTGTTTTGGAAAGCTGAAATAGTAAAAACAGTTTGCACATAGTTGGTTAGGTTAAATATTTGTTTAAATGCATTTTAGAAACTTTATTTCTCAAGTTAGGTGTAAACAAAATTCTTTCCATGATTACTCAACAAGATAGATTGCAAACTTTGTCAGTTCCAGACTGTGCAAGTTTTATATATCAAGGCTTTACTGTTGTCCAGTGTGAAAAATTCTTGATTGAATTAACCCATAGTAAATCTTCCAGTTTTTATTGAGTTGGAGATGCATAAATAGATTTGCATTTCTCTTGTACAAATTGAGTTCCACCAGGAGCATACGCCCAGGTGAGGCAATCTCATGAGGGATAAGTTAATTTGACCAGGGCCTGCAGATAGTAGCTGGCCTAGAATACAATTTGAGGAGACGTGTTCCCTATGAGAATCGGAGGCAACTTTACTCCTGAGACAAGGAATCAGGGTCAGTGACTAAGAGTTCTACCAGCAAACCCGAGCCCCCGCTTGGATTTCCTGGGGATGGAAAAGCTGCATCTTTGTGGTGGAACTTGAAGTGCTATGATCTGCCAAGGTAAAATGTTTCTGACTTTCCTCTAATATCATGATGGGGCTTCTTGCAGTCAGGGATCTTGTCTAGATTTCCTAGTGGGTAGCACAGCCCAAAGAGTATGTGAGCCTCAGTGGCTCCCCACCTCCCACCCCAGACTGAGATGCTTGTTAAATGCACGTATCCAAGACAAAAAATGCAGAGGCGCCAAGTACTAAATAGACCAGCCCCTGACTGGTTCTTAGAAACCTATTGTGTGGTTTTCTAATTTTACATACTTTTTGTTAAAGCATTTAGCCTGTGGTAAGGCATGTTTGCTTTAACATGTGCCTATTACAGAAGTCATGTTTCACTGTAGAAATTTCTGGAAATACAAATGCAAAATAAAACACAAATCTCTATCATTCTGCAGAAACAGCATTCTTTTGACCCCTATTGTTTTATTCTATATGTGTATATTTTTGTGTTTACAGAAATTTGATCATACTGTTTTATAACTTGCTGTTTCATATGAAATTATCATGAACATCTCTCATGTCATGACATGTCTCTCCTTTTAATGAGTGCATAGTCTTCCAAACTACAAATCTTCCATACTCTATTTAATGTTCGTCCACTGCTAGAAATTTTGGTTGTTCCTGTTTTTTATTTTCCCTTTTATAAATGTCTCTTTGGTGAACATTATTAGACTTACAGTATAATCCCGTTGATACATAAGCGAATGAAGACAGTAACCCTCAAACAGATGTGTGTGGAATGTACATTAACTGCTGTCCTTTCAGCACTTTGTTTTGTTGAAATGGCCATTTCCCTTATGTTCAGGAAAACTCATTTGGGGAAGAATAAGCAATAAATTTGTAATTAATGAAATCTGGTTCAGTTTTTCAGTTTGTGCAGGTTTTAAGAGAAGTCAGGCACTAGCCTAGCTTTAACTGATGTCTGCTCCCAGTGAGTTGAGATCATCAGGATTGCTCTGAATACATGCCAGATAAGGACGCTGAGTACCAGCACATAGACTTGCCTTGTGGGCATGGACGAATGCTGCTTCAAATGGTATAAAATGATGTTCGCCCATAAAGCAACAAGAACATGTTAATAACATACGTTGAATGGCACCTCTTGACCCATTTGAGGGTCAAGAAGTCGAAAGTCAGGAGCTTTATTGATTACCATACTAAATGGTTCCTGGGCTGCCCAGTGTGTTTCCCGAAGAGCTGCTGGGTTGCGTTGTGGTTTTATACAAGCTTGGCCAGGAAAGGACAGATACTGAAACTATTATGTGTTTTCGTCTTTTAAAATAAACCTTGGTCATAGAAAACCAACAGAGCTTGTCCACCTTTGTCCTCTGATGCCTCCCAACCTATTACCTTCCAAAGAGGAGACCCTAAATAGATGACTTTTTTTAAAAATGAAAAAATATGACTTTTTTAAAAAATAAAAAATCTGACGGATGCTCATCTTGAAGTTATTCTTCGTTTTATTATCAGTTGCATTTTCCAGTTTTCATATTTGAAATATTTTAGAGAAGGGAAAGATATTTTAGAGAAAATTCCCCAAAACAATATATACAACATCTCTTTTTTGGTAAAATTGCTGTGCGTTTTTTCTCCCTCTTCCACGCTCACCATAATATAATATTATGATTTTTATACTGTAGGGCTTGTTAGTCTTTGCTTTTAATGAACTATTAGTTTTTCTTTTCCATACGTAATGAAGTGTGTAGTTAGTTGGCTTGGTGATGAGAAAGAATGTTAATTAATACATTTCTGCCCACTTTACCAGCTTGTCCACAGTGCTGCCAATTTATTTTCAGAAGCTTTCTTAAAGCTTGTAACTTGATGGAATTTAAAGTGCTTTGTGTAATTCAAAATTGTCTTTTAAAGTACTTTCTTCATTGTTGAAACATTACCATGAGCTACTATTGAAATCATTATTTCATAACATCCTTATGTGGGATTTTTAGACTTTGTTCCAGTTCATTTGCTGTGCTGCTCTCGTTCATCAAATGCCTGGTTTTAGTAACTCTTTAAAATAGTTAACTACTTAACTGTGAAACAAAACACCCACTCAAATATGTTTTTAACTTAATGTAAGTACTGCTTTTATATATGATGCAGTTTAACCTGTTTTCCTGAAGATGCATATATGTGAATGGCTTATAGATGTGTCATTGACTGCGAAGTTCTCATGTTCAACACCTCAGGGCAGTGCATGCACATTCAGAGATAATAAGAACTATTATTTCAAGTTTCTGGATCAGTTTGAGGAGTGTCTTGAGATTTTAAGGCAAAACAGACATGTTTGTTATTTGACACTTGCACTGAAATCTGTGTGACTCGGGGCTTTCTTGATACGGTGATGTCCCAAAAATTCAGAAACTGGGTATTGAAGCTGTTGAAAACTTTTACTTCTCCACCCTTCCCTCCAGTTTTAAATTTACGCCTATCAAAAGTCATGCTCTTTTTACCAAGTGACTGAAATGATATTTAAGTTGCAAATCTGGCCTTAAAAACTATCAGTCCTTCACTTCACTTCTGTATCTTAATAGATACCTGCTTTTCAAATGGAACTTTCTGCAGCTCCTTGCTGGATGTTCTTCTGAATCTCCCTCTGCAGGTCTGTCCAAAGACCTAGCCCACCGCCATCAGTACCACACATGCTGTGGTCTGGGAATGTTACGGTTTGCTTCAGACCTTCTCTCTGATTCTCTTATTTGGATGCCATGGGAGAAGTTAAGACAGGAATAAGTAGGTCATTCGTTTCTTTTTTCATTTTTACTTTTAGAAAGGCTCAGATGCTCAGAATTGGAGCTGTCATAATCCTTGTTTTGCAAGAGTTTATCATTGACTCCTGTGTATCTTTTATTTTCCTTATTAATAAGGAAATGACAATAAGGAAAGAATTATCCTTAATAATAGGCCCCCTTGAGCCCATCTCCCAATCCTGGAACTAAACCCTGGCAATAGCCACCATTCAGCCACACCACCCCCTTCCCGTCTCCATTCACCCATGCACACCACCCCTTCCCGTCTCCACTCACCCATGCACACCACCCCTTCTCGTCTCCATTCACCCATGCACACCACCCCCTTCCCGTCTCCATTCACCCATGCACACCACCCCCTTCCCGTCTCCATTCACCCATGCACACCGCCCCTTCCCATCTCCATTCACTCATGCCATGCTCACCACCCCTTCCCGTCTCCATTCACCCATGCACACCGCTCCTTCCCGTCTCCATTCACCCATGCACACCACCCCTTCTCGTCTCCATTCACCCATGCACACCACCCCTTCCCGTCTCCACTCACCCATGCACACCACCCCTTCTCGTCTCCATTCACCCATGCACACTGCCCCTTCCCATCTCCATTCACTCATGCCATGCACACCACCCCTTCCCGTCTCCATTCACCCATGCACACCACCCCTTCCCGTCTCCATTCACCCATGCACACCACCCCCTTCCCGTCTCCATTCACCCATGCACACTGCCCCTTCCCATCTCCATTCACTCATGCCATGCACACCACCCCTTCCCGTCTCCATTCACCCATGCACACCGCTCCTTCCCGTCTCCATTCACCCATGCACACCGCCCCTTCCCGTCTCCATTCACCCATGCATACCGCCCCTTCCCGTCTCCATTCACCCATGCATACCGCCCCTTCCCGTCTCCATTCACCCATGCACACCATCTCTTCATATCTCCATTCACCCATGCACACCACCCCTTCCCATCTCCATTCACCCATGCACACCGCCCCTTCCCGTCTCCACCCATGCACACCACCCCTTCCCGTCTCCATTCACCCATGCACACCACCCCTTCCAGTCCCCTGACCTCACTGCTGCCAAAGTAGATGCTGTTGAAGTTATTCCCTTGCCTGTTGAAAAAGTTTTAGCAAATGTACATGTGTCAGTATTAGTTGCTATTTATTTTTAGTTTTAAACTTAATAAAATTTATAGCATAGCCTTGTCCAAATTTGCCAGTTTGTCTTTTACACACAGTTTCCTGTGTTTTAAAAATTTTGCTCTAACCCGAAGTGAGAAAATATTCATCTATATTTTCCTAGAAGTTTAAAACTTTAAACCTTTAGAGTAGATTGAGTTGATTTTTGTATGGTCTAAAATAAGGGTACAATTTTCCTTTTCTCCATATGGAATGGACAGTCGTTTTTCACCTCCACTTCCCTTTCCTGAAGAGTGTCTTCTTTTCATTTTGTTTTTTCTTTTTGAGTCTTGCCCTGTCACCTAGGCTGGACTGCAAAGGTACATAGTTTACTGCAGCCTCAAACTCCTGGGCTCAGGTGATCCTCCTGCCTCAGCCTCCCAAGTAGCTGGGACTCCAGGCATGCACCACCTTGCCTGGCTTCTTTTTTTCCACTGATCTTTCATTTAAACCTCACACGCACATCAAAGCCCCATAAATGTGCAGGGCCATTTGTCATTGATCAGTTAGTTGATCTATCCCAGTATCAGCATCCCATTGTTACCTACATCCTGATGTCTGGTAGGACATGTTCCTTTATGATTCCATATGAATTTTAGAATTTATTTGTGACATTCAAGAAAAATTTAAGATTTTATTAAATTGCATAGAATCTATAGGAATATGTAGGGAGAATAAACGATCTTTATGATTTTAGGTTTTACCATCCTCCAAATGGCTTATTTTCCCATTTATTTGAGTTCTAAAATGTCTTCCATCATAAAGTTTCATAGTTTTCTGTGTACTGATATTGTACATTTTTGTTTGATTTATTCCTAAGTGCTTTTAGAGTTGCCATTGTAAATGTTTTTCTTTTAAAGATTATTTTTCTAATTTTTACAAATATATGTAATTGAGCTTTTTAATATTGCTCTTACATCAAGCTGCTTTAATACACTTTTATTTCTAATGATTTGCCGGTATTATTTTGTGTTTTCTATGTAGGCAGTTGTATCCTCTGCAAACAATGATAATTCTGTTTTCTCCTTTCCAGTCTTTATGCTTTCACTTTATTACGTTTTCTCCATTTAAGATGACGCCCATTCTAGGATTTTGAGAAACACCCTTTACCACATTAGCACTTTATTCATAGCTGTCTAAGAGCTTTCAAAGGCATTTCTGTTGAGTTCTATTAGTTTTTCTACATCTATTGAGATGATCATATGGTTTTCATCTCTTATTCTGCTAATAGAGTTCATGTTAGTTTAAGATTTTCTCAGGTTCAGTCATTCTTGCATTCCTGAGATAAACTAACTTGGTTCTTTTTTTGTAATATGCCATTGGCTTTTGCTTGCTGACATTTTGTTTAGAGTGGTTACACTTATATTCATGACGAAATGGGCTTACAGTTTTTCATTTTCTTACTATCTTTGGTTTTGAATCCAGGTATATACTTGTCTTAAAACATCTTGAAGGGTGTTGTCTTTTTATTTTTTTATTTTTGGAAGGGTTTATGTAAGATTGGGATGATCTGAGTATTTGGTAGGATTCTTTTTGTTAAACTCTCTGGGCCTGAAGTTTTTCTTGTGGAAAAAATTGTAACTATTACTTTGGTTTCATTTGTACTTACCATTTTTTTTTAAGCTTTCAATTTTTTTATTAACCAGTTTCATTATTTTACACTTTTGCCAGGCATTTGTCTGTTTTTTTCTGGGTTTTCTAATTTATTAATAGAGAGTTGATAATACTTCATCTTTATAAAGTCGGCTGTATGATCATGTTCTCTTTTCAATTTAAAAGTATTATTAATGTCTTCTGTTTGTTGTGATCAATCTTTCCCGATGTATTTCCTCTAGTCTCGTTCAAAGTTAGTTCACATCAACGTCGTATTGTTGTTTTCTGTGTCACTGGCTTCTACTCTTTATCTCTTTTCTTCAGTTATCTTTTCTGTCTATCTAATATCTTAAGTTCATTAGTGTGTCTTTTCTAAAGTTGCACATTTCCCTTGAAGCATTGCTTTCCCTGCGTCCTGCAAGCTTGTCATGGTTTCATTGTAATCCTGCTCTCTCTGTATGGAGCTGATCCACGAATTCTTCAGAAGTGTATTTTTTAAAATTTCTGAGTTAGTGCCATTTGATAGTTTAACTTCCACTTAGTAGCCAGGGTTAATTTGTTGGAAACCAGAGCTCCTAACATGAACCCCAAGTTTTTAAAAAATAGTAACCAAGCTTAATTGTGATTTTGTGATGTATTGTTCAATCTGATTAGCACTGTGATTAGTATTTTAGTTTTGTAACGAGTTTTTTTCTGTTACTCAGCTCCGTACCCTGAGTACTGCAGATAGAATAGGTATTTTAATATGTTCTGATGTCTTCATCTCCAGGTTTTGGAATGTGATACATTTGGAAATAGTGCTGTGAGACAGTGGCCCACTGCCTCGTGTTTCTGCCTGTCCCATGAGAAGCAGTACTACCTTTGTCCAGACGATCTTTGTGAGGATGTTTGTACAGCGACTGCCCCAGAAGACATAGACGGTGTCTCCCTCCAGAGCAGAGGGCAGGCATGCTTACGGGCCAGGGTCATAAAAATAATATCTTGCTTCAGGGCAAAAGTCAGACAAGGTTACTGCCCATTATAAAGGACTTGGGGGTCCCTGAGCCCAGGTTTCCTGCTCTCATTCAGCCACCTCTGTGTGTGGCATCACCTGGTCCCATTCACTTTGGTCCTTCGGAGTTAGAGCTTGGGCAACTGGTACCAGTTATACTCTTTTTGCTTCTGAGCACATCTTCTGTCTCTGACTCAAGGATCTCATGTCTTGTTCCCTACCCCTTATTCTAAACTCATTTGTCATAGCCCTTGTTTGGTTTGTTCCCTCTTTTTCTCCTCCTCTTCCGCTCCCTCCCTTTCTCCCTTTCTTTCTGTTGTTTTCTTTCTCTCCCCTCAAACAGGCGAGGGCTGTATGCGGCCCACCCATCACTGGGCTAGACGGTGGGCTGGCTTGGCCTGGTCGTTGTCTCTCACCTGCTGGGCAGCTTCTTCTCCAGGACCACTGCCTGCACAACTTATCTGGTCCCTGTCTCACTGCTTTGAAGCCTCCTGCCTTCCCCACATGGTTCTCTGTGCACTGGCACATATGGAAAATCATAGTCCCAGCAGGTGCTGTCCCTGGGGCCCTTGCCCTCTTTCCCGTCTTCTGTCGCGTGGACTGCACTCCAGGGCTGTCCCTAGAATGGCTGTGTGCGTCTCACTGTTCTCTCCCTGCTTCCTACTAAGTTCCTCAGGAGTTGCTGATTTGGATGGGGGACAACCAGCAGCACGTGGGCCTGAGGAAGAGGAAGGGCTGCTGAGCCCCGGGTTCTCGCCAAGGTGAGACCACCTGCCTTCTGACGGGCTCAGCTTCGGGAACAATGTGGGTGAGACAGCGCTGCGAATTCTCGCTGGGGCCTTGCTCTCTCTCCTTTTCCCTCACACTGTGTGGTGCTTATTCCCCAAATCTGATGCATGTCCAGCTGTCTCTACAAGGATTTTATTGGAAAATTAGAGGCAGCTGTTTTGGACTGCTCACCAAATGCTATCAAAAGGCAGTGTTGTTGTTTAACCCTCTCCTCCCCCATCCCTTTTCCTCCTACTCCATCCCCAGAGAAGGCTGTTAAGAAGGGACTAGAAACAAGCTTTATTGTTTTCAATTTGTATAGTTATTTACATGTATCTTCTTCTTCTGGTAACTAAAGGGAATAGGGATTGTGAAGTACAGAATGGTCACGAGGCTGGAGGCAAAGACCCCAGCAGAATGGTAGCGAGGCTGGAGGCAGACACCAGCTGTGGTAGATGAGGCCAAGCGAGCAGAGGGTCTGAGTGTCAGAGAAAATGGAGAAGGGCCAGAGAGGGGTGAGGATGCAGACAGGCCACCTGCGACAGCCATGGGGCATGCGTAAGGGGTCCTTGCACCTTAACAGAAATGCTGCTCCTGATGGGGGCCTGTGACCAGTCGCGCCTTCCCCCCTAGTCACCGTCCTCACATGTGTGCGTCAGTGACCTGGTGAATACTGAATGTTGTGATGGCCCAGTCACCGTCATCACGTGTGTGCGTCAGTGACCTGGTGAATGTTGAATGTTGTGAAGAATAGCTATCATTTCACTAGACCACTATGGGATTTTTTTGTGAATTTACCACTTTTCGCTGTTATAATAATGTGATGCATTTCTTAGTTTTTTTTTTTTTTTTTTTTTTTGAGACAGAGTCTCGCTCTGTCGCCCAGGCTGGAGTGCAGTGGCCGCATCTCAGCTCACTGCAAGCTCCGCCTCCCGGGTCTACGCCATTCTCCTGCCTCAGCCTCCCGAGTAGCTGGGACTACAGGCGCCCGCCACCTCACCCGGCTAGTTTTTTGTATTTTTTTTTTAGTAGAGACGGGGTTTCACCGTATTAGCCAGGCTGGTCTCGATCTCCTGACCTTGTGATCCGCCCGTCTCGGCCTCCCAAAGTGCTGGGATTACAGGCTTGAGCCACCGCGCCCGGCCCATTTCTTAGTTCTTAAATCCCTGCCTAGATACCTCCTTTCAGTTGGATTCCTAGAAATGAGATTCAGTTAAAGGACATAAACACACACGTTCAAGGCTTTAGAAAGTCACTGGGCCAAGTGCGTAAGACACACAATAGAGATTGCAGTCCCCACAGCAGGAGCTCCCATCCTCCCCAGTGTCAGCGGTTTCACATTTGGATGTTGGGTAACTTTGGAGCAGAAAAATTTTGCATTATTAGTTTTTATTTATTCAGCTAGTGAAGTTGGGCATTTTGTTTGCTGTCTGTATTTTACGGATTTCCTATTGACGTCTTTGGGGTGAGGTTCTAAAGGTACAGAAGGCCCCTCCCATGCGTGTGGGTGGAAAGCCTGTACCTGGGCCTTCTCAGCGCTCTCTGCAGCGCCTCCTGCTCCGTGGGGTATTTCCAGACAGGGTCGGATGTCTTTCGCATTCTTATATTAATTTCACTTTGACACCTGATTCATCCTCTTTTTTAGAGACTTTGGTTATTGTTGTTCTACCATAAGCTCTATATACTGCTTGGTAGTCCCAGGCATCAGTTGTGTGTGATGAGAGGGGCTGCAGGAAGGGGCTGTGCCAGCTGGCAGCACCAGGGCCTGAAGTCGGGCTGCAACAGTGAGCCTGCACACGGAGGTGCACGGAGCCAGCCAGGGGATAGCTGCGTATTTTTTCTTTACCCACATGAAAGAGCACTTCACATAAAATGGTTTTCTTTTCAAAATTAAAAATGTTTAGAAGTATATCTTTTTTTTTTTTTAATATAAATGAGTCTTTAAATGTAGTTTTCTTTCTTTTCCCAAAAGCTTCCATTGAGTTCTAGCCTTTGCCAATACCTGCAAACAAGCTTTCTTTAGCAGAACTTTTCCCAAGAACCACGCTCATCACTGCCACACCTCCTTTACCTTGGGGCCACAGAAAAAAGTACAGTAGAAATTTCTGGAAAGTTGGGGCTTTTTGCATTTTTTTTTTTTTTTGAGTGCAGCTTTAAATAATTTTCAAGAATAAGAAAATACAGTAAAGCTCATTTGGCAGAACACAGGAGTTTTGTGTTCTAGTTTAAGCAAATAGTTTATTTGAAAAGTGTTAGCAAGAGAATAGGAAAATGTTTATGTGAATGAGAAGTGACTGCAAAACAAAATTTGGCAAGAGTTTCTTATTTTGAATATACATAGGAAAGTCATAACAGAAAATAAAATTAAGAATTTAGGCATAGTTGTTGGTTGTTCAATGAAAATTGTGCCTCTGCAGGTCCGGATGAGAATGGGAAGGTCATTCTGAATCAAAGAACCACTTGTTTTCTTTGGCGGGGGAGGGGAGCAGCAGAGGCAAAGGGATGGTAATGTGGGGGGCGCTCATGGGGTCTGGGTGTGCACCCACTTCCTTAGATACAGTGGGAGGAAGGGTTGAAGCCGCTGAACTGGAAGAGGAAATGGTTTCTGTTCTTTGAGTACTTTGTACAGTTTGGGCTTCGACTTTTAGACTAACCTGTGAAGACAGAAAATCACACTCACACTGGTAATGGAGAGCTTCCTAACTCGTTTGGTACAATTTTCGGTCATAAAACAAAAGCAAAACATGGTTTCTCTTATCACTAGAAAAGAGAGATGGCTGAAGTGGCTGTCAGCTCAGTCTGGGAGGGAGTTGGGGCTCGAATGAGTAATTAAATGTGACTTAAGCACTTTGTTGTCCTCAGGTTGGGTGCTTTGCTTTTAGGAAAATTGTACTTACTTATAAAACGGGGGGGGAAAGGGGGAGAAAAGCTAAGACCAGCTCATTATTACTTCAGGTTTGCCTACATTTTCATACTTCGGGGAACTGGTAAATACTTTCAAAAGATTTAGAGAAACATTAGTTCTGGATACTTTTTGTTAGCAATTCAACTTTTCTTATAAATACGGTAGGTAAAAACATTATGGTAGCAATTATGAGATAAATACTTTCATGAAATTATGTACTTGAACTGTATTTTCATCTTGCCATAAGTGTGTTGGTTTTACCTCTTACTTTGAAAATACATCTGGTTATTTGGAGAATTCTAAAATAAGGCTTTTAGGAAAATTCTGTATATTTGGGAAATTATATTTTGTTGTATTATGTTGCTGTAGCTGTTCATTAATTTCACTTGCCTTCTAAAGCTGCCAGAGTGAATTAACAACTTGTGTTTGAATTCATCCCGGAAGTGCTTATACTGACTCTGTGCTAATGACCTTTTGTTTGTCACTGACTGGACTGTTACCAGTGGTATGAGAGTGTCACAATGTTTTGTCAATGGCTCCCAAAACATGGACCAAAATTATTTTTGGAAAAAAAAAATACTCCCAGAAACGGTAAGGTTATGGAACTTTTTGTAAACATAAGAGAAAGGAATTTGTTATCTCGCTATGATAAAATGTTTAAAACAAAGAGAATAAACAGTGTTGTATAAAATAACAAATTTTATTTCTAGAAAATATTTTACACTAACTGTGCACATGCACACACCCACACAGAGCTTAACCACACACGGATTTCCTTTAATAAATCTACCACATACTATTATATTACAATTTATAATAGAGTTTTTGAAGACACAATGGGGAAAGCTTTGTCATTCATTTATAAACCGTCCATAAATTACAAAAGAAAGGCAGTCTGAAAAGTATGTATAAAGAGTAAAAACAATTTACAAGTGGACAAGAATTACAAAAGAGTAACCATCAAATACATCTGCCAGCAACTTTGTAAGTCTTTTGTTCAAATGCCAATGATGAAAATGGGTATGGACTCATTTGGATCAGATTTAAATTTAGCATGTTTTTGGTGTGGCTTATGCATTATGTGGATTACTTGTGTGCCATTCATTGCTGTGTATTTGGGTATGGCATTTTGACAATGGAAGTAACAGAAAACCATATGCCACAAAATAGAACATTAAAAGCAATGAAGATTAGCGGCTTTCTGGAAGGTTGGAGTACTGGTGTTTTACCAAACAAAGTTACTTTCTCTTCTTTTCACTTTTTTGAATGATTGAGTAAACATTTTCTGTGTGTAGCCTGGCTGGCTTTGAGAGACTGACACTAGTATCTTAAAATGCACAGCCTGTACAACTTGATCTCGAACCACTGTGTCAGTGAGGATGAAGACCACTGAATGCACGACACATACAAAGTATACACTGTGTTTTTATTAGACAGTACAAATCATTGTGCATTTATAAGGCAGAACATCAAGGCGAATTAAACTAGGAATTTCAAGACCAGAGTCAAAGTGAAAGTTATGCATTATGAGGCAAGCATTTTGAGAAGGGAGAAAGGTTGAAAATCATTCCTTTAAGGGCGGATGACAGATGCACAAAGACTGGAATTACAGGTAGGGAGGGAGCTACAGGTGATAGCTATGCGCCCCCCTGTTTGTTAATAAGACGTCCCCTCCCACCTCCCAAATCAGAGCTTGGACAATGAGAGCAGACTGCCAGCGGTGACAGAGAGCAACCGCTCCTCTTTGTTCTCGCGGTTGGTTTAAAGTGGATGGTAGTGCAAAAGTGCATTTCTCTACTGGTGTCAGGGGAGAAGATTGGGTTTTTTTAGGAAGTACTTGAGTCATGAAAGCCCTAGTTTGGAATTAAAGAAAATTACATAGATTTTGGCAGTTGTCCGGAAGTACATGAATCATTTCACTGCACCCAGCTTTTTCAGCAGTTTCTTGCCTTTGGAAAGCAGCCCCTTTTTCTTTTTCGAGGACATTTCCCTGCCTCTCCCAGGACTACCAGAACCCATAGATGACGTAGGTGACCCCGAATGGAGATGGACTGTGGGGGATGGAGCTCTCCTTGCTGTACCTGAACCCTCAGGAGGAACCTAGTAGGTACAGTGTGACAGTTTATTGAGTGTGTGAGCGCCAACAACAATTCACTTGGTAACATCGTACTGTCCCCGTTTCCCACCAGGAAAGGTCAAGGGGGTTCATTTGTTCTCTCGGTTGTTAAAGTATGCCATGAGAAGCAAAGGTCCTCTCCCACAGCACGCCAGAGAGAGGGCCCAGACATAAATGTGTGGGTTCCGTTTCTCTGTCTCAAGGGAGCGCGGGATGGCCATTGCTTTGGCAGAGCTAAGGCAGGCAATAATTCACTTCGTAAATGAAGACCAAGGGCAGGGGAGACATTATTTGAAATTAGGTTGATAGTAAAGTTGGCCGAGTACCCATCAGTAATCTTAAAAAGCAAAAGTTCATAAAGGGAATTTTGTTGTATTGGAAACTATTTGGTTATATAAAATCCTGATATTGTTAAAGTGCATTCCTGGGTTGGTTAGTCTACTATAGAAATATTGGAGATGGCACACTGGTTGAAAGAAAAAAAAAAAACTAAAATGAACCTTAATTACAATCAAAGAAAGCTTAAAGGCCCTTAGTGGATGCTTGCATTATTTCCAAATAATTAAACATGAATTTTCCTCAGTAGACAGCACATGGTAGTATTTCAGTATACGTTAAGCGCTTAATAGTGCTTCGGGGGGTAGACTTTTGCTCTGATATGTTGCAGGACGACTTTACCTCGCTTCCTTTTACAGCGAAGCATGTGCCTGCGTTGACAGAGCAGCAGCATTCCTCCGGCCCTCCCTCCAGAGCAACTCTTGCCATGGGAGTGTCCAGTATTCAGCAGGCAAATGCTCTAAGCCAAGGGGCTTCAAGCTTGCTTGGATTTAAAATCAAGGTCTAATTCTAATGGAAAACACCTAGTAAAGCATCCCAAAGCACACCTGAAGATACCATCTATTCCATCTAATGCGATCGTTTGAGCTGCGTGCTTCATCAACTTAGTATTGCATTGGTATACCAACAACAACTCCGTGTTGCAGCAACTTCTCTCACAGAAGGTTGTGCTTTGAGGAGGAGCATAGCCCTCTCGTACGGTAGAGGCAGGGTTACTTAAGGAAAACACGTGCTGGCCGTTCCAGCCAGCCTTTGGAGTGTGCAGAGCCAACACTCGATCGCCTGTGTTCACTACTCATCTGCTTGACCTTGGGTTAAGTTTCTCAAGTCAAACTTCCTATAGTAAACATGTTTGTTAGGTTGTGCTTTTTCCAAGAGTGGCTAACAATGCAATATGCAGCTCTATGTAAACACACAGTTAGCTTGTTAAGAAATATGTTCCCAATGTTGGCCTTTCAAATAGTCTTAATGCACATAGTAGGAAATGATGATTAAAGATGATTTGCATCACTATAAATTCAGTTGCTTTACAACTGAGACCAAGTAATATTCTGATTATTTAGGTCCAATAATTTTTTGAGACATATTTCTTTTTATCTTTTTTTTGTTGTTAACCCCACAATGAAGCCTTAAGTCTACCACATTGGCCCATTTAAGGTAGCTTAAGTTGGTATCTTTATCGGTATCTTCAGTTGCTCACTTACGTGAAGGCTACATTGCCTGATTAAGGTGTGAAATGAACACTCTTCTTCTGTTTCCAAGCAGATGAGCAAAGAAATAAAAATATATATATATAAAAATATAATATATAAAAACTTGCAGTGATGAAATAAAATAAAAATGAGATACTAAACATGAATGTAATCTAATAGTTAAATATGCTTGAGAAGCCCTTGGATCCCTGTGAAGAAACTAAAATCCTAACAGGGCAAATAACCTTCATTGCCCACCAAATCTGAAGAGGAACCATCCTCTTTTCATTCTGGATCAAACTGAGATGTGTTTCTATAATGTAGGATGGGACATTTGTTTGTGAGTAAAGGCAGATTGATTGATTAGAATTGAAAGGGTCATTTTTTTTTTTGTAAAATGAGAATTAAGAATTTTTTAGGCACAACTCCAACGGAAGGGCAGAGGAAAAAAAAATCAGGGTATATGCTTTTCGGCCCAAGATATAAAAATACCAGTGCAGAGATTGTATTAGACCACATATGGCAGAACGGGACAGAGATTTAAAAGGCTAAATAGGTTTGCTTACCCTTTTTGCCTTTGAGCGCATTGGTGTATCTTGAGAGTAGTGGGATGGAGCATCAGAAAGATAGACTTCTACATCGTCAGGCACTTCTTCCAAGAAGTTTGAGGGCACAAGGCCTTTCTGCCCATTCAGCTCCCCCTAAAACACCAGGGATGAAGCAGAAGAACAATTTATTTTTCTAGAAACTCACATCTTGCTTTAGCTAAAGGAATACAGCTCAGAGTACAGGTAGATGGTGAGTTTATTCTGGTTCCAAAGTGGCAGGACTCGAAAGGACTCTAAATTAGGGTTTCCAGATTTTCCTCAGCAACATGCAGAGTCCTAAGCCCCTTTCCTGGGGTCTCGATTTTGCCTGTTCAGTGGGGAGCTGAGGAATCTGCCTTTTGGCCAAGGAGCCCCTGGAATTCTTAGGATCAGGCTTCTGAAGGAAACACTCCTTGGTAGATGTCATTTAGTGGTTCTCGGGCCTGGCTGATCTGAGGCACTAGGGAGCTGCTAAAAATACCATCACTCAGCACACCAGCCCTGACCGATGACGGACAGCTTCGGAGAGTGGGGACCCGGTGGTCCTAACGTGCCAGCAAGCTTGAGAGCTACTCATCTACTCAGCCTTGAGACTGTCCTCCCTCTTACTCATGGACATGTTCTTACTGTAAACATTCAAACAATATGGGGAAAATGAAAGTGTCTGTTGATACCGCCACAGACATTACTGCTTCAGGTTGGTATATGTCCTTCCAGATCTTTCTACTCATTTACATATCTATGCCTTGTCTAAAGTCGAGATCCGTGTAAGTCCAACCGCCTCCTGGTCATCTGCACCAAGTGGCTCACGAGCCCACCACGTCACTTCTTCCCCAAACTCTCATCTGCCCCCAAAGTGCCTAAACCAAGTTCAAAATTGGCTGGCTCTGAGCAACAGGGGATCCTGTTCCTCTGTTTATAAGGTCTAGGAAATGACATAAAGAGCCTACTACATCAAAACACCTGTGCAGTGAAGGCCACAGCAGAGTGATGAGCACCTGTGGAATGGGAGGAACTGTCTGCAAGTCATCTATCTGCTAACAGGTTAATATCCAGAACACATAAACAACTTCAGAAACCCAACTAAAGATGTTTCTCCAAAAATGAGATTCAGGTGGCCAACAGGCACATGAAAAGATGCCCATCACCATGAATCTCCAGGGAAATGCAATTCAAAACCATATAGTACCACCTCACGCTACTATCAGTAAAAAAAAAAAAAAAAAAAAAAAAAAATGGGAAAAACAGGTACTGGTGAAGATACGAGGAAACAAATACTCGTGCACTTTTGGTGGGAAGGTGAGATGGTGCAGCTGCTCTAGGAAACAGGATGGCAGTTTTGCAAGATGGAAAGAGTACTGGAGACGGATGGTGGTGATTTGTACAATGTAAACGTACTTAATACTACTGAACTATATACTTAAAATGATTTTACATCTTTTCTTTTTTTTTAACTGAGATAGAGTCTTGCTCTGTCACCCAGGCTGAAGTGCAGTGGTGTGATCTCAGCTCACTGCAACCTCCACCTCCAAGGTTCAAGCAATCCTGCCCCCTCAGACTCCCAAGTAGCTGGAATTACAGGCACGTGCCACCATGCCCGGCTAATTTTTGTATTTTTAGTAGATACAGGGTTTCGCCATGTTGGCCAAGCTGGTCTCAAACTCCTGACCTCAGGTGATCCACCCGCCTCAGCCTTCCAGAGTGCTGGGATTACAGGCTGAGCCACCATACCTGGCCAATTTTAGATAAATTTTATGTAGATTTCATCACAAAAAAATAATTGGAAGAGGCAGCCCCACATACTTCCTGCATCTTCCTGTTCAGCAGCCTGCCAGGTGCACACTCACTGCCCTGCCCTGCCCCACTCTTCTGCTTGGACCTTGAAGATCCTATTTTATTTACCTGTGACTACCCTGGGCCTTCTCTCTCCGGCTCCGTTATTAGTTATTTTTCTCTGTTGACATTACAGACTATTTCGAGGCCACCTATCCTTTTTACTGTGCATGTGCCCCTGGCGATTTCTTCCTATCAAGGGTTTTAAATAACATCTAAACACAAAGACACTCAAAAGTTATAACCAGTCAAGTCCCCCCCTCATTAGGTCCAACAGCCAGATTTCTCCTCCAGCCTTAGAAAAGAGGCGAAGGCTGAGCCTCTTTTTTGGTTGAGCACCAGATGGAGTAGTTGGCTTATATTTGGGGACTGTGTTCTGTGAACACACACAGCTTCATGCACCCATCTCCACTGGTGTCATGCTCACACCACAAGAGGCATGTGTACACCAACCCGCAGAGGCTCCTGCAGAGCCAGGTCTCCAGGCCAGCCCCTGCTCTGGCTGAGTAGAACGTGGGTGGAACTGCCTGCGCTGGTTATTGCTCTTGTTGTTTTGGGCTGAACACACATAGCCCTAGTAAAATCCACGTCAGAACGCACATGTGCCACGTCACTCCCCCATGTCTGATGCCTCTACCACTGCACGCTACTGCATCCGAGGTGACGACTGGAGCTGCTCATGGTGTGAACACTGCTTTGGCCTAAGTTCCGTTCCATTTGGAGAGGCTCGGATGTCCTGTTCATACCCCTCAAGCTCAAGAGTTTCTAAGCCAGGTTTTCCATTCAACACTGTTCTTATCCTTGCAGTCTCAAGGGCGCCCATCGCCTAGGTCAGAAACTGAGGCTCCCCCGGACGACATTCTCTGTCCCTCTGACTGACAGTCTGAGCTCTGGCTAAGATCATCTTGAGTCTGCCTCTTGTCTGCCTTCTCCTGGTACTGACGTAGTTCAGGCCATGTTTCCTGCCTGGACGGCTCCATATAGCATGTTACCTGGCTTCCTGGACCCACTCCCATCCCCCTTTAAAAGCGTACCAACAAAACCCTTTACAGAATAACTCTCTCTAAAAAAAATTTCACCTTGACCTTTCCCTCCTCAGTCCCTCCATAATCTGATTTCCGCTTCTCTCCTATGCCTCATTTCCCACCACTCCTCTATTTGAGGCCAAACAGTAACTACCTGGAGGCCTAATGTCCAGACAGAATGGGAATAGGCTGAAAGGCAGAAAACACCAAAATCACTTCCCTCCCAGTTTTCTCTGTGCCCCAGTGAGAAGTTCACTCATGTTTGCACACCTCTCTGGATTGTCTTCCGTACCTTAGTACACCACGTGATGGACGCTTTTGACACAGGAAGGTAAATGATTTAAGGTGTCAGATACCGAGATGCTGGGCTGTAGCAAGAACAGCACGAGCTTGAAAATATGATGGGGTGTTAGAAGTCTTCAGTGTCTTCAGTGACTTAATGGGGGCTGATGTAAATTAGGAAATAGCAAAAGGAGGAAACGTCCAGGTAGCACAGCAGGGGTCCCTCCAGGGTCCCTGCTTACGCTTGTTTTATTGACACAGGATATAGCAGAACAGAGAAAGAGGAGGGTGATATTACAATATTAGGACCGGTGGAGTATTTGAGTTTGCTCTCTTGAGATGTTTAAGGTTACAGATATCAGAAAACGAAGTTCCAAGAAATTTAAGATTTTTGGTATCAAATTAGGTGTCCCCTGTCATTGTTTATCAATAAGAAATATTTAAATGAACTGGGCAGTCTGCTCAGTGAACACGACCAGCAAAATCATACTAAAACTATTTGGAGGAGTGGTCAATAAACAGAAGCATACATTTAATATTAATTTAGATCTACTTCCCACTATAATATAAAAATTTAGGCAAGACTATTCAAGAAACTAAGAAGATAAAACATAAATCAGGAATAGAAACATGCAGACAAGTTAGAAAAATCTTTTTAAATTCCAAGAAAGCACCATGCCCATTGTTTCTGCATGTGAAAATCTAAATGAAAAGTACGTTCCTCTAAAGATACGTAGATTGTTAAAAATTGACTCAATAAGATAACCATTTAAGCAAATGAAAACTGCAGTCTAAAAAGATACTGAACCTAAAGGATCTTTGGGCAGATTCTAATAACCTTCAAATTACAGTAATTCCTATGTCACTCAATCTGCTCCAAAGCATAGAAAAAGATTGAAATCTTCTTAGTTTATTTGGTAATTCTAGCATAATCCTGATACCAAAAGCCACAACAAAGGTATCCAAAGAATACAGATTATTGTTATCTCTGGAATATAACTTCTGAATAAAATATTAGTAAATCAACTTCCAGTGCCTTAAAAATAGTATTATATATGATGGCCAGTAATTTACCAATGAAAAATAAGCATAGCAAACTAAAACTTTCTTAGCATTATAAGGGATACTTTGTTAGCATTATAAAGACCATCTATCTTTATTGATAGTCTAACCTACATACAACAGTGTAAAATATTAGTGGTATTCCTACTAAAATACATACCAAGTCACAGATTTCCTCATCTGTTATTCAGAGTTATTCTAAGTGATTAGTAAGACAATTAAAAATGATGACAATTATAAATATTGATGAAGAAGAGGCAAAATAATGACAATCTGGGGGAACCCAAGGGAATCGGTGGATAACAGAAATAATTGCATTCAGAAAAATGATTTGTGGAGGACATGTACACACACACACACCTTTCCAACATGTTTTCTAAATAACCAGTAGAATATATATTAGGGCGAAAAATCATTCACAATCGCAATAAGATCTATATAATTCCTTTTTTGTTTGTTTTTGAGACGGAGTCTCGCTCTGTCACCCAGGCTGGAGTGCAGTGGCGCGATCTCGGCTCACTGCAACCTCCACCTCCTGGGTTCAAGTGAATCTCCTGCGTCAGCCTCCAAAGTAGCTGGGGTTACAGGCACATGCCACCACGCCCGGCTAATTCTTTTGTATTTTTAGTAGAAACAGGGTGTCACCACATTGGCCAGGCTGGTATCGAACTCCTGACCTCAGGTGATCAGCCTGCCTCGGCCGCTGTGTGAGTCGCCGTGCCCAGCCATTGGATCTGTATAGTTGCTAAGAGTAAACTTAAGATCTGTAAAGGATGTGTAAGAATAAATCCATGAATCTTGTCTGACAGATGAAAGGAAAAACTTTTTAGAAGGAGGTACGTGCTATGTCAGAATTGAAAGACAATACTATGTCTGTTTCTTCCAAAAGCGAAATGTACCTCTAAACAAAAAATTATAGATTGTGGGGGTGGGACTCTTTACAAAATGACCCCTCCCAAATGTAAAAATGCATGATAAAAATACAATAATTAAGGCAGCATGGAGTAGTGTTAAAGTCCATAAATACTCTAATATTAAATTCCTATTTATACTTTAAGTTTAAAATGTATTACATTGTTTAGTATTAAATAATTTTTTTAAAGTAGGGAAAGTGCAGATTATTTAGTAAACGTGTTGAGACATCAGTTCTCATAGTTAGGAAAAGATGGTAGATACTTGAGATTTACATGTGGAAAAGGAAACTATAAAAGCGAAACAAAATGAGGTGATTATTTCTATCACATTGAAGGACCTTTCAGGCATGACCCCCAAGGCAGAAACATCTGACCACATACAAACGTAAAATTCATCGTTAATAAACAACAAAAATGGAGAACCAAACACACACAAAGTTAAAAAGCAGAGGTTGAGCTGGAACTATTGGAAACACATGTGACAAAGTATGAATATCCTCACCAAGGGCTGAACTCTTAAAAATCAGAAACCAGGCAGAGGAGAGAGCCTGGGAATTCCACACATGCCTGTGGCTGCAGCATCTGTTTGACTCAAAGAGAAACCTACCGTCCAGGATGTCGTCACTTCTTGCCGATTCTGATAAAGGCAGCGGGGGAGCAGGTGGAAACACATGTGCAAGATGGGGACCCCCACTGGGCTCTGCGCAGGGTCCTAAGTGGCCCTGTGGGCTTCTGGTCAGGGAGGGGCAGCTATTTGCAAAGCTGCCCCAGCTGCAGAAACTCTGAGATAACCCCACCCCATTCCCTCCCTTCTTTGCCCCAGGAAATATTCTAGACATGCTCCAGGGGAACAGAAAAGGAAGGAGGGTGGCTCTGAGGTCCTTGCCGGGAATCACCGGCAGCAAGATGGGGTGGGGTGTTCCGTGCTGCTAACAGCAATAGGCTCTAGATAAAAGGAAAGGGTGAAGTCCTAAAATCTGGGGTGTTTTAGTTATGTATTTCTTTGCTTATTTGTATTTCTTTCTTTTCCTAAAATTTATTTCTGACCTATACAGTAAGTAATCTGGAAACTTAAATAGTTTTGTTTTAAAAACAAACATTTAAAAACTTAAAATGTATTTGTTTTGTTTATAATGTAGATCCATTAAAAAGACTCGTATTTGCAAGGAAGAAACAATGAAGTTCACAGTCCCAACTTTCTAGATTATCTATAACTCAGCAAAGAGACAAGCCAATTAAGCCACGCTGTCAGCAGCCGTATGAAGTTCATGCCCAGTTTTAAGAGAAGGAACAGACTAGCAAAACAAACACACAAAATAAATGAAAAAGAATACAGTCATAAACGGTACCTCTTGATATTTCCAAAACTTACATAATAAAATCCATCTTCATCAATTTCACCAAAAACGGTAATAATATCTCCTGTGCAAAATGTAAGTTCAGCCTGTGGAGATGAAACGTAAAATTAATAGTATTTTTCTATACAAAAGTAGTTGTTTTTTAAAAATAAGTTCTCTATGCTTTCCCTTACTATTTGAGAATTTCTGGTATTCACCGACTCGTTCAAATAAAGGTAGAAGCTAATGAATGGCTCTGCCCACAGTCTTCTCGAAAGTAAGGACAAACCAAGATAATGCCCCCCTAAAAGAAAATGCTGCAGTGCTTTGATTTTGGCCAAAATTCAAGATTATTACCATGTTCTACGGGTAATACATTTTTAAAGCTAGTGAAATAGTTAACTGTAAAAACCTGGAATATTAGGGGAATGTTCTCTGTAGTATAAGGACCATTAAATAAATATCCTTTCACTGAGTATTTTAAAACCTACTCAATTATTAATGAAACATCTATTTATTTGTTGAGACAGAATCTCACTGTGTTGCCCAGGCTGGAGAGCAGTGGCACAACCTCGGCTCACTGCACCCTCCGCCTCTTGGGTTCAAGCAATTCTCCTGCCTCAGGTTCCTGAGCAGCTGGGACTACGGGTGTGTGCCACCAAGCCTGGTTAATTTTTATATTTTTTAGAGAGATGGGGTTTTGCCATGTTGCCCAGGCTGGTCTTGAACTCTTGAGCTCAAGCAATCTGCCCACCTCCCAAAGTGCTGGGATTACAGGCGTGAGCCACCGCACCCGGCCTGAACATCACTTTATTCAGCGTCTACTGTAGGCCAGGCTGCAACCCTGAGTCAGGTGGTGTCAAACGCGCCTCACGGCCGTCAGGAGTCCAACTGACCCAGCGCATTTCAGTTCACAGTCACCAAGCAGAACATGGAAACAGAAATCTAGATGATATTAACAACCAAACACGTTTTCTTTCTAAATGTAAAAATGAGGGAATATAGTTGGCGAACCAATGGCTTGTCAGAGAGCGCGAAGTACCGTGTAACATGGGTTCACATACATCTTGTCATCTCAGCTTGTGGCTGCAGAGACTGGAGACACATCTCATTTCTGAAGGCAGCGGTTTCAGCCTTCAAGACACCAGGCATCCCAAGCGGTGCCGGGCGATGCAACCTCACCTATCCCTGCTTTCCTCTCTACTGTTCTGTTCTATGTGAGGGGCCTACTGCTTTGCTTTTGTTTGCTGACCACATGTGATGGGCTTTTATTTCTCTCCCAAAGATGGCCCTCAGGTGGCAGCACCATTAGATGTGGATGACAGATTGCTGTCTCTGTCGTGGCACAGGAAAATCTGGGCCACAGGGACAGGGCTCGTCAGGGCTGGCCGTGTCCCTGAGAATCCCATGATTTCTCTCCTGCGTGGCCATGTCTGTATCAGCCATCCCTCGGGTTGGCAGCCCTTCCTATGGATGGTTTGGAGAGAAGGAATGAGAAGGTGAACACACGTGGCCTCAGTGTGGTGTACCACGAGGGAAGGGATGGGGTGTGGTTTTGTGTCCATCACGAAGCGCAGTGTTTGGCTGGTACCTCAACATCCACGTTGGGCGAGCTTTCCCTGGGGTCATAGTCATACAGGGCCACCATTCTCCGGGTTGATACTGAATGATGCCTGCCACTTCTTCTGCTTCTCTCTGTTCAAATCACAAGGGGGGAAGAAAGCCATCATGACGTTATTTCAAACTTAGCGGCGTTCCCCCTCCTTCCGTGTCACACAAGGCCAATGCAGCTGTGACCTGGCACCGCTAACAGGGCCACATCTCCTGGGCACTCACACCAGCAAACGTCTCTACTTTGGGTCAGTCGTCCAGGACTCCATATTCTCATATTTTTGCGGTAGTATGGTTTCTCCCCCTTAGAGTAACATAAACATTTTCCTTCCTCTAGTCTGTCCACTAAGCCAGTGAGACTCACATGAAGCACAGGGCTCTCAAACAGCAAATGTAGACGGCTTTGGCCAGCACAGGGAGGCCGTAGCTCGTGAGGCCCTGCACAGTGCACGGTTGTGACCATTGCTCTGGGAAAGCCCCATAGACACAGTTTTAAAAGTGCCTGTTTGTGTAACTATGGTGGCATGACAAAATCAAGTCATGCTCCCCAAGCGGAGGCAAAACTAAGGCACCGTCCTCAGGAGAAGCATGAATATAAACAGGGATGCCTTCTCCACCCAGCCCTGTGGCTTCCCCCATGCTGCTTCCCCGGCATCCTTCCACTGAGGTTTAGCAGTGGCCATGGAGAAGAGCCCAGCTCTGCACAGTCGACTTAGAGGTGCATTCCCATGGCCTGGCTCTGTCTCTGCCACAGATGGGGGCCTGGGCGTCATCCCAGCACACTCAGAAGCATAAGGGGCTGCAGAGGAATTGCCCTAGGCTCTGCCCAGCATGAGCGCTCCACACAGATAACAGGTGAACACTCTCAGGACGTAAGGAGGCCTCAGTGGAGAGCCGCAGGACCTGGCCCAACCAGGAAACCCCTGTCAGACTGAAGGTGTGGGGCTGGGAAGGACCTTCTTCCTGGCAAAAGTTGGCATTTATGTGTTTCTTCTAAACACAGCTACTTTCTGCTTACATTTGATTTGGGGAATTCCAAACATACAGATGAACACCATCAAAGGCAACTATCTTAACGGCAGCTAAAGTCAGCAATGTGGCTTTTCAGTGGTTTTCAGCAGGTATAGGGGCCACTTGTGTGGACCTGCAAAATTCTAGCAATTACTTCCCCTTGGGTTCTGGTTACAAGCCACTGCTGCAGTTTACAGGACGCACACAAGCCTCTGTGCACGTGTCCTCTGTCGGACCTGCACATGTGTGTCTCCTTGCATTATGACCTCACCCAGAGGTTAGTGTTTCGCAGCATGCTTCATGTTACGGGGAATGTTACAAGTATGACTTTGGAAAGGTGGCATAACAACATACATGTACTTCTCGCTGAGGTAGAACTTACATACACTAAGGCTCTTTCTAGCGTGCGGTACCTTACTTTATGATAAGCACACACAGTCCTGAAACGCCACAACAATCAAGATATACACCGGCCATGGTCCTCTGTAGTCACTTCAGCCCAGTAACCACAGATCTGTCTCCTGTCCCAGACTTTGGCCCTTTCCAGAATGTCACTGAAAGGGACTCATGCAGAATGTAGCTTTTGAGACAGGCTTCTGTCATTTGGATGATGCCTCTGAGATTCACCCTTGTCACTGGCTGTATCAGCAGTGGCTCTGTTCCATGGCTGAGTAGGCTCCATTGT
This sequence comes from Macaca thibetana thibetana, assembly GCF_024542745.1. Taxonomy (NCBI): domain Eukaryota; kingdom Metazoa; phylum Chordata; class Mammalia; order Primates; family Cercopithecidae; genus Macaca; species Macaca thibetana. Next base: position 126,768,369 of record NC_065588.1, read on the forward strand.
GTGGGGCGCCTTCACTCCATTACTCAGTCACCAGCTAAAGGCACCTGAGTTGTTTCCACATTTTGATGACTGTTGGTCATCAAAACATCAAACGTATTCGTGTACAGTTTTTGTGTGTGTGAACGTAAGTTTCCCTTTCTTTTGGGTAAGTGTATAAGAGTGAAGTTGTTGGATTGTATTGTAAGTGCATATATAACTTTACAAGAAACCAGCAAACTATTTTGCAGAGCGGTGATGCCATTATCCACTTTCACCAGCAGTGCAGAGGCTCACCTGGCACACTTTGTGCCCACCCCTGCGACGGCCAGTCGTTTTAATCTTAGCCATTCTAAGTGTGTGTGCATTGGTTTCTCAGGGTGGTTTTAATTCGTATTTCACTGGTGATGTTAAGCATCTTTTCATGTGCTTATTTGCCACCCACATATCATCTTTGGTAAAAGGTCACTTAAATATTTTATACATATTTTTATTGGATTGTTTCCTTACTGATGAGTTTTGAAAAGTCTCTGTGTATTCTGAACGCAAGTCCTTTTTCCAGTGGGCTACTTGTAAGTATTTTCTGCCAGCTTGTGGCTGTCTTTTTATTCTGCACTTTTCCAGTGCAGAGTATTTAATTTTGGTGAAGCCTAACACTGACTTTTTCCTCTTATGGATCGTGTTTTCATGTCCTATCAAAGAAATCGTTGCCTGATTATTATAAAGTTTTCTCCTGCGTTTTCTTCTGGAAGTATTAGAGTCTTAATTTTTATACTTAAAAGTATGATCCATTTTTATTGAAGTTTTTAATATGGTGAGAGTATGGGTTAAGATTCATTTTTGGCATATGGATGTGCAGTAATGCCAGCGCCAGTTATTGAAAAGAGCACCCTTTCTCCATTGAATTGCCTTTTTACCTTTGTCCAAAATCAGTGGACTCCATATGTATTGGTCTGTTTCTGGACTTCATTCTGCCCCATTAATCTACATTTCTATCCTTTCTCCAATACCACGTTACCTCAATTAGCTTACCTCTACAGTAGTAAGCTTCCATTAGCTTACGTGAACTTCCAACCTTCTTGTTCTTGTTGAAAACAGTTTTGGCTATTCCAGTTCCTTTGCCTCTCCATATACATTTTAGAATTAGCTTGTTGAGTCTATATAAATCCCGGCACAGATTTTGAATGGTCTTGCACTGCATCTGTAGGCTACCTTGTGGACAGCTGACATAACAATATTAAGTCCATGAATATGGTCTCTCTGTCCATTTATTTAGGTATCTGATTTCTTTCCTCAGTGTCTTCTGGTTTTCGTCATACAAATACTGCACATGTTTTGTTAGATTTCATGCTAAGTAGTTCATGTTTTGTTGTGTCATTGTAATTGGCACTACTTTTAAAAATTCTAATTTCTAAATTTTCACTTCTCACATATGGAAATACAACTGATTTTTGTATATTGACCTTGTATCCATGGAGGTTGCTATACTCCATTTGTTAGTTCTAGGAACTTTTTTATTCTTTGAGATTGCTTGAGATTTTCTAAGTAGATTTCCATGTCATCTGTGAATAGAAAAAGTTGTATTCCTTCCCTTCCAGTCTGTACACCAGGTGTGACTTTCCTTCACCATGTCGCCCTGGTTATGACCCCCAGTATGATGTGCAAAAGGAGTGGTGAGGGCCAAAGTCCTTGTCTGTGCCCAGTCTTAGGAGGATCGCATTCAGCATTTCACCATTAAGGATGATAGTTTCTGGCGATGGCGGGGGTGGGGCGGGGTGGGGGACACGTAGATATATCAGGCTAGGTTCCCTTGGCCATCCACATTAAAAAAAATAGAATAAAAAACATTTAATCTAATTGATAATATAAATCAAGTTACCATTCCTTAAAAGAAATTCTTGTATACTTTCTGGGTCTGTGGTGTACAGGGCCTGTATTCTCTTCGAAACAGTCTTAGTCCACTTCGGGAAAGAAGATCTTAACAAAAGTGGATAGGGGGATAAAGGGCTCAAAGATCTTCAATCTCATGGATTTAATGTGGGCGATATATTCACACTAAACCTTGACTATTAGATGTGGATTCTATCTTGAGATGATGCGCTTATTAATGCCAAAAAAGGTTGAAATGTTTTGATTTTGTGATTATCCTTAAAACTATGTATAGTGTTTGAAGCACTGAATTTTGTCTTTGAAGTCTGATTTAGAAGTTAATCAAGTTTTGAAGTATTAAACCTTAAATATGAATGCTATAAAACTGATATCTCTCTACTGCGTTTTAGAAACAATAGAGGCTTTTTTTGAGACAATAGAGGCTTTTTAAATGAATACATTGTCATTGTACATGGAAAAAAATTTAAAACTCATAAATGTAATGTTGCTTAAAAATCACTGAAAATAGTTTTGCTGCATTCTCACGGGTGCTTGCAGACTGGCTTAAGATAAATGAGGAGTTTCATGTCTACCCAAACTAAAGAGAAAAAAGCTTTTGTGCCTCTTGGATAAGCAAAGGTCACCTAAAGAATGAAAGGCACAGCGCTCCCCTGACCACCCACTGAAATTTATTGTAGACAGGCTGATGTTCACACCGTATTACCAGAAGGCAGCTAATCATGTGTTTTCTAGGTGTGATAAAGTTTTTGCAAGCAAGACTATAATTCATCGCCCATTAGATCATCTGTGTCTTCACATTTATGTACGTGTGTCCCTAAAGCACGCAGGAGACTACTGGCAGTCCTGGTTTGGAGAGTGGCTTTTGCCCAAGAAAAATCACTGGTCAACATTTACATGACTTTGGCATATTTAAATGATGCAACTTGGGGTCCCCTCATCACCACTTGCCTCTCTGAGCAGCAGGCGTTTTGTGCGATAAAACGCACAGGAAAGGTCGAAGAGGGGTTTATGCTTACCTATTTTCTCCACAGGTGTATTCAGAGGGAGAAAGCCCTGTCTGAGAAGCTGATCCATCATCTCCTCGTCATCTGCTTGTATTTCAGAGACCATGTTACAAGGAATAAGGCCAAGCCGGGCACAGGTTTCTCCACGGTAGAATCCATCAGCGTCTTTATCACCATAAACCTAGAGTCGTGGGGGAAAATAAATCAAGCATTGTAATTGATTGGTTCAGAAATACAGTAGTCCCACTGACGGTAAGTGAGTCTAGTCGAAAATATATTTTAAATATGGTTTTAAATACCATAAATCACCTGCGTAGGTCACCCACGTGTGTGCCATAGATGTGTACATGTAACCCTCGCTCTATGACGGACTCGAGCCGGTTTTTCATCTAGCGTTTGGACAACCTGCCATTCTTCTCATTAGGCAGGGGGTTTGCTTGGATGAATGCATGTATTTAAATTCACGCACATTAAAAGGGTGCGTGATGAGACCCCACTCGACCAAGAAGGACCAGGTAGGCTGCACAAAGCGGTGTTGCTGTCTGCCTGAAATGGGTTCCTACGTAACAAGATAGTGCCACCCAGCAGGCATTCCGACCGTTCTCAGATGCCAACCGTCAGGACCCTTGATGAAACTGCAAACAGGGTTCAAGGCCCTCTGTCTTGCCCCTCTCCTACTGAACAGCACGCTGTCTCTCATTTTCCCTCCTTAAAACTCACAAGGCGCCTCTTCTCTCAGAAGGCTGGATCTCACGGCCTGTAACCCCAGCACTGTGGGAGGCCAAGGCGGGCAGATCCCTTGAGGTCAGGAGTTCGGGACCAGCCTGGCCATCATGGTGAATCCCTGTCTCTACTAAAAATACAAAAAAAAATTAGCTGGGTGTGATGGCGTGCATCTGTGGTCCCAGCTACTCGGGAGGCTAAGGCAGGAGAATCACTTGAACCCGGGAAGCAGAGGTTGCAGTGAGCCGAGATGGTGCCACTGTACTCCAGCCTGGGTGACAGAGCAAGACTCTGTCTCAAAAAAAAAAAAAAAAAAAAAAAAAAAAAAGACGGCTGGCTATCAAAGGGATAGGAAACAGCCTCCATCAGGCGTATTAAAGAACTAAGGCGTGGAACTCCAGCCTCTAGCTACTGATGCTCCCTTCTTCCCTCCCTTTTACTCCCTCCTTCCTTTCTTCCCTGCCTGCCTGTTGACTGACAAGTGTTTTAAAATTTGGAGCCTGTATATTTTTCTCAACAACATAGGCCCTAATAGAATCCAGAGTTCACAGGACACATTTGGGTGTTTGTGTGCACACAAACCGGGCAGACGCTGGAGAAGGCACTCTGCAGAGGGCAGGTCCCTGGCCGTCACAGCACCATGCCACCTCCTCCTGTGCCCGGCTCCCCGTGCCTCGCCCACAGCCTGCAGGAGAAGGCGGCTGATGTGTCCCACCCATGATCTGCAGGGGCAGTTGTATCTCTGAGTTACCAGTCTCCGCCCCCGCGACCCAGACCCGCCTCAGGGGCTGTTGAAGCTGCCCCAGGCAGCCGTCCCGCACCTTGATGATCTGGCCTTCTTTAAAGGGGAGCTCCTCCTCTGCAGCATCTGGGTTTGGGGACATGGTGAGCGGGTCATAGTCAAAGAGAGCCACAAAGATCCGGGCCGGGAGCTCTTCGGCACCAGGGTCAGTTTCCGACTCTTCATAGAAGTCTGGAGAAAGGCGGTCTCGCCCGTAATCGTCTGAGAGCAAGTGGGGGTGAAGAACAGAGCGACAGTGAGCCTAACTGAGGAGTGCGCACAGGAAATGCAGCTTTGGAAAGCAGTGAGGATGGCAGCAGTTCCTTGACTTTCGTCTTTTTTGTGTCTTAACATGTAGGCAGAAATAGATGAGGAGGTCTAGCTCAGATGAACTGGAGAAGCACATAACTACACCCACACTCTGTACCTGCCACACTGCGTGTGAAGGCACTGAGACGGGCCTGGGCTTCGGAGGCCTCCCCAGAGAGCACAGGCTGGGGCAGGAGCTGCCGCAGTGCCAGGGGCAGGATGGCCCGTGCTGGGGAGCCTTCCCAGGACCCACACGCTCTACAAAATGGAAAGCTAAGCACCACCCACGTTTAAAATACATTTGTATGTTAATCAAAGTCCGTGGAGGTGACCAACTGTTCACTTAGGTAAATACGTAACTGGCAACAAACACATCTTTATTACAGTGAATTAATAATTTCCTGGTGAACTGGGTTTCAGCTCCATATACCACCCAGCTTCTAAAAGTGGTTCTTTTGGACTAGAGGAAATGGACACATTCCTAGACACACCCAACCTCCCAGGATTGAATCAGGAAGAAATTGAAACCCTGAATAGACCAATAGTAATGAAATGAATTCACTGCTGAATTCTACCAACATACAAAGAAGAGCTGGTACCAATTCTACTGAAACTATTCCAAAAAATTGAGGAGGAAGGACTCCGCCCTAACTCATTCTATGAAGCCAACATCACCCTGATACCCAAATCTGACAGACACAACAAGAGAAAACCACAGACTAATATCCCTGATGAACACAGATGCAAAAATCCTCAACAAAATACCAGCAAACTGAATCCAGCAGCACATCAAAAAGACAATTCACCATGACCAAGTAGGCTTTATCCCTCAAATGCAAGATTGGTTCAACATATGCAAATCAATAAATATGATTCACCACATAAACAGGACTAAAACAAAAACCATATGATTATCCCAATAGTGCAGAAAAAGCTTGCAATAAAATTCAACATCCCTTCATGAGTAAAAACAACCCTCAACAATCTAGGCATTGAAAGATGTACCTCAAAATAGTAGGAGGCATCTATGACAAACCCACAGCCAATATCATATTGAACAGGCAAAGGCTGGCAGCATTCACCTTAAGAACTGGAGCAAGGCAAGGATGCCTGCTCTTGCCCTTCCTGTTCAACACTGAAGGATGCCTGCTCTCACCCTTCCTGTTCAACACTGGAGTGCTAGCCAGAGCAGTCAGGCAAGAGAAAGAAAGAAAAGGCATCCAAATAGGAAATAAGAAGTCAACTTACCTCTCTTCACTGATGATACGATTCTAAACCTAGAAAACCCTGAAGATTCTTCTAAAAGGCTCCTAAACCAATAGACAATTTCAATAAAATTTCAGGGTACAAAATCAATGTATAAAAATCAGTAGCATTTCTATACATCAATAAATTGTTCAAACTGAGAGCCAAATCAAGAATGCAATCACCTTGACAATAGCCACACACACACACACACACACACACACACACAAAATATACAGATTACATCTAACTAAGACACACAGAATATATCTAACCAAGGAGGTGAAAGATCTCTACAAGGAGAACTACAGAACACTGCTGAGAGAAGTCATAGATGACATGAACGCTGAAATACTCCATGCTCATGGGTTAGAAGAATAAATATCATTAAAGTAGCCATATTGCCCAATGCAACCTACAGACTCAGTGCGATTTTTTAAATTATTATTATACTTTAAGTTCTAGGGTACATGTGCACAATGTGCAGGTTTGTTATGTATGTATACGATTCAATGCTATTTCTATCAAAATTCCATCATCATTTTACATAGAATTAGGAAAAACTACTCTAAAATTCATATGGAACCAAAAAAGAGCCCAAATAGCTGAAGTAAACTTAAGCAAAAAGAACAAATAGAGGTATCACATTACCTGACTTCAAACTATACTATAAGGCTACAGTCACTGTAATAGTGTGGCACTGGTACAAAAACAGACACACAGACTAATGGAGCAGACTAGAGAACCAGAACTAAAACCACATGCCTACAAACATCTGATCTTTGACAAAGTTGAGAAAAATAAGCAATGGGGAAAGAACTCCCCATTCAATAAATGCTGCTGGGATAACTGGCTAGTCACATGCAGAAGATTGAAACTGGACTCCTACCTTTTACCATATACAAACATTAACTCAAGATGGATCAAAGATTTAAACGTAAGACCTCAAACTATACAAATACTGCAAGGAAACCTAGGAAATGCCATTCTGGACATCAGCCTTGACAAAGAATGTATGGCAAAGACCACAAAAACAATTGCAACACAAACAAAAAATAACATGCATGGCCTAATTACAGAACTTCTGCACAGCAAGAGAAACTATCAAGAGAGTAAATGACACCCTACAGAATGGGAGAAAATATTTGCAAATTGTGCATCTGATAAAGGTCTAGTGTCCAGAATCTGCAAGGAACTTAACAGATCAATAAGCAAAAAATGACTCCATCAGAAAGAGCTGAGGACATGAATAGACGTCTCAAAAGACGACATGCACGCAGATGATAAACCTATGAAAAAATGCTCCACATCACTAATCAGAGAAATCCAGAACAAAATCACGATGGAAGACCATCTCACACCATTCAGAATGACAATTAAAAAGTCAAAACATAGACGTTGGGATGGCTGCAAAGAAAAGAAACACTTACAAACGTATATGCCATTGGAGGGAATGGAAATTAGTTCAGCCACCGTGGAAAGCAGTTTGGAGATTTCTTGGAGAACTTAAAACGGAACTACCATTTGACCCAGCAGTGCCATTACTGGGTATATACCCAAAGGAAAAGAAGTCGTTTCACCAAAAAGACACAGGCACTCAATATGGTGATCGCAGCACTGTTCATAGTAGCAGGGACATGGAATCAACCTAGATGCCCATCAACAGTGGACTGAATAAAGATGTGGTGCATATACCACATGGAATACTACGCAGCCAGAGAAATGAACAAAATCATGTCGCCTGCAGCCACTGGAGGCCATCATCCTAAGCAAATTAACACAAGAACAGAGCACCAAATACCTCATGTTCTCATTTACAAGTGGGAGCTAAACATTGGGTCCACATAGACACGAAGATGGGAACAACAGAAACTGGGGACCACTAGACGGTGGAGGAGGGAGGGGGCAAGGGCTGAGAAATTCCTGACAGGGTGCTATACTATCTGAATGATGGCATCATTTGTACCCCACAGCTCAGCACTCTTCACTATACCCATGTAACAGACCTGCACATGTACCCCGGTGAATCCAAAATAAAAGTTGAAAGTTGATTCTAAAAAGTCAAAACAATTATTTTGGAAATCCTAATACATATGCATATATATACATATGTATCACTGAACATCATTAGATATATGTGTGCATATATGTATGGAGAGAGAAGGCGGGGGAGAGGGAACCGACAGATAATATTGGTCTGATCCTGGGAGGTGGTCTCAGAACACCGTCATGGAAGCAAGTGAGAATGACGCCAGCTGGCAGCAGAAAGCGCAGGATTGGGAGAGGCAGCCTAGCGGGAGCTTCGGTCCCAGCACGAGGAACACAGGTGGTGGGACGAGAGGACACAGGTATGTGGAAAAGGCAGGACAGGTGGTAGAGAAAGAACCAAACGGATCAGCCTCTTTCACCAGAAAAAAACAAAACATGTAATCTAAAAACAAAAAGCGTTTTGGCTGCAGGAAACGTTGAATTTTAAAACGTAATAAATTGTTTACATTATTGAGATGTAGAGTCTTTTTTGAATGCCTAATCTAAAATGTAATTTCTGCCAGGGAACAAAACTTTTCCACAGCAGGCTTCATTAATTTCTCCATGCTATTTTGATTTTGTTGATAGTCAGTGAAAAAACCTGATGACATTTTTTCTGGTTTCAGGTGGTATCCAACAGAATGTGAAGCGTTCCGTGGCCTCTACAGCGGGCACAACTGTGCAGCCCTTTCTCGCACCCAGGGATGATGGTGGAGAACAGCTGTGGCTGCGCGAGAAGGATGTGCTTTCCATTCTGCTGGAGGAACTTAATGACCATGTCAGTGTGATCTAGTGAATGCAGTTCCAGGTACGGAAAAATGCCGGTGGAGGAGAACCTCTGGCTACAGCATTTTCCAAGCAAGTTCTCAGCACTTTCCAGCTGAGTTTATGTGGCAAGTTTGTGGCCTCAAAATGTGCAGAGGGGTGAGGGGCTATGGTCAGAGCCTAGAGAGAGTTGGGGGTGGTCGACATCCCCCTTGAAAATCTTTCCAGTCCCTCCTAGAGCCTAGGGAAGAGTGCATTTTCTCAGTAAGTGGCTTATGGTCAAGGACCATGATCTGCAAAAACACATCGTTTTGTCTTCAAGTCCAAACTCACATGCACCATGCAACTGGCCACACCACGGGAGGCATCTAGGCAGACACCCCAACACAGAGCTGCCTGAGGCCAGTCCCCCGACGAAGGCTCCTTTCAGAGAACTGCCCAGTGTCACGTTGTGTGGGGGGAAGACAGGTGTGGGGTAGAGGTGGGCGGAGCACTTGGAGTTGAACGTATGTGAATAAAGTCATGTGTTTGTGGTGACTCCACCGTCCGCTCCTCCAGAGAGGATGCACTGGATGTATTATGAGCACCGGACCTCGACAGGGAGAGAGCAGCGGCCTCCCTGGAATGTGTCTGTGGAAACTTGGCTTCACTGCAGGCTGGACTGGGCCATTGGGGGTCCCTTGTCCTTGGTGGTGGCAGGCGAGACTGAAAGCAGCGCTTACCTGCAGCTGTCCGTCTGACCCTGGGGGGAGTGGGCACTGCCTCCTGTCCTGCTGAGGAAGCGTGCTGGCCCAAGGGGTCTGCTAGAGAAAGGGTGTGCATATCATGTGGGAGATCAGGGCTCATGCCTGGCCGCCTGGGTGGCCTCCCAAAGCCACCGGTGCCGTGAGAATAAGCACCGTTTTCTACAGGAGAGAGGTTTCCCTCACTACCTGGCCCAGATCGACCGCCCTCCCTGCTACTGTCCATTGTAATTTCTGTGGAGATAAAGGGAATCATCTATTAAACGGAGTTGACAGCTTTTGATTTTTTTTTTTTTTTTTTTTTTTTTTTTTTTGCTTGCAGGGAAACCTTAAGAAAAGGGCTCTCCTTTTTAAGGGGCAAAGCTTTGTCAATAGAGTTAATTTATTTTTCCTCCCTGAACACGAAGAAAATGTGCTGTACTTTCCTCACTTTGTAGGCTCAGTAGCCAAAATAACAAATAACAAAAAAAATGGGAGACTACAGAGGAGATATTCAGAGTTGATTCCTAAGAATAGAATCCTCTTAAACATAGTGCTTCGGTTTTAGAAGGGTGAATCTGCAGGCCTTCTGTCTGACAGGTCAACAACTAGATAAATGCAAAGACCAAAAATTATAAAGGATAAAACCAAACCTAATTAAGTATATATATGAAGACATCTATCAGCGTCGAGACCTCTTTATGCTAATTGTATGGTTTAGAATTTATTAGATAGGAAGCTACATAATTTTGTTTTTTAATCATGAAAGACATTTTTTAAATTTTGGAAATCCAGAGAACCTATTATATTATTTTTTGTTGTAGGTCCACTGCTTATTAAAAATAGGAAGTATATGGTTTACAGACTTAATTTCCTCTGAAAAAGAAAAGTAATGCTTTTGAAATGTAGCAGATTTCTAAAATATTGTTCTCTAATATTTTCACAAGAAAAATACAATTAAGTAAATGAGAACTAGAGGAGCATCCTGTCTGTTCAGCTGTCACTGTGTTCATTTCCCAAGGCTCTTTGCCAGGGCCGCCTCCTCAGGTGGGTGATAAGCACCCACCACTTCTGTTTCCTTTTGAAACCATCATAGGTGGTTTCAAATGTGTGTTTGTGTATAAAGTGTGTGTAAAGAGATGTGTGTTTGTGTATAAAGTGTCTGGTTTTCGTTATTTTTACGTGGTTTCCTGGCTGGCTACGTGATAAGAAATCAGCACAATTAAAGCAAACCTTTCATAGGTTTGTCAGTTAACTCTTTTCCGAGTTATGTTCAGAGGATTTTTCCTTGTGAAGGTGTTGACATAGATTTGCTCTTTCGCCCAATTTAACAAGTGTCCTCCTGAAATTAAGACACATATGCAGCCTTTGGAACTCCACAGCTGCAGAAAAATCCAGCCAAATTGTCGCCTGCGACTCTGACAGCGAGGGTCACCCTGGCAAGACTGCAGGCCCAGGATTGGTTTTCTTGGACTTCCTGGCTCAAGTGCTGATTTGTCACAGCCCAATTTTCAGTTCTCAGTCCTAGGAGATTGGAAGAGAAGACCCAGCATGCCTCTTCCAAAGGACGTCCTTTCTGAATGGCCACAGCATTAACTTGTCAGTGGCTACCCCATCACCAGGTCATTTCACTCATTAAAGTTACCATCACGTGAAGACTTGAAAACTCACCCTCACCAGAGAGAGAGAAAGAGAGCCTTGAACAGGAGGAGTGGCCTTTTCCCCACCTCGTTTCTCAAGACAGGACATCTCAGACAGGCCATTTAACACGAAAGCCAGGAGAACCTATTTATTAAGCTCCGTAGTTCCTCCGGAGGGACACAAAGTGAATGAAGATTTGAGAGACACGAAGTAGGTTTAGAATACCCAAAAGGAATCTGGGCTCCACTAACCCTGCTAGTTGATCTGTAGTACGACCATCAAGGTTCTCTGATCCTGACTGCATCTTTTATTATTCAGTTAACTGAAAATACTGTTGCCTACGGATCTTTAACACTGCATGGAATTTTTACTGGTTAAAGATAAAAACAATCTAAAAACTGTAAAGATGGAAAAGGAAATTTTTTTTTCTTACTGTTTGAATTGTACAAGGAAGAAAAAGTCTGGCAGGACACAATTTAAAAAATCTGTTTGCTTCATGAAGCCTGTCTTCATTTTGAGTTGACAGAAAAGAAGACCAGTTGCCTTTTAAACTTCAGCTATTTCAGTGAGATTCCAGGTGGCTTTTCAGGGGCCTAGACAATCCAGAAGTTATCCTCCCTGAGCCCTGTCATGCCAAACCAAGACGGTTTCTCCTCATCTACTTCTGTAGTATCAGGAGTTCTCCTTGCATGTGTGTGTGTGTGTGTGTGTGTGTGTGTGTTTTCATAGAAGCCTGGTTCCTCTGTGCTGATGACCAGCTTCCATTATCTTATGCATAATACTTTTTGGAGTTCTCCTTGCCATGATTGATTCCAATAATAGAAGTATCCCCCTCTGATGAGGATGGCTAAAACGATAGCTTTCAGCATGGCTGGCTGAATTCCAGAGTGTCAGGAAGAGAATGGAAACAGAATGCCCGATGATGACTCATGAGCAGGGGAGGTGCCCAGATGGATGTGGGGAGCACGCACTTCAGGGGCACACACAGCTGCACGGTGTCCCCCAGGACTTAGCTCTGCTGCCAGTGTGTCTTCTGCAGACAGACAGCGTTCCCTCTGGCGGGGCTCACGGACCCCCGAGGCACGCTGACATCCAGCTTCTGCACCTGCCACGGGCTCTGACCCTGAGTGTCCCAGGGAGCCCGTGCCAGGACGAGGGAGGCAACACAAGTGGTCCCTTCAGTGCTTACCCTGTGAAACTCTCCAGGAACAAATCAGCGGGGAGAACATGGATGTAGAAGGCCAATTTGATATTTCAAGAATACTTACAAATAGCTTTCATTTATCTTGTGCTGTTCCTGCCTTCTTTTTTGCCATAAATAACAGAGGGTTCTGTGCTTAGCTGAAAATGCTACTCCTAAAATTGTGTTCATGCTGAGATGGAGTAAGCAGCCACATGCTCCGCAGCTGAAAGACAGAACAGCAACGATGGAGCCACTAACCGATGGATGGCACTGTCACGGGCCGGGACCTCTGAGGACCAGCGCTGCCGCGGGGAAACCTCCGACCCATGTGATCCACCCGTCCTGCAGAGGCTGGGTTCCCTAAAATCTGAAGACAAAACAACAGCAAAGTCATAAGTCTCGCCAGCACTGGGAGCTGAAGAATTCAGTTAGCCAAATCAAGTGGGTTGAGAAGCAGAATCTCTAAAGGCAACTAAACTTAGCTTTTAACTGAAAGGTTAGCTGAATGGCCTGGGAGAGAACAAAGCCGTGCACCAGCACCCACTCTCTACTCGGAGCCGCTGCTGGGCGCATGGTGGGGTGAGGGCAAAAAATTCCTCGTAGGGGGTCTCTTGGTTGCTGCTGCTGGTGCTGAAGACAAATGTTTTGGACCAAAGAGACAATGGCTTGAATACATCTCGCCCCACCTTGGCTCCTTGGAGCACTTGAGCCCCTCCTAGTCTCCACATGCCCCCTCCCAGCTGTCACAAAAGTGGGGAAGACACTGCAGTTCCACCTGTCCTGCTTGGATAAAAGTTGTGTGTGAGGTTTCTCACACACAAAGACGGAAGTTTCTACATTTTATCAGCTTCAAAACTCAACATTCTACTCCTAATCTGAAGATGCTGGTAACATTCCAGGACTCAGACCGGTCGCCTTTCTGGCTAAGTTCACCTCTAAATTCACCTTTAGATCAGGGTTAGGATTGACTAAAGACAATCACAGCAACACCTTCTTCTTGCTAGTAAGTAAATGGAGTGAGGAAGTTCTCAGGAACACAGGCATGAACGGCAGGCAGGGAGTCTGGGGATGAGGTATGCCTGCTGCAGAGCCTGCGGTGGGGGCGGGGGGCCGCGGGCTGCGGTGGGCAGCTGAGTCGCCGAGGTACGGATCTCGCACCTCTCCCGGGTGGGCCCATCGCAAGCACACGGCCTCAGACCCAAGGCCTGGCGCCATGTGGATGGCTCACCTGTGTTTTCAATGAAAAGGTCAGCATGACAGGAGCAAATGTTCTGAAAAGAGGACACAATATAGAGATGAATGAAGCCTTCAATGAATCCCTACGCTCAACACCAACAACAAGCCCAGACGGCTGGGCCGGCGGGGAGAAGGCTGATCATGGAAAGTGCGTTCTGGAAACCGTGGGCACAGAAAACAAATGAGAAGAAAACAAAAACTTTGGAAACAATACGCAAAAAAAAAAAAAAAAAAAAAAAAAAAAAAGATTTCTTCAATCATTGTTCTTTTTTTTTTGGTTATGGATGAAGGTCAAAAAGCAATGAAAAAAACTCCAAAATAACAAGGAAAAAAAACCCCTCGACAATCCTAGTCGTCATAAATAAATCCCTAAGGATCGCTGTGCACACAAACATGTTGCCAGACTTTCAGAGAATCGCACTTCAGCTAACCCTTAATTAAAATTTAGATTCAGTTGTCCTTTAATTCAAGCAGCCATACTCATTACTGATTCTGGGGGGTGGAAATCATCACTCTAAGCAAAGTAAAGAAATCTTCAGCATGGTCAAAAGGTTGGGAAGCAAATGGGACTTGAGAAAGCAAAAATGCAGGGAAAATGAAGACAGCCGGCAAGAGCGTCCCCAGGGATGGACACCAGGACAAACAGAAAACCAATGAAAGAATGGAACAGATTGGTTTGGCAAGTGGCTGTGGAAAGGAAGTTTAGGTCACACACCAGGGGGCCTTGTGCAACTCTGGGAGGTGGCTTTGCGTGGGGGGCAGCTGCCCTACTGTCGGGCATGGTTACGCTTTTCTTCCAGACACCCCGAAAATCTTGGTGCTCGGCGGGCTCGCCCCAGCCGTGCTTCCTGGGGAGCGGCCTCTCCGGGCTGGGCTGGGGGTCGTCGTTCCTGAGGATGCCACCGGGGCCCACCTGCTCCCCAAAGTCCTCCTCGACGCTGCTCTGCCGGGTCAGCGTCCGCCGCCGGGCCAGCAGCGGCCTCAGGCCCCTCCTGCAGGGACAGTGGCCAGGGCCTGGGCTGCACGTGGCCACGGTGTTTCCAAAGCCAAACCGTGACTCCTCCTCTTCACTCCCACAGTCCAGGCCGCTGTCCGGGCTCCGGGTGGCCGAGCGGCTGAACCGACAGCCCCTGTCTTCCAGAAGGAAATCCTCCGCGTGGGGGACGGCCCCCGAGCCCCTGTGCTTCACCGGGAACCAGGAGCCCCGAGGGGCCTCATCGCCCCTGCAGGGCCGGCCGGGCCTGGGCTCTCTGGCCAGCCCCGCCCTGGCCCTGGGGGACGGCCCTGCGCCCTGTTTGTGCAGCAGCCCGCAGCACTCTCCATCCTCTTCCGCTACTTCGGGGATACTGAAAAGTCTCTTCCTGTGGGGCTGGTGGGGAAACTCGGGCTCCCAGAAAGTGCCTTCAGAGGTCCTATGCTCAGTGCAGTCCTTACGGGGGTGGCGTGCCAAGAACAGGCGCGGGAAAGACAGTGTGTGGTCAGCATGAAGTGGGGGCCGGGGGAGGAAAGAAAATACAGACAGAATTAGTCCTGGAGGCAGTGAGGGGTGGGAAGCATGCGTCTGCTCGGGCCGGGGGCATGCCGTGGAGGGCTCTGGAATGAAAACAGAATGGGTGACGGGGCTGGTGCGGGGTGCAGGCCGAGGCAGAGCACAGGCAGAGCCAGTGGGCCGGGCAGGAGCCAGCACCATGCATCCAGCCAAGGAGAGGGTAGGTCAGATTCCGGCAGCACATCAGGCCCCACAGTGCCCGCGGGACCACTGCTGTGGAGGGTGGGTGTGGCCACGGTGCCAGGGGAGACTGCCCGGTGCTGCGTCCTCAGAAACCCTGAGGGCAGCTGCCACTGGAGGCTGACTGTGACTGGAGACAGTTCACCAGACGGGGAGCCTGACCTGCCCCTGTCCATCCACTGGGCCTGCTTCCCTTCCAGTGCTCAGCACCCTCTGCAGGCCTTTCTAGTTAGGCCGATGTGTCACCCTTCTCCCTGCTAAGATACAAGCTGCGTGAAACTACGCCATCCCCAGCCCCACCAACAGTGCCTGCACACCATCGTGCAGAGTCTGTGTCAGCAGAGGACTGGAGTCCGCCTGTCTCCTCTGCATCCTGCATTCTGGGATCCCTGAAAGCCGTACCTGAGCCATCATGGTCTCTAGCGGGTGGCACGGGGCTGGCCGCACCGGGAGCTGCTTAACCAGTGTCCATGGCTCTTATACTGGCCGTTTGCATGTCACCACTGTCTGCCAGGAACAGCCCTCAACTCACCCTCTACCCGAACAGCATGAAGGACTCCTGACTGGTCTCTCCTTCGAGGGGGCTTGGCTGACCACCCAGGTAAAGCGTGCCCCTGGGTCCCGGCCATCAGCCCTGGGGATGCTCAGTAGAGATGAGCCACATGGGCACAGAACAGGGCGACTTGTCTGTCCCCCCTCTGGCTGTGGGCCCCTTGATCTCGGGGACCACGTGGGATTTGCCTAACATGGGGTCTGCCATGGGCCTGGGACTTGGCCACAAGCCAGGGGAGGAGGCATCGGGGCACACTCTGCAGCTGACAGCGCTCTCCCTTCACTTTCTGCAGATTCGGGGGCACATGAGCTAATATTGGAGCGAATAAGGACATCAAAAACAAACCATCTTTAGAGTAAAGGCATGGCAACCCCGGGCACTTTCCAAGGCAGGCGGGATGAGTGAACCAGGCCAGTGGGGGCTGAACACCTGCTGTGCCCACCAGGGACCCAGCTCTGGCACAGCTTCTCACTGCCACGTGGGAACGTGCATGCTGAGTGGCCAGATCTCTGTACCACATCTTGTAATTTCTAAAGAGAATCCAGAAATCCAGACCTGCCTACACAATTTTTTTTTTTTTTTTTTGAGACGGAGTCTCGCTCTATTGCCCAGGCTGGAGTGCAATGGTGCAATCTCGGCTCACTGCAACCTCTGCCTCCCGGGTTCAAGTGATTCTTCTGCCTCAGCCTCTTGAGTAGCTGGGATTACAGGTCCGCACCACCACGCCCAGCTAATTTTTGTATTTTTAGTAGAGACGGGGTTTCACCGTGTTGACCAGGATGTTCTCGATCTCTTGACCCCATGATCTGCCCACCTCAGCCTCCCAAAGTGCTGGGATTACAGGCGTGAGCCACCACGCCCAGCCTCCTACATGATTTCTAAAAACTGACAACACCCTGTGAATGGGAGAGGGAGGCTGCCCCATCCTGGCCAAGCCCCTGCCCCGGTGATCCCCGTTGCTAAGAGGTGGAGGGGGTGGGGCTCAGCCCAGGAACTTTATCATGAACTTGCTTGACCCTGGGCCACCTTCTGAGGAGAGAAGGTGACATTATTTCTCTGCTAAGCAATTCCCATGAAGCCCCATCCCAGGCTCTTCCTCCATCAAAAGGACAGGCATCTGGGGCATGGGAAGACCAGCTGCCCGCCTCACCCGGCCCGACTCATGGGCACTTTTTCAGAGCTCCTGGCCCTGGGGTACACAGAGGGGTCCTGGGGTCAGACTGGACCACTCCGCAAAGGCCAGTGTGAGCCTGCTCCATGGTGTCACCTGGGAGCGGGGACGGAGGAGCTGCCGGGGATAGCACGTGCTGCACCATGCAGGGTTTGCATAGGGATCTGGCATGTTCTTTGGTGACGGGACATCCCCAAGGCCCTGCCAGGGGCCTTTGCCAGGAGAACATAAGTCAGTCTTGTCTATGCAAGTAGGCACCGAGTCGGCAGGCCAGATTTGGATGAGCCTTCTGTCCACCATTCAAAATGCACGCCCTGTGTTCCTGGAGAAAGCAGTGCTGGGAGGCTTCGTCCCGGGGAATTTTCCTCTCCAAGGCCTTTTTCATTTGGAAAAACCCACAAAGCTCCTACCAATGGCTTGCTCTTTGTCTGTCTCCCCATTAGGTTGGGACCTGCAGAGGGCACCCCTCGGCCTAGCACAGGGCCTGATGCATAGAGCTGGTCATCCCGCACCGCCCTGCAGAGCACATGAACGCAGGAGTCAGACGCTGGCCAGCGGCTGCAGCAGCAGTGGCAAACGTCTCCCCAAGGCCAGGACCAAGGGGAAGCCACGCGGCTGGGAAACCCACCCTCCTTGGCTCTAGGGTGCCTCGAGCTCGATATTCCTGCAGGCAATCTCCCGTCGACCCCTTGCTGATGGCCTCTGCCGGAGCAGAAGGGAGAGGGTCTAGCGGGAGGTGGTCTGAGTAGGTGCATGGAGCCTCCAGCCTATCTGCGAGGCCGGTGTGATCAGATGCGGGACAGCCCTCCCTCCACACCCATCTCCTCCAACCTCACTGTGCTTGACTCCTGCCCACCGCCAGGCAGGGCCACCAGAGTGCCCTCCTTTAAGGAGCTCCCTGCTGACCACAGCGTCCCGACCTCTGCTTTAGATTTAGAGGCTGATTCACGCTCTCTCAGCTGCCGATTCTCTCAAGGTGAGACTTAAGGCTGCGGAGGCAGGTCTTCTTTGTTCTATTCCCCCCACTCCTGTTGCTGGCACAGAGCTGGGTGCCCCCTGGAGGGTGTCAAATGGATTCCTCTAAACTCCTTTACCCAGACCTTTTGGCCAAGAGCAAGACCAAAGTGTAGGTAATTCCCGAATGCAGATTCAATAGTGAGAAAGAAGCGAATCCAAATCCGAGGGCTACTGGTTGTAGGGCAAGGCCCCTCTGGAGCCTGCCTCACCAGCCCCAGCAAAGGGACGTGGATGGAGCTACTCTGGGGACGGAGTGCAGGGTCCCCCTTCCCCGGCCACTCACCTTGAGGGCATTGTGGGACGTGCCGCTGGGACGCCTCCTTCCCCCATCTTCCAGCTGCATTTCAGAATACAGCTCCTCCTCGTCCTCCTCCATGATGTCTGAGAGGTCAGACCCCCGGCTGCTCTCCGTGTGGTACTCGTCTCCATGGCAACAGTGCGGCTGGGGGCCAAGCAAAGGGGCTACTGAGTGGATGGCTCCTTCCGCATCCTAGAGGAGGCCAGATTGAGCTTGCCAACCCTTTCCCTGCTTTGCTGACTCTCGGGGTTCACAGGCCCAGAGATGGGCACGGGGTGTGTCACTCGTTCTGGAAAGTGAGGCTGGGAGAGGATATACCCACCCTCTCTGTTGAAGTGGCAGAGACAGGATCAGCGCAGGTCTCTCAGCTCCAACAGGTACAGAAACACCTGAGCTCTGGACAAGACAGAAAACCCACTGGGGCTTACAAAATACGTGGGCAGAATGTCCATTTCTGGGCACCCTCAGCTTCTCCAACTTATTGGCTGGACAAAGGCTGCAAACTCTGGTGACAGTGAGGATCAGTGCACACCAGGTGTACACCGGATCCAGCATTGTGTCAGAGGGGCAGGGGGATAGTGGTAAGGTGGGGTGTATATGCACCATAAAAAGGCACTTCGGTTTTTAAAACATGCCACGTTGTCTAACACACACGCGCAGACACTGGCAGACAGCCTGGCCTGGCAGGAGGTGGAGCCGCCGCGCCGCACAGACTGTGTGCTCGCTCCAGGCCCAGCTCGGCCTCAGCACGAGATGAAGATTGTGCAGATAGCAGGGGCACTGGGCGGAGGCTGCGGACAGCGTAAAGGCTTCAACAAAAAAAAGTGTCTTTAAATGAAGCGGCTACCTGGTAACATGCCAGCTTGGAGACGGCGACAGGCCGGGTGGACTCTCGCAGTGATGGTGCCAGCAGCAGCCGCCGATTTCCACTCACAGAGAAAGCACCCCGTCTCGTGGTAACGGTATTCAAAGCAAACCTTCGACAACTCAAACTACACGCTGTCATGCGCTCAGATTTATGAATGCAATACATCCATAAAGATACTGTGTTTTTGCTACATGGTGTCGATTGGGAACAGTTTATTTTGCGGGGGTGTGGCAAGACAAAAGTATTCAATAGCATTCTGTGACGTATTTATCTTAAAAAAATCTGGCTTCAGTGACTAACCTAGATGAAGATGTGTATGCGTGGGCATCACGGTCAGTTCCTGGCCTGCTGAGGGAGGCTGCATGGCACTGCAGATGGAAGGTTTCTGGCCCCGAGCCCGCAGGAGGGAGGATGGGAAGGGCCTCAGCTGGGCAATCTGTAACACCAGCCTCTCAGCTGCACCAGGCCTAACGCTTCCAACCAGGCTCCAAGTGGAAGGCATGAAAGCGAACTGGGTTTAAATGGATGAAAAAGGTGAGGTTGTTTCTAACGAGGCCCTCCCAAGGCCCCTGGCGAGGGACTTCCTGCACCACAGAACAGTCTCACTTTGTTCAACCCCAGCAGCGAGCTAGGGGTCAACTCCTGAGACGGAAGGAGGCGTCTGGCGTTCACCAGATGCTTGAGGTCAGCCGACTCTCCATTCCTGGAATAGTGTTCTAAGCAAAGGTCGCCAGCATTTCAGGGAGATGTCTAGTGACTGGCCGAAGGCACTCAGCAAGTAAACAACAGGGCTGAGACCAAGGTCCAGGTCTGCCCTTACCTCTGCTGACAGAGAACATGGCCTTAGAAACTCCACCTGGCGGGTGCCTTCTCCTGGGGGACACGCGGCTTTACCTCCAGTCCTCAGTGGAGAATGCCGGCAGGCAGATGGCCCTCCCTGGGGATAGGGGAGGTGCCGAGCCCTGCATCCAGCAGGCCTGGGGCTATAAATTTCACTTATAGAGAAGCTGAGGTAAAGCTTCCACAAGACGGGATTTTTATCATCACTATAGCAAACTTCAGTCTTGTCACTTGGCAAACCACCTTTTCTCTCACCAAACTAAAAATCACAAATTCCTCTTAAAAGCCTCTTTCCTTAGATTTAATGAGGGTACAGAGTTTCAGTTACACGCAGAGCAGGTTCTGCGGGCCTCGTGTTCAGCATGGGCAATGACAGATGTATTAATTCACCTGACTGGGACAGACTTTTTTTCTTTTTGAGACCAGGTCTCACCCTGTTGCCCAGACTGGAGTGCGGTGTCACGATCTCAGCTCACTGCAACCTCCACCTCCCAGGTTCAAGCAATTCTCGTGCCTCAGCCTCCTGAGTAGCTGGGATTACAGGCACCTGCCACCACACCCAGCTAATTTTTATATTTTTAATGGAGACGGGGTTTCACCATGTTGGCCAGGCTGGTCTCAAACTCCTGACCTCAAGTGATCCACCCGCCTTGGCCTCCCAAAGTGCTGGGAACACAGGCTTGAGCCACCACACTCAGCCGTGCGTGACAGTCTTTACACAGTGGGTACCTACATCCAGTCATCAAGACGTACACCTGGAACACAGACAGTCTTTGTCAATGAAACACTTTTAAAAATAGATAAAGATATTATTTATTGGTATAGCGAGCATTTCTCACTGTGGACTGAATGGAAATGTATTTGAAATATTGGGAGAATGGAGGTGATTTTTTCAGAGCAAATGTCTCGGCTACCCTCAGCCTCACTTCTTTCATTCATTCATTCGACAAACACTCATTGGGCACCTACTATGTGTGAAATGCTAGAGATACTATAATAGTCAACTAAAAGTGGAGGCTTCCGCCTGCTAGAACGTCAGTGTCTTGGGGCAGATGGGATAACGCCGGGGTAAGGGTACGTGTGACGGGGCGGGCAGCGTGGAGAAGCGGGTGGTCAGGAAATGCTTCCCGGGTTGTAAAACCAGCGGTCTGTGCACCAGCTCAACTTCAGTCACTCCCTGCCACCATCATGATGCGTCACCTAGCCAGATGTCATCCGTATGATTAATGAATGTATTCTTTGAATTGAATCAATATTTAATGTTACTTTTACAGAAAATATCTCGACTGTAAATGGAAAACAAGTATCACTTGTCATCTAAATGAATACAGCATAAAACAATGCTGCTAAATATTAATGCTTTTTAAATTTTAATAGAAGCAGACCTGTTTGCTCTGTTAAAAAAGGAAACAAGCACGACAACGTTAATAGCATGCTTAGCCAGACAGACTTCCTCTGCAGGCTCATCAGAAGGACTGGAAGGCCCTTGAAAGTGCAGAGCTGTGTTTCTGCTGCTGTATTTCTACTCTTCTCTAGAAAAGTCATCTCTTGTAGCAGGTGTGGTCATCCAGAGCTGGGCGTCAGCAGTGGTGGCTACCAGCCACGTGTAGCTGTTTACATGTAAACTAATTAGAATGTAAACTAATCTGTAACTAATTTTATAGAAGTAAAAATTCAGGGCCTCAGTCACACTCAGCCCCAGGTGACCGCATGTCCAGGGCTCTGTGGCCACCTGGGGCTGTGGCTGCCATAAGACAGCACTGAATGCCAATCTCAAAAACCAGTGGGGATGTGGGTCCCACACCCAGAGAACAAGTGCTCCAGCCTTTCGTCTGGGTTCAAAACCTGAGCAGATTGCAGGGAAGGTAATGATTCACTCCTGGGTAGGTGGAAAACAGGGCACACTGGGAAAGGCATGGAAACAGGTCTTCTGCAGGCCTCGGTTCAACCTAATTCCAGCTCTGTTAGAAGACCATCTGCGTAATCATGGACAAAAATTCTCAATTCTGTGGGCCTCAGTTTCCCTGTATACACAAAATAAGAGCTCACATTTACTGAGAACTTACTACATGCCAGTTGCATTTTGCGTGTCATGCAACACACGGAAAGCCTCATAAACCTGTGCTATCGTGGCAGGTGTTGCTGACTCCACATTTGCTATGGACTAAGCTGTATTTCCCCACCCCGCCCTCTTCAGAGGTTGAAACCTTAACCACCAATGTGACTTTATTTGGAGACAGGCTCTTTAAAAAGGTGATTAAGATTATATGACATCATGATGGTAGGGCCCTAATCCAACAGGACTGTTTTCCTTACAAAAAGAGGACAAGGTACCAGGGATGTACAGGGTAAAGGCCACGTGAGGACTCAGGGAGAAGGCACCATCTGCAGGCCTCAGGGAGGCCTCAGGGGAAACCAGCCCTGCTGGTGCCTCGGTCCTGGACTTCCAGCCCCCAGCACTGTGAGAAGCAGACTCGTGCTGTTTGAGCCACCTGATCTGTGGTATTCTGTGATGGCAGCCCCAGCAGACCAGTACAACAGTCAACAGAAATCCTATCTCCAGAACTCACCCAGGGCCCAGCACCAAGAGAATGAATCATCTGTGACCCAAGCGACCAAAACAGATACCTTTCTCTACTGAGATGGCCCCTAAGGTTAGGGAAATAAAAGATACCTGGGGCCGAGGGGTCAAGGCCTGGCTGGCATGGCTGCTCTCGAAATTCCTATGCTGCAAGAAAACCCACACTCTTGCTAAACTCCCCAACAACAGGAGCTGTGGGACTCCTCCTAACTCTCATTTACAACCCAGACCACGCAACTCCAGCTGGGCAGAGGACCGGCCTTACACACACTCTTTTCTGACAAGCGACTGTAGACATGAAGCCGGTTTCAGCTTAAAGAGGCTTAGGCCCATTTTAGCTTAGGCGTTGAGTCCTGGGGTTCACCTTTTGGTAGGAAGAGCCAATTCCACCTAACACTAAAACCCCGCCCCAGGTGCGGTGCTACAGATAGGTCTACTCACTGCATGTGTGTGTGTGACTCCTCTCGGACGGATGGACAGCTTTTCCCCAACCTGAATGCCTATGGTTCTGTGTAATGTGGACCCTGTGAGGCACAAAAACCACCCTGCCCTTCCCTCTTCAGAGACAGCACCCTCAGCACGCACCAGAGCCTCTCCAATAAAGCTCTCCTTTCTACCACTGAGCCACGCTGGTGGGCTTTTGGATGACACGTCACTGATAAGCCATTCATTGGAATCCAGTTCCTGCCTGGGTAGTGGCCATGTGACCTCAGTCTGCTCAGCGAGATATCATGGGAAGTCCGACTAGAAGGAAGTCTGGCTTCCATTCATCCCTTTTTTCCTTCTTGGGGTTCTCTCATAGGAGGGTGCGATTATTGGAGCTATGGCAGCCACTTTGTAACCATGAGAGAAAGGCCAAGAGAATGGAAGAGACAGAACCCAGACCCCTGACACACTGAGAGCCAAATCCACCTCGCAGCCTCTACTGCAGACTTCCTGTGATGTGGGGTAATTAAACGTCTTTGTCGTCTTAGCCGTGATTAGTTGGACATTCCGTTTCTGAATGATTTGGATCTTCCAGATGAAGACCATCATGGCTGGAGGAGTCAGGGGACTTGCCCACTTGTGGTCTGTAACCAGCCGGGACATAAACCCAGGTCTGAGAGATGCCAGTCGCCCTCTCTGGGTATGGGGCTGTTTTGCTGTGGGAGTGGGTACAGAGGATACTGTGTGATCTGATATCTGCAGCGTCTTTGAGCTCCCAAGATGGAGCATTCCCCAGGCCCTCGGTTATTTCCAGTTGCTCCTGTTGTCCAAGTTTTGTTCTTTACAGCATCCGAGGGCATTTCCATTAGAATGTGCATGATCGGAAATCAGACAGAAACCCCACACTGGCTGAATGTGTTCCTCGTGAGCCCAGCTCTGACGTTTTGCTGTTCCGAAGGACGAACACTGGCCGTGTTATTTTGTTTCCCATGATACCTCCCTAGCAGATGTCCAACAAACATCTGCCCGATTAACGGAGGTGAATGAGCGAATGGCAGGTTCTGCCTGAACTGAGCCTAACCCTACCAGGACCTGCAAAACCACCCCCATGACCAAATACCAGGATGGTGCAGTGGGGGCGGGTGGAAGCCCTGCACCTCGACTTTTTCAGTTATCCCCAGTGAGGGTACGTGACAGGCATCATCAAACCTAAGCTTAAGAAATCTAGCATGACTTGGGACCCCAGCTGGGCGTCTCCATCTCTCTAGGGACCCAAGGGTAGCAGGGAAAAGTGCCCACGTCTCTTGATCCCCACGGGGCCTGCTCCGAGCCCATGCCGACCAAGAGGACGGTGTGGGGTCTGGCCCGCACTCACCTGCTTGCCGAGTTCAGAGCCTTTCAGGAAGTCGTCCACCGAGGCGCCCCTCCTCTTGAAGTCTGGGGAGTCGTAGGCGTCCTCCTCATCCGAGGCGGCATACTGCCCTGCGCTGCTTCTCTCTAGGAAGACGCTCCTTTTCTCTAACTTGGAAAGAGAAAGGAGGCACACGGGTGAGGCAGGGCCACACTCAGCCCCACCTGCACTCGCGAAACCTTCCGCCCCTCAGAGCCTGGCCAGGCGCCCCCCACACAGTGCTCCGGGCCCAGCTCTGCCACCCTCTCGCTGCCCCAGACCCACCAGAATCTTTTTTTTTTTTTTTTTTTTTTTTTTTTGAGACAGAGTCTCACTCTATCGCCCAGGCTAGAGTGCAGTGGCGTGATCTCGGCTCACTGAAACCTCTGACTCCCAGGTTCAAGCGATTCTCCTGCCTCAGCCTCCCAAGTAGCTGGGACTACAGGTGCCCACCACCACGCCTGGCTAATTTTCGTATTTTTAGTAGAGACGGGGTTTCACTATGTTGGTCAGGCTGGTCTCAAACTCCTGAGCTCAGGTGATCCGCCCGCCTCGGCCTCCCAGACTACTGGGATTACAGGCATGAGCCACCGCGTCCGGCCTCTTTTTAACCTTTGAGGTAATATTTGGATACAGAGATGACACCTCATTCCCTCCATTGGTCCCCTCTGCCCAGCTTTTTTAAATACTTTGACCAATTCACATTTGTCTGAAACACAGGACTTGGAAGGATTTGCTTCCTCTCCGGCCCCAGGCTTCCCGGGCTTCCCAGGCTTCCCAGGCTTCCCTGCCTTCACAGCCTTCTTGGGGACCTGGAGCAGGAGTGGAGCCGCATCCCACAGGGCAGCTGCTACCCCGTCCTGCCCACGGCCTCCCCAGAAGCACCATCTCCCAAGCCCGGGGCCTGGGCTTCTGCCTGTCAGCCAATCAGAGCCATGGTGAATTCACATATTCTGAAGGGGGGGTTTCCTTTACACAAAGGCCACAAATTCATGTTTAGTATTTTTATTAGTGGTCAATGTTGAAAGAATTAGGAAATTTCACAGAACATTTCCAGTTTTTCAAGCCACGGAGAAGGTGGCTCCCTGCCCAGTGTCACCGTCATCCTCTCTGTCCTAGACATACCTGAGCTGCTGCTCAGCACTGACCTCTCAGGGTGCGTGCCCCGCCTCAGTTTCCCTGGCCTGGCCCCCAGCCCAGAGGAACACTCACAGGAGGATGGTGTAGGGTCCTGGTGAGACCGCACAGGCTGACCCAGCAGGGCCGAGGGCCCTGGCCAGGGCTGTGCTGCCGCCTCAGGTGGAAATGGGCTCAACACAGCAGGAGAGACAAGACTGGGTTCTGGGTGGGGGTGCGGACACACGGTCTGGCTCCCAGCCCCACATCTCCACCCCCAGCCCTGCACAGGAGGCATTACTCTGCCGGCAGTTTCTCAAAAATTCACGTCCCATTGCACGTGTCATCTGGAACATGGCCCTACCACAATCCAAATGCTCTCTCCTGGACCCAGAAAAGTTCAGTTAGCAGGCATGCAAGTATGTACGCAGGGACCTGTATGCCCACATGTGTTTCTACACACAGGTACAGATGTGTATGTGAGGACACATACAGATACGTGTATCTGTGGGTGCATGTCCATACATGTATAGACACATGTGTGCATGTGTGTGTACATATTTACATGCACACACACACAGAACCTAGGACTCTGCAGCCAGCAAAACCAGGAACAGCCAGCCCGGTTCGGGAAACTGGGTCCCGGCCAACTTCCACCGGACAACTCTCAGATCCCTTGTCGCACACCAAGACCGTTGTCTGGATTTTTCTGAGCCTTCTTTCTAAGCCAGGCGAGCGCCTGGCATTTCCTTAGTTATGTGGCTACATATTTGTAAATAAAAAACACCATTTAACTCAATCAGGATCAGGCACATGACAGAGTCCACCAGCAAAGCTATGGGCTGAGCGTGGCCCCCCTCCCGGCAAGCTGGGATGCGGTCCCCCTCCGTGGGCTGGGGAGATGACAGGGCCCCGTCCCATGGGGCTCGGGGACTGAGGAGTCACTGAAGTGGGAGCCTCAGCCTTACCCTGCTGCTCTCAGCCACCCTCTGTGCGGCCTCCCGGGCCATGGCCTTGGCGACGGTAGTGGACACTGGGGTGCCCTGCGGCTGCGGCAGGATGCGGCTGGGTGAGGGCGACCGCCTTCCAGGGCCTGCGGGCGGCTCCAGCGTGTGCCCATGCACAGGGCCAGGTGCACGGCTCTGCTCCCAGGCCTCGTCCATCCTGGCGTGGGGACCCAGGCGCTCGTCTTTGGTATCGGGGACTCCAGAACTTGCTAATGGCTTTGATTGGGGTGCAGGTCTTGGGTGGGGGGTAGGAGGCACCAGGAGCTCGGGGGGAACGGCAGCAACTGCAGAGTCCACGGACTCGCCCTGGGCGGAGAGGGTCCGCACGGTCACGCCCTTGGCCTCCAAGCTCCGCAGCCGCACGAGCTCCACGGCCGTGCTGTCTGCCGTGGGGAAGATGACTTCAGCCACCTGTGGACAAGCAGAGCAGGCTCGCGGGCTGCCTGAGATGAGCCCCGCGGTCCTGCATGGGGAGCCGGCCAGTCGTCTGCCCAGATGCCCGGTGCAAAGGATCACCCCCAGCAATCTCCAACTCCAACCACCCACCAGATATGGAAGCTCCAGGAAGTCTTGCGGGGAGGGGGCAGGGACAGGTTCACAGACCTCAGGCACCAGGACCCAGTCAGTGGAAGGGGTTCTGTGAGGCCAGTGACGTCAACTGTTTATCTCCCATCCTCTGGACCCGTTCTGAGTAGACGCAGGGCCAGACAGGGGAGCGAGTGTCAGGTTTAACACTGCCACAGCCGGAGGGGAGAGAGGGGCTCAGGCAGAGGCCAACGTGGGCTTCCAACTGCTGGGAGACAGCAGGGCTGAGGGCTCCTCTGCAGGGGCCAGGGCCCATGCTGGGAGCTTCCTGCCTCAGAGCACAGGAGTCAGCTGGAAGCGGCTCAGGCAGACGCGCTGCCTCTGTTTCCAAGTCACCCCTGCTCCCGCAGGGCAGAGCTGGGGACGGCGGCGAGGAGCAGCTGCTTTTCCAAGCCCTCCCTGAGGGCAGATGCTTCTACTTCACCCCAGGCCGGGCTAGGGGGCTGGTGTCCGTGGTTCCCTACACCAGGCACCAGGGATATACCCATTTCTTGGAGTCAAGGCCTGGCCACCTCTTAACGTGCAGACCCAGCAGTGTTTCAAGGCGGGACGTGCCTTTGGCCATGGGTATCATCTTGCTAAGACTCAGTTTGTTGAAATGAATAAGGCAGTCATCAATCAAGAATGTTCTGATACTGGGGGTCCCCTCTCTGGCCCCTGCATTTTTAATACACAGCAGAGCAGGGAAGGGGATGAGTGAGGGGAGGGAGGTGGGGGGAATGCTGGAAATGAGGAAGGGGCCTTGGGGTGGGGTGGGTGGTGCTCAGTACAGTGATGGAGTCTTCGGGGCTGAGGGTGCCTCCAGTGATCAGGGCTGGAGGAGCAGGCCCTGCCTCCTTCACTGAGCAAATACCGGGCCCATCCCAGCTACACTAGAGCCTAACAAGCTCCCCACCCCCACCGGACCCAACGAAAACTCACCCTCTGCCCTTTGGCGTACACGCCGTAGCCGGTAACGTTTGCGCCGTTGGACAGCCCGGAGGGCGTCAGCACGGGTGGTCTCCAGGAGACCCGGATGGTGGCGGGGGTTGCCCCAGCCTGGACAGTGACATCTTGTGGGGGTGCTGGGGGGCCTGGGAGGGGACAGAAGGGAACGGAGGCGTTGAGGGCTCAGCCCTGATGACTGGGCTCCGCCCATCTCACCTGAAAACAAGATCATTCAGTAAAGTCACCAGGGAAAAAGAGAAGACACAGTGTTGACAGCACATCAGAAACTGTGGTGAGGTGGGAGGGTGGGGCCGGGGTACACTCAGATACCAGGATGCACAGCTGCCCTTTTCCTTTAAATTCAGCATTTAGTCACCATCTTCTGGGAAATGCAAACCTGAACTGTCTGTGGAACCATCTCCTCACCTGTCCTCAGTCTCCGTGACCCGGCAGAGCCACCTCTGCCCAGGGGGTCTCAGGCCTGGCCAGGCAGCCACACGATTGGCTCAGAGGGGGCCAATGAGATGCCGGCATTTGGCAGATCAAACGGAAGAGAGATCTTGGCGGAAAGCAATCCCCCATCCCCCTGCCTGCCCTGGTCCTCTCACCTTTCCTTCTCTCTTTTCTCTCCCTCTACCCTCTGCCTGGACCTCACATTCCCCATCTTACCGCACCATGAAACTGAGCAAAACTGAAGATGAAGAGACCAGGTCTGATGACATCATTGAACCTGAGAATCCATTTCTGCATGTGTGTATACGTGTGTGTGTGTAAATGTTTGTGTATGTATGGGTATATGTGTGTATGTGTGCATATGTGTGTATATGTGGGTGTGTTTGTGGATGTGTATGTATGTTCATGTGTACGTATGTGTGTGTGCATGTGTGTATGTGTGTATATGTGTGTGTATAGATGTAAGTGTATGTATGTGTGTAGATGTGTGGGCGTGTGTGTATGCAGGTGTATGTAGATGCATGTGTATGTATATATGTGTTTATGGGTATACGTGTTTGTGGGTGTGTATGTGTGTATGTATAAGTGTGTATTTGTGTGTGTCTATATGTGTGTGCGAGTCTGTGGGTCTGTGGGGCTGTCTGTGGGGGTGTGTGTGGGTGTATGTGGGTCTGTGGGGGTGTCGGTGGAGGTGTCTGTGGGTGTATATTTGTGTATGTGGGTCAGTGGGGGTGTCTGTGGGCCCGTGTGTGGGGGTGTATGTGTATTTGTGTATGTGGGTCTGTGGGGGTGTCTGTGGGGGTGTGTATATGTACTTGTGTATGTGGGTCTGTGGGGCTGTGTGTATGTGGGGTGTGTGTGAGTATAAGCACATCCATATCTCCCACCAGCTGTGTTACTCTGAAGAACCCCAACCTTGCGCCACCATCCCTGGGCATGGCTAACCCTGGCCGTACCTGCACCATCGTCCCTGGGCATGGCTAACCCTGGCCGTACCTGCACCACCGTCCCTGGGCATGGCTAACCCTGGCCGTACCTGCACCACCGTCCCTGGGCATGGCTAACCCTGGCCGTACCTGCACCACCGTCCCTGGGCATGGCTAACCCTGGCCATATCTGCACCACCGTCCCTGGGCATGGCTAACCCTGGCCGTACCTGCACCACCGTCCCTGGGCATGGCTAACCCTGGCCGTATCTGCACCACCGTCCCCGGGCATGGCTAACCCTGGCCGTACCCAAGACCATGGGGGATGGTACATGGGGTGTGGTTGGACACGAATTCTGAGAAATGCTGACCTATGTGTGATTGTCCCAACTACACCCTCTTCCTCCAACACAGACATGTCCCTCCAGTTTACATCCCACTCTGAGACCTTGTTCCCAGTCACTGGGGTGAGCCTGGGGACCCACCTCTGTGCTAAGGGCTCCTCCTCTACCTGACTCTCTCCATCTCAAAGTCAGTTCCAGGGCAGCCTTTCCTGAAGGCCCCAGGAGATGTGCCCTTTACCTCCTGACTCCCCATGGAGTGCCCGTGTCTGGTGTTTCTCTTTCTTCACCCCCAGCACTCATCAGAATTCATCACAGGAGGCATCTGTGAAGAGCAGGTGGCCTCATTATCCCGGCATTCTTGATCAACTCCGGGCAGTTGGGGAGGAAATAAAATGTCGCGTGTAACACAGATGAACTGACCCTGCCTACGTTAGCTGCTACCTGGACATGCCATCCCCCTCAGGCAGCGTATGTCCCCCCGGACGTGCCGTTCCCCTCAGGCAGCGTCTGTCCCACCGACCCCTGACACCACTGCTCTGTCAGGCTCTAGTTAACCAAAGGTTTCATGAATACCAGAGCGGGCAGTGGAGGCTTCCGGAGGTGGGGATGCCGCTGCCCAGTAACTCAGCAGCACTGGGACCCTGGCGAGTCGGAGAGCGAGACGACGAAGGAGGTGTCCACACTCACCCCACCTCCCTACCATCTCCCCAGGAAAGGAAGGGGGCACATCACACTCCCCGTTTGAGCGGAGGAAGCAGAAAAGGACCCTGGAGTTTACATCGCGGAGAAAATACCTTCTGTGATGAAACGTGTCTCTTTTATACAAGCCATGTAGGTGTCGTGTGCATCATATGCATGCTTAGTGGCGCCCACCTGTAATCCCAACACTTTGAGAGGCTGAGGCGGGCAGATCACAAGGTCAGGAGTTTGAGACCAGCCTGACCAACATGGTGAAACCCCATCTCTACTAAAAGTACAAAAATTAGCCAAGTGCGGTGGCAGGTGCCTATAATCCCAGCTACTCAGGAGGCTGAGGCAGGAGAATCGCTTGAAATCAGGAGGTTGCAGTGAACCGAGATTGCACCACTGCACTCCAGCCTGGGTGACAGAGCAAGACTCCATCTCAAAATAATAATAATAATAATAATAATATATTTATAATAATAATAATTGTTATTATTTACAAGGACGAGAAAGAAGGAATGATTCCAAGAGGCGTGTAGGCACTTCCAGCCACTATCCCACTCAATGAGTATGTGTCCGGGGGTGCATGTGACACAGAAGATGCAACCATGTTCCCCGGGGGGACTCACTTCCCTTCTGTCTTTTGTAGGATGAGTCTCTTGCTGATGCAAGTACTCAAAGAAAAACTGCCAACATGGTCCCCAACATGCTCCAAGAACTCCTGCGCGCGTGCACGCACACACGTCCTGTGCTTCACGGGTGACCTAAGGGATTTTCCAGGGTCATGTTGTCAGGATGGGGATTGCGGCTTCTGCCTGCCCCACCTTCTTTCCCCACGAACAGGGTGACAACCTGGTGTTCTCGCCCTGGGGGACCCATGGAAGGACACAGGGCTCACCTGCAGGCAACGTGGAGAACTCCACAAAGGCCTCCTTCTTCTCCCTTTGCTCCAGCGGGAGCTGCCACGGCATCTGGTGGGGTTTGGCCAGAACCTTCACCTTATAGGCCATGTTGGGCCTGAGATTGAAGAACTGGTACTTGTACCTGGCGGCCTTGACGATGTCGAACTCCTCCTCGTTGAGGAAGATGACGTGGCTGTAGTTGCTGTTGGTGGGCAGCCAGGAGAGCTGGGCGGAGATCTGCGTGATGTTGTCCACCCGCAGGTGGGAGGGGGCCACCACCACGTCCTTGCCCACCAGCAGCGTGCACTGCAGCGCGTCCGAGCTGCCCCTGCTGGTGACACACTGCACGGAGATGCGGTAGGTGCAGGCTGCCATGTTGAGCTTCTCAATGAGGGCTTTAGTTCTGCTCCCCAGGGAGAGGTTCATGCGCGTCTCCTTGTCCACCAGGACGTTGTAGCTGCTCACGGTTCCCCATCCTGGCGGCACCGCCGGGGGCTCCCAGCCCACAATAACACTTTTGGCGAGTTGTTTGATAAGGGTGATTTTTCTAGGGTAAGGCACGATGTCTTCTCCGATGTCGTCGATGTTCACGTCCAGGGTCCCAGCACTGTTGTCGGTGATGCCCGCGTCCATATGGGTTGGGGAGTGGAGGTCCAGGATGTGCTCTCCCTCCAGGCCGATGCCGGAATGGTTGATGAAGTTCTGATCCTGCTCGTTCCCCAGCGTGCTTGCCAGCCGCGACTCGTTGTCCTGCACAAAGTCCACGAAGTTGGAGGGCACCAGACCCCTCTGGCCATCGAGGAGCTCTCCTGTTGGGTACAAGGACAGAGTTATCGCTCAGCCAACACAGCAGGGGCCCCGAGACCCCCAGCGTACTCCCACCTCCCCCACCAGGACCATAAGGCAGAGCAACAGGGTTGCCCTAGGGCTCCTCCACTGTTCCCAGGAGTCCATGCTGGGGCCAGCTCCACACCCACCATCTAAAGAGCCAGCTCCTCCAGCCCCATGGCCCAGTCTTCTTTTCTCCATATTTATCGCAACCTGAAACCGTCATGTTTGTGTGTCCATGCACCTACACTGACTACCCCCTCCTAACACGAACAACACTCGGGGACAGCAGGGATCTCACGACGACTGAATGCCCAGCCCTAGAGTGACAGCTCGCTCACAACAGTGCACAGGAAAGATCTGTTAGAAGGACAAGTCAGTCAACTCAGTGGCTTTTGGAGATTAAGAAAATAAACATCTTACTATGATTTTTGAGTATAAGAATTAAAAGGTGATTTCCTGTCCCCCTTGAAAAGCACTGGGCACATCTTAACGATTCCACAACGTGTCCAATTTGATGTGAAACAAAACTATCAATTGGGTGTCAGAACCACAAGTTGAGTTGCAAAAAAAATGTCCGAGTAGCTCTTGTGGCTAAGAGTGGATGTAGTGGGGACCGCCGTATTTTGTGAAACTCTATGTGCTTTCTTCATTAGTAGGGCTCATGAGGCTGCTAACAGCAGATGGCCAGAAAATGGAGAAGCGTTCAGAGCTTCAAAGATGAAGCAATTTGGATAATCTCCCAGCACAGACCCAGAATGGACCGTTTCCCCCAATTCATCATGAGGCATCCACAGACCCACAGAGAGAGGCTGGGAAATGCCAAGCATTGAATTCTGCACCCGAAAGACCCTGTGCCTCAGGGGAGCATGTGATGTGTTGTGAGCCAGGCGAAGACATGTCAACCATTTCATTAGCCCTGGATTCTAAAAAAATAAATAAGAAGGACTTGGATTCAGTTCCAAACCTCCACCTAGGGTGTGGGTCTGCAAGAGTCAATCCTTTGCACTGAGGATACACTATTTAAAACTCCTTAGTTTGGAGGAGATGGTGGTGATGACGACGATGGTGGTGGTGATGAGATGGTGATGGTGATTATGAGGATGGTTATAATGGTGGTGGTGATAGTGATAGCCACTATTTATTGAACAATCACTGTGTGCTAAGCTCTGTCCTAAGACCTTCATATCTATTACCTCATTTATCCTCACAGACCCTCTATGAGGTGGGTACTATTACTATCTCCATTCTACAGCAGAGAAAGCTGAGGCACAGCCAGGTGAAGGAAGTTTCCTGCTGTCACACGGACAATGGAGTCCTGAGTTTTGATCCCTGCCTGCAAAGAGGCTCCTGGAAAGCTTCTGTGGACTCAATGCGTGGCGAGAAAGTTCCAGAGATTTCAACACAGGTTCTCTGGCAGCTGTCTTGGGCACATATCTCTGTGCTTATGTGAAAATCAGTGGTGATAATGTGGACTTATGGGAAGAATTCAAATTGCTTTGCTACTAGCTGTGGTGAGAGTTCTTGGCTGGACCATCCAGAGCCAAGAAGAGCTGCTGGTGAGCGAGTGGTGAGCGAGGCAGCTCGCCTGCTGGGCTCCCGCTCACGGACGCCTCGAGAGGCGACACGACCTTACCCCAGTTAAACACCCAGGAAAAGCACCCAGGGCTTCCATCGGCTCTGAGAAAACAGCATGAGGTCACGAAAGAGAAACTAGCTCAGCACGAAAGATTCCGTCTGCTCAGGGGGAAGAGGAAGAAACCAAGACCACGCTATTTGTCCAGGGCAGTTGAAATGTATAGGGAATTAGGGAATCAAACCCTTTAGAACATTGATTTATGAACTGCTGGTGCTGTTACATGTTTATTCTCAAGCTAAAAAGGCAACGAAAAGTGGCGCACTTCAGATGGAGGATTTACATTCCCTGATTTCAAATTTGGAGAGGAGACCTCGAGGGAATGAGCAGGGATGACCTGGGGTCACCCCCTAAGTTGACAACAGTGCCTCAACGTCAAGGAGATGGATGGCCTTCCACAGGTGCCAAGGGCTACCTTCCCATGAGATCACCTGCAGCAGAATGAGGCTCTGCCAGGAGGATGCCTCTGGGAGACCCCAAGGGAGCTGGGCTGAAAGACAAGAGCAGGACAGACCCTTCTGGAAGCAGAGGGTCCATCAGCCCCGTGCATCTGGGAACAGCTGCCAAAAGCTCTGCAGAGATGAGCAGAAAACATCTACCATGTGTCAGAGGTCAGCCTGGAGCTGAACACTGGAAACCGCACTCAGGTTTCTTTCCAGTCATCAAAGAGGGGAAACCTGGTAACTATGGAGTGGGGAAGGGTCAGAGCGGAGGGCTGGGCAGCCGGGAGTACGGTGGGAGCCCTGCCCGTCTATCAGGGCCCTGGATGAAGTGGTTTGCGGGGTGGACCAGCCCAGCCTACGTCCGTCACAGCCATGTTCCAACAGAGACCTTCGTAGAACCCGTCCTCATCCATGTCTCCATAGACGTAGAGGTATTTTCCTGCCGTGAGGGGCAGCTCGGCTTCGGGGTTCTCGTTCGGTCCATCGAAGGGGTTGTAGCTGCGGGGAAAACACAGTCACTTCGTTAGAGGCTCTGGAGGACACAGCCCACACCCCTGCCCCCGCAGAACGCCGGGCGGGCACACGGCTTCTCTCCCACTCCTAGGGAATTACAAACCCCCATGATCGTTCGGGGCTGAGGAGTTCTCTGTACAGTGGAAATCCAGGCCACTGCCGGCTCACACACACAGATTTAATGTAAAAATGCAATTCTGAAACAAAGTTATATGCTCAGAACTCTTTGCATTAGATAACAGGTTTATCATTCTGACATTTTGTTCACGTAACTATACGTCTCCCAATTGACAAGCAAATGTGAAGAAAATTAACCCTATAATCTTTCAATAATATAATTTAGTGAAAACAGAATCATATACACTATTTAGCAACCTGCTTATTTTCACCTTAAAGATAGCAATCTGTACTTCCACCTCATGAAATACTATTTTTATCATATCCTTTTAAATGGGTGTAGAGTATTCCACTGAACATATTAACATATTTAACCAGTTTCCTAATGTTGGGCATTGAGGTTTCTTCTTACTTTTGGCTAATATAG
Organism: Macaca thibetana thibetana; assembly: GCF_024542745.1. Taxonomy (NCBI): domain Eukaryota; kingdom Metazoa; phylum Chordata; class Mammalia; order Primates; family Cercopithecidae; genus Macaca; species Macaca thibetana. The sequence continues at coordinate 126,803,653 of NC_065588.1, forward strand.
TGTTGCATTATGTATTCTTATAAACATATTTTTGCACACTTCCACAATTTCTTCCTAATGATAAATCCTAGGAAATATATTTGTTTGGTCAAAGGCACCTACATTTTTAAGGTCTTGGGTGTGGATAGTCAAAATGCTCAGAAAAACAGGTGCACGATTTTACCCTCCCCCACCCCACCCCCAGGAATATGAGAGTATCCATATTCTCCAGTCCTCAGCGTATTGAGATTAATAATTTTCAAAGCCGTGTCCAACTTGGAAAATCAAACACATGAAACAAATTCAGATGAATTGAGGATTTTCTAAATAAAAGGTGAATTAACTAAAAATAACAGTGAGTAACTCATTAAAAATGAAAATAACATTAGAGTTGGAGAAGATAGCCAGGCACTGTGATATTATAATTATGATATAAAAATGATAGGCATCAGTGGCACAACGCTGAGAGGCTATTGCACGCAGACACACAGGGCCACAGTCGGCGGGGCCAGGATGAAGACCCAGGCCCACCCCTCACTCCCTCAGTCCCATCTTTGCTGTGTGTGGAGCAGGTCCAGGCGCAGCCATTCACAGAACCCTCAATGCCAGCACAGGGGCAGCGCCGGCTGGTGTCCTCTGAGCCTGGCACATGCTGAGGTGGCTTCCCAGCCAAGCAGAGGCCTGGCGCACCACAGACGCCTTCCTTTCCGATCATGAGCCTGGTCCAGCGAGGCTACCACATGCGACCTATGATGGCCAACCTCGTGGGTGCGCCTGCGTGTGGACCCTGGAGGCCACCCAACCTCGTGGGTGCTCAGGCAGATGCTGCCACGAACTGCATGGATGCAGCCATGGGACACGTCGGGAATGGGGACTCGATTGAGACGGAGGTAGATCAGGGGTCACTCAGCACCGGAGACGGGGGAAGAGGGACGGGTGATCACAGACGGAAATGGGTCCTTGGGAGCAACGGGAGCCTCCCACATGTGACCGTGGCATCTGCAAGCACAGCAGTGGCCCTGGGCAGCACACTGCAAATGGGAGAACTGTGTGGTGAGGACCATCTCACCATACAGCTGACGAAAGGAAGGATGGTGATGAACGTGTCAGCCTCACCCTGGACCTCGGGTGGGAAGGCCCCAGGAGCCCTCAGCAAGGCATTCCTCGTGGCGGAGACTGCGCCAGATGGAAGGGAGGAGATGTGGACACCGAGGCAGCCCCTGCATGGAAGGCGGGCAGAGGCCGCTCGGCACCCAGAGTGAGCACCCAGGAGGCTTTCGGTTTGCAGAAACGTCTAAGCAGGTGGCTGAATAATGGCTGCAAGAGGAGACACTGATTAGACCCAGGGTGGAAAACACAACCCCCCCTCCCACCTACATCTACCTGCAAAGCTACCTCTCAGGGGCTCTGAGGACATCCGGAAATCTCAGAACCTACATCTACCGGCAACGCCACCTCTCAGAGGCTCTGAGGACATCCGGAAATCTCAGAACCTACATCTACCGGCAACGCCACCTCTCAGGGGCTCTGAGGACATCCAGAGAACTCAGAACCTACATCTACCTGTGAAGCCACCTCTCAGGGGCTCTGAGGACATTCAGAGAACTCAGTACCTACATCTACCTGTGAAGCCACTGCTCAGGGACTCTGAGGACATCCAGAGAACTCAGAACCTACATTTACCAGCAAAGCCACCTCTCAGGGGCTCTGAGGACATCCAGAGAACTCAGTACCTACATCTACCTGTGAAGCCACCTCTCAGGGACTCTGAGGACATCCAGAGAACTCAGAACCTACATTTACCAGCAAAGCCACCTCTCAGGGGCTCTGAGGACATCCAGAGAACTCAGTACCTACATCTACCTGTGAAGCCACCTCTCAGGGACTCTGAGGACATCCAGAGAACTCAGAACCTACATTTACCAGCAAAGCCACCTCTCAGGGGCTCTGAGGACATCCAGAGAACTCAGTACCTACATCTACCTGTGAAGCCACCTCTCAGGGGCTCTGAGGACATCCAGAGAACTCAGTACCTACATCTACCTGCGAAGCCACCTCTCAGGGACTCTGAGGACATCCAGAGAACTCAGAACCTACATCTACCTGTGAAGCCACCTCTCAGCGGCTCTGAGGGCTTTCAGAAAACTCAGAAACAGCTCTCTCGGGGACCCGCCACTACATGCCCCTCACAATTTGACTTGGTTTGGTTTCAGGGTGGTTGGACAGGAAAAAAAAAGGCATAAATCCATCACCAGTAAAACGTGAATGCCACTGAAAGAGTGAGATAAGGAGAATGGGCGTGGGCCATGGCTGGTGATGGCCGCGGGAGAGGCAGATGGGCAGGCTCGTCGCGTCCCCGCTCCTGGGGCCGTACCAGCCGTGGGTCAGTCCTCGGGGGACATTAGCTCTAGGGCAGCTCCCCCAGAATAAGCCGTGCCCTCTCCACAGAAGTGGCAGGAACACGAGCCCAGTGGCCCTCTGAGGTTGGCCATCACAGGTCACATGTGGTAGCCTCGCTGGACCAGGCTCATGATCGGAAAGGAAGGCGTCTGTGGTGCGCCAGGCCTCTGCTTGGCTGGAAAGCCACCTCAGCATGTGCCAGGCTCAGAGGACACCAGCCGGCGCTGCCCCTGTGCTGGCATTGAGGGTTCCGTGAATGGCTGCGCCTGGACCTGCTCCACACACAGCAAGGACGGGACTGAGGGAGCCAGGGGTGGGCCTGGGTCTTCATCCTGGCCCCGCCGACTGTGGCCCTGTGTGTCTGCGTGCAATAGCCTCTCAGCGCTGTGATGCTGTCCTCCAGCACCGTGATAAACGAGCGGATGGTGGGTCTGCCCCCACCCGGGTGCAACCAGCATTCGTGTCTGCCCGGGCCGGATTCAAACTGGGGAGCCCACAGCCCAGGGCAGCTACCCAGTGCTTCTGCTACCTGAACCTCGGAAATGGGTTTGCATCGGTGAAATTGGCACATTACCAACGAGCAGAACATGATCCACTGATCCTCTTAATGGTTGTTAGAAATAGCTCTCGCTGGAGAAAGCAACAGGTATTCGAGGTGTACCAATTGGCTTAAATCAAGAGTCACCCCCTTTGCACGAGCAGAGTTTAAGGATCTAGTGAGGGTGGGATCTACACTGAAGCTTGGTCCCTAAACAGATCACGGGGGACTCTGGCTGCCCGATGCCAGCTGAAGGGCAGGGATATCTGCCTCTGAAATACCGTCAGGTCAGCCTGAGGCCAAGCCCGCACTCAGAGCTGCTGGAGCATCTGTGAGACAAAAGGCTGGGTCTTCACGAGTGTGAGGAAATGGGGGCCAACTGCTGTGTCTTGGGCCTGCTGCCCCTGGCTGATGAATTCCCAAGTGTCCGCCTGCGGAGAGTTGGCTGCAGCTTGCTCTCCTTTCAATCAGGTAGTGCAGTCCTGGGGATCTCTCGTCCCCGCCCATGTCCACCCTGCGGAGGCTCCCGTGGAGGACCTGAGAGGTGTGCGGGACAAAACTGGCTCTCGTTCCTTCTCAGCGAGCACGAGCACTGAAGGCCCCTGCAAGGGAAGCCCACTCAGTGGCTGTTATCGCAGCGAGATGCAGCCTGCAGCACCCGGCAGAGGGTGAGGATGCGGGAGAGCAGGGTGCTGGACGCGTCCCCTCTCACTCTCGGGGGCGGGGACTGGGGCTCTTGACACGTCCCCTCTCACTCTCACTGGCGGGGACTGGGGCTCTGGACGCGTCCCCTCTCACTCTCACTGGCAGGGACTGGGGCTCTGGACACGTCCTCTCACTCTCGGGGGTGGGGACTGGGGCTCTGGACGCATCTCCTCTCACTCTCGGGGGTGGGGACTGGGGCTCTGGACACGTCCCCTCTCACTCTCGCGGGTGGGGACTGGGGCTCTGGACGCCTCCTCTCACTCTCGGGGGTGGGGACTGGGGCTCTGGACACGTCCCCTCTCACTCTCACTGGCGGGGACTGGGGCTCTGGACACGTACCCTCTCACTCTCACTGGCGGGGACTGGGGCTCTGGACTCGTCCCCTCTCACTCTCGCTGGCGGGGACTGGGGCTCTGGACTCGTCCCCTCTCGCTCTCGGGGGCGGGATGTCCCCTGGAAAGACACACTCATGGCCAAACCCCTGCACCTGTGAACGGGACCTTATCTGGAAATAGTCTTTGGGAATGTGATGGACTTGGGTCATACTGCAGTGGGGCAGACTCCAATCCAGGGACGGGCATCCTTAAAGGAAGTGGGGAGAACACACAGAAACAGGCACAGGGAGGCAGCCGGGCAGGATGGAGGCAGAGACTGGAGCTACACAGCTCCAAGCCAGGGCCACCTGGGCTCCCGGCAGCCAGAAGAAGCAAGGACCCCTCCTTGGAGCCCTCGGAGGGTGAGACCCCCCCCCGATACCCCCATCTCAGACTTCTGCCTCCAGAGTTGGGAGAGGAGAAACCTGTGGTTTCAGGCCACCAGGTTTGTGACCTGCTGTCATGGCAGCCCCGGGAGACTCGCGTGCCACCCAAACTCTCTCCACCGAACTCTGCTCAGCCTCCAGACCAGGCTGAAATCCCACCTTCTTCTCGTGCCTTGGGAGAAGGGAACCTCTCAGCCCCCCGAGTGTTCCCAGACCCAATATCTCATCTGCCCCACTCACAGGGGCTTGGTGGACACAGAGAGGCCGCGCTTACCTATAGCGGGCAACACAGAGGTGGACCTTCCCCGAGTATCTCTGCTTTGAGGTATTGGAATTCCGTTCATTCTCCATCTACGGAAAAGGCAATGGGTGTGCGGGTTATGGAAGCTGGAGGTGTCCCACTCCCTTCCCGCGGCAACGGGAAAGCCCCTCACAGCTTCCTGGGCCCCAGGAGAGACGGCCTGAGACTGTGGCACTCCCAGGAGGCACTGCCACCCGCACCCCCACATACAAGTCCGGACAGGAAGGTGGTCCCTCAGTGTGCACCCCTTATCACACAGGCCCCTTCTGTGTTTGTGGAGAACCCAGTCCCCAAACAGCAAGGTAAGGCTCGAAGGCAGGGCCTTCCCCCAACAGAATTCAGGGCGTGAGACACTCAGGGCGCCAGGCCCTGTGGGGTCCGTGGAAGACACAGAGCTGCATGCTGCTTTGGGCACTTGGCCCTCCAGGGGCTCAGTCTATGGAAGAGGCCCCCCACCACCCCACATGCCCAGTGCCTCAGGAGGACGACATGGGGAGGTGGTGGGAGCTGCCATGTCCCCCCAGCCCCCACCCTCTCTTCCTGTCTCGGGGTTTGTGGAGTGTGGGGGGCTCTACCCAGTGTCTCCTACAGCAATCCTGGGAGTCAGTGGGCGTGGCCTTTTCTCATAGGGGTGGGGGTGAAATTTCTCATAGGGGTGGGGGTGTGCAACCCCCAGTTATTCCACTCTCAGTCCCCCCAGCGCATTCCCCACACAAGCTGGAACAGTCTTTAAGCAGGAATTAGACCACATCACCCCCTGCCTTAACAGCTTTCAGTGGCTTCACCTCGGACTCAGACCAAAAGCCAAGCGCTGTCCTCTGCCCCGGCCTCAGCTGGTCCCTGCCCCGGCCCCCCTCCAGCCACACCAGCCCCTTCCCATCAATGCGACAGGATAGGACTAGCAGGGCCCGTCCCCGACCTCCACAGGCCCCTCCCGGCCAGCTCGGCATCAACGGCCTCGCTGTGTCATCCTCGCACCCTTCGACGGGATTTGCTTTTCTAAACGCTGCCTCGCCAGTGTTCTCTCTGCTCCGCCTTAGAATAGGGACCTCACCTGTGTTCACAGCGGGGCCCCTACATCCCAGCACATAGTCGGGCCAGGGAATTAACAGGGGCAAAGGGAAGAACCAACCAGAAGGAAGAGAGGGAGGAGGATGGGGAAGGAAACACGGGACAGACTGGCCAACATCCACACCAGACACACATGGCACAGGCAGGCCCGGCGGCCCCTGTGGGACGGGACTCACGTCTGACTCAGATCTGCATCTTGGGCTACCGGATCTCGACAGAAAGGTGGGCTTGGCGGACAGAGGCTCCGGACTGTCACCAGGCTGCGGAAGGGGCCGGATATATTCACCGATCGCAGAGCCGCCTCCAATAGCGCTCTCCTGACCTGGCCACGAACATTAAAACAAGTTGAAACAAATATACAAATAACATCGTAAAAGTGCGTTGGTCATGTGCCTACCCGGGGTACCTTTCCCCTCTTTGACAACAGTCGCTGCATTTCATTTTGGGGTCCACCCGTCTCCCGCTCACCATCTACGTAGGCTGGTGTGACCCCACCCTCAGCTCTGGGCCCGTCCAGCTGGCAGGTTCACCCTGGTGGTAATGCTTCTTTGGGAGCACAGGACGAGGACCGGCCCAGGCAGAGGGAACTAAAGGAGAGTTGATGGCAAAGAGGCTGCTCCTTTCCATGGCTTAAAATTGAGCGGCTGTGAAGCTCTGGGAAGCCGCCAACCTCCTGCACCTGCAAGAGGAGCGTTCCGTGAGGACGGCACCTGCTCACAGCGAGAACGAGGGAAAGTGGATCCTGGCGATGGGCTTGGAGCCCCTGGTTCAAGATGTGCCTGAAGCCGCATCCTGGCTCTTCACCTGCTCCAGGTGACAGACACACTCCTTTTCGCTCACATCAGTGTAGGCTGGCTTTGCTGTCACTTGTGAACCAGAGTCCTAACTGGCCAGAGAGGTGGGTTTGTGGCTAAAATATACTCTTGATGAGAGATTTGCAAGGACTGAAATAGTTCTCATTCCATCCTATCCTCCTGGGGTCTCAGGGGCTGCTGAGCCCTGTCCTGGTGGCCTGGAAAGGAGCATTGAGCACCGTGACGAACGCTGCCCTTTAACCAGGATCCAGGTGTGAAACACGATGCGGCTGCTTTCCTTCCCAAGCTCTCCGCTACTAGGAATGATGACGCCTCCTCCCTGGGGTCCCTGGTCCCTCTGTCGCTGTCTCATCCTAACAGTCACCTCACTGATGAATATGAATTGCTGAGTCCAAATCGGGAAGGATAAAATGATTTAAAAAGCCATCAGGAATGTTCCACTAACAGCTGCCCTAGGAGCTGCCCCTGGCAGGCCCCACAGCTCCAGGCTGCAGTGAACAGCAGGACAGCACCACCACGGCAGGGAATTGGAACTGGGGCAGCCCTGCCCCGCGGTCCCCTGTGAGAACATCCGATCCTGGAGGGCAGGACCTCGTTTTATTCACTGTAACATGGCTCGGCGTGCAGCAGGTGCAAAGTGAACACTGAACGAGTCAGCTCCCAGAAGCCTCGGAAACTCAGCCGAGAGAAGGGCCTGCTGCAGCTTCTCCAGTTCCGACTGGCATTGCTGCTTCTCCTCTGCTCCCAGCCACAAGAGTCACCTGGACCAGTGAAACTCGACGGGCGTGGCAGGCTCCACTTGTGGGCAAAAGCCACTTTTCCTCCCCACACAGTGGCCAGGGAACTTTCCAGAGAGGAAACGCTGTCCTCCGGCGTTCCGAGACTGGGGGGGTTTATGACTGCAGCAGAACTTATAGCCCTTCCTGCCTGACACCACAGCCACGGTGAACAGCAGGGGACAGCACAGCCGATGGAGGCGATGTGAACACAGCAGTCACCTTGTATTCACACTTAACTTACCCGAACCTAACTCTCTAGGGAAACATAATGTAATCCCCATGGAAGCTTCTACCTGCCGCTGTGCCTGAGAAGAGAGGGTGAGATTAGAAACAAAACATGCAGTGCCTTCAAGTGGGGCTGGCTCCCACCGGCCCCTGGAGATGTGAACACCACCCTCTCTCATGATGGGAATGCTTCAGAATATGTATGTTCTAGAAAAATATGGCTCAAAAAAATGTTGACTCAAAAAACCCAGCTCCCATACTGGAAGGAAAGCTGGCTGTGCTGAGGGGGGTGCAGGCGGGGATAGGAGAGGCCACGCCTCTCCCCAACGTGCTCCTTCCTAGGAGGTTGCCAGGGACAGTTTGGTCCGTGAGCAACGCCTGCCTCCCATACTGACTGCAGAGCCTCACTCTGTCAGAGGGGCCTCCCCATACAGGACGCGAGTCCCTTGGTGGCCGCCCCAGCCACAGGCCAGAGGAGCCCTGGGTGAAAGCATAGGTGAGTGACGGCACATCCGCCTGGGACCCCTTCTGCGTCTTGTGGCCAGCCCTGCACCTTCCACCACCCTCTGTCTCAGGTCCGTGTGGGAGGAAGATCTGCGGCAGATGAACAGGTAAAAAATACAGATACGAACACAATGGGATGTTATCCGGCCTCAGGAAAGAAGGACACCCAGCCCTTTATGACAACATGAGGGACCTGGAGGACTCTCTGCTACGTGGAATAACCCAGGCACAGAGAGACAAATGTGGCATGGACAGCCCCCACTTACATGTGAAACCTCAACAAGGCCAACTCGCAGAAGCAGAGATCAGAACAGTGGTTACCAGGGGCTGGGCCCGGGGCTGTTGGTTGAAGGGCACAAGATGAATACGCTCTGGGGATCTGCACAGAAACGTGAATGCAGCAAAAATGCTGGATTGTAGGCCAGGGCAGCGGCTCACACCTGTCATCCCAGCACTTTGGGAGGCCAAGGCAGGTGGATCACCTGAGGTCAGGTCACCATCCTGGCCAACATGGTGAAACCCTGTCTCTACTGAAAATACAAAACTTAGCCGGGTGTGGTGGTGGGTGCCTGTAATTCCAGCTACTTGGGAGGCTGAGGCAGGAGAATCGCTTGAACCTGGGAGCGGAGGTAGTGAGCTGAGATCACACCACTGCTCTCCAGCCCGGGCAACAGAGTGAGACTCCATTGCAAAAAAAAAAAAAAAATGCTGGATGATAGACTTGAAGTTTGCCAAGGAGGCAGATCTTAAGGGTTTTCACCATGAAAAGAAAAGGTAACCACGTGAGGACGTGGATAGGAGGTGGTATGTTAATTAGCCTGGCTGTGGTGATTATTTTGCAACTGATTTATGTTACACAGGATCAAGCTGTACACCTTAAATATATATGATTTCTAATTATCCACTATACCTCAAAGTTGGAAAAAATGTACAAAAATAAGTAAACACAGAGGGGGAAAATGTACAAAAATAAGTAAACCCATTCAGAGAGTGAGGGAAGAAAGAATAAAACAAGAGGAGACCCTCAGCAGAGGCCTGGAAGAGGGACCTGTGCTGTCTGCAGGGCGGAGTGTCCTGGTGGGATCGGGGTGTGTGGAGCAGCTCTCTGGAGGCGCTGGTGTCCGCCACCATAAGTGACATGCACTGTGAGGAGAATGCCAGGACAATGCCAGGGGAGACGGGCATGGGCCATGCCGGGGGACCCCTGGTGGGCGAGGAAAGAGTGATTAAATGAGCTGGGTTCATTAGGAGGGTGCATCTTCCAGATGGTTATTGAACAGAAGCCATGGCACACACCTTCTTCTCTGCCAAGTGGCCCCTGGTTTAGTACAGGCATCGTACCGCTTTGGTTTTTTGGTTTTACTCAGTGTGCATTTTCTGCCGTGGTTAATCAGATTCCTTTTTCCATGCTGGCCAATCCCCGTTCCCACCTCCCTGACCCGGGAGCTTTGCAGTGGGTTCCACATTCACGTGCTGTGAGCCTCAGGCTCACCGGGCAGGCCTGCGACTGCTGTCTTCAGAAGGGCCAGCTTGCAAGGTGGGTCCCTGGCCGGTGTCTGGAACTCAGCTTCTGAAATGTCCTCTACACCGGAAGGAAACATCCCCTGAGTGATAAAGGCAGGCCTGGCTTGTGCACACCACACAGCTCACAGTGAACACCTGCTTTCCTTCTGGGAGTCTGGAGCTTCAGTGGGCACGGTGCCCGCACAAGCAGCCCCCAGGAAAAGCTCTGGGCCCGAGTCTCAGTGGGTTTCCCAGAGCAGAAGCCGTGCGTTTCTTGTGGCATGGAGCGGCGCTCTGTGTCCCTTTGCGGGAGGGAGGGAGAGGGAGAGCGTGGAGACACGTGCATTCTGTTTTCCCCTGGGAAGAACTGAAACTGTCTTGTTTTCCTCCACCCTTCAGGTTTCACAGCTCAAATGTGGTTTCTTGGCAGCCGCCTTACAGGACCATCTAGAAGAGCCCAAATCACCGTCCACCTCGTCACCTGGTCTGTATGCGGCGTCTGGTTCAGGGGCTCCCTATGTATCATCTGCCCGCCAGCAGGAGCTCCGCCAGGGGCCCTGTCTGTCTTTCAATGTCATAACCTGGGCAGGGCATGCAGCCCGCGTGTCGTGAGTGCCTGGAGATGAGCAACAGAGCGCTCAGATCCTGGTCCCTGCCCACTGGCCTTCCACAGCCATGGCCGCTTACCGCAGCCCATATTCTCTCTGATGCATGGACCAAAAGTGAAGGGTGTGGGAAGGTGCGGGATGAGGGGAGAGGCAGGAGAACGTTTTTTAACAAGACCCAAGTGGCATCTCCTTATTTTAATGATAAAAAGCACCCAAGGTACTTATATATTCTGATAAGAACCAGGGGAAATGTGCAAATTATCTTTTTTACGGAATTCCAAAGTGAGGTTCAGATGCTCATCTCCCCTAATTGTTTTTAAGCCAACTTCTTAAACAGGTGGGCAGACCTGGCCATGAAACCTGTCTAACCTCTGCATCCCACTTAACCTTCAGCCAGGACATGGCACCTCCACCGAGCTCTGATTAAAGGACACCTGTGATTGTTCTGCCTGCGACCAAGACTAACCCCCCCAGCACGTACACAGGGGGCTTCTCCCCACCCGGCCTCTAAGCAGGACTGCGCTGGGTGAGGGCTCATGTTCACCACTGCCTTTGCTGGAACAGAGGTGCCAAGCACATCCCACCATCACCAACAGGTTACTGAGATGAGAAGGAAGGGAAACAACCAATGCAGAGAAACGAGCTTCGCAGAGCGCTGGAGTACCCCGCCAAGAAGCCCGCGTGGAGTTATCACCAGTGTAGTCTCTGCAGCCAGACTCCTGGGTTCACATCCCAGACTGAGCCTTCATCAGCAGCTGTGTGACCCACGCTAGTGCCTTGGTTTTTCTCGCCTGTAAGATGGGCCCATTTTACAGGTGAGAAAATGTGTGGGTCACACGTTCGTGGATGCCCGTGAGGTGCTGGGTGCACCGTGTGCCCCGTGGCTGCGAGCAGCCCTGTTCTCATCCTTCCTACTGTGGTGGTGGGTCCCTGTACCCTCTGCCAGGTGTCACCAAACCGACTTCACCTGCACACACCCTTGCAGGCCCGGCCAACGGCCATTCTCTCCCCACCACAGCAAGGCGGATGGTCCAGGTGCTTACCTTTGCCGAGGGAGGTGGCTAGGCCATTCACGAACTGCGGAAAAGGCTTGCCGGGGGCCGTGGAGACGTCCAGGGGGGCCACCGTGCTGCCACCCAGCAGGTCAATCTTCCCAGCGTGCTGCCGGAACTTCTCCAGGTCCCGGGACAGCAGGTTGAACTGCTCACTTTGAGTCCGGCATTTCTCTTCCAGCTCTCGAACCTTGGACTGCACGGCAGAAGCAGGACAGGGGTCAGCGGTGGCATTTGGTGGTGGAAATGTGTCTGAGCCTGTTCACATGTGTTGTATGTGTGCACATATGCATGTGTGTGCACGTGTGTGTACACACACACGTGTTGTGTCTGTGAAAATGCATGCGTGGTAAGAGTGTGTGCACGTGTCTGTGTGTGCCGTGTGCAGCAGGGGCTGCCTCCCACCTCCACGGGAGAGCAGTGCCTGATAAACCCAGCTTCTCGTGCCACCTGGCTACTGGCCAATGTGAGAAACCACAGGTGCCAAGAAATTCTGCAAACACTCAGCTCCCAGCCAACCGTAGATTGTTCTGGGCTGTGCGTGCAGCCCGGGCACTTTGCAGTTGGCAGGCTTTGCTAGAGCTGTTTGGAACTTGGAGTATGAGGCTGTGATGCGGCCCAGGCTCAGGGGAGCAGCTCAGGTGCTGTCCCACGGATGCAAGGATACAATTCTCATCCAGGGTGCCTGCCCCTTTGGACTGCAGAACGCTTAAGAACGCCACTTTGAGCAATAAGGAATGTATCTGCTACAGTCAGTTAGCAACATTGCTGCATTCGCAGACAACGCGAAGACACCTCGGGAGCCCTGGGGAAGCCAAGCGTCTCCCCTGCGGACACATACAGGAAAGGGGTAGTCCAGCAAAGCTCCTTCCTCGGGGCAGGACAGACCTGGGCTGTGTCTAATCTCGGGACATCTCTGACCCTTGTGGGCTTCCTCCCAGGTCAGGGGTACATGGGCAAAGCCCCGCTCCCTGCTCCCCTGGGACTCGAGCTGTGTGTGCGACACGGTCTCCTGAGATGGGTTTCTGGCCCCCATCACAGAAGGTGCAGGACAGAGGGGTCTACAGAGGACCCACCCTTCCTTTCTCCACCGCGCTGACCGCCCCCCGGCACTACGGTAGCTCCTGGGCTGTTTGTTTCTTGTCGGTGTCCACGACGACACTCTCAGCCCTGAGCCTCCGCCTTCTGGCTCGTGGATACACCTTCGACACTCTGCATGGACTCAGCATCGTGCTCAGAGAGCGTTTGCTGAATCAGTGAAAATGGCGAACCCTGAGCTGTGGGTACCATGCTCCTTGTGGGGACGGCTTGTCGGGTCTGCATACAAGGCCGCTTTCTTGCCACTCCTTACTTTAGGACGGCTGGGAAAATCCGTTGTGGGATTATTAATGTCATCTCTGGGGCTGACGACAGACACTGGTGTTTCCCCAGTGAAATGTCAGCCGCATGAGGGCAGGGCTCTGTCGGCCTGTTTCCTGCTGCGTCCCGGACCTGAGCAAAGGGCTCAGCGACAGTCCCCACCTCCCCCTCCTCCGCCCCTCCTCTTCATCCATCCTCTCCCCCACTGTCCCTCCACAAGCAGCAGGCTTCTCAGCTCCTTAGTCCAGAATGAAGCACTATTTATGGCTGAGATCATGGATTTCTAAAATAAACCTAACAAATCCAAAGCCTATAATTAATTTCTTTGATTCATTCAAAGAAATCAGCACTATTGTTCTTTAAGAAGCTGAATGGGCTTGGCCAAGCCGGCTGTGTCTACCGAGGAAGGCGTAGAGCTAAAAACCCAGGGGCTCCCGGGCATGACATGGAAAGCATCAAAGGGAATCCAAGCCCGGGGACAGCTCCTACCCCAAATGCGGGGTCTGCAGGTGGGATGATGACTCAGCTTCCGGGGGCTTGCAGGCACTCTGGTTCTGCTGGATCAGCCCTTAAGACAGAGTGACAGGCCCTGCAGGGCAGCCAGGGTCTAGGCCAGGGAACAGCTGTCACTGCCTGCTGCAGGCAAGGCCTGACCCCAGAGGGCCCTGAGCTCAACTGTGTGAGCCAACAAGCCCCCAGGCACTCACTGGGCACTTGCGGAGCCTTCCTGGGGCGTGGAGGAACAGGAGACGTTTAATAGTCATGCATTCATTCTAACGTGCGACAGAGAACGTGTAACTGGCACATCCATTCCCTGACATCGTATCTATGAAAATGACCTAACTAAAATAGGCCGGGCATGGTGGCTTATGCCTGTAATCCCAGACTTTGGGAGGCCGAGGCAGGCGAATCACCTGAGCTCAAGAGTTTGAGACCAGCCTGGCCAACATGGTGAAACTCAGTCTCTACTAAAAATACAAAATTAGCCGGGCAGGGTGACACATGCCTGTAGTCCCAGCTACTTGGGAGGCTGAGGCAGGAAAATCGCTTGAACCCGGGAGGCAGAGGTTGTAGTGAGCCGAGATGGAGCCACTGCACTCCAGTCCGGGCAACAAGAGTGAGACTCTGTCTCAAAAAAAAAAAAAAAAGTGAATAGATTTTTCCTATTACAATCTTGAAATGATAAAATTGTAGCAATAAAGAACAGATCAGCGGTTGTCAGGGTTTCGGGTTAGGGGAGGGTGTGACTAGGGAGGGTGTCGTGAGGGAGTTTCTCTGGGTGACAGCAGCGTCTGTACACCTGACGGTGGTGGTGGTAACAAGAATCTGTACATACCACCAAATGCCATACAGCTGTATACGGGGGGGGAAAAAAAGAGGATATAAACACTGGAGAAAGCAAATAAATTCCCCAGCACACCACAGTGCTGCTCCCACGCCAGCTTCCCGGCTTTGAGAGCACAACACTCTGGCTACAGAGACGCCACCGCCGGGAAGCCGGAAGAGGGGCCACGGGAATTCTCTCTGCGTCTTTGTAAATTCCCGTGAACCTAAAATTACTTCAAAATAAAGTTTTCAGAAGTGAAGGGATTTTAAACAACAGGAACTAAGAATACAGGCGGCATGCAGAGACGGTGAAAATAATGAAAGCTACCACGTGAACAGCCAACCTTTGGGGACGTTACACCCCATCGAGGGGGTTAAGGGCGGCTGAGGTCGCAGGAGCCTAAAGCGAGTTCTGCACCTGATGCACACCTACGCGGTGGCCGGCGGGCTGCCGGCTGCCTGCTTTGGTTGCAGGAGGGCGGGTCCGGTGCAACACAGAGGGAAGAGGGCAGGCTGTCTGCTCTCACATGGTTCCATAGGACTCCCAGAAATGACGGGGGCTGGGGGGCCAAGGATGAGGGTGAGCCAAGCAGCAGCTGCAGGCTCTCTGTGGTTTGGTCCCCAGGGCCTGGCAGGGCCACTCCCACGCCTGTGTCCTGTGTGGGCCACAGTGGCACTTCCCAAGGTCAGACCCTTGGCCCGGCCCATCAGTCCATCCTCAACCCCTAGTTCAGGACTTGGCACAGGGTGGGCATTTAACAGATACTCGATGGATCACAATAAGCTGTGGGTAAATGGATCCATGCACAGGAAGTGTGGAGCGCCCTCAAGTTAGAGATGAACCAGGTCACCTCTGTCCAAGGGAGACAGGAAACAGGTGGAGGAGCAGCCACCAGGTGGCTCATCAAGGAACCCCAAGACCTCTGCACAGCAGCCGGTGGGGTTCAAGGAGGGCCGCCACCAGCCTACCGAGGGGCCTGCGTCTTCTGTGCACAGAACGGGGCCTGGAGCGCAGACTCACAGGATACCTACAGCTGAGGGTTCCCCGTGGGAGAGGGAACCTGGCCCTGATGAACACCCAGGCCTGCGATGGCACAGTGCGTGACCACGGGTGAGGAGAGGCCACACCACCCAGGTCCGCACGAGTGCCTGAACCCCAGAGCCACAGCCTCAGAGACCCCTGCAGGGCCGGACACGCCTTCCCTCTGCGGCCGAGGCTTGGGGTGACTGGACAATGAGCTGAGGGAGGAGGGGCGGGAAAGGGCTCAGGCCTGAGCATCCCCCAGCTCGGGGCAGTGGGGTGAAAGGCCAGGCAGGAAGCCCCGGGGCCAGAGTGCCTGTGAGCAGCCAGGGCAGCGCCCGGCAGAGGTTAGTCCCGTCCTCTGTGAAACAGCCATGATGACAGAGCCTGTTTCTAGGATGAGCGTGAGGGCAGAGTGCGTCAACGCGGGCTTAGTGCTCCGAAAAGGGCAGCAGATGGAATGCTGGGCACACGGAACTGCCGTTGGCAGCGGCGGCGGCGCTCGCAGGAGCAGCTGCAATCACGGTGGCAGTGTTGGTATTGATTAGCCGTACCAGTATCAGTGGTACTGGTATTTTTATTTCCTGCAGTAGTAGCAGCCTTGCTTTGGTATGAAGGAGTGTTAGCAGCAGTGGTAGCAACAGTAGTGTTTTTTGTAGGAATCGCATGGGTGTGAGCAGTGGTGTAGTAACAGTGATGCTGGTATTAGTATTCATAGCAACACAGCACCAGCAGCAGCGGCAGCAGCATTGGTATTATTCGTACTAGTCGCAGCAGTATCATTATTACGACCTGCAAGTGTACTGGTGTTATCCTTCACAGTAACAGTTTGGTGTTAGTATTAGCAGCAGCAGCAGATGCAGTATTAGCAGCAGCAACAGCAGGGATACTGGTATTCTCAGCAGAGTAGCAGCCAGCCACTGTCCTTGCTTCCCCTACAGGTTCCCCAGGGCCTGGCACCAGGGACATCCACCGCGTTCTGAGGGGTGTTGGGAGCAGGAGGCCCACGGGCAGCAGTGACGGGGGAGACCCAGCTTGCCTGAGCCCCCTCCCACAGTCCCCTCGCCCACCTGGGTTCATGCACAGGAGATTCCATGCCCTCCTGTGACACAAAGTCACTCCATTCTTGAAGTCCGAGAAACGCCCCCAGGCTCCCAGCTGCCGCCTCCTCCCGGACGGTGTTTCTCCTCCAAGGGGTCAGCAGATAGGGCCAGTGGTTCCCCATTCACAAGGGACCCATCCCCAGGACCCAGACACCTCCCACCAGGCTCCACCTATGACACTGGGGGTCACATTTCAAAGGGGCCAGTGCCTCGGTCGTGTGCAGCCCACCAAAGGCAAAGCTAAAGCTTCCGGTTTCCCAGGATCAGCAGGGCGCCATCCCCTCCACATCTCCTGTTGAAATGTGACCTCCAGTGTTGGATGCGGGGCCCGGCAGGAGGTGTCTGGGTTCTGGGGTTGGATCCCTCATGAACAGCTTGGCGCCGTCCTTGCCATAATGAGCAGGCTAAGTTCACACAAAGTCTGGGTGTTGAAAAGAGCCTGGCACCTCCCATACCCTCCTGCTCTCAGCACACGACACGCCTGCTCCCTCTTCGCCTTCTGCCATGATTGTAAGCTTCCCAAGGCCTCCTCAGAAGCCAGCACGCCGTCTGTACAGCCTGCAGGACCATCAGCCAGTGACTCCTTCATAAACTACCTTCACAAATGGCCCAGCCTCAGGCATTCCTTTAGAGCAAGAACAGCCTGACACACCCAGGGAATTTTCAATTTACCAGAAAAGCTCACATTTTAAACACTGGTGAGCATTTAAAGGCTCATCAGCAGCCTGGGCTGACAGGCATGTCTAGAGATGGCTGCAGGCTGTGGCTGCTGGCCGTGGTGCTGCTCTGCACGACAGCATGGTGGCACTCCCGCATCAGCAGGTTGGGTGTGTGGGGGACCAGGTTGGATCAAATATCTCCTGGCCCTGTAGATGCCCCAGTTGTACCCACATAAGCCTCCGACCCACAGGACGATCCCTCACTTGCTCCTGGGCCTGGGGGACTCTGGAACCTAGAATTTGCAACCCTCGGTGCCTACATCCACCTGGGCATTGAGCACGTACTTACAGACATGCTGCGCAATACGTTGCCATAATTGAGAATCCCCCCCCAGGGTTGGCCAGTGCAGACACCAGGAAGGCTGCGCTGCCACAAGCCTGGAGACTGCTGCTCCAAGGATGCCTGCCTGACTGCGTCTCCACCGAGGCCCCAGGCACGCTACTCGGCATGACCAGTATCAGGAAAAATAAACAGTAGAATTATTGGCTTTTTCCTAAGCATAAGGGATGGGAGGAACGGGCATTCGTTGGTTAAAGTGAAGCTATGTCACCCAGCTCACACATCTTAGCACTGCCCCACCTTTGAACGAGCAGGGCGTAGACTAGTGAGGCCCTGCTCCTGCGGTCTCAGGGATGGTGCTCAGAGCTGGGTCTCCAGCCAGTCCTGTGTGCGGACACTGATTTGAGGAGTCTGGTTGCCCTCGCCCCTGTCCAGCTGACATGCTTTCCCCGAATGAGCGCCGTGGGGCCAACGTGCAAGCATCCTCCTCGCAGTGCAGAGCGCTGGCACCACGTGGAGCTCACAGGCCAGGCATGGAATGTACCCTCTCGTGCCTGCTTGTCCATAAGCACGTGCTCAGTAAATGCTTGTCTGATGGGAGAATCTGCTGTGAGACTCGCTTTCCTTGTAACCTACACTGAAGGTGTGGAACAGGGGCACAGCCTCCCTCACCTCAAATTCCTACCAAGGAGAACCTAAGAGTCGTGCCCGTCCACACCCAGCTTGTTTGCACCTTTCCTTTCAGCTCCTCGCCTGAGCACAACTCCCTGGCTTCTTGGCAGCAGCCGAAGGCTCTCATGACTGCCAGGGGGGTCCCTGCTGGGGCTAAGAGCTTCCAATTGCCTGTGGGGAGGAATTGCCAGCAGAAGCCACTTCCAAAGCGTGCTGAGAGAAAAGAGCAACCCGTGGTCCTACCCCAGGCAGGCACATTTACACCTCAATGTTTATTTCCGGATACAGAGTGCTGTCCTATCTGGGTTTGGGACTGGGTGTGGGTGTCACCCTGGCTGCAGGGATGCAGGGACACACCCAGCCACATGGTGCTGGCTCCTCCCCATCCCGAGGCCACCTACAGGCGCTAGGGCCTGCAGGGCACTGCTCAGAAGCAACTGAGTCCAGACCAGGCAGGAACAGATGGCACAGTCATCAGGCAAATCAACTATAATTGGAACAAACAGCAGAGGCTTGCAAATGTGGATGTGGCTATTTCTAAAGACAAGGGGGAAGCATCCAAAGACACCCCCGCAGCTCTCCCGGCTCCTGGCTCAGTGCCCTCCTCTGGCTTCCCGGCCTCTGTGAAGAGGGGTGATAAGCAGGCACTGTGCTGGCGGCTGGCATCCAAACGGGGTAGTTCTGAGAGCAAGGGGCCCGATGCATAATCACTCCAGAATCACAGGCAGAACCCAGGGACGGTCCAGGCTCACTGGGTCGTTTGACTTAGTGTCAGAGGCATTCAAACCACAGCGACTCCATCTTGAATAGGGGCTGGGAGAGATGAGGCTGAGACCTACTGGGCTGCAATCCCAGATGGTGAAGGTGTTCTGAGTCACAGGATGAGAGAGGAGGTCAGCACAAGATACAGGTCACAAAGACCCTGCTAATAAAACAGGATGCAGTAAAGGAGCCACCAAGACCCACCAAAACCAAGATGGCAATGAGAGTGACCTCTGGTCATCCTCACAGCACATTATGCGCTCATTACAATGCGTTGGCTGCTAAAAGACACTCCCCCCAGCGCCATGACAGCTTACAGATGCCATGGCAACATCAGGAAGTTACCCCACATGGTCTGAAAAGAGTGGAGCCCTCAGTTCTGGGAACTGTCCACCCCTTCCCCCCCACAAAAACTCCTGAACCATCTACGCCTTGTCCAGCACATAATCAAGAAATAACCACGAATAGCCCACACTGCTGCTCTGCCTACGGAGTGGCCAACCGTTCATTTCTTTACTTCTCTCACACACTGGCTTTCCCTTTCCTCTACGGACTCACCCAAATTCTTTCTTGTGCAAGCTCCAAGAACCCTCTCCTGGGGTCTGGATGGAGGCTGCTTTCCAGTAACATCAGGAACAATCTGGAAACAAATTGTCCCCTGTGCTGTCTTTATGTGATTTCATTGCTCACTGGCTGAATACCCACTATGTGCCAGGCCCTATGTGATTTCATTGCTCACTGGCTGAATACCCACTATGTGCCAGGCCCTATGTGATTTCATTGTTCACTGGCTGAATACCTACTATGTGCCAGGCCCTCTGTGATTTCATTGTTCACTGGCTGAATACCCACTATGTGCCAGGCCCTATGTGATTTCATTGTTCACTGGCTGAATACCTACTATGTGCCAGGCCCTATGTGATTTCATTGCTCACTGACTGAATACCCACTATGTGCCAGGCCCTATGTGATTTCATTGCTCACTGGCTGAATACCCACTATGTGCCAGGCCCTATGTGAGTTCATTGCTCACTGGCTGAATACCTACTATGTGCCAGGCCCTCTGTGAGTTCATTGTTCACTGGCTGAATACCCACTATGTGCCAGGCCCTATGTGATTTCATTGTTCACTGGCTGAATACCTACTATGTGCCAGGCCCTATGTGATTTCATTGATCGGCTGAATACCTACTATGTGCCAGGCCCTAGTGAGTTCACTGATCATCGGCTGAATACCTACTACATGCCAGGCCCTATGTGATTTCATTGATCGGTTGAATACCTACTATGTGCCAGGCCCTATGTGATTTCATTGTTCACTGGCTGAATACCTACTATGTGCCAGGCCCTAGTGAGTTCATTGATCATCGGCTGAATACCTACTACATGCCAGGCCCTATGTGATTTCATTGATCGGTTGAATACCTACTATGTGCCAGGCCCTATGTGATTTCATTGTTCACTGGTTGAATACCTACTATGTGCCAGGCCCTATGTGATTTCATTGTTCACTGGCTGAATACCTACTATGTGCCAGGCCCTATGTGATTTCATTGATTGGCTGAATACCTACTATGTGCCAGGCCCTATGTGATTTCATTGTTCACTGGCTGAATACCTACTACGTGCCAGGCCCTATGTGATTTCATTGTTCACTGGCTGAATACCTACTATGTGCCAGGCCCTGCCTGGGGGAGTCATGCATTGCTGGTGACTCAGAGAGACCTACCGGGTAAGTCGGTGTTAGGCCATTGCACCAGGGCAGAAGACGAGGCCAAGAGGAACTCACGGTCACACCCCCAGCGGGCAGCAGGACCTACCCAGGTCTCTCCGGCTGCCGTCTCTGAGTCTCTCTGCCCAGGGCCCACCTGAGCCCAAGCCTGCACCCTCACTCACCCACACATCCCCCCCAACACACTCACTGGCCCAGGGGTCACCCAGCCTCTGAACAAGAGCCAGGCAGGGCTGGTTCCCTGCAGGCCGAGCAGGTCGAGCAGGCCCAGCACCTGGGACCACAGCCCTTTACCTTCAGGGGCCCACAGACATGGTTCCACCTTAGTTTCCTTTAAAATCGGAAAAGAAGTGAAAAAGGGTGGTAAATACATAATGCATCCAACCATCCATCTTTATTCCACCCTAGATGCAAAATACAACTGTGAGGATTATTTTATGGAGGAAGGGATGACCCCTAAAGGCAAAGGCCCACAGCCCACAATCGTCCACTGTGGGCCTGAGGCCAGACCCCTGTGGGGAGGTGGACCCCAGCCTGCTCGGGAAGCAAGCACGCTGGCCACCCTGGAAGTCTCCCAGGGAGGAAAGAGGGCTGCTCAGGAAAAATAGCCGGGCTCCTCTGAGGCCAAGACGAACCAGGGCTGACGTCATCTGCGGTTCGATGCCTCACTCCAGGAGGAGATACCCAAGGCACTGTGGAGAGGAGAGGGACTCCCACGAGGGTGCCCTGAAGAATCACCACAGAGCTGCCGACATGCACATGTCAGGCCTCTGAGCCCAAGCCAAGCCATCGCATCCCCTGGGACTTGCACGTGTATGTATACATGCCCAGATGGCCTGAAGTAACTGAAGAATCACAAAAGAAGTGAAAATGGCCGGTCCTTGCCTTAAGTGATGACATTACCTTGTGAAAGTCCTTTTCCTGGCTCATCCTGGCTCAAAAAGCTCCCCCACTGAGCACCTTGTGACCCCCACTCCTGCCTGCCAGAGAACAACCCCCTTTGACTGTAATTTTCCTTTACCTACCCAAATCCTATAAAATAGCCCCACCCTTATCTCCCTTTGCTGACTCTTTTTTCGGACTCGGCCCACCTGCACCCAGGTGACTAAAAGCTTTATTGTTCACACAAAGCCTGTTTGGTGGTCTCTTCACACGGACACGCATGACAGCACACGCCAAACACACAGCACTGGCGCCGGCTCCTCACAATGTTCCCCTGACCAGGAAGCCCAGATCCCCACCTGTCAGCCCAGCCACATGATGACAAGCATGCCAGCCCCTAGACTTTCCTCAAAGCACCTGAGAGGGTGTTACCAGGCTGACTTCCTGCCTTCAGGGCCTGGCCCTGGCACTTGGGAGCTGTGTGTCCTCGGGTAAGTGGCTCATTGTCTCTGTGCCCCATTGCCTAATCAGCAAAATGAGGTGACAGAGAACCTCAGGCAGCGGTTTCAGGGGTTAAATATGACTGTACCTCTCAACGGCCTGGGGTAAAGCAACTTCCTGCATTCCTACCCCCTGCTACTGCTGAACACCCAGGGAAAAAAATCAGCGGGTGAAGGCGGCACGGCTGCTGCTCCCTCAGTCTGGAGCTGCCAGCACTGACTTACGATTCAGCCTACAGGCAGGACCAGGGCCGCCGTCCCCTCTGCCCCCACCCAGCATCCACAGGGAGGTCAGAGTCGAGCTGATGGGAGGCTGTGCTGTACAGAAGCCCATCGAAGGCCTGGATTCCGGAGCCAGACTCCTGGGGCTTGAATGGGATTCTGCTCATGACTGTCTGAGACCCTCGGGTGGGTCATTCATTCACCTGCCTGTGCCTTGGTTTCCCCCAGACATGAAGAAGATCAAGCAAAATGGGCATTATCTTGTAGATGTCTCAATGTGTCTCCAACGCACTCTCAGGACAGGGCCCAGCACAGGGCACCTGTTCGAGGTGGTGGTGCTGCTCTCAGTGTTTTCTTTTGCTTCTCTGTTTTGATTTGACTCTAAGTGCCAAAGAAATTACTTAACTCCTAGTAGCTGGAATCTCCCTGCTCTCAGGTTCTTAGGTTTACAAAAAGAGCTGTCTCGACAGGCAAGTTCCTAAAAACCTGTTCTATGTTTAAATCCTGATGCACATCTTTGCTAAACCCCAAAACCAGCCCAGGGTACTCCTTGGGCCTCAGGACTTCACGCAGCGCGACCAAGAAAAAAGACACTTCCCCGCTGCCACCAAAACCTCCTGGCCATTCATTCTTTAGAGAACAAGGCCTAGAAGTATCCCTGGCACTGGAGTTGTGTCTATGGGTACCATGAAAGGAAAATAAATCTCAGGACCCCACAATCATGAAGCCAAAGGGAAGCATCAAGCTGGGAACTGTGTCAGCAAACCTGCCTTTCATTTTATTTCTAAATAAGATAGCTGCAAAGATTAAAAAGCTACAAAGCTCCCTCACAATTTGCGTACAAAGAGATCCCTTGTGGGCCTCCAGATCTTTACCCTAAAACAGTTCTGTTGAATTTCACCCAGGCAATGTAAATTGATCATTTATCTCTACAGGGGTGGGACAAAAGAACTCAGCTCCTAACCCTCTGCTCACCCGAGACAAATGTGTATCTGGCTGTTTCTTCTGCCCTATTATTTATGCAAAAATGCAGACTCACTGAGCCAGACTAAGGCATAAATGATTATTCCTCTGCCTCCTTCTCACATGGAAATTGTGTATTCAGTGAAGGCCTCATCAGAGACTCAAAAGAATGCAACCCGTTGTCTCTTCTCTACCTATTGAAACCACCATTGCAAAGTTATAACTGAGACAGTGAAAGAGATCTGACCTAACTCCCTCCTGCTTCTAACCTCCAAGCTGTCCTTGTTCACTCCTGGGTGTAGGCTGAATGAACTCTGTGAGGAGCTTAGTGTCTAGTTTAGCTTTGAAACAAAGAAGATAACAGCCCTTTCCCAAAACAAGCCTCCTTCCCTGCCTGGAAATAAGATTGCCTTCGCAGGACTAACAAATTGGCCACAAGACTATAAACTATTGTTTAAGAGTCATGCAGCTAGAGGCCCGCAAGATTCTGACCCTCCCCAGATTGCTCCTGGAGACAACCTCACTATTGTAAAACCTAAGATCAGGTCTTGAGATATTTTGCAGCCCTGCCCTCTATGGATCTGGTCTGATCATCTGGTCTTGTGGCCCCCACCCAGGAAATGACTCAGTGCAAGAGGACAGCTTCGACTCCCTGTGATTTCACCTCCAACCCAACCAATCAGCACGCTCAACTCCCTGCCCCCTCGCCACCAAATTATCCTTAAAACCTCCAGTCTCCAGATTTTCAGGAAGACTGATTGAGTAGTCATAAAACTCTGGTTTCCCACACGGCCAGCTCTGTATGAATTACTCTTTCTCTATTGCAAGACCCGTGTTGATAAATTGGCTGTATCTAGGCAACGGGCAAGGTGAACCCACTAGGCAGTTACGCTATGACCCAGAAGCCTCCACTTCAAATGGTCTCACCTTTGCCGACCAAACCAATGGACACCTTACCCATACTGATGGCTCATGTCTCTCTAAAATGTATAAAAGCAAAGCTGAGCCCAGACGACCTTGGCCACATGTCATCAAGACCTCCCGAGGCTGGGTCACAGGTGCGTCCTGAACCGATTGGAACTCATCTCAGACGCCTTTGGGTCACCGTGTGCTCAGGGGTTTTATGTAACGTGTTCTGGAGTGTATCTTATCTAGGCGCTCTCTGTTGTATCTGGCTGAGCGTGGAAGCAGGTTGCTCTGCCCAGTGGAATGTTCTGTCTACAGAAAGTCACCAACATGCCCCATTCTCCAAGGACACAAACACCTAGACGTGAAACCCCCACTGCACACCACAGGTGGTTCTTTGATGGGTGAGTGGGCAGGACTTGACAGCCATGGTTTCTCAGTCAACAGCTGCAGTGTTGGGATCAGGTTCCCAAGGTGGACCCTGCAAAGGCCAAGGCTTCTCAGGGAACGCACTGCTGAAATTGCTCTCTGCCTCCCAGTAGCCGGCCTCACAGACTCCCTCAACAATGCTTCTCAGACCTCGGCGGCATGAGAAACATCTGGAAGGGTGATTACAGTCAACCTTGGGGCCCCTCCCTGAGGAGTTCAGATTCAGCAGGTGCGAGGCCGGGCCTGAGAAGCTGCTTTGCTCACGAGCTCCTGGGTGCTGCTGCTGCCCCAGGGAACCCACTTAGAGAACCACTTGTCCAGCAGTGGGAAAGGCCATTCCTTCCACGAACTCACCATCCAACTCAGAGGTGTAGAAAACTTTCAAAGGCCTGTCCGGCGGCGGGGGGGGGGGCGGGGGCAACCTAGCCTCTCCTCCACCCCAAGGGGAATAGCAAGGGGGTGGTCTGTGACAGAGAGGAGCACAGGCAGCCTCCCTGGCCCGTGGGAAGGAGCTTGCTGGCCGCACAACGCAGAGGCAGAACGGAAGGGTGTGATGCTCAGGTGTGCAGCGTGAATTCTGATGACCAGTAACTGAATTAACAGAATTCAGGGTTATCCGCTAGGCTCTCTCAACAACTCTGGCCCAAGGGTAGAATCAACCCACAATTTCTCTCCCCTGTGGTCATCTGAACCCCAGGACTGCTGTGCCAGCCTGAGAGTCACAGCCTTGGCGGGACGGGAAGAGCCATGTGTCTGGGCCTGCGCGTCACCTCAGCGAGCAACGCGTTGCATTTGACGCCCGGATGAGGGGGAGGCCCTGCTCGTGGAGCTCCTTGAAGCAGCTCCTCGGCTCCCCCAGGCTGAGGAACCCCAACCACCCCCCACCTGCGTCAGAAGCTGCAGTTCAGGAAGCAGAGGCAGGTCAGAGCAGGCCCAGGACTCATGGCCGCGTCCACTCACGGGAAAAGCATCGCCAAGCACGCCGGGCGGGGAAGATGCTATTCTCTAGAATACCTGCATGCTGTCCAAGGTGTTCTGCGCGAAGAGCAAAGCAAGACAGTTACAGAAAGACGCCATAAATAAAAGACGACACAATTCCCAGCACATCTGAATTGCCTTCTCTGTTTTTCGAACCAAAGCACGCTGCGTTGCGACCGTCACCATGTTTGAAAGCATGCACCACCAGCAGCACGGGGTGACAGGTGACGGCGGGATCGTGGAGGACCGGTCCCTCAGAGGCGGATTGAAGCCACACAGGGTCACGTCAATGGGCTCCGGGGCAACTGGGGAGAGGGAACTACCTTTTCTGCTAGGAGATGATGCAGATTAAAGTGCAGTGGATAACTCAGGCCAGGGAAAGTGAATTATTTTCCAGGGAGATAAATGGCCATTTGGAGGTCTGTTTCTGTTCTCCCAGGTTATATATTTTCCTATTTGCTATTCATCCCACTCCTCCCTCCAGATAGTTATTAACTAATGGAGGCTTTCAGAAAATCCATTTTAATATATAGGATGATAATGATGAAACCTTTTCCTGTGGGAGGAATAGACTTTAAAAGGCAACATAAGAGATGCACATAAGCCTGTTTTCAGTGGCTGCTGCTCCCCCGGGGACAAGGGACAAGGTCATTCCGAAGAAGGCAGCCTCATCCAATACTGGGAAACCGTGGCCTCTCTTAAGGGAACATTACCCGGAGGAGGCCACCCCAGGGCAGATCCACTCCTATGTAAATCTCTCCTTGTGGGGTGGTAAATTACACCATCCATGACTTCAGCAGGTGGGGGCCCCAGCTCACCACAGCCCATCCACTGTGCATGACGGATGCAGACAGCAGAGGCCTCAGGGGGACCCCACAGCCCTCCCCGTCTGCCTGGCTACTCAGTCCCAAGGAGGCTGGCACTGGACCAGGAGCCAGGGACAGGGGTGGGCACTCCCAACACGCCACTCATGCAGGTGGGACACAGTGGCCGTTTCCTTCCCAAGGCCAGTGGGAAACATCTCTGGGAGGCAGGAGAAGGTCACTCACGCAGCGTTTGCGAGGACCACACCCGGGGAAGTGCCTCGGATGGCGCTGAGGACTCTGATTCCCCAGGCCCTCCTTACTCTGATCCTACAAATGCCTCCCCAGCATGAGTGGCATACCTAAAAATGGTACCCCAGGGCAGTTCATCAGGGGCCAGGGCAGCCTCTGGAGGGGCCACCTGACTTTCTCCCTGGGGAAATCAATTCGCAAGCAAGCGAGTGAGCCATGCCCCCTTGCTTTCCGCCCAAGAGGAGCCAGCAGAGGACAGCAGACCACGTCTGAGACACACAAGTCTGGGTCTGCATGTGTGGTCAAGGGAAAGCTGCTTAACCTCTCTGTGCCTCAGTTTCCCTGTAAGAACGGACATCGACCTGGCACCTGTCGTACTGGTTGCTTGTGAGGCCGACATGAGAAGATGCATGAACAGCATCTAGTAACTGGTGCACCAGGCTCACTTCATAAACATCATCTATTATTTCTAGCAGGTATCAACGCAACTCTCCCCAGTGTCCCCCACCCCCGGGCAGAAAGCAGGGGCACGCTCCTTACCTCTAGCAGCCGCACTGCGCCTTCATGCTCCTTCTTAGCCTCAACCTGAGCCTTTTTTGAGGAAAAGAGAGAAAAAAGTAAATGTCCAAATGAGAAAGAAGATAATCGGATCAATGTCTGAATCACTGGGGGTGAGGGGTCATTCATTTTTATTCCTCTAATAGAGGAATTAAAATTATTCCTATTCGTTATTTATTTTAACTTTAATTGAGTTTCAGAAATACATGTGCAGGTTTGTTATACAGATAAATTGCACGTCCGAGAGGTCTGGTGCACAGATTATTTCTTCCCCCAGGTGGTAAACTGAGTAGCAGAAGTATCCCTCCAGTGCCTCTGACAGCACCTTCGTCTGCCCAGACGTCTGATGAACTGCTTTGGAAACAAAACCTAATCCTGCAGACTTGACCCCCAATCAGCTCTAGGTTCCCTGAGACCTCCCCAGGCCCTGGAGGAGGGGCTGGGGCTGGGTCCTGAGCACGCAACAGGTCTTGGCACCTGCAGCCTGTGGCAGGGCCACCCTCTTCAAAGCACTTGTGTCAAAGCCATCCGGATCCCACAGAATAAGTAACTTCACACATTTCACTACAGAAATGTCTTGGGATGGCTGCTGCCCGGGCAAAGGGCAGATTCAAACACAGCTGAAATGGAACACTGTTATTTCTTGTCCTCACAGGCCTGGAAGTCCCAGCAGCATCATGACGGTAAGGATCTGTCGCGTTTGCCTGCCTGGCTTCAATGCCCTCCTCTCCTGGGAAAAGCCTTTGGACTGGCTGGGGTCTGGCCCTCCCCTGTGCTAAGCACGGTTCTGGACCCTCAGCGACTGGTGACCTGGGTGGCATGGGGCCTACGGAGGGCAATGGGCCTCTGCCTGAGAATGCTGCAGGAGCGGGAGGCTCCTTTCTACTGGACTTTGGCTTGGGAGGAGGTGAGGCTGGAGCTGCTGTAGCCACTTTGCCACCAGGAGGGTCAGGGCTGGACTGGCCGGGGACCTCCACAGGGAAACCAAGGCTGAAGCTGATCCAGAGGAGGGCAGAGAGCAGCCCAGTCCTGGTGATATCAGGGAGGCCTTGGATTCTGCTGAGTCTGAGGCCAGTAGACTTGAGCCCTGGGTCCAGCCATATCCGAAGTCAAATTTTCAGGGATGGTACAAATACAATTTCCTGTCTGGGTTTTCTGTCACTCGAAACCAAGAGTGCTGATGAACATCATCCTCAACTGTGAAAGCAAGGGACACTTCCTGAAGTGTGGGACGCTGGAGGTCGGATTCCTGAGGCTGTGACGAGACCGAGGAGAAAAGACAAACTGGGCTCCCGCCTGCAGCACAGTCCACACTGTGCACCTCACACTGGCGCCAGCGTCTCCCAAACGTTCCCCGTGGAGCAGGAAAACGGGGATTTTTAAGACGCATGATTTTCTGACACCAGAGTGCAGCTACCTCTTAAAGCATGGGGCACGAATAAAGAATCCATATGCTACTCCGCGACTTACTTTGGAATTATCGGTTTCTAGAGAAATATTTCCTCTATGCCTGGAGAATAATTAGTGATGGACGATTCAACATCATAAATAAGCAAGTGAACATTATCTTCACAGCTTCTACTTCTCACTCGCCAAATCCCGTGGGCTGAAAAGAGGGAAGAGCTGGCTTCCCCAGCCAAGGGGAAGTCTGCCATTCCCCAGGCTAAAAATGAAAAGTCGTCTGAGGTTTCCATAGAGTTCATTCATGTGCGTTCCATTCTCACATCTTTCCAATGAGAGTTTCAAGAGCTGGGCAAGGGACTGGAACGCAGCACGTTAATTACACCATTCTCGAATTCAGCTCAACCGTTGAAGGCCGAAAACTGTTCCTTTCAAAGCGAAAACCAGCAAGAGCAACAATAAATAACAAAATAGAAAAAGAGACAAGCAAGCAGGGAACATACAGGGATTATATAAATGATGCCACCATTGACTCAGTTGAATCAAAGATAGTTTTAAACTGGCAGGATATAAAAAAAAAAAAAAAAAAAAAAATTCCAGCAGGCTGTTAAAACTCAGCCAAGCTGGCAGTACAACTTCGTTTCCAGCTTCAGATGAAAACCAGTGCATTTTTGCAGGCTACTTGCAAGCTGGGCCATTTGGGCAATCAGAATAGACTGTTAAAATTGGCAGCACTGAGTTCTTACAAAATCCAAGCGACAGCTTAAGCTAGGCTCATTTAGGGGCCAACACAGGGAACGTGCGACCTTTACGGAGAGTGGTTCCTGCAGAGCAGGGAGACTGGAGCTCCTGATGCTGGAGGAAGAAGCCTGAGGACCAGGCCTGTTACCCAGAGGATCCGCTATCCGGGAGGGTGGGCAGGCCCTGCAGCAGCAGCAGCAGCAGCGTCCAGGGAGACGGCGCTCGCAGAAGGGAGGGCACATTCCCCGTGGCCGAAGTGCTGGGCATCTAGCTGGGTTGGATGCGGCACAGAGCAATAAGCCGTCCAGGCCCCTGGCGACTGTGGCGGGACAACAGGCGTTGGCTTAGATGGAGCAGAGTGAGGGGCCTCCGTGGGTGTTATATTAGCTCTGCAGAAAAGTCAGTGAAACTCACGGAACTATGCCGAGGGCTGCAAGGACCCTCAAATCACGAGTTCTGCAGAGCTGAGGGCTGATGGACATTTTCTAATACTCCAGGAGCACACAGGATTGGGGCAGACGCCGCCTGAAATTAACACAGAGGGTCAGCTATGACCCACCCCAGCCATCCACACACAACTGAGGCCAGCACAGCAAATTCAGTCAAAGCATTAACTATGCATCGTGTGGCAAGCTCAGCTTCTCTCAGTATCACATGTTTCAGTAATGGCCTTAAGACTGAAAGCGATCATCCTACCGGTAAGAGGAACTGTAGACCGAAGTAAAATCGGTCAAGTCTGCAGATGAATTATAAATAGGGAAAAGCCCTTTAGCTCACACCACTGGATCATCATAATTGCCACTTGTCACAGGACAAGACGTTCTTGTGTAGGACGTAACCTACACAAGAAACTGAAGGTCTGAAGCAACGGAACGCAGCCGGACTCCAGGCTGACCATGACCGTTCACCTGGAGAGGAATCTTCAGGGTTTCGGGATTGGGTCTCAAGTGGACCAAGGGCACATTAGCCTCAGCCTCCGTATCTGTAACATGGAGAAAACAACGGTGCCTCCATCCCACAGGTTACATGAGGGCTGACTGTTCATTGATTCACTCCGCGAGCTAAAACTGAGTGTTGACACCAATTTATCGTCGGTCATCTTATCCATGGGATTTTGACCCTACTGCCCCGACTGACGGAACCTCGCCACATCTCCAATTCCTTCTGTGCTGTTGAGCACCTCCGTCCATCCAGGATTTGCTGGGAGCTCCTAGGTGTCAGGCGATGTCCTATGCGTCCGATGCGCCTTTCACGGAGCTGAAGTGCCAGCAGGTGGAGGTGGGCAGTCGGCAAACCGCCACATGAGCAAGCAGGCAAGTTTTGGCATCAGTAAATGGGGCGACGTGCCCTCTGTCTGGGCATGGAGTGGCGTCTGGTCTGAGGGAGACTCAATGAGAGAAATGAACCAGTTTTGCAACAACCCAGGGACCAGGCATTGTCGATGAGGGTCCCCGAGAGGGAACTGGCTTTGGCACGGTCCAGGGAGAGGAGGGAGCAGCTGCAGCGTGGGGAGCAGCAGAGGTGGTTCGGCTCAAAGGAGGCCATGCCTGCACTCTGGGTCCCAGTCCGGACATGCTGCACCAGCGGATTTGTGCCCAGAGTCGTTTCTACCATCGTTGTGGCCATTCACAGCCTGTTCTCACACCGCCCCACTCCTTGCTGTGTTGCTGGGACTTTGCTGACACGAGATGCTCCGTAAGCGTCTGCTGAGTGAATGGAGTGAATGGACGCAGGGATTTGTGAATGAGCTCTTGCTCCCAGTCTCCAGGAAGCACACGTCTCCCGGGAGAGCCTGTGGTTGCCAGCAGACAGCATGGGTCCTGGCTTGGCTGCCTTTTGCCTTTTTAAACTGTGTCTCTGCTCAGCTCCCAGAGATGAGGGCTGCAGCGTGAGCTCAGGATCCCTGGCTTCTGGGAGGAGAGCCCTGGGCAGTTTCATCACTCATTCATCATTCACCCATGCATTTATTTCTCCGATTTAACAAATGCTTTCCCTTTCACATGACCTCACATGCTTCTCCCGACCACCATGCGGGGCAGGAGGACAGGTGGAGCTGCCTGGGAGAAAGGTGCCCCTGGACAAGGTGCTGGGATGTGGGTCCGACATCAGACGCCTGAATGTCCAGCACCTTCTCAGGGGTGGTCAGGTCTGGAGGTGAGGCTGATCCCACAAAGGAATCTCCAAGTACCGCAAAATATGGCAAAATGCACCAGTATTTCAGGAAAAATAAACTCCTGCCTCACATTGCACATCAAGAAAAACAACATTATAGGATCGAGGAAGCCGAGGATGAAAGCACAAAGAGGCAGGGAGGAGACCCCCAGACGGTGGGGAGGGGCATTTCCGGGACCCGGACTGAAGGGAGAGGCTCCAGGCAGGTGTCTCCAAGGGGAAAATGGAATCAGAAGTTCCCCAGAGGACGGAGACTTTCCTGAGAGGAATTTTACAGCTCCAGCAGGGAACGGGCGAGCCGAGGAATGATGGGTACACAGATAAGGAAGACAACAAGTAAATAAAAAAGGCAATCAGCTCCAGGGAGAGGAAGAGCTGTACAGAAACGGGAAATGCTGCGGTTACAGGAGCTCAGGGAGTTCAGCAGAAGTGTAGGTGCCGGTGAGGACACAGGGGAGTTCCACGTGGGACGTGGCGTCCGAGGCCACCCGAGCAGTGGTGTCAAGCAGAGAGTGAGTAAGGGAATTGGGGCGCAGTGGCGTCGTCTGGCTTCCAGGTCTAAATCCGGGAGTTACCACCATGCAGAGGTGGTGCTGAAACCCACACATCTCCTCGAGGGCACGAGACAGTGAGTGGAGACTGAAAGGGATGCGGCTTGAGGACTGAGTCTTGGGGTCACCTGTGATGTGTAGGGGGGTTGGTGTGCAGAAGGAAACCAGGAGAGGGTGGTGTCCTTGGAGGCCATAAGCTCAAACTGGGCCCCCGGGTCAAAGAAAATAAGGACAGACGACTGCCCACTGGACTGTAAGCCCACACATGGGTGACATTAACAAAAGCCACCTGCTGAGGGTGGGGTCCCGTGACGGCAGGTTCAGGAAAGAGCTGGGGCTGCAGAAAGACAGAAGGGGTTGCTTCTTTGAGACGCCTCCACGGCACCCTCATCAGAATCATCTTTGGGCCTTGGATCAAAGACGACTGGTGACTTTTATCTTGGTAGGGAGATGAGGGCCAGTCTTCAGCTGATCCATGCCTCATGGTGGAGGCACCACTGCCTGGTGGGGCAAGCGCTCCAGCTCTGTGCCTCAGGCCCAAATTCAACCCCTGTCCCGTCCCTGGCTGCACCCCAGCCACCCGGCCTTCCTCCTCTTCCCTGGATACTCTGGGCTGGTTCCCAAGGGGACCCGTGTGTGCACTGCTCCCTAATCCTCGCACACTCCCGCCCCAGCCCTCGGCGTGGTGGGCGTCATCTGCTCCTTGAACTGTCACCTGTATCTAAAGTCACGGCCCCGTCAATCTGCCACTCCATCCTCTCAACTCCCTTCACTCCTCGCCATCATCTGGGCTTACTCGCGTTTTCATTGACTTGTTCACCTTTCTTTTTTAGCCTGAGAGGGCAGAGCTGTGTCCCACTCGCGGCTGTGTTCCTGCTTCTGGAACAGCAGCTGAGTGGCTGCTTGGAGGGGCAGACGGCCGACACTTGGTGAATGACAGCACGAGGGAGCCGGTCACAAGTGCAGCGCAATGACCACCCACGGCGGAAACTGAACGCGAAGATGCACTCCAGAAAGAAGTCCCGGATCTCATTCCACTCAAGAGTTGGCCTTTCTCTTCTCACGCTAAAAACTACATCAAAGCCTCTAGAAATTACAAAATTGGCCCATTCATATTTCATCCAGTTTCTCTCCCTCTGCCCCCCGCCCCACTGATGAAGCATCAGTGTATCCAAAATCGAGACAACGGTGAGTCCCAAGGATAAAGAGCTCCAAGAGAATGGGACAGTACACAAAAGAGATCACGGATGCAGAATAACGGAGTCGGTTCCAGGTCATTCTCCTTGGCATCAAATGCTTAATAAATATAACTCCAGGCTCCTAGAGAATGTTCTGTTGAGAGGAGACATCCTGTCCCTTCCTGGACAGTCTCTGTGCTTCTACAGACTGATTATCTGTCTCAGACGGTCCCCGCCTGGGGACGTGGCTTCTGGAGTGGCAATGAATGAATGCAGCTACCATCAGGTGTCGCCCAGCCACGGGAAAGGTCCTTGAGACATGGCAGGAGAAGATAAGAGTAATATTCCTGCCTGTGTCCCAGCAATATCCCTTGCGGATAACATCTAATGAAATATTGCTGCTCCGGATACCTGCCACCTTATTATGACAGGTAATAAGGGCTGTGAAGGTCCCATCAGCGCTGGCTTAATGAAATCTATCCTTAATACAATCTCGTGCTAAATGATTAGAGAAATGGCATCAGAACTTATCTACCTGTTCCAACAAGCTCTGCTAACAAACTCTGGAGAAGAAACACTGCTCTGACAGATTCCTATCGCCATCCAGGCTGGGTGAATGACTGTGAGTCCTTTATTTTGAGATCCAAGGCCTGGAGACGCTGTCAGATGGGTGGAGGGGCCACAGAGGGCAGAGGAGTGGCCCATCCCAGCCGGCGCCGGGCGGGAGGCTGCAGACCAGCCAGCTGCACTCTGGCCATAGGGGTGGCTGCCCTGCCGGGAGGAGAGGGCAGGACTGGGTGGGGACACTGGGGTCCGGAAGGAAATGAGATGAGAACTGTTCACAAGTCCCCACCTTCTGATTTCTTCCTGGGGGCACCCCAAGCCCATAGGCTCCAGGAGTACCACCCTCCTAGCTATTTGGCTAGAGACAGCAGGACCGTGGCTGAGGCCTGGAGTGGGGGTGAGGTTACCTGTCTCAACCCCCAGACCCATCACAGGTGCCCAGGAGGTAAAAATCCCAAATCACTCAGTCCTTCCTTCCCTCCTTCCCTGGTGCCTCTCTCCTTTCTCTCCTGATTTCTTTTCCTTTCCGTCTTATCTTCCCTTTTTCCTCTCTTACTGGGATCATGCTATAAATACTGCTCTGCAATTCAGTTTTCTCACTTGATAACACGTCATGCAAACAGCCTCAAGACAGCAGAATCACACCACCATGATCCTTTTCACTGACATCACATGGCGCCTGGTGTGGCTGGATCACGGTGCACACGCCATCACCCTTAGGTGGGCATCAGTTGGGTCCAATCCCCATCCCCACTGCCACACAGCAGCACTGCAAGAAAACAGAACTCCTTTTGAACTGGTTCCTGTATTCCTTGCAGGGCGTCCAGGATGGAGGTCCAGGATGGAGGTGGCAGGGTCACCCTCTGTGTGCACTTTTAGTTTAAACAGATGCTGCACGTTGCTTTTCCCGGAAGTGGAAGCAATTCACACCCTGCCAGCCATCTCTATGCATGTGCTTTTCCCTACAACCTCACCAGCATCAGAGGTTAGAACTTTGCATCCGCTTTTGCTTTAGAAAACATGAACACAGGTCTACTTAAGAAACACCAGAGCAGGAAAGCAGAAATGACTCTGAATCCTTCTGTGCAAGGAGAGAGAGGAAGAGGCCTGGGAGCCGGGGCTGCAGGTCGGCCGTTCCACCACACCGGGAATCCCCGGCCCACCCGCGGACTCCTTGCCTCACACGCCGCACCCGGCTGCCTGTCACTTACCTTCTGCAGAAGGTCAATTTCCTGCTGCTTGGCGCTGAGAACAGCCAGGGCCTGCTCATGCTCCAACTCCAGCTGCTGCCGCCGTTCAGCCGCCTCTCGCATATGCTGTGGGGACAGAGAGAGGCCTGGCTGAGCAGGGCAGCCTGTGCCCACGGGCGTGCATCCTATACCCTGCACCGAGCGGGCTCTGACTCAGCCCAGTCACTCCAGACCAGCCCTTCGCCACCCCGCGGGGCACCCACCTCCGTGCTTCCAGAGGCGCCCCTCCCGATGGGGGAGCCGTGACATGAACAAGCCCTCCACCTGCCACTTCTCCTCCTCAGGTTCCGAATGCAGCCAGCATTTGAGCAGAACCCTGTTCTCTTGCAAAGGTGACTTTCCTCTTTTTGCTTGTTTTGAAAAACTTAATCTCCCTCCTCTGCCTTTTTTGCCCAGGTCCTTTGTATGTAACAGCAAAGGCTTACTGATGTTGTCCTATGTGCCCAGCACTGGTTCAAGGTTTTATCTGCATTTAAGTCATATATCCCCATCATAAGCCTATGAGGTAGGTTCTGTAAGTAGCCTCATTCTACAGAGAGGGAAACTGAGGCACAGGAAGTCATCTTTGCCATCACACAGCTGGGAAGTGGACACCCGTTCGGAATGCAAACCCAGAGTCCACACCCTCCCGGGTGCTTCCAAACCCCAGGCTCTGGTCCTGACTGCCGACTCCGGTGAACCAGAGCACTCAGACCCAGGAGTCCAAATTCCTTCACCTACCCTCTCTGGAAAGGTTGCAAGGTGGCCCCCATCGGCCAGGCCCATTTTCTGGAGCAGAGAGCAGGAGCCGTATTCCTGGCTCTGTCCCTTCCTCCTGACAATCTGTCTGTCCTGCTTGGAGGGACAGCGCTACATCCCCAGTGCCAGGGTTTGACTCTCACCTACTCGCCCTCGGTGTGCCCGTCCCTCCCCTCTGACAGGTCTCATGGGCCCAGAGTCACCATTGCATGGGAAATGACATGGGGTAGAAAAGGCTACAGCAGGCGGGCAGTCACACTGGGAACAGTCACAGAAAATATTTCCTGGGCCCCCCAAGCCACTCCTGGGGGCTTGGACAACCAGCTACAAAATGCTGCAATTTCACTGTCATTTCCTTTCATTCATATGTGTGTGTGTGTGTGTGTGTGTGTGTGTGTGTGTGTGTGTGTGTGTGTGGTGACTTCGTGGTCAACATTTTAAAATCTGGGTCTTTTATATAAAAGTCCAGATTCTTTCAAAAATGGGAAGAGTTGGCCACGCATGCCTCCAGAAAAGGACTGAGAAGGGAGTGGGAGCTGCCCCTTCTGAGGGCGCACACCCCCGATGGCCGCTGCCCCACGGACTTGCCCCCCTGCATCCCCCGACATCCGAGGGCCACACAGATGACCCAGGTCCTGAAGCAAGCGGGTGCCTTGGCCCAGCGGGGCATGGGGAACTTCCCTCCTGGGCTGGAACTGGTTGGTCATTTATTCATTATTTTAATGTATTTATTATTTTACAATTCTATTGATTTTTAATCTTTTACTCATTTTTATTTATTTTTTATTTTTATTTCTTTGAGATGGAGTCTTGCTCTGTCACCCAGGCTGGAGTGCAGTGGCAGGATCTTGGCACATTGTAGCCTCTGCCTCCTGGATTCAAGCTGTTCTCGTGCCTCAGCCTCCCTACCAGCTGGGATTACAGGTGCCCACCACCATGCCTGGCTAATTTTTGTATTTTTAGTACAGATGGGGTTTCACCATGTTGGTCAGGCTGGTCTCAAACTCCTAACCTCAGGGGATCCACCTGCCTAGGCCTCCCAAAGTGCTGGGATTACAGGCATGAGCCACCGTGCCCTACCACCTTTTACTCATTTTTATTTAGTTTCGGAGTCTTAAAGGCCTGTAGCCTTCGCAAGTCATGAGGTCGGACACAAAAGAAGGTTAGCGTGGTTTCCTGAGGCCGCTGCCGACTCAGCCTAAGCTGGAAAGAGGAGCCTGGCAGTGGGGAGGCGAGGGAGTCCCTGCTGAGACTGGCAGGTGGCGAGGGCAGGGGGCACCCAGGCTCTGGGGGAGGGGTGTGGGGCCCCGCAGGAAGAGGCAGACAGGCCGATTACAAAGGTAGCCCTACCTGCTGCCACCGAAAGCTCCTTTCTTCTGGGAAATACCTTGAAACGGAATCACTTTAACTGAGGATGGGGAAGGCCTCCACTTTTCATTCTGCAAAGCGCTGTGGTTGGTGGGATATTTTGTTTGTGTTTAAAAAGTGAAGTCCTCCTCCCGGTCGGTGTTTCAGGCCCGGAGGCCTCACATGCCGGTTCATCCACCTTTTTCAGCTGAATAACCTCGGCATCCTCTCTGCTGTCTCCAGAAGAGGCTTCCAGTGAACTCGGAAGCTGTAATTACCCTGCACCCCCACAGACATCTGGGGGTTTCACTGCTGCTATGGGAACTCTCACAAGAACCCGGGATCCTGAGGAAATGGAATTCCCCAGAACATGAACCAACCCCAGGAAACACGGACGCCGCAGTCAGTGGCCATCGCTGGTTCACGCTGGGGCCAGATGGGTCCCAGGGAAACACCGTGCTGGTATCTTCCCACGTTCACTCCAGTTCTGAGCCCGGGCAGGCCTGGCCCTCCCAGGAAGGAGCCCTGGGTATTCGCTGCACAGTCCTCCCGAGATCCACCTTGGCACAAGGCTCTCCCTGCCCTGCTGGGCCGTCAGCCTGTTTGGGCCTCGCCATTTCTAATGGTCTCTTTCCAAGAGCCTCGGCTTCCCCGCCGCCCGCCACCAGTTCACTGTGAGTGCAAACCAGCGGCACACATTGCAGGGTGTTTTTAGGAGGACGGGGACAAGCCACCAAGACGGACAAACCGACAAAGCCCTGAGAGATGCCAGGAATTCCCCGGGCTCCTGAGAAGCTCTGGGAACTCTTCCCCAAACCCTGCTGCCACGTTGGTGCAGTGTGGCTTTCCTCTGGGGTCGGCTTTCCCCATGAGGGTCCCGGAGGTCCTCAGGATGGCCAGTCTCTGCAGACCCGCATGAGGCCCTCCGTGTGGGGCTTCCAGCTGCAGACAGGACTATTTCTACTCCATTTATTCATTCATTGCTTCTCCTGGATATTCGTTCATCAGACTGACATTTATTGAGCACCTACTAGATGCCAAGAAGCTGGGGACACGGAACAGGACAACCATGTCTTCATGAGAGAACACCCCAAGGGTGGGGGCAGAGCATGAAGGCAGATGGATGAAATGAGAAGGGTCCGAGTGTGGCATGGAGGGGGCAGAAGCACCCAAATGACATCCGAGGTCCTGGACTTCCAGGAGTGGCCATTTCCTACATCCCAACACCTGCCTCAATCTGATATGAGGAGGAGATTTCAGCCACATTCCACCAGGAGAACTCACTCACTCACTCACTCAACAAATATTTAACAAGCACTATGTTTTGTGTCAGGCACCCTGCTGGATTCTGAAGGCTACAGCAACGCAAAACAACAGCAAAACAAAACCAGCTCTCTTGGAGCTCACATTCTGCAGGGGAGGGGACAGACCTCATCCAAATACACCAATTGCGTGTGTGGACACGGGTCAGCAGTCCTAAGCATGGTGACCGCGGGGTCAGGCGGTCCTAAGAACCGTGGGGTCGGGCGGTCCTAAGGGTTATGAACAAATAAAGCCCAGTTCACAAATGCATGCACCTACTATGCAGCCACAAAAATTGTAAAAAAATTAAATAAAAGGGGAAAAATAGAAAAAATAAACTGTTTAAAAATATACTTTTGGCCGGACCCGGTGGCTCAAGCCTGTAATCCCAGCACTTTGGGAAGCCAAGACGGGTGGATCATGAGGTCAGGAGATCAAGACCATCCTGGCTAACACGGTGAAACCCCATCTCTACTAAAAAATACAAAAAACTAGCCGGGCGAGGTGGCGGGCGCCTGTAGTCCCAGCTACTCGGGAGGCTGAGGCAGGAGAATGGCATAAACCCGGGAGGCGGAGCTTGCAGTGAGCTGAGATCCGGCCACTGCACTCCAGCCTGGGTGACAGAGCGAGACTCTGTCTCACAAAAAAAAAAAAAAAAAAAAAAAAAAAAAAAAAAATATATATATATATATATATATATATATATATATATATATATATATACACACACACACACACACTTTTATTTTTTATAATAAAAGGGGATGGGAGCTGCAGTCCAGCTGGGCGGTCTGGCCCATCAGCTGAGAGGGCCAGGGAAGCCCCCCACCAAGATGGTGCTAAACAATGGCCCAAACCAGAGACAGAGCCCCACGCAGCTGTGGGTGGAAGGCAGGACAGCACAGTGCCCAGAGCCCCCACCCTCACCTAGACACAGTGCCCGGAGCCCCCGTCCCCACCTGGACGCGGTGCCCAGAGCCCCTGTCCCCACCTGGACGCGGTGCCCGGAGCCCCCGTCCCCATCTAGACGCGGTGCCCGGAGCCCCTGTCCCCACCTGGACGCGGTGCCCGGAGCCCCTGCCCCCACCTAGATGTGTCCCTGAGCCATGCCACTAATAGGGGCTGCGAGGGCCTCTGCGGCTCCTGGAAAGCCCCCAAAGGTTCCCCCAGACACTGGCTCGCTGATGGACAATGTCCCGTGGAAAGGACGGACTGGAGAAGAAACGTCTCTACAGATTCTGCCGGTGATTGTCACTCAGGTGTCCTTGGCCAGAAGGAGCCCGACGCCCCCCGAGGTGGACCCCTGACCCCACGTCCCATCCCAGCTCAGAGCCCCTCGATGGGAAGTAAAGCGGCGTGCTGTCCCAGGGCCACCTGCCTGCCTCTCACACCCCACTGTGACACCCTGGCGTTCTCACTGTTTCCAGAGAGCAGACCAGTGCCCAGCTCCGGACCTTCGCACACGTTGCTCTCCCTGCCAGCCCGACTCTCGCCTTCCAGCCTTTGCCCAAATGCCACTTCACAGTGAAGCCTGGTGGCCGCCCAGCCCCTCCTGGACATGCCACGTTCTCCACCTGCCGTAGTTTCCTCCTGAGCACCCCCACCCCCAACACCCTGGCTGGCTCCCTTGCCTGCTGTGTTCCTCCCCCCCAGAATATGAGCAGGCACCTTGCCCCGCTGTGTCCCTGTCCCCACAACAGGTCACTCGGCACAAATGCCAAATCCTCACACTGCCACCCTCGTGGCCTCTCAGAGCTCAGTCCCACTGCTGTCCCCGCCACCCCCTTCTCCAGCTGCATGGGCCTCCTCGCAGCCCCTGGGGCTCTCCACACTCCCCACATCAGGCGCTGGCAGGGAAGGTTGGGGGAAAGGTGCTTCCAGCTTTTCACGTTAGCAAAAGCCATTAAAGAGCCTGAACACCTGGGCTCAAATACCAGCTCTGACACTGGCCCGCTGTGTGGCCTTAGAGTAGTTACTTAACTTCTCTGGTCTCCATGTTCTTCTTTTGGATTAATTTTTCAACACTATTCTTTTTCAATTAGTTAGTAATTAATGAAATAACTAATGTTAATTATTAATTAACACCTACTTCATAGAGGTGTTTTGAATTTTACCTGAGCTATAGTACCTGGCATCTATTAAGTTCTCTGTGTTATGTTTTAGTCCCAAGAGGAGAAACCCTTTCCCACTGGACGTGTATAGCCCTGTTGATGCCACTTAAACACCAGGGTGGGAGGGAGGGACTCACGGGGCAACCACGGCTGCACCAACAGGACGACAGACAGCTACAGCCGCATTGGTAAAATGACAGTGAGAAATCAGAATGTGGCCGCTGCCATTTATTAAGCACCTACTATATGCAGGGCACGATGGCTACCCAGGCACTGTCTCATTTAAGGCTGAGGGTTGGGTGGGTGCTGTGGTCACTGCTTCCCAGCAGAGCAATGGACTCAGGGAAGCTGAGCAAGGGCTGAAAGCCACAGCCGGAACACGGCCCATGAGAAGGTCGGAACTCATGGCCAGTCTGCTCCCAGCCACTGCCCCGCTTCTGGGTTGAAATGACTTACACCAGCCACTGTCATCTTGGAGCACTACGGGGGCCGGGGCCGAGGCCGAGAAGCAGCTTTTGACTCCCTCGTGGCCCACCTGGCCTGGGTGGCCGATTGTGCAGCTGCTTAATTCTGCCATTTGGGCTTAATTCTGGCTAATGTTGTGCTTCTCTTTATTTTGGAAGGGGGCACTGCCAAAGGCAGCCTGTATCATCTTTATTTAGCTCTGGGCAGGAAGTTGTTGGCGAGAGGGCACCACCTTCCCCGCCAGGACTCGCCAGGTAGATTCGCCAGGCACCGAAACAGCTCAGGGCGTGGTCCCGCGGCCTCAGAGTCGCCGAGGAGAAAGGGGTGGCAGATGGTGTGCTGGGCTCTTGCTTCGGGGTGCCAGTGAGACGAGGGTTTATAGATCAGATGGATGGAAACAAGTGCAGTGAAGAAGCCTTTGTATTTCTACGGTTAATGAGCCAAGTCCGTACGAAGCGGCTGTCACAAAGGTGTGAGTGGGAGAAGCACTCAGCCCTTGAGGACAGCCTCAGTTTCATCACAGATGCCATGGCTGGGAAGACAAGGTTTGCTGGGGCTTGTTTTGGCGTCAGCATCCATCTCTCCAAATCTTACCTGTTTCTGCAAAGCCCTCATCCCCCTCCAGCCACTGCCCACGTATCTGCTTCCCGTCTCAACAAAACTCCTTACAGGATGGGTTCTGCTCAGTCCCCTACGGCCGCCCCTCCCATGCGCTCTTCCAGCCCTTCCAGTCAGCCTCCCTCATGTCACTTGGCTGAGATTCTCCCAGTAAGGCAGCCGAGGAGTCCCTGCGGCCCGAGCCCATGGCTACTTTCCTGCCCTGACTGGACCAAATCCCTCAGCAGCACCTGACGCCAGGGCTGCTCCTCCTGGACATGCCCTGGACTCTGGCTCCCGTGGGCCGCACTGACCTGGTCTCCCTCCCTGACCTCCGCAATGACCTCCCGCTGATCTCTAAATCCTGGAGGGGCCCCGGCTCTATTTATACCGTTCCTTAGGTGATCTCAGCCAGCTTTGAGGTTATAATTGCCACGTAATTCCAAATGAACCCTTCATCCCCCCGCCCTCCCAACTCATACCCAACTGCCTACTCATTATCCCCACATGGATGGACGGGAGGAAGCTCAAATTTAGCCTGTCCGAAATAGAATTCTTGATTTTCTTCCTCAAACAAGTTCCCTCCCCAAGCTGTGCCATCTCAGCCAAGGACACCATCATCCCCTCAGCTCCTCCAGATGCAAAGCTGAGAGACATCCTTGATTTCCTGCTTCTCCAGAGCCACTGGCTGCACCAGAGATTGCCCCACAGCCATTCTCCTTCAACAGCACAAAGGCTGCCAACTGCACCGGGTACCAAA
Source organism: Macaca thibetana thibetana (assembly GCF_024542745.1). Lineage (NCBI taxonomy): Eukaryota > Metazoa > Chordata > Mammalia > Primates > Cercopithecidae > Macaca > Macaca thibetana. The sequence continues at coordinate 126,845,537 of NC_065588.1, forward strand.
TCCAGACTTCCGGCTGTAGCCAACAGGCTCCCCTGTGATCCAACCTCTTCTCTGCCCTCACCTCCCGCCTCTGCCCCTTCCTCACTGTGCTTTTGCCACACTGGCTTCTGCTCAGGTCCATGACCACGTCAAGGTCATCCCCAACTCCAGGTCTTAGCAAGTGCCACTCCTGCTGCCCAACATGCTTGTCCCTGCACCACCACATGGCCAGCGCTTCATGGCATGATGGGGTTTAGGATGTGTTCCCTCCAAACCTCGTGTTGAAATGTGATCCCTGTGTTGGAGGTGGAGCCTGGTGGGAGGTGTCTGGGTCATGGGGGCATAGCCCTCATGAATGGCTTGATGCCCTCCACATAGTGATAAGTGAGTTCTTACTCTGAGTTCACTGGAGAGCTGGTTGTTTAAGGGAGCCTGGCTCTGCCTCCCTGTCTCTTGCTACCTCGCTCACCATGTGGTACACCTGCTCCCACTTTGCCTTCTGCCATGTCTGGAAGCTTCCTGAGGCCTCACCAGAAGCTGCGCAGATGCTGGTGCCATGCTTGTACAGCCTGCAGACCTGTGAGACAAATATGCTTCTTTTCTTTACAAATTACCCAGTCTCAGGTATCTCCTTATAGCAACACAAAATGGACAAAGACGTGGCAAGTGTCCTGACCAGTGACCAGAGATTATTTTATTTACATGTTTATTTTATGTCATCCTTTCCATCCCACTCCCTACCCTTGTCCATGAGAACCACAGGATTACAGGACTTACTTCCCTGTCTGCTGGTGCACCCCCAGCCCAAAACAGCCTCTGACATGTGGTGAGGCAGAATCAATGATAGCAAAGGTGAGGCCTCTCACCTAGAACATCTTTCCCATGCCCCCAGCCCACACTCCCCCCTCTCCATCCCTCACAGCCTCCAGCTTGACTCTGCAGCAATGCTGTAACCTGCTTTGTACTATTCTGATTAATTTCATATAATTCTCACTTTCTCAACTGGACTAGAAATGGCTCCACTTCCGTGTGCACACTCCACAGGCAGCAGGAGTCTAATTCACATTTTCTAAGTGGAATTAAAGCAATGATTATGAGTGGAGGATCCATCCTGTGGCTGTCGGGAAACCAGACTTTAACACTTGAGGAGCCTAGAGAAGGTTGGATCCTCACTACCAAAGATTCCACATTTCACCAAACCCACAGTCAAAACTGTGAACCAGAGACATAAGCTGGTTCCCCTGGAGGCCATCGCACTGGCAGAGTTAGTCACGCAGCTATAATAAAACCTCTCTTGGAGATGGGCTTTGAGACTGAGGAGGGGAGAGTGAAGTGGATGGCGAAAAAAAATGTAAGCCAAAAATAGGAGAGATATTGGCTGCAAAGGCTGAAATTCGTGGTGTTAGGTGGATGGTGGGGGAAAAGATAGCTCGGTCAGGGGGTGGTGGGGGCCGTGAGTTTAATATTAGTGAGGTCTACAAAGTAACCAAAAACAGAGAAATAGACAAGGCTCACAAACACACGGACATGCTAAATATATCCATCCATCCTGGCATGAGGACATACTGATTCATTCTGCACAGCGTTACTTTTCTAAATGTAGCCAGTGTGCATGTCTCTGTTGAAACATCTATGGAAAAATCAGTGTTGCAAGGCTGAGATATTAATCAATGTTTCTTTCTATCACGGACCCTCTATTTCTCCTCCATTCCCCTCCCACTTCCCATCCTAAGGGCTCCTTTCTGTGCTCACTGCCTCGGGGAGGATGAGAGATGGATCAAGGAAGAGCAGAAACTGGGGACTCCCCTGGGCTTTGGTCTGCAGAGATACGGGGAATCAAGAAGACAGCGTGCAGAGGGGTTACTGTGAGAAACTGAGACCAGACTTCCCTTTTAATCTGCAGAAATACAATGCTTCACTAGAGGCAGACAGATTCGCTGAGAAGAACCAATGCATGTATAGACACTGGTGGATTCTGCAGAGACGGGCTCTTGGCTCTGCTTTCTGGAAAGTTCCAGAGAGGTGACTCCTAGAGAACTTACGGCTAGCATGGGGAGTTGAGCTTAAACATCCCTGGCAGGGATTTCTGAATGACCCTGGGATAGCTAAGAGCCCACATGAATGCAGACAACTAAACAATTAAATTCTTTCATGTCCTATATTTTACCATGTCGTCATGTAACTTTTACCTTTGTCTCTGAAATAATGGAAACAACTGGTAGACTGTGCTTTGCCTGCTTTTACAGCCTACATAAAAGCAACACGCATCGGATAGAATAGTGGGAATCTCAGCATGTGTACACTTGGATGAGGGCAGGATGGAATCCCATGACAACTTGGCTTTGGGTAACCCTGCACCCCAGCCTAGATCTCACCTTGGTATGCCAATCAACTGCCTCACGGCTCTCGGATCTACTCTCTCTCCTTCTCTTGTTTTGCTCAATATCAGAAAGAGCTAAACTTCCCAGACGCCTTCGCCCTCTGTTTCTGGGTGGTCAGTCAACAGGCAGCATTGGCGGGAGGGAAGCCAGGGATTTCTCCCTCTTTTTCTGCCTCCTAAGTTGTCTCTGGTAGTGGCTCCATTTCCTGTCCGTCTCTAATCCATGGTCTCTGCTCCTGACTGAGATTGCATCACCCCCATTGTCCCTTCAGCCTTAGAGGTGATGCCAGCTTCACAATGCAGCCATTTGGCTTATTAGCTCTTCCATCCCGTGTGTCACCAATCCCCTGTATTAATGTCCCTCCATTTGAAATACCTTGGCTGGCTCCTGCTTTTTGACTGAAGTCTGACTGGTAGACTGAAGGAAAAGGATGAAACCAACTCCAAATTGATGACACATTTCTATCCCTCTTTCAAAATGAGCGCCTTAAAAGTGAATTAAGCACTTTGGGAGGCCGAGGTGGGCAGATCACGAGGTCAGGAGATCGAGACCATCCTGGCCAACATGGTGAAACTCCGTCTCTATTAAAAATACAAAAAATTAGCCAGGCGTGGTGGCGGACACCTGTAGTTCCAGCTACTCCGGAGGCTGAGGCAGGGGAACTGCTTGAACCCGGGAGGCAGAGGTTACAGTGAGCTGAGATCCAGCCACTATACTCCAGCCTGGCGACAGAGCGAGACTCCATCTCAAAAAAAAAAAAAGGAAAGAAAAGAAAAAAAAGAAAAGTGAATTAAGTAATTTTGAGGGGGGTTGTTCTGTTTCAACAACTGTTTCTGTGTTGTCCCTTTCACTTGAGTTGTTATAACTAAATTCAAACCTGCTTCATAGACTTACTGTAACAATTTTAAGTTAAAAAAAAAAAAAACTCACTGAAATGTTGATTTTGCTACCTACCTACAAAGCAGAAAATAAATCTGTCCAGGAAAATGTACAATTTGATAATGTTTTTGTTTACTTACCTACAATTTAGCTTGGATTTTTTACTATCCCTTAGTTTGCTTGAAACTTTCCTATAAAAAAATAAACAGTTTTGATGCTTCTTCCCAAGTAGGAAAGCTTGTTCCAGTCCCAGCTGTCAGACAATCCTGGGCTGACAGCTACTTTAATGAATCGGCAGCAGAAGTATAAATTGGGGTACAGGGAGATGGGGGAGGGGATAGACGTGCTTGGTTTACCTCAAGAGTTATAGTATCACAGGGGTAAAGGCAGGTTTGGTAAGTTCCAGCTGCCATTTCTCTCCAAGGGCCAGGAAACAAGGTCCTAAGATAAAAGTCACTGGCCATAAATAACCTTATTCAAGGAAAATAACCTCGTCTGCAGGGCACCTGTGGTGTGAAGGCTGAGACCTGTGCGTTCAGCAACAGAACCAGCCAAGGTGGGGCTGCAGTAAACCTCTTGGCTTACCGGCCAGTCCACAGGACTAAAACAGAGGCCAAATGCCAACTCACCCTGGAACTCAGCCACACCATAAAAGGGGGAGATGTGGTCAGAGTTCAGTGGGAGGGTGGGGAGCAAAGTAGGAAACGGGCTGCACAGCAGGTCCCGAGCCCTGTGTGTGGCAACAATCCAAACCCACGTTAGTGTTTATCATAGGTCACCACCTACAACTGGTGGGAAAATGGTGTTCTTATTCCTGTATGCACACTGCTGGCAGTTTTCCCAGGGAACCTGCCTGAGACCCAGCCCGGCTCCAGACATCAGCCTCCACATGCTTACCTAAACACATCTGAAGATTACTAAGTTCTAGAAGTACTGTTATGCTAAGTACTGAACACATATCACCCATTTAATCTGCACAACAACCCTTGAAGCAGGCGATATTTTCATTCCCATTTACAGAGAAGGAAACCAAGGCCCAGAGAGGTTGAGTAACGTGTTCAAGTTTGCCCAGCTAGTAAAGGCTCAAGCCAGGATTTGCACCTAGCGAGCCCAGCTCACACTCTCTCCACTGTCTCGGCTCTCTGTTGTCTAAGAGGCCTCCTCCAGGACCTCTCTCATATTTGTGGGATGTGCTGATATTTGCTGGGACTCTCTGCAAGGAGTACACATGAGAACCTTTTCTGCAGTGCCCCAAAGTCACTCCGCCTCCTTCCTTCCAGAGTTCTCAGGCCACCATGCACACCGTGCCTCTGTCACACGGCTGGGGCACAGCCATCTGCACTTCTCCTCGGGGGCAACTGTACTTTCATTCGCACGACTTCCACAAGCAACTGGGATTCTCTCTGTTCCTGGGAGCACAAAGGGCTCAGGGACTCCCAAAGGGAGTCTGAAAACCCCACGTTTCGCCCAAAGACAGAATCCCACCACACCCTGACACCGGGCTTCCGCTTCCCCGCGCAGAGACCTTCCCAGGGCACACGCTGTCATTCATGGGGAGGCTTCATATCTGAAAAGGACTCAGGATTACACCACGGCCAAAAATGCCTGTCTGAAACACTCTGCCTGTGGCAGGATTTATTTTTAAAGCAGCGATATTTATAGCCGGCTGTCGACATTCACGCCAGCGCTTAAGCTGCCTACAAATGTCAGGGTGCCGCTTTCCCAGGGAAAATCTCGGATGTGACACGGAACGAACAAACCTGGAGCAAACTGAATTATCTCCTCAACGTCAGATCAAAGGTGGACTTGTCCTCTGCTTTGGATGCCACCTTGCCTGAGCGAAGAAATTAAGGAAAAAGCAATTTCCCCTAACAGGAGTTAACGGCGACACTTTGAATGTCACATTAGTGGGATCTGCTGTGCATGGTAGAAATAATGAAGCATTTATGTACACATGATTTCCTTTCACCCAGCACCTGGCGGAAAGAACGCAAGCACTCACAGAACCCACGTCTTCAAAAACGAGAAAGACAAGGTCTTTAAAGCTGTTTGTTTTCATGGCATCATGACTCTCTGCCCCAGCCACAGAAGTCACACTCATTCAGAATGAGAATGAATGTGGAAAACAGTCATGCGAATTCAGTGAAGTCTATTTCAGCCAAAGTATTTTAGTTTCTCAAACTGGGAAAAAAAGGATCGTTAGGAGTTCCTTTGGGAAAAAAAGAAAAAAAGAGAGAGAGAGATTTTCCTGAGTCTTAATTAGCCTTTGATCCTAAAGCCTCCCTCCTTCTCCTCTGGCCCTGATGAATCCCGGAGATGCGGGGGCGGCAGCACTCATCCCATGCTGCTTTGGGAGGGTTATTTTTCTCACACACAGTTTCTGTCATGCCCCAGTGGTTCCGGCTGTGAGCCCGCGATTTTGGCCAGCCAGGTGGAGGGGATCCTATCAGCTGGACCTGTGTTCAATGCCATTTCCAACGTGTACAGGCTTTGTGCCCTGGGGCGAGTTAGGTACCTCTGAACATCAGGTTTCACGTTTATTGAATGGCAGCAAAAAGCACCGTCCTTCCTAGGTTGTTGCAAGAATGAGATTAAATGTTAGATTCAAAGGGATCGGTACAGAGGCCAGGTGTGGCAGCTCACACCTGTAATCCCAGCACTTTGGGAGGCCGAGGTGGGTGGATTGCTTGAGTCCAGAAGTTTGAGACCAGCCTAGCAATATGGCAAAACCCCATATCTACTAAAAATACAAAAAATTTTCCAAGTGTGGTGGCAAACACCTGTAGTCCCAGCTTCTCAGGGGACTGGGGCTCAGGCAGGAGGATGGCTTGAGCCCAGGAGGTCAAGGCTGCAGTGAGCCTAGGAATGCACTGCACTCCAGCCTGGGTGAAAGAGTGAGATCCTATCTCAAAACAAAACAAAACAGTGATCTGCACAGGAATTATGTTTCATGTAAATATCACTAAGTTTTATTTAGGTCTGCCACTTTATGATTTGGCTTCTGTTAGTTCCCTCCCATTTTCATTATTTGATCTCCCCTTTCCTGCCTCTTTTTGTTTTTTGTTGTCTCTTTTTGTTCATTTTGTTTTGTTTTGTTTTTGAGATGGAGTCTCACTCTGTTGCCCAGGCTGGAGTGCAATGGCGCGATCTCGGCTCACTGCAACCTCCACCTCCTGGGTTCAAGCAATTCTCACACTTCAGCCTCCTTAGTAGCTGGGATTACAGGCGTGTATCACCACAGCTGGTTAATTTTTGTATTTTTAGTAGAGATGGGGTTTCACCATGTTGACCAGGCTGGTCCCAAACTCCTGACCTCAGGTGATCTGCACACCTCAGCCTGCTGGGATTACAGGCGGAAGCCACCACGCCCAGCCTGGTTTTCAATTTTAATGTATCCACAGAGTGCTGTTCTATATTCTGTGGAGTGCCATTCTATACTCTGCGGAGTGCCGTTCTATGTTCCGCAGAGTGCCGTTCGCAGAGTGCCGTTCTATGTTCCGCAGAGTGCCGTTCTATGTTCCGCGGAGTGCCGTTCTATGTTCCGGAGTGCCGTTCTATGTTCCGCGGAGTGCCGTTCTATGTTCCATGGAGTGCCGTTCTATGTTCCGGAGTGCCGTTCTATGTTCCATGGAGTGCCGTTCTATGTTCCATGGAGTGCCGTTCTATGTTCCGGAGTGCCGTTCTATGTTCCATGGAGTGCCGTTCTATGTTCCGCGGAGTGCCGTTCTATGTTCCGGAGTGCCGTTCTATGTTCCATGGAGTGCCGTTCTATGTTCCGCGGAGTGCCGTTCTATGTTCCGGAGTGCCGTTCTATGTTCCGCGGAGTGCCGTTCTATGTTCCGGAGTGCCGTTCTATGTTCCAGTGGAGTGCCGTTCTATGTTCCATGGAGTGCCGTTCTATGTTCCGGAGTGCCGTTCTATGTTCCATGGAGTGCCGTTCTATGTTCCGGAGTGCCGTTCTATGTTCCATGGAGTGCCGTTCTATGTTCCATGGAGTGCCGTTCTATGTTCCAGAGTGCCGTTCTATGTTCCATGGAGTGCCGTTCTCTGTTCCATGGAGTGCCGTTCTATGTTCCGCGGAGTGCCGTTCTATGCTCCAGCGGAGTGCCGTTCTGTGTTCCGGAGTGCCGTTCTGTGTTCTGGAGTGCCGTTCTATGTTCCGCAGAGTGCCGTTCTATGTTCCGCAGAGTGCCGTTCTATGTTCCGGAGTGCTGTTCTATGTTCCATGGAGTGCCGTTCTATGTTCCATGGAGTGCCGTTCTATGTTCTGGGATGGAGTGCCGTTCTATGTTCCGCGGAGTGCCGTTCTATGTTCCAGAGTGCCGTTCTATATTCCGCGGAGTGCCGTTCTATGTTCCGCGGAGTGCCGTTCTATGTTCCGGAGTGCCGTTCTATGTTCCATGGAGTGCCGTTCTATGTTCCGGAGTGCCGTTCTATATTCCGCGGAGTGCCGTTCTATGTTCTGGAGTGCCATTCTATGTTCCAGTGGAGTGCCGTTCTATGTTCCGCGGAGTGCCGTTCTATGTTCCAGTGGAGTGCCGTTCTATGTTTCCAGGGAGTGCCGTTCTATGTTCTGGAGTGCCGTTCTATGTTCGCGGGAGTGCCGTTCTATGTTCCATGGAGTGCCGTTCTATGTTCCGGAGTGCTGTTCTATGTTCCATGGAGTGCCGTTCTATGTTCCGGGGAGTGCCGTTCTATGTTCCGGGGAGTGCCGTTCTATGTTCTGGAGTGCCATTCTATGTTCCAGTGGAGTGCCGTTCTATGTTCCAGGGAGTGCCGTTCTATGTTCCACGGAGGGCTGTTCTATGTTCCAGTGGAGGGCTGTTCTATGTTCCCAGGGAAGGCTGTTCTATGTTCCGCGGAGGGCTGTTCTATGTTCCCAGGGGAGGGCTGTTCTATGTTCTGCGGAGGGCTGTTCTATGTTCCAGCGGAGGGCTGTTCTATGTTCCAGGGGAGGGCTGTTCTATGTTCCGGGGAGGGCTGTTCTATGTTCCGCGGAGGGCTGTTCTATGTTCCAGTGGAGGGCTGTTCTATGTTCCAGGGGAGGGCTGTTCTATGTTCCGGGGAGGGCTGTTCTATGTTCCAGGGGAGGGCTGTTCTATGTTCCGCGGAGGGCTGTTCTATGTTCCGGGGAGGGCTGTTCTATGTTCCAGGGAGGGCTGTTCTATGTTCCGGGGAGGGCTGTTCTATGTTCCGGGGAGGGCTGTTCTATGTTCCGGGGAGGGCTGTTCTATGTTCCGGGGAGGGCTGTTCTATGTTCCAGTGAAGGGCTGTTCTATGTTCCGGGGAGGGCTGTTCTATGTTCCAGTGGAGGGCTGTTCTATGTTCCGGGAGGGCTGTTCTATGTTCCGCGGAGGGCTGTTCTATGTTCCGCGGAGGGCTGTTCTATGTTCCGGGGAGGGCTGTTCTATGTTCCGGGGAGGGCTGTTCTATGTTCCCGGGAGGGCTGTTCTATGTTCCGTGGAGGGCTGTTCTATGTTCCAGAGGAGGGCTGTTCTATGTTCTGGGGAGTGCTGTTCTATATGTTTTTATGTCACACTCAGTGGTTGCCCCAGGGAATTCAAAATACATATTTAAATTTAAATAATCTACTCAGAATTAAAACTTGCCCTTCCAAGTGGAATTCTTACATGTTCCATCTATATAACTGAAACCCCGTCAGAGTGTTCTACGTTTTCTTTGAAGCATCATTTACGTATATGAAAGAGCCTACGAGGAGAAAAACAGCCTGGTCTAGCCTGTTACATTTGCCCAGATATCCGCCCTTTCTGCTGCTCTCCTCTGTACAGTGTTTCCTGAGCACCAGCTGCGTCCAGGTGGCCCGACAGGCGTTGGAGACACGGTGGACACAAAGCTGAGAGGCCCCGGCTTGTGGGGGGCTGACATCCCAGTGGGAAAGACAAGCATCGCTCGGGTGAGGATATAAAAATACAAGCTTGTGACAGATGGGTAAACCGAGGCTCACGGAGATGACTCAGCCCCTTGTGAGTACATCCCACACTCTGGGACAGAACACTCATTCTGTATCACTGCGCTGGGGACAGGGACAGAACGACTCAGAAGGACAGACCCTGCACTGGCCCTCCTGGAGCCCACTCCAGACTCCAGCAAGCATCAGGCCTGGAAGTCGGCACCTCCCCGCCACCATGGTTCTCCCTGCACTGCTCTGCCGCTGCCTCCACACCACAGTAAGACGGTGGATGCAAACGTGCTTTGAAAGTGCAAAGTAGGGCTGGGCGCAGTGGCTGTAATCCCAGTACTTTAGGAGGCCGAGGCAGGCAGATCACCTGAGGTCAGGAGTTCGAGACCAGCCTGGCCAACATGGTGAAACCCCATCTCTACTCAAAATACAAAAATTAGCCAGGCTTGGTGGCGGGCACCTGTAATCCCAGCTACTCAGGAGGCTGAAGCAGGAGAATTGCTTGAACCCGGGAGGCAGAGGTTGCAGTGAACTGAGATTGCCCACTGCACTCCAGCCTGGGCAACAGAGTGAGACCCTGTCTCAAAAAAAAAAAAAAAAAAAAAAGAGAAAGAAAGAAAGAGAGAGAGAGAAAAAGAGAAAGAGAAAGAGAGAGAGAAAGAGAGAAAGTGCAAAGTAGGGGTCAGGGAACCCACGGAGGCCTCCGGGACCCACACTCCAGCCCTGTGTGCTGGTTACTTGGGACACACCCCTTCCCTGCTGCCCAGCGCACTTGACCGTGTGTGGGAAAGGGATGCGTTCATGACCACTGCGTCACAAAGTACCACGACTGGCACTCCTGCTTACGACGTTCCCCAGCCACGTGGAATGGTGAGTCCATTAAACCTCTTTCCTGTATAAATCACCCAATCTCGGGTATGTCTTTATTAGCAGCATGAAAACGGACTAATCCACCATCTCACTGTCCTCACTCCAGTCTCAGCAGCCCTGCCAAGCAGCTCTGGGGTAGACGAGGCTGTGGGGCGTAAGGCTCCATCCACTTCCTGCAGGAGGGATGCTTCTGTCCACGGGAGACCAGCACACAGTGGCGCCTCGTGAAAGGCCATGGCCCCATCACCCTGAGCCCCCTTCTGTGCCGGGCCCCCAGCAGCTATGGACAGAGCCCCTCCCCAGAAAGTGACCACATGATGGTTTCCTGCCTGTGATGGCCTCCTTCAGGCACAGCTTTCTCTCAGCTGCAGGCCACGCAGAGGAACCAAGGAGGACCGCGCACCTCTCCGCACGTCGGGACTTCTGTCCTGTCCCTGAGGAGTGGGACCCTCGAGGTGTTCTGCCCAGGCCATCAGACCACAACCACCCCGACGTCACTGAGCGGCGTGAAGAGGGACCGGGATGTGCATCTGGCTCCCCCGACAGGCCCCACTTCTCACCCTGTGAGGCCACAAGGCCCGCGGCAGCAAAGGGCCATAAACTGGGGGTTTAAAATGACAGCGACCCATCGTCTCAAGCCCTGGAGGCCGGAAGTCCTCAGCCGAGGTGTGGACAGAGCCGCGCACCCTCCGAAGGCTCCAGGGCGGGCTCCTCCCTACCTCTCCAGGCTCCTGGGCACTCCGTGGCTCATGGTCATATCGCTCTGATCTCTGCTTCCATCGATGAGGGCCCGCCCTGATGTGTGACCTCACCTTTACCTGGTGACATCTCCAAACACCCTATTTCCAAACTAGGCCCCACACCCAGGTTCTGGGTGGACATGGGGAGAGGCCGATTCAACCCCCTCTCCGTCCAGAAGCTTCTCACCTGCCTTCTGCTCCCTGGGCTCCGTGACCACGGATCCTGCTCACAGCCTCTGGTGGTTTCGCCGGCCCCTGCCTCTAATTGCTTCTAGACTGAGCTCTCTGAAGTTAAACCTTGTGAGTGTGAAGTTAAACCGTTCTTCCCTGCCAGGACTCTAAAATAAAAGCAGCCGTCACTCTACCGCATCTGAAGAACAGAAGCGTCTCACGGGCCACGGAGAAGGGGCTGGAGACATGCTCTGGCCGTTGCTGTGAGTGAAGCCCCACAGGCTGCAGTCCCTTCACCCAGGAGCTGGGGAGAGGCTGAGGACCCAGAATGTCTTGAGTATCAGGCAATATGAACTCACGTGAAAAACACATGAGACTTGTTTTGTTTTGTTTTGCAGTGAGTAAAAAAGCCCAATGTGTTTTTCACTTGAATCTGAGAAGCTAGAGAATAAAAAGCATTTTGTTTATCACAATGCGCTCACTTCTGATAGGGACCCTGCTTCAGAGGAGTGCTGGGTGTTTTGATCAGACTCCTGTGCCAGGACCTAAACGGAGGATTGACTATGAGTTAAATGCAACAAGGAGAGTGGGGTGGAGAGATCCTTGTCCGACACCCGCCCAGGCTGAGGAGAGGCTGGAAATCACGAACTCGCCAGTGTTTACTCCCCTTGGCGAGAGTCTGTCTATTCCAGAAAGAAACTGCAGATTGACCTGTAGATGTGACTTTATAGAGTCCCCTGTGAGCCCCAGAGAAGCAACCTCTGCAGAGAGGCACCCTGACTCCAGGCCTCCGACTGCCCAGTCATTCTCCACGCAGGCAGCACCGACTCCAGGCCTCAGCTGCCCAGTCATTCTCCACGCAGGCAGCACTGACTCCAGGCCTCCAGTTGCTCAGTCATTCTCTGCGAAGGCAGCAAGTGTCTGCAGTGCTGGTCGGTCCAGCCAGGCAATCTCTCAACCCCTCACTCATTCATGCATGTACTTGCTCAGTTACTAATTCATCAACCAATCAGTATATATCGAGTATCTACTATATGCTAGACTTTGTGCTGGGCACTAGAACAAAGGCTCTCCTGAGGATGTTATATTTTGGTAGGGAAGACAAATACACAGGCAGACAGTTAAAGCAGACAAGATGAGTGCGCTGAAGAAATGGAACCCAGTGATGTACAGGTGACCAGCAAGGGGGGCCTCTGGTCCTTTAGACCAGATGGCCAGGAAAGCAACATGAAACAGACCCAATAAGCCAGGAATCAGAAATACAAAGTGCTGAGGGAAACAGCATTCCAAATTAAAACAAAACAAAACAAAACAACACTCAGTGCAAATTCCCTGGAGTGGAAATAAGTATGTTCCAGAAAGACAAAGACAGACAGGGCCTGTGGGTACAGGGTGGAAGGGGGCACAGGAAGAGTCTAGGCTGAAGGACTAGGTGGGGCCAGAGAATGCAGGTAGTAGGTTTAGGTTTTTATCTCTGTGCAATGCAAAGCAACTGGTAGGTGTTACACAGGAGAGAGGCATGACTGGATTTTAACGGGGTGGCTGTGGCTGCAGGGTGGAGCATGGCCTCCAGGGGACACACAGTATTAGGCAGAATGGCCCTGATGGTCGTGGTAAAGGTGACGGATATTGTTAGCAGGTGGCTTAGCAGTGACTAGCTTCACTGCACAGACTTAAGAACAGCCTGTGTCTATCACTCACTCATTCCGTCCCTAAACGTTGATGATATGGTTTCTCCCTCCCAGGATGGACACTAGGGATATATTGATAAGCAGGAAAAGATATGACATCTCAGGGCTTTGTGGGTGACTGGGCCGAGCCACATGGTTCTCACTTGGGGTCTCCAAGCAGTTGTGCTCAGATGGCAACTTAAGGTGGAGTCATCTGCAGGCTTGGCTGGCTCTTCACTTCCATTCTGCCCTCACCGGGGACAGCTGGAAGAGAGGAGGCAGGTCCACTCCAAGACTACGGAGCTTCTCGTCTCCTGGAAGGCAATGGGACAAACGCAATCTGGACAGCAGACGCAGCAAACGCCAAGGCCCGGAGGTGGGATGGGACGTGTCTGCTGGGAGAGCTGAAAGGAGCCCTGTGCCACAGTGAGGAGGAGAAGGGCGGTGGTGGATGAAGCTGGAGAGGCAGCCATGGCCAGATCACACAGGCCCTGACCCAAATGGTGTCAGCTTTCAGAATAGAAGTAAACCCCTCACTACTGCTTCTCTTCTGTATCTACAATCTCTCCAGGCACATACCTTTAAACACCAGCTCTAATCTGAGGACTCCTACATTCCCGTCTCCAGCCATGTCTCTCCCTAAACTCCGGAAGGGGACATCTTCCTGCCCATGTGACTTCTCCCTTTGGATGCCGCATGGGCATCCCACACCGGGTCCTACGCTGAGCTCTTGACTTCCTCCCACCTCCTCTGGTCCCCTCACCACACATCCCTGAGTCCTCTGCACATCATCAATGCCACTTTCTTCTTAATCTTGCTCAGACTACAAGGCCTTCAAATCATCCTTGGATTTTCTTGCTTAAGCCAAAGTCAATCTGTCAGCATCCTGTTACCTCCACCTTCAAACTGCATCAAGAACCTGACAGTTCTCATCGAATCCACCACTCTGGTCCAAGCCTCTACCATCACTCACCTGGATGATTTCCAAAGCTTTTCTGCAGCTGGTCTCCAAGGATGCCACTTCTCCACAATGGACCCCACACCCCACTACGCATGCCCCTATGGCATCCCCTCACCTTGAATCCAGACCTATACCTGTCTTCTCTCCAATAGGACCTGGCAGAAGGGACTTTCAAAGCTGAGTCATAAGTAGCCTTGTAACTTTTGCTTAGGGCTCATGAGGTCTTTGCTCTGGGGGGACTCAGCCACTGTGGAGGAATTCTGACCCCGAATCCACCAGGCTGTGAGGAAACCCAAGCTAGCCTGTGGAGAGGCCACATGAGGAGAGAAATATCTGGCCTGTCCCCTCTCTTCTAGCCAACTCAGGAGAGGACAACATGCAGGCAAAGAGCCAGCCAAGGCTGCAGATGACTGCAACTTCAGTTGCCATCTAAGCGTAACTACCCAAGAGGAGACCCCAGGTGAGAACCATGTAGCTGCCCAGTCAACCAATACGGCCATAACACATCAACACGAATCACTAATCTCAGCCACTTTTTTGGGGTTGCATTAGTCCATTCTCACACTGCTATAAAGACATCCCTAAAACTGAGTAATTTATGACAAAAAGAGGTTTAACTGACTCACAGTTCCTTGGGCTATACAGGAGGCATGGCTGGGGAAGCCTCAGGAAACTTACAGTTATGGCCGAAGGCAAAGGAAATGCAGGCACATCTTCATATGGCAACAGGAAAGAGCATGAAGCGGGAGGGGCTACACACTTCTAAACCAAGAAATCTTGTGAGAACTCAGTCACTATCACAAGAACAGCAAAGGGGAAGTCTGCCCACATGATCCAGTCATCTCCCACCAGGTCTCTTCCCCCACATTGAGAACTACAATTCAACATGAGGTTTGGGTGGGGACATAGAGCCAAACCATATCAGGGTGCTTTGTGATACAGCAATAGCTAACTGGTGTACCTCTGTGCGGGTCTTCCTGCACCTCCTCTTGTGTACTACATCTCTACAGAGTTGCAGATATAATTCCTTAAAAATTCAGGTTAGATCACATCATTCTACTGTTGAAAACCGTTTAATGGCTTCCCATCTCAGGAAGAAAAGAGCCAAAGTCCTTATCTTGGCCTTCAAAAGCTTTAAGTGATCTGCTCCAAGTCATCTCCCTCATCTGACCTCATCTTCTAACTGTTTCCCTGCGTTCATTCTACTCCTGCTCCTCGGACTTCCACACACTTCTCAGACACAGCGGGCACTCACCGCCTGCCCCAGGGCCTTTGCACTTCTGCACAGCTCCCTCCCTGGCTTCATCCAGGTCTCTGCTCAAAGGACTCACCACAGTGAGGTCTCCCCAACCACTAAATGTAAACCAGCTCTTCCGTGACTATCACCCTTCACCCCTTCTCACTTCCCCACCTGACCTGCACATGAATTCATCAACTCTCCACCAGAACCAAGGGCATGGATTTAGATCACTTTTTCCAGAAACAAGAAAGCATTTGACACAAAGTGGTTGCTCAATATTTTTGAATGAATATGTCTTCGGGTGTGGGTCCAACTAGATTTCTTTTTTTTAACTTTTATTTTAGGTTCAGGGGCACATGTGCAGGTTTGTTATATAGGTTTTAATCAGGGCAAGTACTGTAGGCTTTGAAATTCTTCAGGAAGCCAGTGCCTGAGGTGAACAAATCCATTTCCCTTTAAAATCTGCATATCTGGACATACTTTTCTGACTCTTCAAGTGAAAATTACTTGGCAGCCCCCACAATACAGTCAAAAAGGGCTCTGAAAAGAACTATGTGGGCCAGATGCAGTGGCTCATACCTGTAATCCCAGCACTTTGAGAGGCCAAGACGGGCACATCACGAGGTCAGGAGTTCGAGACCAGCCTGACCAACATGGTGAAATCACATCTCTACTAAAAATACAAAAATTAGCTGGGCGTGGTGGCGGGCACCTGTAATCCCAGCTACTCAGGAGGCTGAGGCAGGAGAATCGCTTGAACGTGGCAGGCGAAGGTTGCAGTGAGCCCAGATCACACCACTGCACTCCAGCCTGGGCGACAGAGCGAGACTCCTTCTCAGAGAAAAAAACAACAAAAAAAAATAAATGAATACACCATGTGTTTCTGTGCATCACCAATCACGGGCTGCAGGGAAGCAGGGCACGTTGTCTTTAGCTAAACTGGATGATCACTATTAAGACAGACGGCACATGAGCGATATTTGGAAACAAAAAAGCCCGCATATGAATGTGACCAGTGGGCTAATTATCAGTTCAGAGAGGCCCTGAATGCACATTGGCACAGCTCCACAGCTGTTAATTACCCCCATGAACACAGGACGAGCAGTCTTCATTCACAGGCCGCATGCCGCCCCCTGCCCCCCAGTCACTTTAGGACGTGGAAGACACACGACGCGTCAGGTGCGAGATGAGAATGGTGACCACGGGATCTGGGATGAAAAGCCGTGGTGATGACTGCCTGAGCATCATGCTTTAACCCAAGTGAGCCGCTTCTACTGTTCTACTGCACCTGTCGTCTACTAATGGAACAACGTGGGTTTCTTGAGGATCAGCGGGGAGGTCCGTAGAGTGGGAACCTGGAGTTCTCCCACCCCGAGGATCCAGGGGTCACTATGCTCGCCATCTCCCACACGTGGTGATGCCCCAACCCGGAGCCGCACATCCCTAGGTTTCCCTGTCATAGCAGACGACACCATTGCTGCCCCAAAAACTCACGTCCTGACTCCTTCCCGCCTCTCACACTCCACGTCCAGTCCATCAGCAAACCCTGTTGATTCAACCTTGAAGACGCGCCCTGAGCCTGCGCCCTAAGCCTGCGTGCTCCTCCCCACCCTGACTTGGTGGGAGCCCCCATTATCTCGCATCAGGACACGGCTCCCAGTGGGGTCCCTGCTTCCACTCCTGATTTTTTCTGTGTGGCCACTGGAGTGACTCTCTACAAACCAAAGCCAGATGCACGTCCTCTCTCAATTCCAATGGCATCTGACACAAACGGATTGCAAAACTATGCCACAATCGCTCCCTGCATCTGAGGTAGGAAGATAAGAGATGAGGCTTAGAATTGGGACCAAACAGGACTAGTTAAATCAGGTCCCAGGCAGAAGCACCTTCCCATGAGACGCACCCACAGTGCCATGTCAGTTGACCATTGCCATGGCAACACCCAGAAGTTACTACCCCTTTCCATGGCAATGACCCAGCCATCCAGAAGTTACCACCATTTTCCAATAATTTTCTGCATAACCTGCCCCTTAATTGGCATGTAATTAAAACCTGGTTTAAATCCAACTTCAGAGTCACCTCTGAGCCACTACTCTAGGTGCACGGTCTGTGAGGTAGCCTTGCTCTGCAAGGAGCAGGACCTCTGCTACTGCTATGCACAGACGCTTCAGTAAAAGCTGCTAACACCACCAGCTTGCCCTTGAATTCTCCCTTGGGTAAAGCCAAGAACCCTCCCAGCCTAAGCCCTGATTTGGGGCTCCCTGCCCTGCACCACATCTACATTCTTGCTGACATGACTTCTTGGCTCCTCTTAGCTGGAGACAGAGTTAACGTCCCTAACTCCTGAAACCAGGCAGACACTGAGATTTGCTTTGGCCAACAGAATTCAAGAAGTGCCTTTCTCCATTCAAGCCTGGGCCTCATGAGGTCTTCCGTGTCTCTGCCTCATTCATGGCCCAACTGTGCCCGGCCAGAAGCCCTATCTCACCTGATGGAGGAGGGGAGAGCAAGGAGCAAGGCGGTCATCCCAGCCCAACCAACCAAGATCCTCCAGTGGCCACACCCAGGTGCATGTGAGCCCCGGCTGGACTGGAAGAGCTGTTCAGTCCAGTTCAGTCAAGCTGAGAAGCTCCATGCAGCCAACCAGAGGTTTGGGAGCAATGATGGACTATGACCGCTTCAAGCCCCAGGCTTCAGGATGGTTTGTTATGCAGCCTTATTGGG
Source organism: Macaca thibetana thibetana (assembly GCF_024542745.1). Classification (NCBI taxonomy): domain Eukaryota; kingdom Metazoa; phylum Chordata; class Mammalia; order Primates; family Cercopithecidae; genus Macaca; species Macaca thibetana. The sequence continues at coordinate 126,863,072 of NC_065588.1, forward strand.
ACAGGGGATACTACATACACTTCTACAATTCTTGGAGTTCTACCTTGGCCTATAAGACTCTAACTTATTCCCAATCCAGGTTTCATTTTTTTCCTTCCCTGCCCCTCCCCATTCACTGACTGGCCCATCTTCTTCTCCTTGGACATGTCAGGCATCCATGCACCCCAGGCCCTCTGCACTCCCCTCTGCCTGGGATGCTCCTCCCTGAACACTGACAGGGCTGCTTCCTCCCTCTGCTCAACATATATGTCTCGGGAAGCCTCCTGGACCACTCTTTCAAAGTGCCACCATCGGCAGGAACTGATTTCCTGCTCTTCTACCCAGTTTATTCTTCTGCAAAGCACTGATCACTGCCTGACGTTATAGCACAGGCATTTGACTTTCCTTCATCGGGGAGGTGAATGTTGGGGTCTCTTTCGCTAATTACTAGACCCTTGGTGCCTGCAACAGTGCCTGGTACATAGCGCTCAATGGACCCTTGTGAATGAATGACTAGTCATACAGTGAGCAACTTGTGGCCCAAGGATGCCACGTGTGTCTCACTATACAGATCTCTGTTTAGATGCGCTGATGTATCCCTTTCCCTTGATAGGGATGCTGGCGACAGGGAAATTCCCCAAAAGACAGAGTGGACATGCGGGCAGAGTCTCATTAGACCACCCCACTTGGTTCACCCTCCAGTGCTTTCCCATCTTTTGGCATTTTAGATTCCACAGACCAGGAATGAATGGCTCAGGAATCCTACGATTTTTTCTTGTTCAAGTCCCATCAAGAAGAACTCAGCCGGGTGCAGTGGCTCACGCCTGTAATCCTAGCACTTTGGGAGGCCGAGGCAGGCTGACCACTTGAGGTCAGGAGTTCAAAACCAGCCTGGCCAACATGGCAAAACCCCATCTCTACTAAAAATATACATACACACACAAAATAGCCGGGTGTGGTGGTGGGTGCCTGTAATCCCAGCTACTAGGGAGGCTGAGGCAGGAGAATCTCTTGAACCTGGGAGGTGGAGGTTGCAGTGAGTTGAGATCGCGCCATTGCACTCCATGCACTCCAGCCAGAACGACAGAGCAAGACTACATCTCAAAAAACAAAACAAAACAAAACAAAACAAAACTCTTCGTGGATTCTTCTTGTGTGTGGGGCAATCTAGCCTTAGCGTTCCTCCCCAACTCTCCTTGCTAATGTTGCAAGACAGGCTTGAAAACTCCATATGCCATTAGGCTCTTCTTCTCCAAAGAACTTCCAAAGAAAGACACTTGGGAAAATCGCTCCTCCATTGCTATGAAGATGTTCCTGACAACAGTTTCTTCTGTATTTTTCTGCGTCCTCTAACATAACATTCTGAGTAAGAAAACCATGTCCAGCACGCCGTGCTTTGTTTTGCTGAGGAAGCAGTGAGCTCCCTTCCCCAAAGAAGTGAGAATTACGCAATTGTTCATATTTTCTTTTCTGTCCAGCCTCCCTGGAAACTCGGAGCCAAATGAGAATCTTGGAGTAACTATGTTCACCCTCCAAGGCGGCATATTTCAGTTCTTTCTTCTCTTTATGCACACATTCTACTTCCTTCCATATCACTTCATTATATTTAATGATTGTGGTAATTAGGACATATTCTTGGAAAGAAGCACAATAAAAACACATTCACAGATAATGAAGTCATCAATTATCATTTTTTTAAGTACGAAAATCAGGAGGGACTCAAGTCAGGTTAAATATTCACTGCGTGATCCACGCTAGGGGCGCGTCTAGTCAGTTTCAGTATTATTCTTACATGATTGTTTCAGGAACATTCAGCCCCAATTTCAGCCTTATCTATTTCACTGAAAGCTTTTATATTTGGAAGGAAAACCACATCCCGTTCACAATTCAGTCAAACCCAGTGGTGGCTGTGATTTGGTGGCCCTTCAATCTGCTGTAGGAGACTGAATCTGTGCGTGGTAGAGGGTTTTACATCCCTGGCCTCCCCTTCCCCAGTCATATCAATCAAAAGTGTCCTCAGACATTGCCAAATGTCCCCTGGAGGGCAAGTTGGCCCCGCTGAGAACCATCTTTCATGGCCTTTTAATCCAGGGCTCTTCCCCAGGCTGGCATTTCAGGGTCTTTGCTCCGTGCAGGCAAAGGAGAGGGGCTGTGAGCCGGCCCTCAGGCACGCTTAGCTGGGAACCCTGCATCACCTGACATTCTCCCAAGATGGGTCTCTGATCCGGTAGAATCCTCTTTGGCTTTCGGCAAATCAGGTTGACTGAAACTGTGCTGAGGTTCCAATTCCATTCACATTACTGACAACAAAAGAAAACAACACCAACCACTCAAAGGGCATGAGGTCAGAAAGGAGGGAAGATGCTGCCTCGCTGGCTCTGAAGGCGGAGCGCGAGGCCCTCAGCAGCCCTTGCAGCTGGAAAGGCGAGGAATGAATTCTCCCCAAAGCTCAGAAAGGCACTCAGTCCTGCCAACACCAGATCATAGCCCTGTGAGGCTCATCTCAGGCTTCTGACCTCCAGAACTGTAACAGAATACGTGTACGTCGCTTTAAGCCACCAAGACACTATGGGGTCACTTGCTACAGCAGCAATAAGAAACAGATACACAGTTTCTGAGTCTCAGTACCACTGACATGTGGGACCAGGTGATAATCTGCTGTAGGAGACTGATCTGTGCGTGGTAGAGGGTTTTACATCCCTGGCCTCCCCTTCCCCAGTCATATCAATCAAAAGTGTCCTCCGACATTGCCGAATGTCCCCTGGAGGGCAAGCTGGCCCCACTGAGAACCATCTTTCATGACTTTTTAATCCAGCAGACTCTCCGCTAAGCTCCTTCCTCCCAGGGATTCATGGCACACCCTCCATTAAATTCACTAAGCCCTGAATGTGTGTCCCAGGCGCTAAAGGCAGAGGGTTGGATAAGTCACGGTGTGTGCCCTCAGAAAACTCACAGTCAAGTCATCGAGGCAGCTGCTTAAAGAATTATGTGGTAGCACCTCCTCTCTTGAGGGTTACGTTCTGAAGACTTAGAGCACACAGGGAGAAGCAGGACAGTCACCTTGCTGAGAACTGCAGGACCAGCTTGGTCCACATTCAGGGCTAGTAGTCAGAGAACAGGCCATCTTTCTTTGCTAATTGAGATGGAATCATTCTTTTCTCATTGAGATGGAATGCACATGCCATAAAGGTCATCATTTTGGTGTGCAATGCCATGGTTTTGGCACATTCACAAAGTTCAGCAGCCATTATTACCATCTAACTCAAGAACATTTTCACCATTCCAAAAAGAACCTCATACCCCTTGGCGGTCACTCCTCATCCCCATCCCCCTACTCCCTCCACTCCCCCCACCACCATCCCTGGAGGGGTCACTCCTCATCCCCATCCCCCTACTCCCTCCACTCCCCCCACCACCATCTCTGGAGGGATCACTCCTCATCCCCACTCTCTCCACTCCCCCACCACCATCCCTGGGGGGGTCATTCCTCATCCCCATCCCCCTACTCCCTCCACTCCCCCAGCCACCATCCCTGGAGGGGTCACTCCTCATCCCCACCCCCTCCACTCCCCCAGCCACCATCCCTGGAGGGGTCACTCCTCATCCCCACCCCCTCCACTCCCCCCGCCACCATCCCAGGAGGGGTCACTCCTCATCCCCATCCCCCTACTCCCTCCACTCCCCCCACCACCATCTCTGGAGGGGTCACTCCTCATCCCCACCTCCTCTACTCCCCCAGCCACCATCCCTGGAGGGGTCACTCCTCATCCCCACCCCCTCCACTCCCCCAGCCACCATCCCTGGAGGGGTCACTCCTCATCCCCACCCCCTCCACTCCCCCCGCCACCATCCCTGGAGGGGTCACTCCTCATCCCCATCCCCCTACTCCCTCCACTCCCCCCACCACCATCTCTGGAGGGGTCACTCCTCATCCCCACTCTCTCCACTCCCCCAGCCACCATCCCTGGAGGGGTCACTCCTCATCCCCATCCCCCCACCCTGTCCACTCCCCCCACCACCATCCCTGGAGGGGTCACTCCTCATCCCCATCCCCCCACCCTGTCCACTCCCCCACCACCATCCCTGGAGGGGTCACTCCTCATCCCCATCCCCCTACTCCCTCCACTCCCCCCACCACCATCTCTGGAGGGGTCACTCCTCATCCCCATCCCCCTACTCCCTCCATTCCCCCACCACCATCCCTGGAGGGGTCACTCCTCATCCCCATCCCCCCGCCCTGTCCACTCCCCCCCCACCACCATCCCTGGAGGGGTCACTCCTCATCCCCATCCCCCCACCCTGTCCACTCCCCCACCACCACCCCTGGCAATTACTCAGATGCTCCCCTCAGAGTTCCAAAAGCTTCCCCAAAGAGGCTACAGATGGAGGTAAAATCACTTCTCGATTTAAAGAGTATTTGCGGATGCAGCCTAATCCTGTTTTCTGTAATTGTGAAATGCAAATGACCCTGGTAATATATGTACTGATCATAGAACTGGAGATGACTTTTTTTTATTTTTGTAAAAAAAATGTTTCCCAGAATGAGAATCCAATCAAATTTTAACACTTGGTGAAAAAATTCATTCAGTTTAACTCAGTGACATCAATAGCAAATCAACCCACTGGCTAAATATTGAAGGAGATCTCAGCTCATCAGGAATGCATGAGGAGCATCCAGTTACCTGTACCCCGATAGAGCAAATGTTCTGGTTTAGCTATCCTCTTTGTAACAAAGGTCATTAAACATCCGAGCAGCAGCTTAAAATTCCTGAAGTTTGAAACCCACGGTAGCCACCTCTGGTCTTTAACGTAAGCAGACTCCATTTCCATTCAGGAGCAGAGTGCCCGCCACTGCACAGCTCAGCTGTGTTTAACATCCTAAGAAATGGAAATGCATAATTGGCTTTATGGGATTGCTTCCAGAAACACTGGAATTTTGTTATTTATTGCTTTTTATACCACAGAAAGGGGGAAAGCAGCCCCAACATCTCTGAATGTGGATGATGGCCTCCAAAGGAGCTTGACGTAGCTTCTGCTCGGGGGTCCTGTAGCCCCTCTTTCCTCACACCGACCTCACAAAGAGCAGAAGTGGTCCCAAATGCAGAAAGCCAGCCTACCTTCAGGACCTGTTCTAGGTTCTCCAGCTTGGCTTGGAGCTGGTGTTTCTCCTTCAAGGCCAAATCGCGCTCTCTGGTCAAGAGGGTGAGTGGGTGGTTGAGATGCACATACTCTGCCTTCACCTGCAAGCGGAAGGAATGGAGACAAGGAGGTTATCACAACCTGCCTAAGAGCTGGAGCAGGCATCTGCCTCCAGCTGGTATCCATTGCTTCCTCTTTAGGAGGAAAATCTTCAATTTCCTCTTAGAGGATTCTTCCCTTCCTCCTTCTCCATCATGGACTGGGTCCACTCCTACTAGGGGCCACTACACATGACCAAGGGCTGACCAATCAGCAGACTATCTCCGTCTTCCTCCTGCCCACCTCCACCACAGCCTCAGTGATTGGGTCAGGGTTGCAAATGTGCCACATGCCTGGCCAATCAGTGTAATCTCATCTCCTGGATGTAGTGATTGGTTGGGGAAGTCACATGACCCAATTGCATTCTGGGGGAATGAGATCCTGTACTAGTATAGGAACGTGGAAGAACTCTCCCTTTTGCCCACTGGACTTGGAAAGTTAAAGACAAAAAGCTGGAACTACTGTGGCCTTTGTCATCACGAGGGAAGAACCCATCTGAGAACAGAGCCAATGAGATAAATGCAGAGACGCAGAGGGAAAAGCAGGATCCCCATGGCATCATTTGAGCACCCAGATCAAGCTGAGCCTGAAGCTAATTATCTTTTCCTTTTCAGTCACTTGGACCAATAGATTTCTCCTTGTTTGCTTACACCAATTTGAGTCATCTGTCCCCTGTAACTATGAGAGCCCTAACAGATACAAGTGTTTTCCCATTGTCTTAGCATATTTATTCTTGTCTAAAAATTTTGCCCCATCTTAAAAGTGAATAAAAATGCCAATGAAATTCCACATGAACTAAAATGCATTCCCCCAATAAATCCAAAAAAACACATAAATTCCATTCTTAGGCCTCAACCCCCAGGGCCAAGGTACAAGCTTATTGGGAAGGGAGGCGCCATGTTCAGTCTCTCTCCTCTTCGAAACAGGTCAGGGGATGCTATCAATGAAAGAAATCACCATGGTTCCTTTCCCATTCATTTTCAATGTGGAGGCAACATATTTTAACCCCACAGCAGCCTTGTAATTTCTTTTTCTCCTCCCCAAGTCTCATGATGTGAATTATGGCTTCAATAACAGACTAACACAATGCCACGCTTGTTAGCTGCAGAAGTCCTTTCTATTTCAAATACTTTCTGTACTGAGTGTTAGTTTAACCTGACAACTTCTGGGGCACCAGAAGAAAGGCAGGCACCCACTTGGCATTCCCGAATGGGAACAGGGTTACAGGAAAGCTGTTATTAAGAGGTCGTACAGAGGTCTTATTCGAAGGAATATTTTAATGCCATTTTGCCGCAACGTGATGTTATCAGGCAATGAACTTAGAGAAATAATCCAAATGCCCCCGGTGAAAATGTCACGACCTATTTGAATTAAACCATCCTCACTTCTGAACCTCAATACCCCGGGGTGCAGGTTTGCAGAAAGCATCACTGCTTGTATCCTAGCTGTTCAAGAACATTAGGACTTGGGAGTCATGCTTGGATGCTCCTAAATTCAGTCTCACACAGCGACCAGCACCATCTTTCTGAAATACCTGCCAGATCTTGCCTCTCCCTGCTTGAAACCTTCTATGGTTTCCACAGAATTTAGAATAAAATCCAAACTCCTTGGTGGTCTAAAAGCCCCACCCACCTGCCACCCTGTTGCCACCATGCTGGGGACACCCTGGCCTCCTTCTGTCCCTTAAACAGGTCGAGCCTCTTCCCACCCCGGAACCCTTGCACCTGCTGATTCTGTTGCCTGCAGATCTCTACCCCGCCCTGCCCCAGTCTGCTCAGGTCTGGCTCCTTCTCATTCGGTGTAACCTCAGACAGGCCTTCCCAACCCTTGCAAGGTGACAAAACCCTTGTCTCCACCCCCGCCTCCATGTCCCTCCCTCCCACACCGCCATGCTTCGGTGTCCACGTGTGCTCGGTGCTGTCCTCTGCGGCTGTTTGCCTTCTTCCTGTGGCTGCTCCTCATTGGAACAGAAGTGTCACCAGACAGAAGTTTTCTTCTGCCACGCAGTTTCCCATCGTCAGAGCCCAGAGGACCGCCTGGCAGGGAGTCAGTGGTCAAGCAAGATTTTTGTACTGAGTGGAATGGTGTTGAAGAAAGTTCCAAGAATGGAAAGGTGGCCCTGGCTCCTGAGTGGACTACTACTGTTAACTCTCCCAGACCCAGGCCCCACCATCATCCATCCCTCTTTGTGTCCCAAGAGGCTCATCCTCACGGCCTGCACCCCCCGTACCATCCCGGCTTCTAATCAGCTTGCCCAGTGGAAGACATGATGGAGAAACTATGGATCAGCATGACCCCTGGCCCCGGCCCTCCCCAGCAGCCTGCAGGGGTTACTCTGAGTTACTCCCCTGAGAAAGACCGCTGGTGAGCCTGGCCCTTGGCTGGAGGCCTGGGAACTGGGATCTGGGGAGAATTCCTACATTCCCTAATCGATTAGGGCGGCTTCCCACATCGAGGCCACTTGAACAAGACGGTTTGTGCTGAACACCTTTCCGTCTGGGAGTCTGGAATTGTGGTATGTGCTGGACAGAGAGAGCCCATGTGACCAGGTCCCCATAAAAACTCTGGTTGCTGAGTCTTTAATGGGCTTCCCTGATAAATGACATTTCACACACATCACAGCTTGCAGCTGTGGGTCCACTAAGCGTCCTGTGTGATTCTTGGGAATCCTCTTGGGAGACGACCTGGAGGGCCTGTACCTGGTCTCCCCCTGGCTTCATCCTGTGTGGCCCTCTCCCTTTGCCACCCGTGCTGTGTGTCCTTTTGCTGTAATAAGTCACAGCCCTGAGGGCGGCTGCACACTGAGCCCTGCAAGTCCTCCCACTGGGTTGTGGAACTGGGGTAACCCCCAACAGTGTCCTTCTATGGGGAGGGCCTCTCCCACACCCTTCTCCCCATACCCATAGCAGGTGGCCACGGTGCCCAGCCTCTGCTGGTCTCAGACTCCCAACCCCCTTTGCAAGTGTCCTGCCCCCCCGCCCCCCGGCCCCTGCAACACCACCCACACCTTTGCTAGCACTTTATTTTCTAAACTCTGCTCCACCCTCCAGTTTGCAAATGCTGTCTATTTGCTTTTGTGACCCTGATGGGTAAAATCTCCAAAGAAAAAGAATATTAACAGCCCAAAAGCAACATGATGACTCAGAGGCTCCCTACCTAAGGAGTTTCTAGTTTGGAGAGGAATCGATTCAGACGCATGCTTCACAGAGAAGCCAACGTGGGTTTCAGGCTCCATGTGCAGAGCCCAGCATGAAGATGCATTTATTATCCAGCTTTTTACAAGAGCACTGGACAGTCAGGAATTGCCCTCTAGGGGGCAGCATCCAGTGCTTTGGTCAAGAACAGACAACCTCCAACCTACGACAGGCCACCGTTCCAGTGTGAACCTGGAAAGAAATTACCGAGCACCGGTACGCATTCTCCCATGGGCACGTCACAAACGGTGGCCAGAAGCTAGAGAGTCCAGCTGGCCCCTAAATCCTATTTGTTCCACAGTGGAGCTAAAAGGGAGCTAAATTTAACACAGTAGAGCGGAAACACTGTGTTTCTGCAGTGGACAATATGGTGGTAACTGCAGTGACTTAACAGAAGGCAATAATGTTGGGGGAACAAATGGATCTGTTGGTCTTGAGGTGATGCTCATAAGCAAAGTAAAAGAAAAGAAGTTCTCGGAGGAAGGTGAAGAGTCCAGGCAGAGTCTACAGAGGACCTCGGGGGCAAGTCAATGACATTTACTCTTTTTTTTTTTTTTTTTTTTGAGATGGAGTCTCGCTCTGTTGCCCAGGCTGGAGTACAGTGATGCAATCTCAGCTCACTGCAACCTCCATCTCCTGAGTTCAAGGGATTCTCGTGCCTCAGCCTCCCAAATAACTGGGGTTACAGGTGCACACCACCATGCCTGGCTAATTTTTGCATTTTTAGTAGAGACAAGGTTTTGTCATGTTGGCCAGGCTGGTCTTGAACTCCTGACCTCAAGTGATCTGCCCACCTCGGCCTCCTGAAGTGCTGGAATTACAGATGTGAGCCACCATGCCCAGCCGATATTTACTCTTTCGTGGACCTCATCTCATGCCACAATTATGGTTTTGCATTTCTTTGACTTAAAATTCCCCATAGTGTCATCTTTTTGTTTACCAGAATGATGAAGGCCACGGCTCTGGTTCACAACAAGAAGGAGAGGGTGTGTGGACAAGGAGAGAGTGTGTGGACAAGGAGGGGGTGTGTGGACAAGGAGAGGGTGTGTGGACAAAGAGAGGGTGTGTGGACAAGGAGAGGGTGTGTGGACAAAGAGGGGGTGTGTGGACAAGGAGGGGGTGTGTGGACAAGGAGGGGGTGTGTGGACAAGGAGGGGGGTGTGTGTGGACAAGGAGGGGGGTGTGGACAAGGAGGGGGTGTGTGGACAAGGAGAGGGTGTGTGGACAAGGAGGGGGTGTGTGGACAAGGAGGGGGTGTGTGGACAAGGAGGGGGTGTGTGGACAAGGAGGGGGTGTGTGGACAAGGAGGGGGTGTGTGGACAAGGAGGGGGTGTGTGGACAAGGAGGGGGGTGTGTGTGTGTGGACAAGGAGGGGGTGTGTGGACAAGGAGGGGGTGTGTGGACAAGGAGGGGGTGTGTGGACAAGGAGGGGGTGTGTGGACAAGGAGAGGGGAGGGAGAACCAAAGAGACTCATTTCCTGGATGTATAATGCCTGAGTAATGGCCCCACATGAAGATGCCCACATCCAAATTCCTAAAGTCTGTGAATATATCACTTTTCGCGGCCGAACGGACCCTGAGGATGGGATTGTGTGGAGGGTGCTGAGAGTGGGAGAGCACGAGGTTATCCAGATGGGCTCTATGTGATCACAGAGCCTCCTCAGGAAAAGGAGAGTCAGAGACGAAAAACAGAGAGCTCGGGCAACGCTCTGCTGTCAGCTTTGAAGATCAGGGAAGGCAGCCAAAGTAAGGCGAGAGGAGAGACTCTACCCCAGAGCCTCAGGAAAGCACACAGGCCTGCTGACATCTTGACTTCAGGACTTAAGACGTGCAGAGCGCTGAGACACGATGGAGTGTTTGTGGGAATCTGTCGCAGCAGCAATAAGACAACTGCTGCGGAGGTCAGCTAGACGGCGGTCCTCATCACCGCAAGCACGCGTTGAATTGTCACTATATGCCAGCAACTGGCATCTGTCCCTGGAAAGCCTAAGCCCCAGTGAGCTAGGCCCCACCCCTCCATATCCCCCAAGTCAAGGTTTGTCACCTCCTCTCCTGGTGCAGCCCCCGGGGCTTCAGTTGCCCCGCTGGCTCCTCTAACCCTGCCTGCACCTTCCTAAGAATGCTTATACTTAGCAACCGTCCTCAATTGCTTTCGGGGGATGTGCCATATCTTGCCTGCTGGGACCAGACTGAGACCGTCTGTGACATGGTTCTGATGAACCTGGAGCAGAAATCTCTGGAGGACAATGACCTTTCATGAAACAGAGCTTCGTGAGAAAAGCTTCAGCCCCTCTTCCTCCCGCCACAGTGGGGATGCGATCCTTCGAGATGGAATGCCACCTGTCTCGGTGTCACAGAAGCCACCCTCCACACACGTCACCGCTGGACAGGAGCCCCCGGGCCCTTGCTCCTTCTCTAGGCCGCAGCCTCTGGCCGGGGTCACCACCTCTGGGCTTCCTGAACATGATAGTGTCCCTCGTGTGTAACCCACCAAGCTCAGGCTTCCATGAGGGGCAGCTGGAAATAACCCCAGCTGATACACCTGGAGAAGGGTGTGTTCTCTAATTCAGCAGCCACTGATCCCACCTGGATAGAGGACTGATGCCGCTAAATTAAAACACGATAAACATCGTCTCCAATGGGCCACTCAAATGCTGGCACCTGGGGCCGGTGGCCCAGAAGAGAGCCTGGCAGTTTCCTCTCTGCTGGGTTGGGTTTTGCAGCCCAGCTCATGCCCGGAGTCTTGGCGGACGGGCCCTTAGCTGACAGACGCCCTGGCCTCTGGCTCCAAAGAACACAGGGGTGTAGGGATCCCCACTGCATTGAGGTCTCTGCCTCAAAGTCCATCACTTTTTTTTTTCTTGAGAGAGCCTGACTCTGTTACCCAGGCTGGAGTGCGGTGGCGTGATCTCGGCTCACTGCAACCTCTACCTCCTGGGTTCAAGAGATTCTCATGCCTCAGCCTCCCGAGTAGCTGGGATCACAGGCGCGCTCCACCATGCCCAGCCAATTTTTGTATTTTTAGTAGAGACGGGGTTTCTCCATGTTGGCCAGGCTGGTCTCAAACTCCTGACCTCAGGTGATCCATGCGCCTTGGCCTCCCAAAGTATTGGGATTACAGGCGTGAGCCACTGAGTCTGGCCTGGGTCCCTGTCCCATTGCTGGCGTGAGCCACCACACCCAACCTGGGTCCCTGTCCCGTTGCCCTTGGTCTTGGTCTAGAACAGTCTCCTGGATGTTCTCAAGAGCCAAATCAGTCTCCTACTAAAGGAGAAAGTGAACTCAGAGTGACAAAGATGACTCAGAGATCTTCACTAAGACACACAATCAAAGAAAAAATGTCGCAGACGTTCAAGGGTAGGAGCCCAGACAATTCTTCCTTTGTCCTGATTAAATGCAAGGTGAGGAACAATTCCCTCTTATAAGATTTTTTTTAGAGAATAATAATCAGCTGCAACCCTGGGCTGGACACTCACCTTTCAGTCAAAAACTAAGCCTCATGAATCCCAAATATCTATGTGTGTCATCCTTTTAAACTTTCCTAATTTTCTTACTAGAAAACAATGCTTAACGAGGGAAATTGCTAGTAAGTCACATGGCTGACATTTCATACCAGTGTTTCCTAGCTGTGCCTGTACTTCTACAACCTTGGGTTTCTGGCCAGCAGGTAAGAGGATTCCCTAGGTTGTAGGAAATTCTGACCCATGCTACAGCAAGGTCAAAGGTCATGAACGTAATGACCTACTAGTGCCGGCTCCAGAATGTCAGGTACTAACAGGGTTTGAATGATTCCCCAAGACCTGCTCACCACACACAAACACAACAGCACACTAACCACCCCGGGCATCCGATCCAGACACTGGATTGGATTTTATTCTCTAAAAAAAATCTCATAAGAGTGAACTGTTCACTCTGATCCAGACACTGGACTCATTTCTATTTCAAAATACATTCTCGTGTCAGCAACAGTGGCACCAGGTGGAAGAGAAGCTTGAAATATTTGGCCTCAGATACTCAATGTGATGAAAACCTTGAACCTCAGACCTGCTACAGGAACAGGGGCCCAGTGTGGGGAGGAGGGAGCTCAACAGGCCCCTCCTAACCCAAACAGAGAAGAAATTTGAATCATTTTTTCTGAAATCAACAAAAGGTTGGCTTTGCAGCTTCAAAGGCATCAAGCATATTCTTTGCACTATGTCTTGGATCCCAGCTCATCGGTTCCTCCCACAAGGCTGCCTGCCTGAGAGAATTCAACACCCCAGACAGCCCAATACCACCGTTTGCGCCTAAGAACCAATCCTTTCTGCACAGGGAAAAAGGCTGACAATGTAGTCTCTTTGCATTCATAATTAAGAGCTCTGAGAATTAATTTCTGTCTCTTAATCAGTGCTACCGAAAAGCAGTTTGCAATTCTAAGCAAGAATCAGATAGAGGAATTGCTGATCCCCCCGTGTCTGCAGGGACCCGGAAGAGCACTGGTGTTTCTGCAGGTTTGCGTTGACGAGCTTACCCATGAGTCTGGAGGGACGGTTGAATGCTTCTATTAGCACAAACTCACCCCCACCCCTTCAGCCTCCCCAGCTCCCCTGGACCACAGAGATGCTTGGCCCAAGAGACAGTCTCTGGCGACTGCCACTCCCTCACTGCCTCCCATGCAGGAAGCCAGCCCAGGCACTTGGAAGGAAATCCAAGCTCCGCAAAGCAGGCTGCAGGACAGACCCGGTGCCCCTGCTGCCTCTCCCAAAGCACTGCCATTCCTGTCCACCCGGGTGAGCTGCTGGGCTCCCTCAGACACCCCTGCAAAGCAGAAGCCAAGGCGAGCTCATTTCCTGTGCCTTGCAGCCTCGTTTAAAAGGCCAAGCTGAGAAGACAGCAGAGGGAGAAATTCAAACCTCAAGCAAACAAACAAAGCGGTTTGAATCCCACGGGAGCAGAGATGTCAGGCTGCACCACCAGCTATCTAGGAAAGGAGGCTGCCGCCGTTGTGAGGGCTGAGCCCTGGGACCCCCACCTCTGCCGGCCTTTGCTGGCCTGGTCAATGCCTGCAGGGCTCAGCTCCAGCACCCCCGTGCCCCCACAGCTGGCGTTGCCTCTCCAGGTGCAGGAGCCCAGCTCAGGGGCAGAGTGTGGACACATGCAGCTGTTTTAGTCGTAGGAAGAAAAGCCATCCCAGGATCCAACCTCCCTGTGCCCAGCTCCCCACCAGCCCTGCCATCAGCCTGCACTGGAGGCCTGAAACACCCCCATCTTCTTTATATTTTTCCTCCTATTTGAAGAAAAATACTCCTGGCCTAAGAAAGTCACTAAGCCTTATGATGCATTCAGACCTCAGTGTGAGTGAGTGTATCAGAGCCTTTCCTGAAAGTGTAGGTTTGGAAAGTGGGGACTGGTGGAAAAATGGGGAAAGCATACTAGTTGGAGGGTCAGGATATATTAAAACACACCTTGTTTTTTTTTTTTTGAGATGGAGTCTCTCTCTGTCGCCCACGCTGGAGTGCAGTGGCACGATCTCGGCTCACTGCAAGCTCCACCTCCCAGGTTCATGCCATTCTCCTGCCTCAGCCTCCCGAGTAGCTGGGACTACAGGCGCCCGCCACCACGCCCAACTAATTTTTTGTATTTTTAGTAGAGACGGGGTTTCACCGTGTTAGCCAGGATGGTCTCAATCTCCTGACCTCGTGATCCGCCCGCCTCAGCCTCCCAAAGTGCTGGGATTACAGGCGTGAGCCACCGTGCCCAGCCTAAAACACACCTTTTTAAGAAAAATTATGATAAAATACACATTACATCAAATTTACCATCTTAACTATTTTACGTGTAGCTACTTCAGTGGCATTAAGGACATTCGCACTGTTCCACAACCATCACCACCACCCATCTCCAGAACTCTATCCTCTTCCCCAACTGAAGCTCCATCCTCATTAAACAGCACCTCCCTATCCCCCTCCACCCAGCCCCTGGCACCTCCATTCTACTCCTTGTCTGTATGGCTCTGATGACTCTAGGAACCTCATACAAATGGAATCAGACAGCGTTTGCCCTTTGGGACTGGTTTATTCACGCAGCAAAATGTCCCCAAGGTTCATCCACGCAGTAGCATGTGTCAGAGTTTCCTTCCCTTTCAAGGGTCAGTAATATTCCATTGTACACATATGCCACATGTTGTTTACTCACTCATCTGTCAGTGGAAATGTGGGCTAGTTCCACCTTTTGGCTACTATAAATTTGTAACATGTACATATATCATTTGAGACCCTCCTTTTCTTTTTTTCTTTTTTTTTTTTTGAGACTGAGTTTCGCTCTGTTGCCCAGGCTGGAGTGCAATGGCATGATCTTGGCTCACTGCAACCTCCACCTCCCAGGTTCAAGTGATTCTCCTGCCTCAGCCTCCCAAGTAGCTGGGATTACAGGCATGCACCACCATGCCTGGCTAATTTTTGTATTTTTAGTAGAGATGGGGTATTCACCATGTTAGCCAGGCTGGTCTCCAACTTCTGACCTCAGGTGATCCACCCGCCTCGGCCTCTCAAAGTGCTGGGATTACAGGTGTGAGCCACTACGCCCAGCCCCCTTTTCAATTCTTATCCCCAGGATTGGGATTGATGGATCATATGCAATTTTATTTTTAATTTTTTGAGGGACTTCCATATTGTTTTCTATAGTGGTTGCATCATTTTACGTTCCCAGCAACAATGTGCAGGATTCCAGTTTCTCCACATCCTCATCAACACTTGTAATTTCCTGAAAAGCGCATCTTTAAAAAAATGGCCAAACGAGAAGGCAAGAAAACAAGTGTCAAATCAAGACATCTCTAATTTTTATATTTAATCACTAGAACTCAGTTATTCCTTGAAATATGCATTGTCAAAGCTGCAAAATTAACAGCTTAAAACCACCCATCATTCAATAGATGTTGGCTGAGCACCTACTGTGCATCCTGTGAAGGTGCAGGAGAGAGTCATGGATATGACAGAAAGTCCTCTGCAATGACCAGCCCACATTCTCATAGGAGATGGAGAAACACATAAGTGAAGACCTGTGATAGACTAAGATAGCAAGAAAAGATACAAAGAACATAAAAACAGGTGTGGTCACATTGAGAAAAAAGGGATGGAGGGAGGGCCATCAGAGTAGATGTTAGAGCCACAAATGCTCACCAGGAGGGACACGTAACCTGAGGCTTGAGAGGCAAGAAGCTCCCAGCTGTTGAAGATGAGGGAGTAGAGTGTTCTAAGCAGAGACAACCATCAAATACTGAGACAAGCTTAGGGATCCAAGGAACGAAAGTAAGTCAGAGGTGGATGGGAGGTAGCAAGACGGACAGGATGGTGGCCACAGGGAGAAGCCTCAGTTTTATTTATGGAAGGCATTGGAAGGGTCAGAGGATTGCGTGATTCAGAGGACATCACAAGATTATTCCAGTTGCCATAGGGAAAAGACCATAGGATGACAAGGGAGCTGGACAGGCCAGTTAGGAAATGGCTTTGGCATCTGGGAAAGAGAAGATGACCACAGTGGAGAGGAGGGGAGGAGAGCTGGGGCACGTCTGGCGGTGAGGGGGCTGGTTGGTGAGCTCCATGGTTTGAATGCATCCCCCAGATTTCATGTGTGGGAAACTTAATCCTTAACAGAGCAGTACTGAGAGGTGGGGCCTTTAAGAGGTGACTGGATCACGAGGACTCTGCCCTCATGAATGGATGGGTCCATTCATGGATTAATGGATTGTGTTAATTGACCAATGGGTTATCAGAGGAGTGGAACTGCCGGCTTAATAAGAAGAGGAAGGGAGCCCTGAGCTGGTATGTGAGCACACTCAGCCCCCTTGCCACAGGATGCCCTGCACCACCTTGGGACCCTATAGAGTCCCCATCAGCAAGAAGGGCCTCACCAGATGCAGCCTCTCAACCTTAGGTTCTCAGCCTCCATAGCTTAAGAAATAGATTCCTTTTCTTTATAAAGTACCAAGTTTCAGGTATTCTGTTATGAGCAACAGAAAACAGACTCAAGCAGGGAGTTAGATTCGGATGAAGTAAGATCAGCGCCCAGGAGGCCCCAGCATGGAGGCTCAGGCAATCAGGAGCGGCCATACCATTCACTGGGGAGAAAGTGGTTTGGGAGAGTGGACACCAATGGGTTTGTTCTGCCTTGTTGTTAAAGATACAGGTGCCTAATAGACTTCCAAGGAGAGATAACCAGAAGACAGTGGATGAGACATCATTGGGTGCCTCACATGCTGGTCACGTGAAGAAGTGAGAGAGACCTGGCTCAGCCTCTCAGGCCACCCTCACACTGGTGTTCAGTGATTCCTCCCTGCCCTTTCCCAGTCTTTCCTCCCTGGCCCAGCCCCCTCCCTCCAGGGCCCCAGATGGTCTGTGGATGGTGGTATCAGCTACCTTGTCATGCTGCCGGGCCCTTGTGGGAAGGCCTGCATGATGGGATCTCAGGCGATGCTCTCCCTGGGTGGCATCCTTCAGTTCATTTTCCTAGGACAAAAGGAAAGGACATGTGAGGTGGTGCCCCAGTGTTTCGAGACTTGGTCGAGTGCAGTGGTTAGGAGCTCTGATTTGGAAATGAGACCCAAGGTTGAGCACTGATTCTGCGGTCCATAAGCTGTGTATGAGTCGGGACTCATCTCTTTTTTTCCAAACCATAAGTTTCCAACTCTGCAAAATGCAATCAGGTTATACTTTACGATGATTAGAATATAATACAATAATATATAGTAATCACTTAGTGTCTGTGTCCTAAAAAAGCAACAGAACTTCTCATCAATTGGAGTTGTTAATAAGCTTTGACCCATCCCTTTCCCCATGAACATTGCTCCAAACATACAGCCACAATAAACAATAGATAGAGAAAGGTTAGAAATATTTAGCCACTCAAAAATAAGATAAAGCTTTCTAAGGACTAAATGGCTAGAACACAATGTGGTGAGTGGAACTCCTGGAACCTTCTAGATTCAGAGTCCAAAAATAGGCAGGGAGAATTAAGAGTCCAGCTTTTTCAGGATATCCAAGATGCAGTGTATTCCACATAAGACAAGAGACATGAACTAAGGTCATCACATGACCCGAGGCAACAGTTAAGCCCCCAAAGAAAGCTGAAAATAATCCATTGCCTCTGCTTAGAGCCAGAGCTTTTATGAGGTGATACACCTAGAGAGGCAAGAGGGAGATGACCCATTTTTAGACTCATTTTTAGGACTTGTCTTACTCTCTAATATCACCATGGCACAGGGACTCAGAGCTGCCAATAATAAAATCTAATTCAAGACCGGGAGCACCTAGGGTGCGGTACAGTAACTACAAATAGGTAAGACAGGGAGAGTGAGCACAGAGATGGGATTAAGAATCTCCCATTCAAGATGAATCTGAAAAAGAAATTCCAGAACACATAAAGAAAACTAACCCTACTAAAGAGATCCCACAAAATTAATAATCAGGATGAATTTACCCCAGAAGAAGTAAAAATAATAAAGCAACCTGAAAAGGACTTCAATAAGTAAGTTGAGAATCCTAAAAGAGGGAATGACATCCATTCCAAAAGGTCGAAAGAGAAGCAGAAGGGATAATCAATGACTCACAGTGGAAGGCGGCTGGAACTACACCAGCTACCAGCTGTCAGGCTGAGAACTTCTCTTTTTCCCAGAACTTCTCTTTTTCCCAGTTGTTCGAGTTTGCTCTCTGTTCACACCCTAAATGAATTAATACTGGTGGGACACTCACATCTTGAACTGATCTTGTTCATCTCTGTTACAATATTTCAAGTGCTACGAGTCTAGGCTCCATTCACACAATAGAAAGCAGCAAGAAATCACGTGGTTTCAACATTTCCCAGGAGAAGAGAGGCTCCTCCTGGCTACTTTCAGCTTCCGTTTTTTAGTCAACCTTCCTTTTCTCTTAGCCACAGTCATAATGAGCTCCGCTACTCTATGGCACCTACATTTTCACAGCAATAAAACATAGCGATGGAACCCAAATGTAAAAGAGTGGTGCTTTGTTCTGGGAATCAATGATCCCCCCACCTTAGGGAAAGTGATTGATAATGGAGCAGTTCTCTTCTGTCTTCTGAGACGGTCTGGATGGCATAACACTTACTGTTGCCTTTCTCAAGTAAAGCAGATCATAATTTAGTCCCACACTTGTTGCTTGAGAGAACTGCAGACGCTTCAGCATGTCCCACATGGAGGAATCCCTGGAGGTCTTAAGGGAATGGGATGGGTGTGCTAATCAAAACACCTGGCTGCTGACCTCAGAGGCCAACACGCCCCAAGGTAAACTAAGGCAGCCATAGCTCAGAGAATTTGAGAACAGGAGACATTTGAAATAGGGGTTAGATGATGGGTTCTGAGGTCAAATTGCCTAAATACAAATTGGAGCTCTCCTTAAACGTGACCTTGGACAAGCTGCCTGGCGTCCCTGCGCTCTCTGTGACTTAAGGATGTAAAAGCTACAGCCCTAGCAGATGTTGGGAGGATTTGCGGACATCAATCTCACGGAACACTAAGTACATCTTACTGCACAGGGTCAAGGCTCAAACAAGTGGCCCCTTCCCTCCTGAAGGCATTGCAATGATTGCCTGCCTCTTGCACGTTCTGCCACCAAACAGCCACCTGGTTCACGCCACCCGCCTCTCCCTGCATTGCATTTGGGAAGAGTGAATTGCAGAAAACGAGCACAGGGAGGATAAGCAAGGCTGGTCTTTCACCCCATTTTCTGGTGGTTATAGAAATGCTTACATCTATTTATTTTATTTATATTCCATCTTAGTGATTCAAGGTCAGCTGCTTAACCTGATAAAACGAGATCAATCTTTTCAGGAAAAAAGCTCAGGATCTAAATCTTGTCCACAAAACACCAACCCATGCAAAGGGAGAGAAACATCTCCATCTTTTTCCAATGTAGCTTCCCAAATTGGTCCAAGCGTGAATAGGCACTTCAGATACCACTTACTATACTGGATGCACCCGACCCTAAAAGAAGCCAGTCCAGCACTCTGGAAGGCTGAGGCGGGCGGATCACCTGTGGTCAGGAGTTCAAGACCAGCCTGGCCATGGTGAAACCCCGCCTCTACTAAAAATACAAAAAAAAAAAAATTAGCTGGGCATGGTGGTGCATGCGTGTAATCCCAGCTACTCAGGAGGCTGAGGCAGGAGAATCACTTGAACTCGGGAGGCGGGTTCAGTGATCGGAGATCGCACCATTGTACTCCAGCTTGGGCAACAAGAGTGAAACTCTGTCTCAAAAAAACAAAAGCCAGTAACAGGGAGAGCTACGGAAAAGCAACATCGTCTTGAAACTAACGACCCCCTACCTCACACTTCAATAATCACAAAAAACTTAGCCAAGTGCCAAAGCCCTTCCTACCATGATAGTAAAGGAAACCCATTCAGTGACAAAGACAGCCAGGTAAAGGCACAAAGAAAACAGCAAAGGTACCAGCTTGAGCCTCCTCAAACTATGAGACTTTATTTGCCAGATTATGAGCATCCCACATTGTCCATGCTTACCCTGAAGAAGCCCAGAGGTGGGCATGGGGACGTGTGGTTCCACGAGCAGCTCCACAGGGAAGCCGGCGTTGGTCCCACTGTCCCATGCAGTGGCAGGCACAGATACCGCCCTGACACGCATGTGTTTGCAGGCCTTGGGGGGAATTCAGAAAACGCCTACTGCTCACTCTTCTGATCCTGTGAAGACGCTGAAAGGCAAGATGGCTTAACCTGGAAGGCCTCGTAACTGACCCTGTGTGCTACCCGGGAGGCAGACACTACCCCAATCTAATCAAGCCTTTCTGAATTAATCAGCACCACTGAAGCAATTCTGCAGGAATACCAAGCAAAATGCAGATCACCTATGTGCTGGCTGCACGCTTGAGATCAGGCCTCCAAGATGTGGGCCTGGAACTGCAACACGAGAAAATGAGAGTCCGCCAGCAGCCAGCACCCGTGGCACCAGCCGTGAGAGTCCCCAGGCGGAGGAAGAGGAGGACTGTGGGGTGGGGTGGGGGGGATAATATAATCTGACACTCTGAGTAACAGGGTTTTCTACAGCCTAGAGGGAGGCACCAGCACCTCAGTGCCTCAGATCACACCAATGCACGCGCGGTCCCACACACTACAGTGTAACTGACACCCTCGCTGGGTCTGCCATCGTGGGGCTTTGATGCTGTTGAGTTCTGACCACCTCTGAGTGCCAGTGGTTGAGTGTGATGACTTACGCCCCCCGCCTAGTGACAGGAAGCCCATGACTCCCACGCTGCTGGGACCCTGACGGGGAGAACGTTCTGAGCTCCAGCTGTAGGAACCACCCCCGTCTCAGCTTCGTGACCTGAAATAACAATCGTGAAAAGAGAAAACCCAGCTTCCAGATATCTTTTTGCTTCTTCAGAAATGCATTGGCTTTGTTTTCCGGGGAAGGACACGTAAGCATTGCAACGGGATTCATTTCAGTCTCTAATCCTTTGAGGTTAAAGCCACACAAAAGAGGGTTTCCCAGCCAGTGGATGCCCTCATGAGACAGGGCCTACCCTGTAAGAATCAAAACACACAGTTTGTGGAAGTTAATTGTCTGCAGCCACAGACAGGAAGGGTTCTTCCTTACTTCCACTTACACACCCACCAGAGCATTCTGGGGTTGGATTTGAGGACTCCTAGGTCCACGTGTCCCTGAAATCCCCCTCCCAGGGCAGCTACACAACTGGCAGTTAAGGAGATCTTTTAATCCATTAATATCCACCAACACATTAAATAGGAACGGCCTTATTTGATTTTCTAGCTGCTGTGTTACAAAATCATGGGCAAAAAGTGAATTCTACTAAGGATGAGGCAGGAGGGAAAAGGGCCAAGGCAAGTCTTTCAAACGCCACTGCCCACAGGGAGAGGCGTGTAACACACACGCCAGGACAGGGCCAGGCGTTCTAGAGGTCGCCGCAACCGGCTGGCCCAGGCCCCACTCTTAGAGGGCGGCTGCAACCCTGTCCCTCCGGCGGGTGCCACGTGGGGACGGGAACCGGCCCTGACAGCTGTCTGTCTTTAGGAGCTGGGACGCTGGGTTTCCATCCAAAACATCCCTGTTTGGATATGGTGGCTACTAATTCAAAACACATACCACAGACTCCCTCCCAAAATAAACACATCTACGGCAGAATTCGACTTAAAGGTGGGGCGCTGCATAAAAGCAGCTGGACTTGTGCAGAGTCCAAGAGCAGGTGGTGTGAGGGGAGGTGCAGGGAGCCCCAGGGGGGTGTGGACTTCCTGTGTGCAGGGAGAGGAGGAGGAGATGGGTTTCCAAGTAGGATGGCCCACAGTGCCTGAGGCTGCCTCCCTTTCTGCTGTGGACTGAACTGCATCTCCCCAAATTCGTACTGTGAAGCCCTAGCCCCAGGGTGACTATATTTAGAGATGGGTCTCTTAGGAGGTGAGGAAGGTTACATGAGGTCATGAGATGCTAATCCAATAGGGTCCGGGCTTTCTAAGAGGAGGGCGATCTTGGTCTCTCTCCCTGCCTTTCTTTCCCTCTCTCTGTCTCATTCTGCCTCTGTTTCCGTTTTTCTTTCTGCCTCTGCCACTGTCTGTCTCTATGTCTGTCTCTCTGTTCGTTTTCCTGGCTCTGTCTCCACGTCTCTGTTTCTCTGCTTCTCCTTCTGTCTCTCCCAGTCTCACTCTGCCTCTCTCTCTGCCTCCATGTTTCTCTGAGTCTGTCTCTCTGCCTCTCTGTCTCTATTTCTCTGTGTGCAGGGGTGTCTCTGCCTCTACCTCTCTCTGTCCCCCCCCCACCACCTGGCCATGTGAGGACACAGTGGGAAAACAGCCCTCTGCAAGTCCAGAAGTGGCTCGCACCAGGAACCGAATCAGCCAGCACCTTGGGCTTAGGCTTCCAGCCTCCAGGACTGTGAGAAAGGAGAGCTCTGTCATTTAAGCTGCCCGGTCTGTGGGATCCAGCTATGGCAGCCTGAGCTAGTGTATGGCCCCTGCTAAAGCAGCGAGACATGGACAGAAGGCTTCCCGGAGTCTCCCGAGGCAGCTCAAGGGCTCATCAAGAAAGAAACTGGGTCTTCCAAAGACATTCCGTTCCCCATCAGGAGCTCCAGTTAAATCCCCATTCCAATGGCCAAGGTGGCCACTTCTCTGGGGGAGAAACTGACAAGAGGAAGGAAAAAGCATGTTCTTTCCATAACTTGTCAATTTTATTCATTTCAATAATCCCTCCACCACCACCACCACTGAGTGTGTATGTGCCAGTACCGGGCTCAGCAGGGGCCCCGGAACGAGTGGGTGAGAAGCAGCCCCTGCCCCCAGTCTTGTGGGTACAGCAGACAGCGCAGGGCGTTCCGAGCTGGGATGTCAGGAATGCCGGTTGCTATGGGGAGAGGCGAGAGGAATTCTCAGTATCTCCTTATTCAGGTCTGGTCTCAGAGGTGGGGAAGAGGGTCTACCCAGCACAAACACATAACAAAGGCATGAAAGGGCACAGCAAGGCCTCCGGCTCTCAGGATCTGGCATCCACGCTACAGGATTCAAAACCAAGAACATCCAATCCTCTGGCCGGACAGGCCCCGGCGAGACACTTCCTCACGGCCTCTGCTCTGCTGGCCTCGAAGTAAAGAGGTTGCCTCCAGATGCTGGGTGGTGCTCCCAGCCCTGGAGATGGACGCTGCTCCTGAGTAGGGGAGGATTTGGACATGGGAAGCACCTCAGTGAGAGAGTGGACGTGGTAATTAACCCGTCATGTCTTTCTGATCACATGAATGCAGTCAATTCTTACGTGAATGCAATGCAGCCTCCCAAGAGTACAGCGGCTTCTTCTCTGCTCTTTTTTGTCCTCTGTCTGTGGTGCCAGAGGCATGAACCAGGCTGGATTCCTGATGGCCTTAAGCAGAGCCCAGCCAGGCTGCAGTGAGCAGGGGACGCACCTCACGAGTGACCAGCCCCATGCACAGACCCACAGCAGAAAGGACACACCACATACAGAGAGCTGCAGACAGCTGGGCTCTGGCTGGACAGGCACTGGGGGTAGCAGGTGTGGAGAACCAGGAAGGGTTGGGTGGCGAGGACTTCGTGAGCCCCACTGAGGAATGTGTACTTTATTTAGAATGAAATGCAGAAGCTGTCAAAGGTGCTTAAGTGAAATAATAGAAAAATAATATCTGCACTTGGGAAATACTGTCCTGGACGTTAAACGGATTGAAGAGGGGTCAGGCTGGAGCCAAAGAGACCAATTTGCACTCATTTAGGGGACAAGTGCCAGTGGTCAGAACTGAGATTATGGCAGCAGAAAGATGAAGGCGGGCTCAGGAGTTATTAGAGCAGGTGAAATAGCATGGCTTGGTGATTAGAGAAGGCGGCACCACAGTCTGGCTGGGGGCTGCAGAGGCAGGGAGGAGGGAGAAAGTGCAGATTTAAGGGATGGGGCACGTTTGGTTGCACTGGTGCTTGGTGAGTGTGAGACCCCACAGGAGGCCCGGTGGGAATGCTTAGGGGACAGTTCCCCACATGGCCCAGAGCTCAGGAAGGAGAGCCTGACCCAGACCCAGGTGTGAACTGCACTGATACTGACGCCACTTTGAGTCATGGGAGGGGAGGAACTCTCAGCAAGATTAAGGAGCAGGAGACAGAGCTGGGAGAAGCCCAAGCATCACAAATGGGCATGAGCTGATCCTGTAGAGTACGGGGCAGAAGCAATGGGAAGCCAGCCCTGGGCTGTCCTAGAAGCTGACTGGCCAGAGCCTTGAGAGTGGGGACCGGCAGGTCAGCTACCGCCCAGAAACCAAGCAGCACCGCGGACATGTCCGTGACCTCCAGGAGGGTTCTGGTGATGGGATAAGCAGTGGGGCAGCCCTCCAGGAAGCCCAGTCAAGGCTGAGAGTGGTAACGTTCGTGGGGGCATTGGCAGGTGCAGATGGGCACAAGGGGAAGGCATGAGGGCAGCAGAGAGAAGGACGGGGCACTTGGGGACGAGATCGTGTTGGGGGAGATGACCCAAGGGGCTCATGTTGGATGATACAGCAGCTTTGATCCTCTGGGTTTCTACACTGGGCCAAGAACCAACATAGGCTGTTTGCTTTCCTCCTCTTCCTTTCGAAATCTTATCCAGTCCTCCTAGCACTGCCACGTGGCAGATATTCTTGCTATCCTGCTTGTGAAGGGAAGACATTCAAGCACAAGGAGGTTAAGTAACTGAGCAAGTAGCCCCCCCAAGCACCTGGAGGGGTGGGACTCAAGCCCGGGCCGTGCAACTCTCAGGTTTGAGACCCCTCCTCCCCGCCCCAATTCGCCTCTGACTCTCCTTAGGAAGAGCATCGCCCAGCACTTCCCTGGGTCACGCCTTCCCGAGGCCCAGAGGAAGGTTTGGAAATGCCTCCAGTTGGCAGGGGTGGGGGGTTATGGAATGCCTGAGGCATCTTCCCTTGCACTGGGGACTGCAGATACAGTCTTGGGAGCCTACAAAAATATTTCCTGGTATTTTTATTTCCATGAAATTTAAAAGAATGTATAAAGGAACAATTTTGTGCCCTATTCAGGACCAAAGGTCAACATCTACATTTGGGTTTATGGGCCCTCCTGTGCTGGCCTGAAGAATCGCCGTATTGACTGCCCCGAGATGTTGAAAGACAATGAAAGCTAACTTCAATGGTGCTTTTGTGCTCGATGAAAGCCAAAGGACTTCTACAGGCTCAGGCATCAAAGATCTTGCAAGAGTTTGAAAGAGATCAGTGGTAGGAATCGAGCCAACTTCCAGCCAACTGTACAAAGGCATTAACTTTACTTATAAGAGGAAAAGTGATTTAAGTTAAATATCATATGACACATTAAGTCACAGCAAGTTTGGGTTTTGAATTTTATTGGTGTCTTGAAGTTGTTTCTCTTTGATCTGCTAATTCATTTTGGCCTTATGGTTTAGAAAAGCCATAAAAATGTTATAACCAGTTTTATCTCTGGACACATGTAATTACATTATGAATTATAAATAACCATATTATGCTCAAACATAGACTATTTAGTTATCATATACAAGTCTGGTAGAATAATGCCATATAAGAATGATGTAATTATCAATTATAATAACGTATAATAAAAATAATCTAAGTCAACACTGGAGTGTGCTTGGTAATATTTTTTCTTTCTGAAAAGGCTTCATAAGTGGTTCTAGCCTAAAGGCATGGGTGGGAGAGTAAAAGGAAGGAAGGGAAGGGAAGAAAAGCCAGTGGTGGGAAGCCTGGAGAGGGAGTCTGAACTAAGGAGAGGAGAAACCACAGGGTGGAAGGTGAGTGGTGGCTGCTGTCCAGGGTCCTGATGGTCACTGAGCCCTACTCCCACCCACCCCTTGAGGTCAAGGCCCAGGGCAGTCAGCTAAGTCATCCCAGGGTGTGGAGGGACCACTGGGGCTTAGAGGACCTGGGTTTGAAGCCTATCCTAACATGGACCAGATGTAATTTGGGGAAAACTGTTTAGCCTAAGTATTCCTGGCAATTTAAATGAGATGATTTATAAAAATGTACTTTTCAAGTCGTAAAGGGCAATTTGAATGTGAAATATTATGCTAATAAAGGGACTGGCACTAAAACAATTGCTTCTGGTTCCCTAGTGTTAGGGGACGGTTCTGGGGGAGGCTGGAGGGAGCAACTCCAAAACTCTCAGTTCCCTTCTATTTTCAGAAACTTGCTTCAACCATGACTGATACATGCTATTCCTGATCTGTTTGATATTTCAGCATTGCACATATGCCAATAATGCAATTGCAGGGAAGCACATGGTGCTATTTAAAAACTGTGTTCCTAACACAGGTTAGAGACAAGCTCAAGTGGAAAAATATAACACATGAAGCAGATTCTCAGGCAAGTTTATGACATTTACATTCACCTTTTAAATAAGGCTTCTCTCAGCTTCTGCACAGCAAAAGAAACTATCATCAGAGCAAACAGACAACCTGCAGAATGGGAGGAAATATTTGCAATCTATCCATTTGACACAAGTGTGATATCCAGAATCTACAAGGAACTTAAACAAACTTACAAGAAAAACAAACAAACCTATTAAAAAGTGGGCAAAGAACATGAACACAAACTTCTCAAAAGAAGACATTTATGTGGCAAAAAAACATATGCAAAAAAGCTCAACATCACCAGTTATTAGAGAAATGCAAATTAAAACCACAATGAGATACCATCTCATACCAGTAAGAATGGTGATCATTAAAAAGTCTGTCAAGAAACAACAGACACTGGCAAGGCTGTGGAGAAACACTTTTACAGTGTTGATGGGGATGTAAATTAGTTCAACCATTGTGGAAGACAGTGTGATAATTCCTTGAAGACCTAGAACCAGAAATACCATTTGACCCAGCAAACCAGAAATACCTTTTGACCCAGCAATCTCATTACTGGGTATATACCCAAAGAAATATAAATCATTCTATTATAAAGATACATGCAAACATATGTTCACTGTAGCACTATTCACACTATTCACAATAGCAAAGACATGGAATCAACACAAATGCCCATCAATGACAGACTGGATAAGAAAGCATGGTACATATACACCATGGAATACTATGCAGCCATAAAAGGGAATGAGATCATGTCCTTCGCAGTTACATGGATGGAGCTGGAAGCCATTATCTGCAGTAAATTAATGCAGGAACAGAAAACCAAACACCACAAGTTCTCACTTATAAGTGGGAGCTGAATGATGAGAACACATGGATACAGGGAGGGGAACAACACACACTGGGGACTGTTGGAGGTTGAGGGTAGGGGAAGGGAGAGAATCAGGAAAAATAGCTAATGCATGCAGGGCTTAATACCTAGGTGATGAGTTGATAGGTGCAGCAAACCATCATGGCACATGTTTACCCATGTAACAAACCTGCATGTCCTGCACATGTACCCCAGAACTTAAAATAAAAATGTCTCTCAATAATTGTACTTCATCAGCTTACACGTATCTGCAATGCATGCTCTGACTTCCCAGTGGAAAAGAAGCAGGGTTAAATTTAAATTTGCTTCATATTAGTCAGTAGAATCAGAACACAGGCAGCCCCAAAGGGAACCCCTTTCTACCAAAACAATGGGGTTGAACTTAGGAGAGAACAATTATGTCACACAGCTGAGGAGGTCAAAAATGGGAACCCTCATATATTTCCAGTGGAGATATAAAATATTGCAGCCACTGCAGAAAAAGTTTAGTGGTTCCCTAGAAAGTTCAACAGACTCACTACCTTACCCAGTAATTTGCTCCTACATTTATGCCCAGAGCATTGGAAACAGGTGTTCAAATACTTACACACAAATGTCATGGCAGCATTATTCATAATAGCCAAAACTCAGAAACAACCCAACTGTCTATTGATGGATGAATGGATAAACCAAATGTGGTCCATCCAGAAAGTGGGAGATTCTTCAGCCTACAGAAGGAATGACATGCTGATTCAGGCTACAACAGGGATGAACCTCAAAAACATCACGTTAGGTAGACAAAGCCAGACACAAACATTCACATGTTGTATGATTCCACTTACATGAGATATTCAAGATAGGTAAATCCACAGAGACAGAAAGCAGATTTGTGGCTGTCAGGGTTGGAAGGACGAAGGAAAGAGGAGGGGCTACCTAGCGGGCACAGGGTTTCCTTTGGGATGAAGAGGATGTTTTGGAACTAGATAGAGGTGATGGCTGCACAACATTGCAAATGTACTAAATGCCACTGAATTGTTCACTATAAATGGTTAATTTTATGTTATGTGAATTTTACGTCAATTTGTTTTAAAGATGTCACCCAACCTCCCAGCAAGAGTCTGAAGGGCTACAAGGCATCAGTCCCCAACATTTTTGGCAACAGGGACCAGTTTCATGGAAGACAAATTTTCCACAGACTGGGGTGGGGGGAATGGTTTCGGGATGAAACATCTATCTCAGATCATCAGGCATTAGATTCTCATAAGGAGCTTGCAACCTAGACCCCTCACACGCGCAGTTCACTCTCCCATGAGAATCTTACGCCGCTGCTGGTCTGATAGAAGGCAGAGCTCAAGCGATCATGCTCATTCTCCCACTGCTCACCTCCTGCTGTGCAGCTGGGTTCCTAACAGGCCACAGACCCGTGCTGGTCCATGGCCCAGGGGTTGGGGACCCACGCTATAAGAGAAGAGACAAACCTATGTCCCAACAGTATGTTTCCCTGGGTGTCTCCTGCTGAAAGAATCTCACCTGAGTGTGTAAGTGTACGGACATCCATCCTTGGGACAGTGGAACCGCTAAACACAACCAGCCACTGCATTTGGTTTTCTACCAATCAACAACAATCTGCTCCAATACTAGAGGGAACTTAACTCGGGGAACTTACTGAGACTTGATATGTTCACTATGGCTCCTGCCCTAGGGACTTGCAAGGGTAATTTTTTTCTATATGCGATTTTGGTACAACCTGTTGACTTTAGAACTAAACCCCTGCACAAAACGTGACTCTACCAAATGCTTGTTCATACTACATAAGGCATGGTAATTTATAAGCTATATTCCCCTAACTCCCAACAAATGATTTAAGGATGCTTGTACTAAAAATATTTATGCAATAAGGCAGTTAAGAATAACAATTTTGCAAAGAAAAAGGAAACAATATATAGAAAACCTTATACCAAGAAATCACATAAAAAGGGTTTTAACCTATTGACTGAACATTACATTCATGCTCTGAGCTTGCCAGCTGCTACTGCACGAAGGAAAACCTATCAATTATAACTTCATTAACGTAAAGGATGTGCCTCCTAGGATTCTGCCACAAATGACAAAGCAATGAAAAATATTTGATTGCCTTTTTAAAAAAATCACTTGCTTTTTTAAGAGCTGATTTATGAGAACTGCTGCAATATGGTGCTACTCCCTAAATTGCTTCTGTCTTCTCACCTTCTCCTTCCAACCTTGGGGGTTTTCTTCACCACACTTCAAATTCTTGAGCAAGGCCACATTCAGTCACGTGAACAACTGAAACTGGTGGTTCTGCAAGCTGGTCCACGACGCAGACTCAGGCTGTGAACTCGGACAAATTGAGCAGCTCCTCACGTGGCCTGCTCGTTCAAGACGACCACAATTCTCTCCCCAAGGACTGATCACCTTGATCGATGACCAACTGAATTTGCCTTATGTACAGTGTGACTCGGAGTCCTCCAAGTATTAGAAAATATGTCCTTAGTTTAGATCCAAATCTATCTTCTGCTCATCAAGTGATATATCTATGGCCATGGAAATCAGACAAAATTCCTTTCCAGATGGATGTTTTCAGGTATTTTTGTTAACTTGTTGAGGTAAAACACACATGAAATGCACAAATCATAGGTGTACAACTCCATTAACTTTTACAAAGTACACACACACCTGTATAACGACGATCCAGATGAAGAAGCAGGACATTTGCCACCACCTCAAAACCTCTCCCCTGCCTCCTCCCAGCTGAGAGTCCCCAAAAGGTAACCACTGTTCTGATTTCTCACCCTGTGAATGTGTTTTGCCTGTTTTTCTATTCTATGTAAATGTAATATAGATTTTTAATGTCTGGATATTTATCTCAACATTTTATCTAGGACGCACACACATCTGTGAAATGGCAGCCCTTCATTACTGTGTAGTATCCTCTTGTATAAATATTCCAAGATTTACCTATTTATGTCCAACTGTTATTAAACAATGGGGTGATTCCAGCTTGAGACCATTAAAAATAACGCTGCAAAGAACATTCTTGAGCATGTCTTCTTGGAGGCATATGTACATGTTTCTCAGGACTACTCATCTAGGAATAGAACAGTGGTGCCTGCAGAGGTGTAAACATACGAAGTTCACCCATGTCATAGATTCTGTCTTCTAAAAGCCAAATGGTGGTGCTTTCAGAGATTCCAGCAGGTGCCCCTTCCATGAGAGTCCAAACCCAGACACCTCTAGGAGTTATGTCTAATGAGATGTATATGTTTAGCCCCTAGGAGTTACATCTTACGAGATGCATGTGTTTAGCTTTTGCTAAACAGCTTTTAGAAAAGTGGGGAGTGTCAAAAGGAGACATACAAATGGCCATCAGGTATATGAAAAAATGCTCATCATCACTAATTAGAGAAATGCAAACTAAAACCACAATGAGATATCTTCTCACCCCGCTCAGAAGCACTATGATGAAAAGTCAAAAAATAACAGATACCGGCAAGGATATGGACAAAAGGGAACTCTTACACACTAATTTGGAATATAAATTAGTATAACCTTTCTAGAAAACACTATGGATGTTTCTCAAAGAATGAAAAATAGAACTATTAACACCATTCCATCCAGCAATTCCACTACTGGGTATCCACCCAAAGGAAAACAAATCACTGTATCAAAAAGATACCTGCGCTCATGTGTTCAACACAGCACTATTCACAATAGCAAAGATAGAGAATCAACCTAAATGTCCGTCAGTGGATAACTGGGTAAAGAAAATATGGTACATATACACCATGAAATACTGTCCAGCCATAAAAATAATGAAATTATGTCTTTTACAGCAACACGGATGAAACTAGAGGCCATTATCTTAAGTGAAACAACTCAGAAAGTCAAATACTGCATGTTCTCAGTCACAAGTAGGAGCTAAACAGTGTCTCCACGTGGACATAGAAAGTGGAATGATAGGCTAGGCGAGGTGGTTCATGCCTGTAATCCCAGCACTTTGGGAGGCTGAGGCAGGCAGATCACTTGAGGTCAGGAGTTCGAGACCAGCCTGGCCAAAATGGTGAAACCCCGTCTCTACTAAAAATACAAAAATTAGCCAGGCGTGGTGGTGCGTGCCTGTAATCCCAGCTACTCTGGAGGCTGAAGCAGGAGAATCGCTTAAACCCAGAAGGCAGAGGTTGCAGTGAGCCGAGATCACGCCCCTGCACTGCAGCCTGGGTGACAGAGTGAAACTCCATCTTAAAAAAAAAAAAAAAAAATCTGGTGATGGTTATGCTAGCAGCTCAGGCCTCACTACACAATATATTCGTGTAGCAAAACCGCACTCATGCCCCTTAAATATATGCAAATGTAGCGGGAAGTGTGAGAGTCCCTGTGGCTTCATATCTTTACCAACTCTGGTGCTGTCAATGCTTCTCTGTAGAAGCCATTCTGGTGTAGCACAGTGGTGCCTGCAGAGGTATGAACACAGCTAAGTTCACCCATGTCATAGATTCTGTCTTCGAAAAACCAAATGGTGGTGATTTCAGAGATTCTGGCCGGTGTCCCTTCCATGAGAGTCCGAACCCAGATGCCTCTAGGAGTTACGTCTAAGCAAAGCAGCCTGGCTGAAGATCATCCATAGCGGTTAGGACTGGCACAAAGAGGAGAGTGTCTACCTGTCTAGGAAAGGGTCCATCGCTCAGCTCCAGCTAGGTGTGGCCCATGAGGAACATGGGCCACCATTATTGGGGCTACCATTATTTTTGAAGTGAAACCAAATCAATATTTTTATGTAAAACATCCCCACCTGAAGATGTTGGTGACTAAGGAGAGCCTGTCTGAAGTTCACTTGAGGTTCACTGGCTGCCCTTTAGCAAGCTCACATCAGACCTTTGCTGACCTCTGATCACTGGCCGGCTCCCTGCAGCAAGGGCCTCAGAGTGTTCCAGCTTCCTCCTTCGTGAGCAGCTGCTGCTCTGTTCTCTGGGGCTGATGAATTTATGATAATGCTTTGAAAAAAGAACCTTAATCAGCTGGGTGCAGTGGCTCATGGTCCTAATCCCAGGGCTTTGGGAGTCCCAGGTGGGAGAATTACGTAAGGCCAGGAGTTTGAGGCCAGGCTGGGCAACATAGCAAAACCCAGTCTCAACTGAAAAGTAATTTAAAAAATTGTTTTTAATTAGCTGGGCATGGTGGCACACATCTGTAGTCCCAGCTACCCGGGAGGCTGAGGCAGGAGGATCGCTTGAGCCCAGGAGGTCAGGGCTGCAGTGAGCCAAGATAATGCCTCTGCACTCCAGCCTGGGCAAGCAACAGAATGAGACTTTGTCTCTAAAAATAATAATATTAATAACAACAGTGACTAACCACTGCACAAGTACTAATCTAAACACCATTACATAGACTAACTCATTTAATCCTTGCAACAAGCATGTAAAACGCAGCTCTTATATATATATAAAATACATATAATACATATAATATATAAAAGTATATATAATATATATATTTTTTATATATATATATATTTTTTTTTTTTTTTTTTTTTGAGCCAGGGTGTTGCTCTGTCACTCAGGCTGGAGTGCAGTGGTACAGTTTCAGCTCACTGCAGCCTCAACCTCCTGGGCTCAAGTGATCCTTCTGTCTTAGGCCCCCCAAGAAGCTGGGACTACAGGTATGCGCCACCACATCCACTAATTTTTTTTTTTTTTGCATTTTTTGTAGAGACAGGGTTTCACCAATTTGCTCAGGCTGGCCTCAAACTCCTGGGCTCGAGCAATCTCTCCGCCTCGGCTTCCCAAAGTGCTGGCATTACAGGCATGAGCCATCACGCCTAGCTGCAGCATTATTTTTAATCCCCATTTTATGGACGGAAAAAAGGAGGCATAAGGCATTTAAGTAATAGTGTGGAGGGCACGTACAAAAACGAGAGAGAGAGAAGCAGAGACAGACGGGCATGCGGAGCTGGGGGACAGGTTCTCACCCATAAACGTAAATATCATTTTGGGTTAACAGACATCATCCCCTGGTTATCCCTGGGCTCCTGAAATGCCCACGACCCCCAGAATAGGTCAACACTGTTCATCTCTATGCTTAACACTGACTGGCTGAATTTATTCCAAATAACCAAGCCTCAAGAATGAAGACCAAGCTCTTGCTAGATTTTATGAATCCCCCTCCAGTAATGGTTTCCAAAAGGTCTTTAGAATTCTTCATTAGCATCAAAAAATTTCACCACCATACCCCAACTGCACGATAGTATCTAGACTTCCATTTATTTCAGCCATAGTCAACCCTTGGGCACTTACAGATTGGCCGACTTCTGCAATCATCTATTCTCCAACCAACTGGACCCTGGAGTATACAAGTTGTTGCAGGTCCCTGCTGTCCAATATGGTGGCCACCAGCCGTGCCTGGCTATTTACTTTTAAATTTAATTTAAGTCAAATAAAATCCCAGTATGTAGAGCTTAATTTCTTTCCTCTCAACCCTGGGCTGGACTTGGCGACTTGCTTCCTGAAGTGAGATAAGAGAGGAACAGCAACTTTGCAGATGCCACCTTCACCGAGTGACCATGCCTGATAGCACCAGCAGCAAGTCGCACTGATACTGTGAAGCCCCTGGCATGGCGTGATGGGGAGGGCACGTCCCCTCTGGGGTACTTTTTCCAAAAGCCTAGAACCCCATTCTTATCATAGGAAAACACAAGGCAACCCCAAATTGGGAGATATTCTGCAACTTATCTGGCCAGTACTGTTAAAAAGTATCAAGGTACAATAAACAAGGAGGGACTGAGAAACTCTCACAAATCTTAGTAAGAAAACTCTCAGTAAGGAGGCATGATGGCCAGATGCAGTGTGGTGCCTTGGATGGGATTCCAGGGGAGAACAATGATGCCACCAGGGCCTCTTACACCCCAGCTCTTCCTAAACACAACATCGACTGCAGCTGTGTATTTGCAAATGCTGGGGTTGGTTCCATAGAATGCATTTCAAGCAGACATGAAGCCACAGTTTCGCTTATTGGCTTTATCTCAAAAGGTTTGCCTTCTGCCTCTGTAGCTGACACTCGTAAGACTGAAACTTATTTTCATGAATCCCGTTTTGCCACTGGCAGCGTAAGACAGGGAGGAGGGCTGGGAAAGAAGGTGGCTCCATCACCCCACAGTACAAGGCCAACAGAGATGCAGGCCAGGACCTTGGAGGCCTTCCAGCACCCCCACATGGTTGCCATATTGCCATCAGCAAATGATTTAACCTCTTTGAAGTCTCACCTCCCTCTCCGGGAGAAATGAGTATCCTGACGCAGACCTCTGTGGGGTCATTGGGAAGGTTAAAATAACCAGCCTATGTGAAAGATCCGGGTGCGTATTAGAAGGAAAATGAAGGTGGGTTTCTGTTCACCTCATGCAGAATTCTCAGTCCAGGTTGTACCCACACGGTTCATCTCAAATTGCAAAGGAAACTCTTGTCCTATCATAAATTCACCAGCCTCAGAGAACAGAGCAATACATCCTGATTGCTTCTTATAGGAGGAAATGAGATTGCCTCTCTGTCTAGCATGGAGAAGTCATTAGCGAGGCTCTGTCACTGCTCAGGTCTGAGCTCAGATCATGCTTGAAAATGCCCCTTTGGCTGGACTCAGGGTGAAATGACTGCTAATTATAAGCACACTTGCTCTTACTCTCTCTCCCTCCAGAAGGAAGGGTGGAATTGTCAACAAATTCGCTGTTTCCATTTTATTCACACCGGATCACTCAACTCCAAAAACCAACAAAAGCAAAATGCAGGTCAGTAGAATCCTCCGTGTGAAAAAACAAATAGGGCCTCATGCATTCCTCAGTGTGGCAAGAAAGAGATGATCCAAGACGACAGCTCAGGACCGCCGTTGACCATGGAGACGTTTTCCCTGGCCCCGAGTTACCGAATAGTGTCATTCGGACATTTAAAAATAGGACATTTAATAAAAAAATGAAAGAATACAAATAATATGTTGAAGTGCATTCTTCTTTCTATACATTCTCCCCGAAAGTTCTTTCTGGTGGAAAAAAAAATCAGAAAATTTGGCGATCTTGGGTCTGCCTTTCCACATGGTCACAATTAGCTGTAAAGGTCCGTATGTTTGTCTTTGGACCTCACTGCCTTTACCCATTTCTGGGATCCCTCAGAAACTTCAATTCAGAGAAGTGAGATGATTTAAGAAAGATCACACAACGAATCCCTGCATCACTCAACGCCACTCCTCCAGCACCCAGCCACCTGCCCAGCTCTGCATACAACTGGCCCTGCATGTACGTGAACTCACACTGTCATGAAAGGCCTCCCTCCCTGTGCCACCCGGCATGCCAGAGTCTGCACACTTCAGCTCTTGAACCTCTGAGCTATAATAAGCAAGTATGTTTTCTAAAATGGCAAAATGAATTTTATAGCATTTGCATCAATAGAGTGAGTCATGAGCATTGCAGAGCTGCTGCCAGGCCTGGGCAGCAGAGAACCAAATACAGCCGGCTTCCCAACCGACTTCGCAGGCTCTTCCAGAGAGGCTTGAGAGTCATGGGCAGCGACAAACCTGGTTTCCTGCTCCCACTCTTCCTTGCCCGTGTTGCCTGGGGATCGGGTGGGGGCCCGTCGCCATGCATTTCTAGCACCAGGCAAAGTGGGAGGAAGCAGGGTGGTCAGAGCTGGGCAGGGTGGGCCTGAGGGTGGCAAAACTGCAGGGCATGCCCTCGGCTCTGCAGAGCTCCTGGGGCTGTCGATGATCTTCTGTGGCTTTCTAGACCACGCTTCAGAAAACATGGCCTGCGGGCCACACCCAACTTGCCCCTTTTAAATAAATTTTTATTGCAACACATCCATATTCATTCATTTCCAAAAATCCCTATCATCACTGAGCTTTGTAAATATACATATACATATTTACAATTTGTGTATAACGTTTATATTACGTGTTTCCTTATTTCCCCACATACGTATATTATATAATGGTGTCAGTGAATGCATACATAAAATGTACTGCATTTATATAATATATATAACATAAAAAGAACAGTGTCAGTGAATGGGATCTAGGAATATGAAGGAGGAAACAAATGTAGAGATTTCTAGAAAACGTGATCAAAGAAGGTGACGTCTGAGCAAAGATGTGAAGGAAGTAAGAGCGGGAGTGCTGTGGGCGTCTCGAGGGAGGAGCTCCAGGCAGAGGGAGCAGCACCCACAAACATGGTAATGTGGAGCAAGCTGGGGAGAAGACGTCGTGGAAAATGCAGATGAGGCTGCCAGGTGTAGGCTACAGCAGGAACTTGGGTTTTGTTCAAAAGTTGATGGAAACCAGTGCAGGGTTGAGAGCAAGAGAGTAGCTTTCATCCAATGTGTGCTTTGAAAGGATGGCCTTGGGAAGAGGATGGATGGGAAGACAGGTTGCTGGTGGATGAGGAAGGCACTGGGCAGACGCATGGGTAGGCTGGTGTGGTCGGCTGAGACAGACAAAGGCAGGTGAATTAAGGAATCATGCACAAGAAGGGAGGCACACGGAGGCAGGCTTTTCACGACGGGTGAATTAATGTAACTGCAGGGCCAGTTTTGAAATCAGCTCAGTTGTCCCATAGAACTGATGTTTATGGTTTCTTTGAAAAAACTTAGAAAATGATCCTCCCAGTCTTGAAACTTGAGAAAGTTGCATTTATCTTATCTGAGTTTCTTTCTCAGGAAACTGACCATCAGGCCTCCCAGAGAGCATCATGGAAGTGAAACTCACTAGGTCACCGCATCTGGACAGTGACTCACCAGAGCCTCCACCCATCATGATTGCCTAAGGGACCACCTGCTTCCTGCTGACCAACTCCCTCCCTAATTCCTGTTTTCCCCACACATGGCTAAATTTCTTCCTGCTATGTAAACCCCTCCTATTAGTTGGTCAGGGAGATGGACTTGAGACTGATCTCCCATCTCCTTAGCTGCAACACCTGATTAAAACCCTTCTTCCCTGGCAATACTGATGGTCTCAGTGATTGGCTTTCGCGTGGTGAGCAATAGGACCTAGACCAAGCTCCTGGCATTTCAGTAACAGTTTCTGGGTATTTCAAGAGGATTTTATGGTGGGTTTCATGTGGGAGGAAGAGCAAGGAAGGAGTTCCGAGTTTCTGTTCTGAGAAATGCAGTGGTGTTGACAATCCACAGAGATGGAACCAGAGAGGCTTGGAGGGCTACCAAGAGGTGAGA
Source organism: Macaca thibetana thibetana (assembly GCF_024542745.1). Classification (NCBI taxonomy): domain Eukaryota; kingdom Metazoa; phylum Chordata; class Mammalia; order Primates; family Cercopithecidae; genus Macaca; species Macaca thibetana. Next base: position 126,900,375 of record NC_065588.1, read on the forward strand.
TGAATACTCTTGGCTTGCTAACACCAGCAATCACAGGATGGGAGAGGAGGGGTGACAGCCCTGCTTGATCCTCACAGGATGGAAGAGGAGTGGTGACTGCCCTGCTCGATCCAGAGCAAGAGGCCACTGCAGGGCCACAGAGTTCACACTCATTAAAATCAAAAGAAGAAAATGAGCAGAGCACACTGCACTCCTGTGCAATCCCTCTCTATGGAGCAGGCATCCTCCTGTCTCTCATCTTCTTCCCTCACTTCCCCTGCCCTGAAACTCTGAGATTAGAGATCCTTCAGGTTAGCTCATACACTGCATGGACGCTTGCTTTCTCCAAGCACAGAGGGATCCCTCTAGGATTCTTTCCTTATGGTAATTCTTAGTGGTGTCCACAGGTCACTGCTTTTTCTCCAGTCTGATGCTGAGGCATTTTGGAGTGTTTCTTCCTCTTACACCAAAATAAATGAAGGCAACTTGTGGATGATATTGAGTAAAGATCATGGAATGATTCATTATTTAACTGCATATGCTGAAAACACAGCTGTACTCACTGGGCCTAAGAAAGTGACTTCCTTCCTCTCATTGAATATAGATGTTTACTCATCAGCTTATTTTAAAATGTGATCTCAATGCCATGCCAATGAAAGCCTTTTAGTCTATGATTTCTTTGCCAAGGGAAATTGGAAATGTTTTCTTTGAAATGTTCTAATGCAGGCATCATCTGGCCATGGAGTTGAAATTGTTATCAGGAGCAACAGCTGAACAGCACCAGAAGCAACATTTACGTCACACCTTCCAGGTGCCAAGCCATGCTGCAGACACTGTATTTGTATTATTGTGTTCATTCCACTCATCTAATAAATGTGTGTTGAACACTTTCTAGGTGTACTAGCTCATGGGATGCCTCTAGGTAAACTAAGCAGAGGTTCTCTTCTGAGCAAGCTAATGCCCCCTTGGCAGACCTAGCCATTGGGCTGAGTGTTGGCAAGGTGACTTTTGGCACAACCATACTCAGGGGCTCTAAGTGGAGGCATCATCTCAGCACTGGGGGTACAGCAGAAACCACAGAAGGCAAAACCCCTGCTATCACAGAATTCACATCCTTATTGGGAAAATGTAGACAGAAAAGCGGTATGTCAGGTAAAAATATGTTCTACGAAGACAAGATGAAGTAAGCACAAAGAGAGAGAAGAAAGGATGCTGGCTAGGAAATTTTAGAGCAGAGGCCTGAATGATGTGAAAGAATGGCAGAGGGGATGGTGCATGCAAAGGCCCTGAGGAAAGCAAGTGCTTGGGGTTTTGGAGAAGCAGCAGGAAGTGACTGCAGTCTTGTAGGGGAGACAGATGGGTGACAGGACCCCTACATATGCACATTTTCCATAAGACATCAAATCTGGTCTACAATACTCTTGCTAAAGTTCAAACCAGCACCATCAGTTCTCTCATTCCCCTAGAATCTTAGATGAGTTTTTATCACAAATTATCTGTTGAATCCCCTGTCTTTGAAAACACACATAATCCTGCTGTAGAAAAAGGAAACAGCCAATCAAATTTGAGAAGAGGGTGGGAGATGAGGGAGAGTTCCTGAACTTCACAGTTTTGAAGAATTATTAAAGGAATAAACTTGTACTTATCAAAAATGATTTGCTCTGCACGACAATACTATTCTAATATCCACAGTCAAGGAAGGAGAATAGAGGCCAGCAGCCCAACAAGACACACGCAGTCATCAGTGTCCTTGTGACTCAAGACACAATCTGCCTTGACCAAGACAATTCAACCTCTGGGAAAATGAATTTCATTCAATGGGACCCCAAGTTTTCCATGGCAAATGGGAAAAGCATTCTTTCTGTTGTAAATAGGAACACAACTGGTTTATGAGGATGCTTTAAGAAATGGAAGGTCATGGTCTACATTTCCATTATTCCTCATTCATCCATTAACACAACATTTCTGTGGATCTTGTGAGTTGGTTGCTGGACAAATCTGTGGGGGTGGAGGGTTGCCGACTAGTGGATACGTAATTTCTCCAAATTAGGCTGTCAATTTGCCCTTCCCATCTCTCAGGGGTGGATGATGAACTGAGAAGCTATGAGCTTGTCGTTCCCACATTTATCTTTCAATATTCTGCTCTAGCGAGGCTGTCAAGCTAAACGCCCTTCCAGAAAGATGACTCTAACTTTCTCCTCCATGGACAGTGTACTTGAATGGTGTTTCCTCACTCCCTTGTCAACATCAGCATTAGCATTCTTTAAACTATTGATTTCATAGGGAAAATCCCCATTATCTTGCTATTTGAATGGGTTTGTAGCCCTTGACATTTTTCACACACTGATTAGCCATGTGCCCCCAAATATGGCCACTTCTTTGGTAATCATTATCTCATGTTCTGGGGAAAACACATTTTAAAAAGTTTAAAGTACTTGTTTGGAAAAGGAAATGGGAGTTGTCATTCTAGTTCAGAAAACATTCTAGCCCATACCAACCGTATTGCTGCAAAAAGAGCCAGGCCAGCAGAAAACAGAAAGAGTAGGTAGACCAGCGGGCTGAAGAGGCAGTGAGCTTGGAGATTCAAAGCTCTTCTCCAAAGGTGAGCCCTATAGATTGGAAAACATGAAGATGCCTCACAAGGAATTGGCCATGGAGAGTGATGAGGGCCACCTCTTTTTGTTAAAAGGAAGATTTCCTCCATTCCCCCAGATCTACAGGAACCCAAGGAGACGGCACAATGACCACATGAATTTGGCCACATCATGAAAATAAAGTTGAGTGCACCAGGTATTAAAAAAAAAAAAAATGCTTTCACCTATGAGTTTCAGGCACTGCTGCGTCTTGACAGTCAGCTAAATGTTTTCCTTGCTGCCAATTTAACAGCAATTTAAGTCACTTTATGCCTTTTGAGCTTTGGAAACCTTTCCTGCTAGGGACTCAGGATTCCGATTTAATAGAATGTTTCTCTTGAAGGTATTTGGTAGGGTTGTCACCGTTTTAACCTGTTTTTGTTTTCCTATGCAAACCACCTTTTGATCACTCATCTTCGTTTCTGAGAGAAATTTTAATTAGATCCCTTGGAGGATCTTACATAGCCTGGAACCTACCATTCTTATCTCAAACATCTAAGGGCAGTTTTGCCTTTCCCCCATCTCTCCATTTATCCAAATTCTCTCTGTACGGCCTTTTGATGTCCTTCCTCTTCTGTCCTGACCGCCTTCACTTCCCGGCCACACACTCCACCCTCTCACTGTCCTGGAAGCGGAGGAGACGCCTCTGCAATATTGCTCTCCTCCCCAGTAGGTGCTTTAGTTCATCTGTTTTGTCTAGCGCAGTGTTTAAGCCACGCTGCATGGGAAGCACTCTGCTGCCTCCTGGGACAGGGTTGGTCAGCTGGTCCAGGGTCCCCCTTTAAGCCTGATCCTACCCATTGATGCTGAGATACAGTAAGCAGGACAACCAGCAAGACTGCCGCAGAGAATACACCACTCACCTCCCTCTCTCCCTCTCCCTGTGCTCTCACTCCTTTTAGCATCTTAGCACGCTGGTCATTTTTTATAGGCCTACACCATAGCAGGCAGCAGAGTGTTATCATCCAAAATTTAGATCCAGATGTAACTGGAGGCTTTTTTTTTTTTTTTTTTTTTGAGATGGAGTCTCACTATCGCTCAGGCTGGAGTGCGGTGGCATGATTTCAGCTCACTGCAACCTCCGTCTCCCAGGTTGAAGTGATTCTCCTGCCTCAGCCTCCCGAGTAACTGGGATTACAGGCATGCACCACCACACCCTGCTATTTTTTTTTAGTAGAGACGGGGTTTCACCGTGTTGCCCAAGCTAGTCTCCAACTCCTGACTCAGGTGATCTGCCCGCCTCCGCCTCCCAAAGAACTGGAGGCCTTTATACTTCAGGTTGCATGCTAAGATAGACGGAGAGAGCGCGGGCAAGAGTGGAAACTGTAGCACAGTGCATCAGCTTCTAGCTCTTGAATGCGCATCTGCCTCAGGAACATATTCTGAAGAAAGTGTCTCTGGCAGGACAGGATTCAAGCTTTTTTTTTTTTTTTTTTTTTTGGCATCCATTGAACAAAATCTCACAATCTCACATTCACTCATAAAACAGTTTACTGGTAAATCTATTTGGGGACTAAATTGTACCTATTTATCATTGTTTTTCAAGTGTTTCATTTGGAAAATTTTTTACAAACAAGACTATAAGGTCCTCAAAGGCGGAAGTTTCTCATAAGAACTCCCTGGTACTTAGCACGTCTTGAGCACAGCAGATGTTAGAAGCAGACGCGTAATTGCTGTCCCATGCAGGGGCCGCTGGTGACCTGCAGCTACTGAACACTTGAAATGTGGCTGTCTCAACCAACGTGTGCCCTACGTGTAACGTAGACACCAGATTTTCAAGATTCAATGCCCAAAAAAAATGTAAAATAAGGTATTATAAATTATAACATATGATAAAATATTGATTTAATTTATATTGATTTCCCTTTGAAGTGATATTTAAGGTGTATTAGGTTAAATAAAGATACATCCTTCAAGTACACTTCACTTGTTTTCTTTTTACTTTCTTGTAACGTGGCTGCTCAAAAACGTAAAACTGCATTCGTGGCTCACACTCAAGACTGACATTGTATTTCTATCAGGTGCATCCCTCTAGACCCCAGCTGGGGTAACGTGATGGAGGAACGAGCCCAGTTCAGAGCCGCCATCGAGTGTCATGTCTGGGGTGGAGAGAGGAACACCGTGCCGCGGGGCTTAAGCAGAATCTTCTTCAAAGCTGTCAAATCTCCCTCTCCGCCAGCCATCACTGCTGCCTCAACACCAGAAGCATGTGAGAACGTGCGGGTCCCATTTTTCATACAGATGTTTAAAATAATTCTGTGCCAATACCGTTCTTACCTCGTTTATGGGATCGTGGAAAAACAAAGCCACAGGATTTAGGGCTCATCAAAAAGGACTTAGTTCCATTCTTAGCATGGTAGGGAAAAAATCTTAACACAACTTGGGTAAAGAAATGACTAAGAGACACAGCAGTGGGTTTTAGTGTGACTTATGCCCCTCATGGGAGAGTCCTGTCCCCTTTTGGGATTTCATTGAGCAATTACAAATATCACTGCTTCTTTTCTTGTTTTTTTTTTTTTTCCCCCCTGATGGAGTCTCACTCACTCTGTTGCCCAGGCTGGAGTGCAGTAGTGCAATCTCGGCTCACTGCAACCTCTGCCTCCCAGGTTCAAGTGATTCTCCTGCCTCAGCCACCCGAGTAGCTGGGACTACAGGTGCCCAGCACCATGCCTGGCTAATTTTTTTGTTAGTTAGTTAGTTAGATAGATAGTTATTTAGTTAGTTAGGTAGGTAGGTAGGTAGGTAGTTAGTTATTTGAGACAGGGTCTCGCTCTGTCACCCAGGCTGGAGTGCAGTGGTGTAATCTCAGTTCACTTCAACCTCTACCTCTCAGGTTCAAGTGATTCTCCTGCCTCGGCCTCCCAAAGAGCTGGGATTACAGGTGTGTGCCACCATATCCACCTAATTTTTGTATTTTTAGTAGAGATGGGGTTTTGCCAGTTGGCCAGGCTGGTCTCAAATTCCCGGCCTCAAGGGATCTGCCCACCTCAGCCTCCTGAAGTGCTGGGATTACAGGCATGAGCCACCGTGCCCAGTCTACTGCTTATTTCTGTCAACGTTCTTCAAAGATTAGGAAAATATGATATTGTTATTTTCCAGAGACAACCTTCTTCTTGTGCAAAACGAAATCTCCCATGTCTAGAAGGAGGCCGGTAAACTGGCAGCCCAGCAGGCTGTGTGTGGATGTGTTAGTCAACGCAGTGATTTTAAAAACTGACTCTTCTGTTTTTTAATTTGTTATCTGCCAATCTTTCAAAATCAAAACAATTTACATGGAAAGTCTGGATTTCTGACTTTTGTCAAGTTGGAAGTGCTGGCAACCCTGGCCTATTTCCCTGCAGTTTCATTTGATGGAATAAGAGGCTGGCCCTGTGAGATGACGCGTCCGTTGACCCAGTACAACCCCCACCCACTCCCTTTCATCTCCCCAGTGCTGGGGAGGAGGAGGGACAGTTGTTAGTTGCCATTGCTGTTTATTTCTCATATCAGGGAAATATTTCCCTGTACCCCTACTTCCACTGAGACTGTGAAAATAAAATGCAGACTGGGTAATCTGTTTCTTATGTCTGTGTCTTCTCTAGTCTTTAAACAAAAATGCTTCTGTATGTTTTCACCTAATACAGCAAAGCTCAAGACAGTTAGGTCTCTTTTAATATTGAAGACAACTAAAAAAAAAAATCTTTAAGCATGCATATGCTCACACAGAAAGAGTTCTCCAAGCCTTGAGTTTCTTTAATATTACTTAGTGTAGGGCCGAGCGCAGTGGCTCACGCCTGTAATCCCAGCACTTTGGGAGGCTGAGGCGGGCGGATCACGAGGTCAGGAGATCGAGACCATCCTGGCTAACACGGTGAAACCCCGTCTCTACTAAAAAATACAAAAAACTAGCCGGGCGAGGTGGCGGCGCCTGTAGTCCCAGCTACTCGGGAGGCTGAGGCAGGAGAATGGCGTGAACCTGGGAGGCGGAGCTTGCAGTGAGCTGAGATCCGGCCACTGCACTCCAGCCTGGGCGACAGAGCGAGACTCCATCTCAAAAAAAAATATATATATATATATATATTACTTAGTGTATGTAGTTGGTTTCCTGTCCCAAATAATGGGGGAAAATCTCTTTTGGGCACAGTTGTGTGGACTGTTTAGAAACACACATCTCTGATTAATAAAAACATTACCTGCAACACAGAGCCCAAAGGCAGCCTGTTTTCTCACTATCGTGTTTTATAATGTGAGACTTATTGTCATGTTAATCAAAGGCCTACTTTTCATGCTAACACGAGCTACAGAAATTGTCTCCCAACAGTTTCCATTTTGAGGCCTTGAGACATCATAAAACCCCAAAGCAACAATGCTGGCCTGGCAACAAGGTACGGAGATTACATCGATCCCTGCTGCAAAAGGAAATGAAATGCCTGAGCTACTCTCTCACGTCAGCCCTGAAATGGGGAAGATCAGGACACGGCTACATCATTAGCGATTCCCAACTGGTTCTTCAGTAACTCTCTCCTGATGCCGGGGGAATCTCAGAGCAAAGCACGATCACAGAAAACTGCCCACGCTCGTTCCCACTCTCCAGTATTCTTTCGTTTTTCATCTCAGCGAAGACGGATTAGAGAAACTTATTATATTTAAGAAATACTCATTTAAGCTTCTAAGCAGGAGGTTTCTACCAAGAAAGGCCTAATCCCTCTCTTTCATCTCTTTCTGCCTACTGAATGTCTTGTAATTCTGCTGTTGATGATGCACAGACTTTCATGTATGGGGCTAAGAGTGATCACATGTTAGTAGTAGCCACTTTCAGAAGAAAAGCCTGCCCTGGTCACCCTCTGGTGACTGACCATGATCCAAAGAACAAAGACCAAAAACGGACTCTCATTCAAAGCACGGACAGAAGTGACGGAAGACAAGAAGCCCGTGGCATGTTCCACTCGGGCCATGAAGTCAGGAATGTGAACAAGAGTGACAGGCATGATTCTGAGGCCTGAAACACGCAGAGACAAAGTAAACTGAGGCACAGAGTTCTGAAGCACCATCTCTCTCTAATTTCTCATCTTCCCCTTTGCCACCATTTCTGGAATGATCTCCACGTTCAGTCTCTGTAGGTAAAATGCAATGGGTAATTTAAGAGTTTCATGTTTTATTTCCATGCCCTCCATTGCATTTTCGTAGCTAAAGCTAAGATTGTGATCTCCCCAGCTTATCAGGCTACAATATGTTTTCACGTGATCTATCATGCCCACAAAACTGCCCTTAAAATTCCATCTCTGATCTTTCCCAGAAGACATGCTCGTCACAACCTTGTTACCTCTTGGACTTTGTGGTTTTTTTGCTTGTTTGTTTTTGAGACAGAATCTCACTCTGTCACCCAGGCTGGAGAGCAGTGGCACAATCTTGGCTCACTACAAGCTCCACCTCCTGGGTTCAAGCAATTCTTCCGCCTCAGCCTCCCAAGTTCAGCCTCCCAAGTAGCTGGGACTACAGGCTCCCGCCACGATGCCTGGCTAATTTTTGTATTTTCAGTAGAGACGGGGTTTCACCATGTTGACCAGGCTGGTCTCGAACTCCTGACCCCATGGTCTGCCCAGCTCGGCCTCCCAAAGTGCTAGGATTACAGGCATGAGCCACCGCGCCCGGCCTACCTCTTGGACTTTGTTTTAATCAGGCTGGTCTGGAACTCCTGACTGATCCCGTGGTCCGCCCACCTCAGCCTCCCAAAGTGCTAGGATTACAGGCGTGAGCCACCGTGCCCAGCCTACCTCTTGGACTTTGTTTTAGTCGGGTGAGACCCCTCCTGAGGTGGCCACTCTTGATCAGCAGCCCTGCAGTAAGGTATTTTTCAAAGGATTTTTGTGAAACTGACTCGGTGCCAATAATTCTGCAAAAGTATCTCTGAGAAAACTTCTACATCTGTGCTAATAATTTCATTTTACCCCTAATTAAATACTCCTAGAAAACTTGTAAGAAATGCAGACATAGGGGATTTTATTCAATATGATTTCATTTTGGGGAGGACCGCCTAATTCAAACATGTAACTCTAGACTGGTGGATATTTCATCATTTTCTCCAGCACTGAACCAACCGAGAGCATCCTCAAATCCAAATAAAAACAGCCCCTACTGAGGCCGAGGCGGGCAGATCATGAGGTCAGGAGATCGAGACCATCCTGGCTAACACAGTGAAACCCCATCTCTACTAAAAAATACAAAAAATTTAGCTGGGCGTGATGGTGGGTGCCTGTGGTCCCAGCTACTAGGGAGGCTGAGGCAGGAGAATGGCATGAACCTGGGAGGTGGAGCTTTCTGTGAGCCAAGATCACCCCACTGCTCTCCAGCCTGGACGACAGAGCGAGACTCCGTCTCAAAAAACAACAAAACAAAAACAAAACAAAACAAAACAAAAAAAACCAGCCCGTACTATGTGGACTAAGCTGGCATCTAATGCCCATCCTATACTATGTGGACTAAGCTGGCATCTAATGCCCATCCTAGGGGAATGATACCACAACAGTTTTTAAATAAAGGTGACAATGACTTGGTGATCCTTGGCTACTGTCAAGAGATAAAACAGTACAGTGTTTTTTCTTAACTTGTATTTTAGGCTTGGGGTACAAATGAAGATCTGTTACACAGGTAAACTCATATCACAGGGACTTGTCGTACAGATTATTTCGTCACCCAGGAATTAAGCCCAGTACCCAACAGTTGTCTTTTCTGCTCCTCCCACCCTCCACTCTCAAGTATACCCCAGTGTCTGTTGCTCTCCTTTGCATCCACCTGTTCTCATCATTTAGCTCCCACCTACAAGTGAGAACACGCAGTATTTGGTTTTCTCTTCCTGTTAGTTTGCTGAGGATAATGGCCTCTAGCTCCTTCCATGTTTCCACAAAAGACATGATCTCATTCTTTTTTATGACTGCATAGTATTCCATGGTGTACATGTACCACATTTTCTTTATCCAGTCTGTCATTGATGGGCACTTGGGTTGATTCCATGTCTTTGCTACTGTGAACAGTGCTGCAATGAACATTCACATGCATGCGTCCTTATGGTAAAATGATTTACATTCCTCTGGGTATATATCCAGTAATGGGATTGCTGAGTCCATGGTATTTCTGCTCTTAACTCTGAGGAGTCACCACACTGCTCTCTACAATGTTGAACTAATCTACACTCCCACTGACAGTATCCAAGCATTCCCTTTTCTCCACCACCTCACCAGCATCTGTTAATTTTGGGCTTTTTAACAAGAGCCATTCTGATGGTGCGAGATGGCACCTCATTGAGTACACGCTGTTGATGTAATTCAAGTACTTCTGAAAACAAAGGGTAGTTATCATCTGCATTGGAACTATGGGAAGGGAAAGGCCATGAGTGAGCGTGCTTGTCTCGGGAGAGGGGATATCTACTGCGTCAACTGTGGCTTTTGTACACTGCTCACGTAGGTTCCATTTCTCTGTCTCAGACTAAAGAGGACCTGCAACTTGCTCTGCCCAAAATATTTCCATTTAAAAGATTCACATAGAGAAAAGTGATGATGCTCAGAAAGCTTTCTTCTGCAAACATAAAAACAGGCCAGGAACATTTTTATTTGAATGGTAAAAATGATGACATAGTGAAGACGAAATAGGCTGAAACCTTCAAAGTCAAATGAAAATAATTCTGAATGGCGTCTGTACTTTAGTTAATTATATTGGGGGAATGTTGGTGTCCAGGCTGTGGTCATGGCACCACGGTGGGAATGATGTTTCCGCTGGGGTCAGCTGGGTAAAGAGCATACTCCTGAACAACTATGTCCTATTTTTGTCATGTTTATGTGAGTCTAAACATACTGCAAAATAAAAAAGGTTAAAAATTAAACTATAAAATGCCATGTCATTAGACATGATGTGGGCGGCCCTCTGCCAATTCATCCATGATTTAACAAATACATGTGGTTTTCTTATTACACTTGAGGTGATGTATTAAGTTCTCTGGGAGATTCTAAATGACATAAAAGGTAATCTCTGTCCTCAGGGAGCTTATGTTCTCCTTGGGAAAGCAGAGACATAAATAAAGAGAAAGTTTTAAAGTGACATTTATGGAACATAAGTGACTTTATGAAGCTGCACATAAGTAATCCCAAAGTTCCTGAGATGAAAAGTGGGTGCAGCACATTCATTGGAAAGCAAGCACCTATGTGTATGTAAAATGTGGTGGCATGACGTGTGGCACCACCTCCCAGAGGCCGGTATCTACGTGCTGTTCATGGCTGATCCCACATTACCTGACCCACGAGAATCACCAGCTCTATGTTCATTATTGATTGGATACGGGTGAATAAAGATGCTACTTGATCTAACTCTCAGAAGATTTAATCAAGTGAAGCAGGGATTACGAAGAGGAGGGTGACTCCAGCAAGAGCCCCAGGTGTGGAGGTCCAAGCCACGCCTGGAAAACAGGATCTCTTCCAGCTAGCCTGGCCAGTCATGCTGGTACAGAAAGGTGGAAAGAAGCTGGCATCAGAGGGGCTCAAACGGCAGGAAAACAATTCACATAATTGTGCTATCACCCTAGAAGCCCAGAGAATGTTTCCCATGATGGGATTCATGAAATATTTCTCACTTGTCTTATCTGTGTTCACGGGTACATGACCATGGGCACTCGGATGCTGCATGAAAAAGAAATGTTAATCTAAACAATAAATGAATGCCCCTTAGTTTGCTATCTGTAAAAATATAGAATGCAAATCATGATAATTTTCTTCTTTGCCTGTTCTATAGATTTCTTAATTTGCTATCTTATTGCTTTGGCAAGGGCTACTAGTCCAGCAGTGAATTACAGGGGTGATGTAATGCCTAGTAATTAGTTCCCTGTGCCCACTTTATAGAATTGTGCATTCTTGACAAAAGAAAATACACAAATAGAGCAAGGTGAGATAGGAACCCAAGGAAACAGAGAAGGGACTCCATCTGTAGTACTGCAGTGGGTTCCTCCAATGCTGCTAAGACCCAGAGCAAGCATCAAGGAAGATTTCCACTTAGAAGTAATTCTTTTCCACAAAGGGGCCTTCCAGTCATCCCACAGAAGTGGATTCCTACATTAAATCTCCAAATCACCACGTAGCCTTGCAGTTTCACATTATGTTAGTGGTAAATCATGAATTATGAGCTTAAAATAGCTTTAAACTGAGAAAACTGCATCCAGTGATTTCAGATCCCATGTTAACTACATGAATTGTTAAACCAATGTTAAAGTCATTTCCACAGCATTGGATTAAATTGGATAATGGGTTGCTTGGGCTCATAACTGCTTTAACATCTGTAAGATGCCTTCGCTGGTGTGATGCTAAGGCATGGCAGACATAACATCAATAAGAGAGCTTCTAATAAATGAAAGAATATAGATTGTTTCATGTGTTTTAGTGGAGAACTCATGAAATTCACATTCTGTGGAATAATTTTGGTTGGCCAGGGTAGGGGGTAGGGGGCAGTGGGCAGTGTATACAGGCTCAGTCAAAAGAAGCCAAATATTTTTCATGTGGTAACCACATAAGCAAAGTTGCTTTAAGACAAATCATGTCTTCTTTCCAAAAGTCACTTGAAAAGTAAATAAATTTATAAAAGAAAATTAGTGCATTAATATCTTTTTCAAGACAACTATACAACTGCAGTAAGTTAGGACAAGATTTGTCTAAAACATAACAGGAAATAATAATGACAAGATAATGGCTAAAATGATAATGACAGTGTTCTTTCCCTAAATAGTACTCCACTAAAATATGGCATCTTAAAAACTGCTGGTGAGCAGATCAGGAAATGAGCATCATTAGTCCTGACACTAGAAATTCATGTAGAAAGGTCATGTTTTCAAAACATATCAGCTTGTTGGTTCTGCCAGTTTAATATAAAAATTAGTAGACAAATTCATGATAAAAAGGATCATGTTAGTCTTTTGTCTGCAGCGATCATAGAAACTGATTAGAAAAGTGAGATTGTGTACACCCCAGCGTTTGACAGAGCCTTGTGTACTGTCCAAGGTGCTGATTAAGAGATACCCAGGGTCATTCCATTTTGCAGCAATAGTTACCGCAGAGAAAACAGGACAGATCACCTCTGAATCCCTTTTCCCTGGAGAAAAGGGAAGGACAGCATATGACTGGCCAAGCCCACACCAAGGAAGCACTGGACACAGTAACACGTACTACTATTATAACAACATCTATCAAATGCCTCTTTCTGCCAGTTACTGTGTTAAACACTTTCCCTAGATTTTCTCTTTAACATTTACAATAACTCTATAAGGTGAGCATAATTATTGTCATCCCTTATATATCAATATCTCAAGATTGATATGTCAATATATCAATCTTAATATACAGAATGTGAATGCTAGGTATTAAATAACTTGACAATTAGGAGGCCAAGACAGGCAGATTGCTTGAGCCCAGGAGTTCAAGACCAGCCTGGGCAACATGGCAAAAACACGTCTCTACTAAAAATACAAAAATCAGCCTAGTGTGGTGGTACATGCTTGTATCCCAAGCTTCTTGGGAGGCTGAGCTGGGAGGATCACTTGAGCATGGAAGGTCAAGGCTACAGTGAGTCATGATTGTGCCACTGCACTCCAGCCTGGGCAACAGAGGGAAACCTTGTCTCAAAAAAAAAAAGTAATAAATTAATTAAATGACTTGACCAAAGACATAGAGCTGCCAGGTGGCAATTCTGGGACTTGAACTAAAATCTCTCTCTACCCAAACTCTACATAAAGTTGGAGAAACTGTTAGGAAACGAGTTAAATTCACTTCATTGGTGGTGGGCTCAAAGAATATCAAGAAGGTATTGGAATTAAGGACTCTAGATTTATGGGATCACAGAAAAAATTCTAAGGATTAAAGAAATAAACATTTATTCCTATGTCTGGCAAACATTTACTGCAAGCCAATTGTGTTCCAAGTTTGGAGTATAAGGGGTGACCATCTGTAAACTTATTGATCCCAGGAAGCAGTGAATTAACTATAGACAAAAAGAAAAAATAAAGAGAAGAAAGCATATGTAATAGCAAAGAATAGGGACTCCGGGAGCAGATACAGGAATCACGACTTCAATTTTCTGTTCCACCATCACTAACTGTGAGATCTTAGACCAGTCTCAACTTCTCTGAGCTTCAGTTTCCTCAATTCTTATGCACCTCAGAGGGCTTCTCTGGGGCCTAAATGACATAATTCAGATTCAATGTTTGCTAAAGTACCTAGCACATAGAAAGTGCCCAGGGGGTGATTAGCATTCTGCCATCTCATTCAAGTATCCTAAGGACTCTCCTGAGACCCGACACAAACAGCTGGAGAGTTGCCTATGAACAAGGTGTGAAACCTCATGTTTGTGGTTATGAAATGGATACAATAGACAGCCCTCATAAAGTGATCCTACCAACATCACCCTCAAATTCCATGACAGTTACCTGGCTTACAAATACAGTCTAAAAACAACAGAAGTTGTCAGTGAAGGCACTGTTGAACAGGACTCCTAAATATTTATTTAACAGATATTTGAATTCACTTACCTGCTGTTCTACACATTTGATAAACACTAATTTGTTCAAAGTTCAAAATAACTATCAAGTGGGTGCCATCATTATCCCCATTTTAGAGAGAGAAAACAGAGACCAAAGAAGTCGTCAGTGAAGGCACTGTTGAACAGCATTCCTAAATAGCTAACAAATATTTGAATTCACTTATGTGCCGTTCTACACGTTTTATAAACATTAATTTGTTCAAAGTTCTAAATAACTATGAAGCAGGTGCCATGATGATTTCCATTTTATGGAGAGAAAACAGAGACAAGAGAAGTCGTCAGGAAAGGCAATGTTGAACAGCATTCCTAAATAGTTAGCAAAGATTTGAATTCACTTATGTGCTGTTCTAAAGATTTTACAAACAGTAATTTATTCAAAGCTCAAAATAACTCTATGAAGTAGGTCCCGTCATTATCCTCATCTTAGAGAGAAAAAACAGAGTCAGGACAAGTTAGAAGACTGGCTGAGGTCACATAGGAGAGACCTGGACCCTGCGATCGGACTCCGGAGTTTGAGGACTTAACTACTATCCTGTATCAGCTCCCTGCAGTGAACTTCTGCCTCTGTTGAGATGAATCAGGAAAACAGCTTCTGTTGAACAATCAGATTCAGCAGAAAGCTCTCACAGGAAAAAATAAATAAATAAAAAATGAAATAATTAAAAAAAAAAAAAAAACCTTTTCCAAAAGCCCATGTTAGCTCCTGGCTATGGCAGCAGTTAGTCAAAATGAGAAGCAGCATGGGTCTTACGTGACGCACCCCTCACCGTCCTGGACACAGATGGCCTTAGTATTTATACTTTAGCCTCTGAAGTTTATTCCACATAATGAACTTGAGGACCATAAATGCAAGCCTGAGCACACACCATGGCTCATTTGAGGACAGAAATATGATTATATTATTACAGAAAAACACATTGAAGTGGTAACTGACAAAAGTGTAGATACACCTGCTTCCCAGAAAACCATCTGAATGTCTTAAAATCTAATAAGAGATCTATCCGGGGCACAGGTAAGCTGTTCAACAACCACCTCACCTCTGATTTATAGCAGGCATTTTTATGATGTTTTTATGGCTTTGACCTTGGAAGGATTTCTTGATAAAGCAGCTAAAACATGAAGCTGCTAGTGCAAAAGCCAGTCCCATACACCAGAGGAGGGAGATTGTCCGAGACCTTGAAAATAACGCCCCATGCCTGGCAAAACTTAATCATCATCTGGTTCCATTCTGAGCAATAATCATGAAAGGCAGCCGTGCAGGCCGGCTTTCGGAAATACATTTCAATGAGCCAGGCCCATCGCCAGGCACGGAGAGGAGGCAGCACCCGACAGGAATATCATGGTTGTCATGGCAACCGCATGGCATGGCAGGTGAGTCTCTGCCCCCTCGTACTTTGGGGAGGAGGAGAGAAAATGAACAGGATGAACAGCTCTGTGCTAGATTCTGACCGGGAAGTCAAGGCCTACTGCACTTGGGTTCCGGGTTTCAAGCAAGCCTATGTTTTCAACGCAGAGTTTTGTTATTTTGTTTTGTTTATCACCACAGCAGGCCTGCCCTGGCACCATGCACGCTGTCTGCCCGGATCTTCATTAGCCGGCTGCAGGATAAGAAGCACTGTGGCCCAGACCTTCCCCTCATGTGGCCTGCATAGGATAAATTCATAGCCAACGGATCAAGGTGGTTTCTATGAAGCCCTGGAGACCGGTGATTCATTCTCACTGTTTGCATAATTTTTATCTTACCGTTTGTCTAAGATAAATGATTGGAACTCGGGAAGCGGTACCAATCAGGGTGCCGTCTGGAAACAGATGGCACCTCCAGCTGGGATTCTGAAAAGTTAGACAAGGAATAATGTAGAGGGGCATGGGTAGAAGTAAAGTCCAGCCAGGGACGCTCAGGCACTCAGGATGGACAACCAAGCAACTGTGAGAAACTGGTGACCCTCACCCGGGGAGACCCAGGCCAGGGGAGCTGGAGCCTTGCAGGGAGGTGCAGCTGCTAGAAACACCCCACCAGGAAAGAATGGAGACGAGGGAGGCTCCCCACCTTCTCGCCTGCTACCCTCCCGTCTCAAGATGGTGCCATCCCCTTTGGCCAAGCCCAAATGGAAGGCAGACAGCTAGAGCCCAAGTGTGCAGTGCCACCCCCAGGACCAGTGTGGAGAGGAGCAGGAAGGGGTTCAGGATGAAACGTGGAGAAGGTCAGAGCACCAGGCCAGTGAGCAAGTGTGCCTTAGGGCACTGTGTACCCTTAGGGCGTCGGTGCAGAGACGTCTCCCATCGCCTTGCACCTCAGCTTCCTGATCTAAACAAGATGGTCATATCCTGTTATGGGTTAAGTCATGTCCACGACCCCAAGTTCATATGTAAAGTCCTAACCCCCAGTGCCTCAGAATGTGACCTTGTTCGGAAATAGGGTCTTAGCAGATGTGATGACTTAAGATCAGGTCATACTGAAGTGGAGCAGACCCTCGTCTCACATGCCTGTGTCCTTATCAAAAGAGGACCTTTGCACACAGACCTGCACACAGGAAGAATGCCAGGTGAAGATGGGCAGAGAGGGGTGAAGCGCCTACAAGCCCAGGAACGCCAAGGGTGTTGGCAGCCACAGAGTCAGGGAGAGGACTGCAGTGGACCCCCCACAGCCTCAGGAGGACCCAGCCCTCCTGGCCCCCGGAACTCAAACTTCAGCCCCCAACTGTCAGGCAACACGTTTCTGTCTAAGCTGCCAGTTGCTCCCAAGAAACTCATCCATGTCCCATCAGCCTGTCTGAAAACACAGGCAGGCCTGCCCTCAGCCACGCGAGTGACCCTGGAGGCGGGCCCCACCCCAGTGGGGTGAGCTGGGATGTGGAACACCCCTGCCTGGGCTCAGAAGCAGAAGCCCTTCTGAAGCCCGCAGCCGAGGTGACGCCTTGGCAGACTCGCCACGGACTCTGAGCAGAAGGCTTGGCTGAGCTGTGCCCGAACTCTCGACCCAGAGAAACCACAAGACAGCAAATGTGTGTTGTTTGAAGCCACTGACTTCCTGTAATTTATTACACAGCAATCCGTGACAAATAGGTCACAGCTATAGATGACAAATTCAGCTACCCGGGGAGATTGATTTTTAAAAGCACATTTTAAAATCCTCTTTTTTCCTGGACTTATCTGTAGACAACAGTGTCACCTTGTTCAATGCCCCGCCTTCATCTAGAGACACGACCACAGACCCTGGGGTCAAACCGCCTTGCTCCAATTCCTGCCCCTCTCCACTGAACAGCTGTGGCTTCAGCAAGTTACTTACTCCTGGTTCCTGTGACTCAGTTTCCTTACCTGAAAAGTCAGGTGATAACAGTGTCCACCTCATTGTGTTGCAGAAGGAAATAAATAAGCAAATAAGAGGAAATATGTGCTTAAGACAGTGTTCAGACTCGTGTCTGGCATAGAATAAATGCTCAGTGATGATGAGCTGTAATGATTACTATGGTTATGACAATGATGATTTGATTCTGTTCACCCAGGAATGAATCGACCACAAAATGCAATGGCAGAGGCTGATTCTTCCTGGATCATTCTTGACGGTTTCTTAGCTGACAGCATCCACTCAAGTTCTCCCCTCATTGTCTCATGGAGAAGAGCTCACTAATGACACCCTAACAATTAGCACCACAGATAAATCTGGAAATAAACACTTCCACAGTTATGATCAGTTTGGACATATGGGATCATAATATTTTGTGATCACCAACAGACACACCTCTCTCTGCAAACACACACAGCTGCCGGGGTGGGGCTGGGCTGGGCTTTGCACTTCCTGAGATTGAAAGAGCAAATTGTCTTCCTCACAGTCACGGTGGCAGGCAGAAATCAGCCGCTGGCTACTTCCACTCAAGTCAGGCTAAGCGCATGTCAGCAGCCGTGCAGCTCAGCCCAACTCCGGGGGCCCACAGAAGAATGAGGCACGCTGTTAGGTCAGCAGGGAGAGCCCCGGAGACAAAGGGAAGAGACTGGGAATGCAGCCGGCCTGTGGTCTCACTCACGGCGTTGGGTGTGCAGTCAGAGGGCAGGTGGCCCCCTTGAGAAGAGCTGGTCCGAGCAGTGCGTCTAAGACCTGCACGGGCATCTGAATCCCCTGTGAAAAGGGTGATGCTGACCTGCTAGGTCCAGGGAGGGGTTTGCAATTCTGTGTTTCTAACCCGCTTCCAAGGGGATACTTTTCCTTGCTAAAATGTTGTTAAATGGCATTTTGCTGTTAACACTATAGACTTTCCAGGTAATTTCTCAACTTGGTCATGAAATTGAAATTGTCAAGTAGGTTAGAAACTCACATTCTCCCTCTTTTTTAAAAGCTTATTAGTCTGTATTTTCATAATCTCAACTTCTGATAATTTTATCTTCTCTTATGCCAATACCTTGTTTTTTAGATTTTATTTTTAATAGACAATAAGCGCATGTATTTATGGGGTACGATGTGATGTTCCGATATATGTTTATATTACGGAATAATTAAATCCTGCTTATTATTGTATCTATTGCCTTATTTCTTTGTGGTGAGAAGATTCGAAATCTATTCTCCTGGTGATTTTCAAGTATACAAAACATTGCTATTACCTACAGTCACCATGTTGCACAGGCAGTTCTCTCAGAATTTATTCCGCCTGACAGATATTTTGTATCCTTCCACCAACAACTCCCCATCCCCTGCCCCCAACCTCTGGTAACCATCTGCCTTCTACTCTCTGCCTCCATGAGTTCGACTGTTTTGGATTTCGCCTATGAGTGACATCACGTGCCATTTGTCTTTCAGCACCTGGCTTATTTCACTTAGCATAGTGTCTCCCAGGTGTATCCAGGTAAGGGCAGATGGCAGGATTTCCCTCCTTTCATGGCTGATAGTACTCCACTGTGCATGTACACCACATTTTCTTCATCCTTATAGCCGCTGAGGGACACTTAGGTTGATTCCACACCTTGGCAAGGAACCTCATGCCCTCTTAACAAACACGATTCCCATTTGGTAAGGGTGGGCTGGGACTGTGTGCAGGGCACTGACCCAAGTACCTCATTCACATCAGTTCTTTAACTCTCCAGAGCTCCGTGAGAGCCGCATGCTGTGGAGACCAAGGGTGCAGGCTTGAAAGCCACACCATGACTGTGTCGGCCTTGGAGCTAGCAGGTATTTAGATCCCAGATCCACCCCTTTGCAGGTATTTAGATCCCAGATCCACCCCTTTGCAGGTATTTAGATCCCAGATCCACCCCTTTGCAGGTATTTAGATCCCAGATCCACCCCTTTGCAGGTATTTAGATCCCAGATCCACCCCTTTGCAGGTATTTAGATCCCAGATCCACCCCTTTGCAGGTATTTAGATCCCAGATCCACCCCTTTGTAACCAGACGTCCCCGAGCAAGCTACTCGACTGTTCAAGGCCTCTGAATTTAATTTTCTTCCGTAAAGTGAACAATAGTAACACCTGCCTCAAAGGGTTGTTTAGGACATGCTGTGCACCCATGAGGCATTTGCTCTTATTACTCACTCTGCCCCCAGTTTACTGAGAGGGAAACTGAGAAGAGGAGCAGGGGGTAATTTGCTTAAGGGCAGACAGCTGGTCAGCGGCAGAGTCACCACTCAATTACAACACATGGCCAAAGTCCAGGGTTTGTTTAATCCAAGATCTGGGAATTATAACTCTCCTAGACAGAGCCAAAAACGTGTGGTAAAGGCAAAGTATTATGGCAGGTAGAATTTCTGTTTCCCCCACCATATTCAGGTAATGTGGTAAAAGACTTCTTAAGTTCAGATTCCAGGCTATCAATCTCATTAAACCTCTGTAACTTCATCTCCTTTTAAATTTCACTGCAGATTTAATTTTGGGGGAGGGCACAGTCGGGGGTCTCTGTTCCAGGGTTTCTCAACCTCAGCCCGATGGCCGTTTTGGTCCGGAAGATTCTTTGCTGTGGGGCTGTCCTGTGCAGGGCAGGAGTTTAGCCACACCTCTGACCTCCAGCCACTGGATGCCACTAGACCCCCCACCGGTAGTGACCACCCAAAATGTCTCCAGGCATTGTTCTCTGGGAGGCAGGAGGTGCCCCCTCCTACTCCCATCTGCTTTGAGATCCTCAGTCTAATCTACCGTAAACTTCATGGGTTATACTCTCCCCATAACACAGCAACGCTGACTCCTCCCGTGGCCCACACTCATGAATCAGGAGAGCAGCTCATCAATCGCATGTGTCTTAACCAAATGGGACCCTACTTGCAAAGTAACGTTCAACAGGCATAGATCAACCTGTTAGACTCCACCCAAAACATCTCATCATAGTTTCCCTCCCAATGCCCAAGAGCCTATATTGAAATTTTCTTGTAATCAAGTATTAAGGGCTGAATTGTGCCCTCACAACCAAATTCATCTGTTAAAGCTTTAAAACCCCTGGAACCTCAGAATACGATGTTCTTTGGAACTAGAGTCATTGCAGATGTAATCAGTCAGGAGAAGGCCATGCTGGAGCAGGGTAGGCCCCTGATTTAATATGACTGCAGTCCTTACAAAAGGGGGAAATGTGAGCACACAGACACCAACTCCATGGGAAGATAAAGAGATAAGAGAATGCCACGGGAAGATAAAGGCAGACGTCAGGGCGGTGCTTCTGCACGCCAAGGAACCCCAGAGATGGCCACCAAATCACCAGAAGACAGGGGAGAGGCCAGAACAGGGACTCCCTCACACCCCTTAGAAAAAGCCAACCCTGCCAACACCTTGCTCTCGGACTTCCAGCCTCCAGAACTGGGAGAGAATAAGCGCCTGTCGTTTCAGCCATGCGGTCTGTGGACCTTTGTCACGGCAGCGCTAGCAAACGAATACACAGAGACACTTATTTTCCCAAAGCCCAACATATTTTACGTCTTCATTCATTTTCCTGATGTCTCAAACCAGGGGTTGAGGCAACATATTTAGGGAAGCTAGGCCCAGGTCAATGTGTTTAAAAGACGAGCTTCAAATAGTTATTTGGGAACCTGACTGATAAGAGCAAGGAAACCCAAACCCAATTACCACCACCTTCTTAATTGCAGGAGTTTGTAAGCCTCTTTCTCCTTGATTCAGAGAACCCTAGGGCAGGTCCTTCTTGCATAATCAGCTGTGATTTTTCTAGTGAATCACATACAGAATATGGATATGTTTAACTCCCAGCTGACCATTAAACCCATGTGGTCATTTGTGTTAGCTCTGAAATGCATCTTAAATCCCATTTTTAAGCTAAGGGATGAATATTCACTAAACATAAAAGGGAGTTTCTGAAAGCAGAGGCAGCCATCCTAGTAAGGCTTGACTCTGCCTTAGTTTTAACCCACACAACCCTTTTGCTGCACAAATCTGTTAAACAAATTTTAGGATGAGATCTTTCATTCTTCAGAGTTTGGGAAGAGTCTTAAATTTATCTGAATTTATCTTTTATTAATAATTTATTCTGATGGTTATAGTAACATATGTTCACTGTCGAAAAATGTTAAAGTATAGAAAAGTGCAGAAAAATGACAGGAAAACTATCAAACTCTGCAAAAGTGATGGTACCTTTAATATGTGAAATAAAGCATAAAATCAGACACAAGGAGGGGAGATATATCATCAATTTTTAAAGTTTAAGTTTTAAAATATATATCCATTACTCTTTTAGTGCGTTCTTTTTCTAATACTTAGCAAATGAAACATTTGTATGTAATCTAAAATTGGATTTTATTAACTTACTTCAAAGCCACCGTCTGTGAAACTTAGAATACTTTATTCACAAGGAACAATAGCTCCATAAAATTCTTAATAGAGTGGAGTTTTATCTGCTAGAAATAGAAAAAGCAATTTAAGCCAGCTTAATTGAAATGGAAAATTATGAGTTTACCTAGCTGGAAGTCCTGGCATAGATCAGCCTCCAGGAATGACTTGATCCAGTCATTTCTACTCTTTTCTGTATGTCAAACTTGCTGTCAGACTGGAATGACATGGGTTCAGCAGGACCAGTCACCTTTGCTTGACAGCAACCAAGGGAAGGAAGTGGAGGAGTACTTCCAGAAGCTCACAGAGAAGAAAGAAAAACCTTTTCTAGTAGTCACCTGTGAGCCTCTCCTCATCTCTCATTGGCCAGAGTTGGATCACATCCCCTGTCTAGGACCAACCCCTCATAAAGGCTGGGGTTCTAAAGCCAAAGGAGCTTAGCCTTGGCTACAAGGGTGGGGTCCTTGGAAAAGGGGTGGATAACTAAAAAAAAACCAGCAGCAGCTGGCGTTCTGTTTGGCAGGAATAAATGAAAAATGAATGTCAGTAAGCAACCAAGTGCCTTCTCAATTCTGTAAGAGTGGTCTGTATCTGACAACTTGTCAGAATTCCACTGGGCACATTCAAGAGTGAAGAGAATTTGAAAGGCAGTGGAAAATCACTGAGCTGGGAGTAACTCACTGTGCATTTAATAAAATCTAAGCAAAAATCTCCGACAGCGTAGCTTGGTATGACGGA
This sequence comes from Macaca thibetana thibetana, assembly GCF_024542745.1. NCBI lineage: Eukaryota > Metazoa > Chordata > Mammalia > Primates > Cercopithecidae > Macaca > Macaca thibetana. Next base: position 126,923,020 of record NC_065588.1, read on the forward strand.
CGGCTGGCCGTAGACAGCTTTTGACTTTACTGATCTCATCTCTCTTTCTGAGGACTAAACTAGAAGCTAAAAACCCATTCACACTGCATAAAATGTATCTGCTAAAACGTTGTTATCCTGAGTTTGGTTCTAAATCTAAGAGGGCTTTTCAAAAAGCATTTTAAAATCTTAAGGGCAAGTGACACACAAGGACCCATCCTGTCAATTTCATATTCCCATCACCCCTTAAACCAGTCTACATTTTTCTTCCACAAATAAGTGAATTACCAGACACTTGAAATGCGTTCTGACGCCCTGCCAAGCCTCTTGCTCAAAAAACATCTGGTGGCATCTCCAGCTGGAAGTCCAGTGATTAACCTGAGCATGAGAAGGCTAAATTGGTTCAAATACCAAATGGAAGAGAAGATCAAATGGTTGCCTGAAAGTCAATGGGGTTGAATTTCCAGATCAAAGGTTAATAGCAAAAGATTTAGGATTCTTCTACAATTATTAATTAAGCTGTTCAAAGGAATGGCACAGTCAGACTTCATAGGGACTCAAGTATGAAAACGGTGACTCATCATTGAGACTATAGTGGGAGCTTTCATTTCTAATGCTAATATCATTTGAAAGGATAAAAAAATATGCCCTACTGCAGCAGGGGCTTTATTTAAGTGCAAGTTTTTTTTTCAGTGATGCTTATTTAAACCTTGAGCCGGGTTGGCCATTTCAAGCCAATAGTGAAGTCATCCCAAATGTACATTGACCAGAGGTGGGGGCATAGGTACTCCCATCTCTCTTCTGTGTTATTGTAATACACCTCAACCCCTCCACCAACCCAGCAGCTAGAGCGATCCTTTTAAAATGTAAGTCAGCTTGCATCATTCTTCCATCTAAAACCCTGCAGTGGCTTTCCGTTTCAATTATACAAAAAAGCCAAAGTCCTTCCTAGGCCTGCCGGCTCCACATAACCTGGCTTTCCAGGCTTCTCTGCTGCTACGTTTTCCCCTCGCTCACTCCACCTCTACCATAGCAGCCTCCCTGCTGTTCCTATACTAGCCAGGCAGTCACAACCCCAGGGCGCTTGCACCTCTCTGTCCCCTCTTCCTCTTCTCCCAGGTACCCACGCGGCTAACTCCCCCACCCTCCAGGTCTTTGGTCATATTTCATCTGAGGCCACCCTGACCACCTTTTAGAACTTTTCAGATGTCCCTTTCCTCCTTACTTTATTTCCCCAGTCTTTTTAGCACTGCGTTTTTTCCCCAAAGCATTTCTCATTTAAATGTGCCAAATCTTTTACTTTTTTCTAACATTTTAAAAATTGAGGTGAGATTCACATAATATATAATTATTTTAGAGTGAACATTTCACCAGCAACAATGGTACAACAAATGGCCAAAAAGCCCCTGAAAGGGCATTCAGCATTCATAGCCATCAGGGAGACGCAAAAGAAATGGGGTGTATACATAGGATGGAATATTATTTAGTCTGAAAAAAGGAAGGACATTCTACCACTTGCAACAGCATGTCTTGGATAGACCTCAAAGACATCGTGCTAAGTGAAATGAGCCAGCTGCAGAAGGACAAATACTGTGACACTCCTTTTAATATAAGGCTTCTACACAGTGATGGTTAGCAGGGGATGTAAGAGGGGGATGTGGGGAGTTGTGGTTCAATGGGTTTCAAGTTCACTGATAGACAAGATGCATTAGTTCCAGAGATCTGCTTTGCAGCACTGAGCCTACAGTGAATAAGGCACTATGCACTTAAAATTGTATTAAGAGGGTAGACTCAATTTAAGTGTTCTTACCACACACACACAAAAGGACAAAGAAACACAAGAAAACTTTTGGAGGTGAAGGGTGTGTTTATTACCTTGATCATGGTGATACCATGAATGTGTACATATGTCCAAACTCAAACTGTATAAATTAATTATGTGCAGTTTTTGGTATCCAATTATACCCCCATAAAGCAGCAGGGGGAAGGAAATGTAAGTCAAAACCACAATGAAATATTACCTCATCCCCTTTATGATGCCTACAATTTTATTTTTATTTATTTTTTTGAGAACTCTGTCACCCAGGCTAGAGTGCAGTGGCATGATCATGGCTCACTGCAGCCTAGACCTCCCAGGTCCAGATGCCTATACTTTAAAATAATTTTTTTAAAAGTGGAAAGTTACAAATGTTGTCAAGCATGTGGAGAAACTGGAACTCAACCCTTGCTGGTAGGATGTGAAACGGGAAACAGGGTATGGAGGATTTTAAACACAGAATCGGCTATGACCCAGCACTTTCAATCCCTAACTAGGTATCATATCATCATCAGCTGTCTCTCCCCAGTGGCTCATGAGTTCCACAAATCAACGATGTTGTTTTGTTCGACGCTGGATTCTAGCACCTATGGCAGTGCCTGGAAAAGAGTTGGGCTCAAACGATGTGTCAATTAAGTGGATACACATGTGGTTGCTTCCTCATTCTCAGAAAAGAACCAAGTCATCCAGCATTTTATCACTATTTCTAGGATAATCATGAGCTCCCTTAACTCAGAGATTCCTGCTAGTATCCCATCTACAAAGCCCACCCCTTTTCCCTCTTTTTAAAATTATTTTGCGGCTCAATAACATGTATGGGGTCTTTCTTTGTAGATCTTTTTATTTACTACCATCACATTCGTTCACACAGCAGCACAAAGGGTGATATGGAAAACACTGTTAATGAAATAAATAGAAAGCATTTATTTCAGGGCTGTTGCCGCACAGCATTTCAATTTTGCTGGAGATGGGAGAGGGAAGAGCCAATTCACTGCCATATTCGATTGTCTTTAAAATAATATTGTTTCTACCCTCAAAAATGAATGGTGAGAATGTGAAAACCCATATCAGAGATTATGCATTTTCTTCCTTGCAGGCTTGTCAAGTATCAGTTCCTAATGAGAACTATGCAATGGAATCTGTCATTGATAAAGTGGGTCAAATCTGTAAACTGCCTGCCCAAGGTCAAAGGCTCTAATCTGCCAGCCCATACGCTGAATTCATTTTGCTCAGTCTGCATAGTGTTTAATTTTTTTAATTTGTTGCAAATTTATGCACACACACACACACACACACACACACACACACACACACACTCAACAGCCCTAGCTTCTAAAACATATCAGGTGTTTGGGCAATTCTGGGCCCCAATTCCTATAAGGCAGTAATAGAGAAAGTGGAGCTGCTATTGCCCCTCTAGACAAGAGGTGCAAGGTGGCTTGAAAAAATATGTGCACAAATTACCTGATGCTCCCATCTTTAAGGAGATGGAGATTAACTTGATTATGGGCTAAACTTAGTGGCTCGCTTCTAACAGAACAGGGAAGCCGTGACATGTCACTTCTGAGGTTAGGTTACAAAAAACACTGTGGTCCCTCTCTCCTTTGTTGTTCTAGAAGCAGCAAGCTATCATTTTATGAACAGCCTATGGAGAGGTCCGTGAGTGAGGGTCAAAGCCTCCAGCCAATGACCAGCAAGGAGCTGAACCTGCCAGCACCCACGCCAGACAGCTTGGTAGGGATTCATCCACCAGCTTCAGCTGAGCCTCTGGACTCTGCAGCCCCAGCCCACAGCTTGACTGCACATCTCGTGAGAAGCTGGAGCCAGACCAGCCAGCCAGGCCCCTTCTAGGATCCTGACCCTCAGAAATGGTGAGATCACCAGAGTTTGTTCTTTTAAATTGCTAAGTTTGGGGACAATTTGTTACACAGCACTTGAAAACTGATACAACACGATTAACTAATACAATACCAGGCTGCTGACTGTCTCCTAGGGCTGCATTAAGGGATTACCACCCCAGCCTCCGTGTTTTTCAGCTCCCTTTAATGGGCAGAGGGCAGCTGTGCCTAGAGCTTGGATGGTTAGGGTGGGCTTAAATGCACAGGAAAGAGGAGAGTAGGAAATGCTTTCAAAGGCAGAGTCGGAAAGGAAGGCATAGCGAACGTGAAAGAGGTGAAGGAAGTTGGTGTAAATAACTCTGACCAGACTAAACTCTGGGAAAGTCAAACACAAAAAACAACCAGAGAAATTTAAAATTCTTTATAAGCAAGGAAGCTTTTGAGATATCTAGATGGGTGAAATTTTTATAAGTATTCACGTAATCATTATGGATTCAGAAGAAAGAACAGTGGATTAAAGACACAGAACATTTTTGTAGACCCCAGGTTTCCACATGATCTGGCACCTGGCATATGCAACACGAGAAGGCAGAGTCACTTGTCCCACTACAAACTGATTACTAGAAAGGCTGATGCTTATTAATTTGCATATGTCCTGATAAATGCGAGTTTGTAACATCACCATATTAGGATTGCGCTCATGTGCACTCTGATGTACTTTCCCGGCTGGAGCATGTCTTGTCTCCTCTGGAACCCACCTTGTATCCCCCACTCTGCCTGAAGGGACACTAGAGGGAGACAGAATGGGGGAGAGGGAGGAGGGAGGGTCCCTGAAGGTCTTTGTCCCATTGTTCCCCGATAACTGGGCACTGGCGCATCCCTGGGAAGGGGCAGCAGGTTCCTACTTGCCGTTTTCCCATATTTGCAGGCTCAGCATTACACGTCCCCCTGGGCATAGCAGCCACAGTGGCCAGCACTCCGCTGTCAGGGTCTGAGTCCCCTCCACCCTGCCTCTGAGTCTTAATCATCCCACCTCTTCCCCCTGGTCCTCCAGCCTTGTGGGGGAAGCCACTCAGCATCGTCTTTTTAGGTCTCTATTACCCAACCTGCAGTTCTTCATAGGGAATTCTCTCTGTGGAAATAATTAACATGGGCTCTGTCTCCTGACTCTGCCCCACCTGATACACCTGTGCCTTTCAGTGCATCTTGGCCTGTCTTACCTATGCCTTGGAGACATCCCACGAACATCACCTGCCATGCACCAAGAAAAAAAAAAAGACCCGTGGTCCCAGGACCATTATACATGATGTTTTGTTCCAAAAGATAGCCTGCTGATTAGAAATCTAACATCAGATGTCCCTCCATTCCAAATTAGTTAAGGTTCTCTCCATTGTCAGCAACAGAAACGGCCTTTGGCTGTCTTAAGGTAGAATGTAATTTATAGGAAGAAGGCAGGGTTTCTCATAACTTCTAAAGCAAAGCTCAACCAACCAACCTTGCAAGAGGGGAGACCGAGGACATCTCAGGGGACACAGCATGGGGGTGGGGATTGAGATCTTTCTCTTCTGTGGCTGTTTCTTATGTGCTTCAGCTTCCCAGACACCTAGCTCCTCTGCATCCTGGCCTGTAAGTTCCCAGGAACCCAGATCTAACAGTCTGATTGGATCAGTGGTAACCCTAAGTCAGCTCCTATACACGGACAGAGTTCTCTGGTATCCACATAGACCCTGGGGCCAATCCCAGAGAGCTATGAGCAGACACTCAGCCCTTTGATCCTAACTTCTAATTTTGGGTTGACAATGACGTGCTCTCCTCTGGGAAACCCAGAAGCAATGGAGAGAAACGCTCTGCTGCTCAGGAGACTCCAGTGGCAATGGAAGTCTCTGCCAGACGAACAGCCCCTTTGCCAACTCGATCTGTGCGCTTCTTCCCAAGTGCTCAGAGCTAAATGCTTTGCTTTGAGACATCTGTTGAAAACACTCCAGTTCCCCAATCCCACAGTCATGTTTCTTACATAAATGATTTGATACACGCTATTTCACAAACTTTTTCTCCAGCCAGCTCCTGGGAGGTGGGCAGAATTATTTGAGTGCCAAGAGGGCATCTGCTGAATAGGAAAGCTACTTCTGGATCCCAGGGCATCATCCAATGGAAAAAAACCCGAATTCCTAGAGTTGATTTCTAAAATGCCACGTGCCCTCCTCACACAGCCATTGTAACTATTGGAGCTGTGTATTAGTGATGGGGCACCTGTCTGACATCTACCGCCTTGGAGAAGCTGGGGCAGACAGGACATCCTCATGTATTTTCTGACTGTCTTCAGTTCCGTGTATAAAACCTTATTCATGTAGGATCACATGAAGCGGATTGGGAGCACCTACTAGACAGTCCACACTCTGCTAGTCCAGGACACGTCAGCTCCCTGGGCCCTGGGACAGCCTCGTCCCGTTCTAAGTGGACCACGTGACCACACGAACTGCATGACCTCGGTCACGACCTGCACGGCAGACATCAGACTCATGAAGAAACATCAGGAGGCGGCTTCCGGGGAAGAGAAAGCCTTGTTAGCTTCAAGAGCAAAGCGTCCCCCTCCAGCCGTCTCACTAACAGAATCCCAGGCTCCCTCTTCTCATGCCTGGTTCTTCTCCAAAAACTCACCGTACTCCGGTGACTCTTGAGAAAGCCGGGGCTGAGCCACGCAGCCTAAAACCAGCTGTCCCCAACTGGAACCAATACCTGTCTACAGAAACTGACACGTGATATGGGTTGGATCTGCGTCCCCACCACATCTCGGGTTGAATTGTGAGCCCCAGTGTCGCAGGTGGGGCCTGGTGGGAAGTGATTGGATCACGGTTTATACCATCGCCTTGGAGCTGTTCTCCTGAGAGTGGGTTCTCACGAGATCCGGCCATTTAAAAGTGTGCAGCTCCTCCCTCTTCTCTCTTGCTCCCGAGTTCACCACGCAAGACGCCTGTTCCCTCTTCACCTTCCACCGCGACTCAGCGTTTCCTGAGGTCTCCCCAGCCATGCTTCCTGTACAGTCTGCAGAACCCTGAGCCCGTTAAATCTGTTTTCTTTATAAATTACCCAGTCTCAGGTATTTCTTTACAGCGATACATATATGGCCTGATACAACACGACATGGCCAATTATTTGCCTTTAAAAGGCATCTACTTAATGGTTTATACAAATAATGAACTCATTGGAAACCTACCTTGCCCTGCACAAGCTCATTTCACACACACCTTTACGAGGAAGGAATGCCACCATGTTTGTATGAAAATCACACACCTTGATTATTTCCAAAATACCAAAGCACAGCCCGGGTGTGCTCAATAGGAAGATCCGCTCTCTTTCCTCTCTCTCTGTGACTTATTAAAACGTGGAATTTTAGGCCAGGTTTGGGGCTCACACCTGTAATCCCAGCACTTTAGGAGGCCAAGGCAGGAAGATGACTTGAGCCCAGGAGTTTGAGACCAGCCTGGGCAACATGGTAAAGGCCCATCTCTACAAAAATTACAAAAAATTAGCCGGGTATGGTGGATTGCACCCGAAGTCCCAGCTACTTGGGAGGCTGAGGTGGGAGGAAAGATTGCGCTGGGGAGGTGGAGGTTGCAGTGAGCTGAGATCACAGCAGTGCACTCCAGTCTGGGCAACAGAGTGAGACTCTGTCTCAAAAAGAGAGACAAAACAAAAACTCTGAAATTTTAAGCTCTTTATGGGAATAAACGTCAGAGAGGAGGAAAACGTTGATATGTCAACACCTGAAGAATAGCATAAAACAGGAGCTACAGAAGGTGACAGGTAAGAGGTGATGCCCTGGAATTAGACAGACCTGGGCTAGACCGCCTGCTCGACACCTGCTCTGTATGGCTGTGGAGGAGTCGTCTAGACTGCCTGCTCTCTGCACCGTGGAGGAGTCGTCTACACCACCTGCTCCCAGCCCTCTGTGGAGCAGTGACTCCAGCAGTTCCCACACACACTGTCATACAGGACTCTGACCCGATGAGAACAGTGTTAAGTGCAACATCGGGTCCTTCTTATGCACTTTCACAAACATGATCATGACCAGAAATAATCAACAAAGGTCACAGAATAAAAATAACCTCAGCAATTAAAGCACTAGCGTGGCCAGGTACTTTTCTTGAAGCAGGTGGATAAAGGAGAAATTAACTCAGCAAGTGCTTATTGAAGGCCTGCTATGCACTGGGGGATGTCACTGGTGCTGGGAACACAAAGATGGGGACGAAACAGGCACAGACCCTGCCCTCATGGAGCTTAGAACTGAATTTGTGGTGAGAACTGAGGAGAAAATGCCACGAAAGAAAACATGTGGCGTCTCTGTTTTGGCATTTGAGGGAAGGGGCCTAATCCGCAGGGGGAACAGGGCTGAGTTCCGGGAGGAGGAGGAAAGAGACAGGTTTTAATGGCTCCGCATCATAAAGGGAGAAGGAATGGGGGGTTACTAGAGATGGGGGGAGAGAAGTAGCTCAGCCAGGGGAGGGGAAGCAGGAGGCCCCGACGGAAAACAGGCACGCAGGGGTCCCCGCAAGGGGAACGACCCTGGCGGGTCCAGGAACTGCAACCCCCCCACCCACGCCAAGGCTAGATGTTTAGTGGTTTTTGACCACACATTTGCTGCCGCACACAAGCCTCGGCTGGCTGTCTGCTACTGCTACCCACAGTAAGTTTTTTTTTGTTTTGGAGACAGAGTCTTACTCTGTTGCCCAGGCTGGAGTGCAATGGCACAATCTCGGCTCACTGCAACCTCAGCCTCCCAAGTAGCTGGAATTACAGGCGCCCGCCACCATGCCCGGCTAATTTTTATATTTTTAGTAGAGACAGGGTTTTACCATGTTGGCCAGGCTGGTCTTGAACACCACAGTAACATCTTAATGCCCAGACAATTGGCACCACCTGTATACTCAAGACCCTCCCATGCCGTCCCACCCCACTTGGGACAAAATGGGAACCTCACTATGGCCTCTAAGCCTGTTTGTTTCTGGCCCTCATGGCCTCTCAGACCTGCCGTCTGCTGTGTCCCCTTCACTCACTCGGCTGCCCCACACTGTGGGGCCTCCTGTGGCCACTCACACACCCAGGGAGCCCACCTCGGGGCTGAACACGCTGTGCCTTCCCACCTGGACACCCCTAGAGCACCCTCCACCCTGAGCACTGTCCCCAGGGCACCCTCCCTGGAGCACCCTCCACCCTGAGCACCATCCCTGGAGCACCCTCCACCCTGAGCAGCCTCCACCCTGAGCACCGTCCCCGGAGCACTCTCCACCCTGAACACCGTCCCTGGCTGCACTCCGACGGTCGGCCTGTCCCGGCGCCCTGGGTCACCTCCACCGCTTTGCTGCATCCATGCCAGCCTTGGCCATTGGTGTTTCTACTGTTTGTCTCCCAGCTAGCGTGTGCTCTGAGAGCAGACTCACTTCAGTTCCCTGCTCCAACCCCAGTGCGTGAAACAGCGTGGCTGGGAGTCATGAGGAAGGCCGGGGATGAAGGAAACAGCACCAGTGACAGGGACGAAGCAGCCACAGTGTGGACCGGCCAGGGAGACAAAGGCCCCCAGCCCCTGGAAAGGCCACAGAAGTTTTAGGGGGAAGGGCTTCCCACTGCACACACCACAGAGGTCCCAGTGACTTGGACACATCAGCAAAAGCTGCCTTTGAAGATCCAGGCGCTCCCGAGTCACAAATGCACTCGCAGTAACCCCAAACACAGAATCACCCCCAAACCAGCATTCACAAGAAACACATCGATTTTCCTTCTTCCCGGCTCGCATTAGCGTCAGGTATAGAAGGGACCTTCCCGTGGACACTTGGCTCCCTGGACCTGACGGCTGGACTCGTCCTTTACAAGGCGGCTAGAGACGACCTGGTTCTTCCATCCCTTTCCCCTGGGTGCGGGTTTTATTCGGCTGCATGAACTTGCTGGATGATTCTAGAAAGTTGACAGGGGCAGGGATGTGACAGCATTTCCACAGCATGATGTGCTGTTATAAAAAGCACTGCTACAAAACAGACATAAGAGATGCAAACAGAAGAAGGCAGCTTATGCTCATTCGAGTTAATTAATCCAGAGGCTGTGCAGGAACCCACATGGTTTCCGGGTGGAGAAGGGGCAGTGCTCTGGGGAACCCTGGCGCACAGCCAGCACGTGTGCAGCAGGACGGCCTGCATGTGCTGTCACCGCAGGACGGGGCCTGAGGGACGCGCCAACCAACTTAGGGGACAGGTGGATCGAGGCAGGAGCCAGGGTAGGGGCAGGGTCAGGAGGGCTGTGGGAGCTGTGGGAGCTGTGAGGAGGGACCCAGATTCCGCCACAGGGCATCCTTCTCCCCGGGGGGACACAGCTGTCCACGGCAGCTGCCAGTGATGAAGCCTTCTTCCCACAGCCACTGCTGGCTGCAGCCAAGCAGATCCAGTTCAAGCGCCCAGCGCCTGCCGCAAAACATGGTCAGACCACAAAGCAAACATGGCAGCCTTTGAGAATGAGTGAAGCAGCACTGCAGGCACCCACAGCACTGGCTTCATCAGAAGAAAAGGTACATATGTATTTATTCTATATATCTGTACTTATTCTGTATTTATGTTTATTACAAACTTCATACATATTGTAAATATTTTTATATTTATATATTGTAAATAACAAAGCAAAAGACTCAGAGCACAGAGATGACGATTGCAAAAGTAACTGTTGGATTGCAGTGGGATCACAGGTCAGTATTTTTAAATATTCTTTATTGTTAGTATGATACTTTAAAAGACAGGTAAGTGTTCACACGCGTGTGTGTGTGTGCATGTGGGTGCATGTGTGTGCGTGTGTGTGTGCATGTGGGTGCATGTGCGTGTGTGTGTGTGTGCATGTGGGTGCATGTGCGTGTGTGTGTGCATGTGGGTGCATGTATGTGTGTGAGCGCATGTGGGTGCATGTGTGTGTGCATGTGGGTGCATGTGTGTGCGTGTGTGTGTGTGCATGTGGGTGCATGTATGTGTGTGTGAGCGCATGTGGGTGCATGTGTGTGTGCATGTGGGTGCATGTGTGTGTGTGTGTGTGTGTGCATGTGGGTGCATGTGCGTGTGTGTGTGCATGTGGGTGCATGTGCGTGTGTGTGTGCATGTGGGTGCATGTATGTGTGTGTGCGCACATGTGGGTGCATGTGTGTGTGCATGTGGGTGCATGTGTGTGTGTGCACGTGCGTGCATGTGGGTGCATTGTGTGCATGTGTGTGTACATGTGGGTGCATGTGTCTGCGTGTGTGTGCATGTGGGTGCATGTGTGTGTGTGCATGTGGGTGCATGTGTGTGCATGTGTGTGTGTACATGTGTGTGCATGTGTGTGTGTACATGTGGGTGCATGTGTCTGCGTGTGTGTGTGTACATGTGGGTGCATGTGTCTGCGTGTGTGTGTGTACATGTGGGTGCGCATGTGTGAGGTGCGTGTGCTTACTGGAGATACAGATATGCTCAGAAAATGAGCTGCATAAATGCATTAGCGATTCTCTGATCTGGGTCTAATTAGACATCAGTGATGGGTCTGAACAGTCTTTGAAGTTTGGAGATGTGACTCTAGGACAGGGCAGGGTGGGCTGACCCCCACCTGGGGGGCCGATGGCATGTCTGGTCCCCAGTGACAGGGGGTAGCCAAGGACGTGGGCACAGGAGTGGGGCAGGAAGGTGCCAGTGGAGAAACACAGGAAGCCCGGTCAGCATGACACAGCCGAGCTGCCAAACTTCAGGATAGGGGTCATTTTGAAAGCCCTCTAGGCTGACCCAGGCCTGGAGCATGGCTGTCCATGCAGAAATCCCATCCCCAGCAAGTCCCCCCAACATGCTCCCCTCCAGCTCACTTTCCAGCCTCCACCCACATCTCTGCAGGCACGCATGGAGTTCAGAAGTGAAGGGAAAGAGTTGCCAATTCTGATGGGAAGGAAAATGGCAAGCAGAGAACTAAGCAGCTGGGTCTGTCTCCCCGCGTGGGTCTTCACGTCGAGGGATTATCACCGCACTGAGGGATGACATGCGGGGAGGCCAAGCTGAATTTCCCCCTTCAGGGGGATTTAAAGTGAAACATAACTAGTAAACAAGGAAATCTAAATGAGAAAAAAATGATCAGACAGATCAAAAGAAAACCTTGTCATAAACGCTGTTTTGTTTCTGGCTGGAGCTAAATAAATGCAAGATGCAGCATTTTGAAAAACAGCAGCAGGTGTCCTGTGTGTGGGGGGGGGGTGGGCGGTGACATCCACAGCCCCCGTGTTCATCACTGAAGAGGACACCCCACCTGGAGAGCCACCTCCTTCCCTAGGAACTCAGACTCAAGGGAAAGAACTCCTCTCCCCAGTCAGCCTAAGAAAACCCCCACGACAGAGTCAAATTCTCATCTCATTCTACTGCCAACGACATAAGAGAATTCTGGGGCAAGTTATTTCCTTTTAAAGAAGTCTGTGGTTGCCATCACTTTTTTTTTTTATATAAAAGCTCCCAGTGTGTGCGAGAGACACGGAGACGCATCACTGAGCCTGGTAGGCCCCAGGCAGCTTCACCTTTCTGGTCTGAGGTCTCACAAGCTCCAGCATCAGCAGCACATCAAAGTTCAAACTGCTGGGAGCACAGGAAGACTGAACAGCAGTCCCTGGCTTTTCTCCAGGACTCCAGAGAGGGCATCGGAAGCCCCACTGCCCACCCCGGGGCTCACACCCCCTCTGCCACCGCCTCCCTGTGCATAAGCTCCTTGGGCACTGTGGCCGTCACCCACTGCTTGCCAACCCTGGTTCGCTCTGTCCACTCACAGGGAAGACAACTTCCTGGACGCCTTCATTAGCGAGGCCCATGCGGCCAGGTCTCACCACGCATTGTGAGCAGAAGACCTGAGCGCTGACGCCCTGTGCCAAGTCCTCCAGAATCACATCCCCCACCCCCACCCCCAGACGCCCTGTGCCAAGTCCTCCAGAATCACCCCCCACCCCCACCCCCAGACGCCCTGTGCAAGTCCTCCAGAATCACAGACCTGTGCGTCCTGACCCCCAGCCCTGTGCCAAGTCCTCCAGAATCACATCCCCCACCCCCACCCCCAGACAGACACCCTGTGCCAGTCCTCCAGAATCACATCCCCACATCCCCCCACATCCCCCACCCCCACCCCCAGACGCCCTGTGCCAAGTCCTCCCACCCCCACCCCCAGACGCCCTGTGCCAAGTCCTCCAGAATCCTGTGCCATCCCCCACCCCCACCCCCAGACGCCCTGTGCCAAGTCCTCCAGAATCATCCCCCCCCCACCCCCAGACGCCCCAAGTCCTCCAGAATCACATCCCCCACCCCCAGACGCCCTGTGCCAAGTCCTCCAGAATCACATCCCCCACCCCCAGACGCCCTGTGCCAAGTCCTCCAGAATCACATCCCCCACCCCCACCCCCAGACGCCCTGTGCCAAGTCCTCCAGAATCACATCCCCCACCCCCACCCCCAGACGCCCTGTGCCAAGTCCTCCAGAATCACATCCCCCCCCCACCCCCCCCTGTGCCAAGTCCTCCCCATCCCCCACCCCCACCCCCAGACGCCCTGTGCCAAGTCCTCCAGAATCACATCCCCCCCCCCCCCCCCCAGACGCCCTGTGCCAAGTCCTCCAGAATCACATCCCCCACCCCCCCCAAGTCCTCCAGAATCACACCCCCCACCCCCACCCCCAGACGCCCTGTGCCAAGTCCTCCAGAATCACATCCCCCCCCCCCACCCCCAGACGCCCTGTGCCAAGTCCTCCAGAATCAATCCCCCCCCCCCCACCCCCAGACGCCCTGTGCCAAGTCCTCCAGAATCACATCCCCCACCCCCACCCCCAGACGCCCTGTGCCAAGTCCTCCAGAATCACAACCCCCCAGACACCCTGTGCCAAGTCCTCCCACCCCCAGACGCCCTGTGCCAGTCCCCCAGAATCACACACCCCCAGACGCCCTGTGCCAAGTCCTCCAGAATCACATCCCCCACCCCCCCACCCTGTGCCAGTCCTCCAGAATCACATCCCCCACCCCCACAGACGCCCTGTGCCAAGTCCTCCAGAATCACATCCCCCACCCCCACCCCCAGACGCCCTGTGCCAAGTCCTCCAGAATCACATCCCCCCCCCCCCCCCACCCCCAGACGCCCTGTGCCAAGTCCTCCAGAATCACCCCCCCCCCCCCCCCCCCAGACGCCCTGTGCCAAGTCCTCCAGAATCACATCCCCCACCCCCACCCCCAGACGCCCTGTGCCAAGTCCTCCAGAATCACATCCCCCACCCCCACCCCCAGACGCCCTGTGCCAAGTCCTCCAGAATCACATCCCCCACCCCCACCCCCAGACGCCCTGTGCCAAGTCCTCCACCCCCAGACGCCCTGTGCCAATCCTCCAGAATCACATCCCCCACCCCCACCCCCAGACGCCCTGTGCCAAGTCCTCCAGAATCACCCCCCCCCCCCACCCCAGACGCCCTGTGCCAAGTCCTCCAGAATCACCCCCCACCCCCACCCCAGACGCCCTGTGCCAAGTCCTCCAGAATCACCCCCCCACACCCCTACCCTCTGGCCGTAGCCTACAATGCTCACAGTACCAGAGCTGCTGGGGTCTCTGAGGGACAACCATGAGCAGAAGTTCCCACCAACCCAGATGGATATCACCCCCCCACCCCCACCCCCCGCCCTGAAGCAAGAAACACACGTGAGAGGTTGGGGGCTGTTTGCTGCTATGGCATGAGCTAGACTCTCCAGGCAGATACAGGAATAGAATTCCTCCCCTCCAACCCTTCTAAGCAATACTCATGTGACATTTCCATCAAAGTAAAGCCAAGAAACACACGTGAGAGGTTGGGGGCCCCATCAGTGAATACATCCCTTTCTACCGTTACCAAAAAGTTACAGTGTATGGGTTCACGCCCAATAACTCTGACTCATTCCTGCCTGCAACTGTCAGGCCCTGTTCTAGGCACTGGGGATCCCAAAATGCAGGAAACATACAAAGCTCTGTTCTCCTTGTAGAGGGAGAGACCAATGTGCAATGTGCTACTTAGTACCTCGATGCAATGTGCTAAGTAGTGATAAGCACTGTAAAAACAAAGCTCCGTGAAGGGGATGGAGGATGAAGGAGACCGGGTGGTCAGCAGAGGCCGCTCGGACGTGGCTGTGCTGGAGCCGCTCACATGGGCTCACAGGAAGATCTCCTCCCAAGTCGCATGTGCTGAAGTCATCTGGTAACTTGAAAATAATCGTAGTGGGGCCGGGCGCGGTGGCTCAAGCCTGTAATCCCAGCACTTTGGGAGGCCGAGGCGGGCGGATCACGAGGTCAGGAGATGGAGACCATCCTGGCTGACACGGTGAAACCCCGTCTCTACTAAAAAATACAAAAAACTAGCCGGGCGAGGTGGCGGGCGCCTGTAGTCCCAACTACTCGGGAGGCTGAGGTAGGAGAATGGCGTGAACCCGGGAGGCGGAGCCTGCAGTGAGCTGAGATCCGGCCACTGCACTCCAGCCTGGGCGGCAGAGCGAGACTCCGTCTCAAAAAAAAAAAAAGAAAATAATCGTAGTGGAAATATTTACACTGTGGGAATGGGCAAACTGCAAACCAAAGGGTCCTGGGCTTTTTCTTGACTTCCCCAGAAAGCTGGTTAACAGGACACCCCTGGATATTTGAACTGAGAGCAGAGGACAATAAGGGAGTGAGCTGGGTGGCTCTTTGCAGTGAGGAGGAGCATTGTGGACAGAAGAAACCGCCAGTGCGGAGGCACCGCAGTGGGAATTGTGTGATCTGCAGGGAGGCTGGTGCGGCGGGACCAGTAGGCAAAAGGGCTGCGGACGGGTGTAGGAGGAGCAGGCTGCAGATTGTACCTTGTAGGCCACGGTAGGAGCTTTGCTTTGTATCCTGAGCATGAGAAGACGTCTTTTCGATCTTTCTGTATCTTTTAATGTATACACCAAAACCACAGGCCCAAAGCAAAAACTACAAACAGGGACAGAAGGAAGGGAGAGTTTCATGACCACAGACATGGGCATTTCCTTCCAAGAGCGATGGCCCTGCATGGTTTCAGAATTGCTGGGAGCTGCGCTTCTAGATCCTCAGCAGGTTGGCCCACAACCCTCAGAGCCCTAAACGCCCTACCCATGGGCAGCCGGCGGGTGGCCAGCTGCACGCTGGCATCTGAGCTGTGCGGGGTAGGTATCTCCTCCCACGGGAAGCAGGCGGCCCCTGCATGTGCACTTGCTAATCTCCAGGACCAAAGACATCACCCAGGAAAGATAATCAAGCCAGACTATTCGGTGCTCCCAGCCAAGTGGCTGGTAAACCCGACCCTCCCTGCGTCTGGAAAATGGAGAGATAGGGCTGAAGCATAAGCTGGCAGGACAGGGAGGATGGCAGGAGTCCTTAGCACAAGCTGCCGGCAGCAGCGAGGAGGAGCCCCACCGATTGCCGAGAGGCATATGTGCGCACCACATGACACAAATACAGGCCCCAAGTCTTAAACAAATCACACCAGGATGGAGATTGCAGGATGGCGTGTTTCCATCGTGTGTCCAGGCACAGTGCCTGGGAGCAAAGATCTCCACGTAGAAAGAGATCGACAGTGTGGTAGGAGTCGGGGGGTGGAACAGGATATTTTGTACAGAGATGGGGACAAAGAGAAGCGATGGGGATGGCCCAGACCTTTACGGAGGAGACAAAATGTCACGGCTGCAGCCTGAGGTTTGCAAGGTCACGATGGGCAGCGTTGAAGGATTTCTGCTTTCTCGCCTGGTGGAATGATCCACCCCTTTCTCCACTGGCGCTGTTACTCTGAGCGTAACAGCGAACCAGAGGCTCAGGTTCAAATCCAGTCCCCTCTATTCACTGCGTGACCTTGGACATGTGCCTCAAGCTCTCTGCACCTGTCTTCTCATCTGTAAAACGGGGACAGTAACGGTGCCTGACTTACAGGGCAGCTGTGGTGACAGATTTGATTAGAACCATATGTGGCTCACTGGGTGGAAAATGGTGCCTAATAAACACTAGCTAGAATTATAACTGCCACTGTATTCATCCCTTCTCACCCTGCTTTAAAGATACCACCTGAGACCGGGTAATTTTTAAAGAAAGGAGGTTTAATGGACTCACAGTTCCACATGGCTGGGGAGGCCTCAAGAAACTTACAGTCACAGCAGAAGGTCAAGGGGAAGCAAGGCACATCTTACAAGGCAGCGGGAGACAGCGCGAGCACACAGGAAACCGCCACGTTTAACACCATCGGATCTCGTGAGAACTCCCTATCGTGCAAACAGCATGGGGGAAACTGGCCCATAATCCAGTCGCCTCCCACCAGGTCCCTCCCTCAGCACGTGGGGATTACAATTCAAGATGAGATTTAGGTGCAGACACAGAGCTAAACTATATCAGCCACATTATTGCTATTATCATTATATTGGTATTGTCAAAATTGTAATTAAAAATGCCTTTATGGTGCAATAAACAGGAAGCCAACATCCCTCCGTCTCATTTGAAATTCAGTCCCTCCCCACCCACCAACCCTCGGAGCTAATGTGAAACATCTCTTTATACAATGGTAATTGTGCAAAACAATAACTATATAGTAACGTAACCTTTGCGGTATATAGATAACTGTATGCCAATTAGCTTGACAGTGGTCATTTCACAATGTATACATCATCAAACACCCTGCCATACATCTTAAATAGCTACGGTTTTTACTTGTCAATTATACCTCAACAAAGCTGGCGGAAAAAATATCTTCTCTGAAAGGCAAATGTCAACTGGACAGTTTGGCGGCACAAAAAATATCTTCTCTGCCTTCTACCCCGTTTCCATCAAAGGCAAATGTCAACAGGACAGAGTTTCAGCGCATTAAGCCGTGAGTCATCAGGGCCTGAGTTGCGGCAGAAGCTCAGAGGATTCCACCATCCACTTCTGAGTCTTCCTGTTCTCTGCCTCCACCGGCCTCTGGTCTACCCACTGCCTTCCACCCCGTTTCCAGAATCATCTTCCTCAAGCATCAGTCTGGATGGCTGCTGCTCTGCACAAGAATCCCCCTCTCCACACTTAGCTTGTGCTTTCCACTGCACGCTCCACTCTCTGAAGTCGCAGGCCCACAGGTCCTCGTCTGGAGCCCTAGGGCTGAACACGTGCAGAAATTCAGAAAGGCTTGGATTTATAAGACGTGCACCAAACATAACTAATGCTCCCAGCGGTGTCTGACACCGTCTTTCATTATTAAATATATTCATAGTTCTGCTGTGAAATATGTAAATACAAATCAAATGGGATTTAAAAAAGATGAGAAGTTGTCTCACATCCGTTGGTTCAGATTTCAATGCCAAATCAGTTATTTTTCAGGATCTTTTGGTTTTCAGGGCCTTTTGAATATCGGAGTTGTGAGGAAGGGGTGGGGCATCCTAGCCCGTTGCTTCACAACAGGGTGAGGGGCGGAGATTCGGTGAGCCGAAGCCCACGCAGGGGCCCCATCCCCTCCAGCCGTGGTTTCCAAGCTTACTCTCAGATCACTTCTGTCTTACGAGTTGATTTTACATAAACTCCAAAATTTCCATCTCCATCCCAGCTCCCTCCTCCAAGGTCCACTCTCACCCCCACCACCCACCCAGCCTGCCCCAATGGAGGTCTCAGAGATACCACAACTGCATTCAGAATGAAACCAGGCTCCCGGCCTTCCTGCCAGTCTCCCCACCCCACAGCATTCCCACGTCAACAGGTGGCAGTTCCAGCCTCCCACTGCTCAGGCCTCAGACCCGTCGCCCTCCTTCCTCTGTTCTCTTTGTCCTGTGGACTGTGACTTCAGGACGTATCCAGAACCTAAGCCCTTTCTTCACAGCTACTGCTACAAGCCTGGCCTGAGTCATCACCATCCCTCGCCGGGTTATGAGAATGGCCTCTCAATGGGTTTCTCCTGGTCTGTTCTTATTCCCCATTAGTAAGCTGTCAGCACCAAAAAATAAGCCACGCACTATTATTTTGCGTATCACCTTTTAATGACTTCCCATCTCAGAGTTAAACCAAAGATGCTAAAGGCTCCACATGACCTGGCCTCTCCTCCCTTCCCTGGTTCAGTCACTCTCTGACCTCACTGCCACTGCCACCGACCTCAGGGCCTTTGCACCTGCTGCTGCCCCTGCCTGGAGCTCTCTTCCATGAACACCCATGTGGCTGGCTTCCTCACCCACCTAAGGTCTTTACTCAAATGGCCTCTTCTCAGAGAAGCTTTCCCCAAACATCCAACTAAAATTACAAACCCCTCCACCTCCCTCCCTCCTCCTCTGCTGTCTCCACAGCACTCCCTACCTTTGAATGCAGCAGATGCCTTTACTCATTTCTTTTGCTAGCTTTCCTGCTCCCACTAGAAGGCAAACTGCACAGGGGCAGGGATTGTTTTTTAACCTGTTTCGTTCACTATTGTATTTTCTGTGCCTGGTACATAGTGGACCCTCAGTAAACCAGTATTGCACACATGAATGAATGAATCTCTTTTCCTTCATTGCAAAGGTGAAGAAGTGGGAGCTCAGAGAACTCAGGCCATTTACCTAAGAACACACAGCCCAGAGGTGGCAGAGGCAGATTGTGTGTGATTCCAGCCGTGCTCTTCCTGCCACACCCGGCCGTCTGCAGTCAGGAAGCACGCATCCCCCTAGAGGGAGGACACGTGGCACCATGAGTGGCTCTGGTGAACACAAGTGTTTGCCAGTTGCTGGCCAGCTTAGGGATGGCTGTGGGTTTCTTAAGCCATAACGTCTTATTTGTTGCCACACTGCCTTCGCTTGATCTAGACCAGTGGTTCTCAAAGCACCATTAGCATCACCCGGGGGCCCTGAAAGAAATGCACGTTCTCTGCCCAAACCCAGGACCTGCTGAATCAGAAACTGGAGGAGGGGCCCAGCCCTCTGTCTTTCAAGCCTTCCATGTGGTTCTGGTGTAATCTGGACTCTGACCTAGACGCCGAGTCTCCCGAGAGCAGGACATTTGTCTGGTTCATTCATTCCAATGCACTTAACACTGTCGTGCCACAAAGCTGGTGTGGAGAATGTGTTTGATGAATGAATAACTGAATGCCACCTCCACTGTGACTGATTGTAAAAGCATGACGTCAACAGGTATTTGTTAATGTCCTCTTCGATACTTAAGAATGTTCAAGGGGCAGACATAAAAGTCGTTAGGAGTGACTATTTTTTGTTGAAGAATTCACAGTACAGCTGGGGGATTAAATCACCAACATGTTGAATATCAAATGCCACCATCAATGAGAAGTGCACAGTTCTGCAATGATTTAGTGCACAGACTCCATCCCAGGCCAGGTGGGCAAAGGCAAGGTCCAACACTCTGTGTTGTGTGGCCTTTGGGAGGTGGTATAATGCCTCTGCACCCCCAGCTTCGTCTGTGAAGGAGGGATTTTAGCTCCTTCCTTGTGAGATTGTCAGGAAGATTAAATAAGCTAATGAAAGAAAGCTGCTTGAACAGGCCCCTGGCACCTAATAAACACTTTGTAGGTGTTAGTTATCATCATCACCATGACCATCACCTCATCACCATTACATCATCATCACCTTCATCACTACCATTACATCATCACTGTCATGACCATTACATCACCATCACCATCACCATTACCACCATTACATCATCACTATCACAACCATTACACCACCATCACCTCATCACCATTACATCATCATCACCTTCGTCACTACCATTACATCATCACTGTCATGCATTACATCACCATCACCTCATCACCATCACCATTACCACCATTACATCATCACTATCATGACCATTACATCACCATCACCATCACCTCATCACCATCACCATCACCATTACCACCATTACATCATCACTATCACAACCATTACACCACCATCACCTCATCACCATAATCACCTCATCACCATTTCATCATCATCATCACCTTCATTACTACCATTACATCATCACTATTACAACCATCACTGCATCACCATCGCCACCAACACATCATCATCACCATCACAACCATCACCTCATCACCATCACCACCATTACATCGTCACTATCATGACCATTACATCACCATCACCACCATCGCTACCATCACCATCACCACCACCATCACCACCACCATCACCACCACCATAACCATCATCATCATCACCTCATCACCATCACTACCATCACCTCATCACCATCACCTCATTACCATCACCACCATCACCATCACCACCATCACCTCATCACCATCACCACCATCACCTCATCACCTCATCACCGTCACCACCATCACCTCACCACCATCACCTCACCACCATCACCTCATCACCATCACCTCATCACCATCACCTCATCACCATTACCTCATCACCATCACCTTATCACCATCACTGTGACTACCATCACCTCATCATCATCACCTCATCACCACTATCACATCACCACTATCACAACCATAACATCATCACCATTACTGTTACATCATCACCTTCATCACTACCATCACTATCACCACCATCATCTTTACTCTTTTCTTTGTAACTATTTTTTATTTTGTATTAAAATTTCATTTTTTGTAACTATATTTTTATTTATTAAAGTTGTTTCTTTTTTTTTTTTTTTTTTTTTTTTGAGAGTCTTGCTGTGTCGCCCAGGCTGAAGTGCAGTGTCACGATCATAGCTCACTGCAGCCTCACTCTGTTGGGCTCAAATAATGTTCCTGCCTCCTGAGTAGCTGAGATGACAGATGCACACCACCATGCCCAGCTATTTTTTTAAAACTTGTGTTTGTAGAGATGAGGTCTCGCTCTGTTGCCCAGGCTGATCTCAAACTCCTGGGTTCAAGCGATCCTCTTGACTTGGCCTCCAAAAGTGAGGATAACAGGTGTGAATCACTGAATCTGATGACCACCCCAGCCCCATCATCGCTACTGCGATAAGCCGTGAGTTTAACAATGTCCCCCACGGAGTGAGAAGGGGAGGGCCTTCTGGTTTGTTACTTTCTGCTCACGAGGCTGGGCGATGGGGAGATGCCTTTTCTCCTCTTTTAGCAGCTGGACCCTTGGGAAGTGAAAAGGGAATCAAATATATTCGTTGAAAATTTGGTAGGAAATTCACAGCCCAGACACATTTTACGTGGTCTGCTCAGTATTCGCACACATGAAAATGGAAAATGTTGAAATAAAATGGCCACTTTTAGGGCAGGTTGTGGTCATATGCACCTGTAGTCCCAGCTACTCAGGAGGCTGAGGTGGGAGAACTGCTTGAGCCCAGTTGGAGAGGTCCCGGCTGCAATGGGACATGTTTGTGCCACTGCACTCCAGCCTGGGTGACAGTGAGACCCTGTTGCAAAAAGAAAAAAAGGGGGCCAATTTTTAAAACCAGAAGATTCTACATGAGAATCTGGTTTTCTGGCATCTTTTGAAAAACCCAAAGATCTAGCAGCACCGAGCCCAGGAAATTCAGCGGGCGCTGAGTCTCGGCTGCCCCTGCAGGGAAGTAGGCAACGTGGCCACAGTCCCCGGCACTCCCCGCTGCCCTGGGCTCTGCAGGGTTCTCTCACGTCTTGCCTGATTCTTGCATTTCACTTCTTGATCTGGCCCCCACAGGCCTTTTGAGTTTGCCATTCCTGAGACTACTAAAAACAAAGTGTCTACGAGAAAAAAGGTGGAGGAAATGGGCCAAAGTACCCTTGTGGGAGCAGCTAATTGTTTTCCTATGACTGATTTCTCTAATATTGCTGAAATGTATTTTAGTAGCTTAAAAGTATTTCAGAAGTAGTTACGAAAGTGACCACAGGCACTTTCTGTGATTAACCAGGAAATATTCACTAATCTGTCTCTGATGAGATAAATGTATTTCATAGCTTTGTCTTCCCTCAGGAGAATTTATAAATTAAGATGAAGAGGCCGGGCGCGGTGGCTCACGCCTATAATCCCAGCACTCTGGGAGACAGAGGTGGGTGGATCACGAGGTCAGGAGTTCGAGACCAGCCTGGCAAACATGGAGAAACCCTGTCTCTACTAAAAATACAAATTAGCCGGGCGTGGTGGCAGGTGCCTGTCATCCCAGCTACTCAGGAGGCTGAGGCAGGAGAATCACTTGAACCCAGGAGGCGGAAGTTGCAGTGAGCTGAGATCATGTCACAGCACTCTAGCCTGGGCAACGAAAGGGAAACTCCATCTCAAAAAAAAAAAAGAGAGAGAGAGAGAGAGAGAGAGAGAGAGAGAGATGGGGGAGCAATGTCCTCCAACCTCCCTCTCACATCTGGATGCTACTGCTGCCCAGCGCACACTATTCTGCACTTGCTGGCACATACGGCGTCCCTGTCCTTCCTCTGTCCCTCACACAGTCCGGCCGGTACCCCCCATCCAGCAAGCCGGAGTCCTCACCTCCCATGGCATCTCAGTCCCGTTCCTGTCCATTCCTGCTCCTGAGCCTTGGCACCTGTTGTTCCCCCTTCCCGTCGGAATCGTCTCCTCTCCTTTCTGGCCCAACAATCCAACTCCTTTCCAACCTTCAAAACCCAGCCCAAGTCCTGCCTCCTCCAGGAAGCCCTTCATTCCCCTCTCTCCAGCCTCCAGCCCCCTCTCATGCTCTGAGCTTCATTTACGAGTATTCCCCAACCCACTGATGAGCGGGTTCCATCCATTCTTGGTGCCACATCACATCCGGTCTGTTTAGTTCATTTTGTAATATTTTTATTTAAATCAATTCTCTTTAACATTTTCTCAAGGAGACTCACCTTCAAGGAGACTTGAGATCACTACACTGAAATGGAGAACCAGCATCATCATTCACTACAAATAGTAGCCATGAAAATAAATACAAGAAAAGCCAACTGCAATTAGATCTCGGCTAAATGCGCCACCTTGCCCCGGTCACTGCGAGTCACCCGAGACCTATTCTTTCTGCACGAGCTGAAGGGAGACGCGCTGTTGGAGAGGTAGTGGATGTGCATTGGTACCCACCAGAGACGTCCTCGTTGTCAGAGCCAGAAAGATTTCGGGAGACGAGAAAGGGAGTCCAGTGCCAAATGGTTCAATGGTACGGAAAGCATTTGGGGACATCTCCGCAGAGCATATTCACTTTCTCACCTAGTGTATGTTGTATTATCCTGTCTTCTGTTGAACACGTGATATCTTGTTTCATTCACAGATGAAGCAGGAAGCTCAGTGGCTTCGCTACCTGTCTGCCAAGGTGACCACACAGTAGAACTCACAGAAGAAACCAGATGTAGACTGTGCTTAAACTGTTGTCCCGAACCTCATTAAAAGTCTTCTTTGGTAGCTGCAAGCCCCACGGGGGATTTGCAAAGATGGAATCGGGAATTCCTTATGAAATTAATCTCCTCCAGACTTTGGTGCATTAAACACTCAGGACGTCAGCCTTCTGTCCTAAGCCCTCTGTGTCCTAAGAGAAGTCGGTGACTGTGTGTCGATCAGACTTGCTAACCAGTAATTGAAAAATCAATATTCAGATCTCCAGTGGCTATACCCTCGTATCCCAGCTACAGTCAGTAACAACAATGAAATGTAATAATCCTTTTCAGGAAGACCCTGGGAGGGCTGTCAACCCAATTAATTCCAGCAAAGTAACGTGGCCTCTTTCATCAAAAGATTCTTACACACACACAAACATACACACCTTCACACATGCACATGGTGTGGACACATACAACACACACTTTGTTCTGTTTTGTTTTGCTTTCTGCTAAAATGAATAGCAAGACTCTTTAAAAAAAGAAAAAAGAAAAAGAAAATAGCTCTAGGTGAAAAGCACTCATTTATGTACTCAATGCATCATTTTCTTTTCTGCAAAGCTCCTCACGTCTCCCAGGAGGCTGCTTTGAAATCTTTGCTGGAGGACAGGGTCAGCCCCAGGACGACATGAAGGCTGTGCCTCCGGGTCCTGCCACACAGGCAGCTAACTCCTGAATCTCCCCCGAATGACTGACGGAGTGCCAGCCACGCCCAGTTTGTTCTCACCACAGAAAAATACTAAATAGGTGAGGTGATGGATGTGTTAACTTGATTTAATCCTTCCACAATGTATAAATAGATCAAAACATCACAGTGTACACTTATAGACACTATTATCTTTAAGATAAAAAATTAAGTATTTTTAATTTTTTAAAATTTGACCCAGTTTGAATAGCTCCTTCTGAACCCACCCTGATTCCCAGTGAAAATTAGAGCCTACCTCCAAGCCAGGCTTTCTAACTTATCTTCACATTGAAATTACCAGGGGACTTTTTAAAATTCCCAAAGCCCTGGCCACACCCCAGAGCAGCTCACCCACAGTCCTCAGGGTGAGGCACTGGTACGGCCCCCTCAGGCTCCCCACGTGTGGATGTGGTTAGAAACCGCTGTTCTTGAGTGAGTTTCTGGGAGGGATTGGAGTCTGACTCTGAGACACAAACCTACTAAGAATTCATTACATCTTTACAAGAAACACGTGAAAGCATTCTTCCTGCAGACGCTTCTACACCAGGAAGGCAATCCCCACACCAACGGGGAAAGGCAAGTGTAGAGTCAATAACACAGCGCCAAGCGGTCTCCCCAGTGAGGGCTCTCAGCACAGCACTGAACATGAAGGAAGCAGAAATCCACCTTGAGGAATGTCATCCCCACACCCTAGGCTGAAGCTCAAGGCCACCCGCCAAGTGACAACACACATAATTGTTCCTAATCAACCTCATCTCCCCTGAGACCAGGTGATAGACTCCCCGGGGCCACAGCACAAAGAGGCCAGCGGGCCCCAAACAACAAGCTCAAGCTTGCATCCCCCACTGTCCCTCAGCTGCGCCCATCAGAGTCCCTGCCAGAATAAATAATCCCAGCAACGCTCCATGACATCTTCCAATCCACCCGAGGGCTCCCCACAGCCCTCTCTCATCAGTGGACAGCACACACTTTTTGGCTGGTAAAAAAGTTGAGGATCTTGCACTAAAGAAGGATGACAGATGAGGTTAGAAAAATAAGAGGGTTTACATCTGCACCAGGTGGCAGGTGGAGCTCCCTGCATTTCTCCCGAACACAAAACTTACTTCTTTTGGAGCCCTCCTCTTGCCAGGAGCAGCTGGAGACTTCCCCCATTCTTTTTTTTGAAAGGGAGTCTGGCTCTGTCGCCAGGGCTGGAGTGCAGTGGCCGGATCTCAGCTCACTGCAAGCTCCGCCTCCCGGGTTCAGGCCATTCTCCTGCCTCAGCCTCCCGAGTAGCTGGGACTACAGGTGCCTGCCACCTCGCCCGGCTAGTTTTTTGTATTTTTTAGTAGAGACAGGGTTTCACCGTGTTAGCCAGGATGGTCTCCATCTCCTGACCTCGTGATCCGCCCGTCTCGGCCTCCCAAAGGATTTCCCCCATTCTGAGGCACCTCTCGTTTGCTATACTTTTGAAGAAATGCAGTTTTTAAAAACTGCCCAGAAAAGCCTAGGATGGCAAGGACTCCCCCTTGCATTTTACTAGCACAATGATCTTCAACCCCGAGGTGTCGCCCGGACGGCTGGCTGCGCCAGGCGCAAGTTGCACAAGAGCTTCCATGAGGAAGTGGATTGTCGCCCCAGAGCAAGTGCAGCCGGGGGAAAGCAGGATGCACACTCTAGCGTTCAACATCATCCAACGAGAGCAATGCACTTGGACTTCAAGAGAAGGATAACATCTTCTCAGGGTGCATACTCCAGGTCATATCCATTGGGCTAAGCTTGCTGTTACCAAGAAAAGTTGATTAAATATCATTTTCCTAGGTCCTGGGTATGGAACCAGAAACTGACTTTAAAAATTAGGAGGTTAATGGGAAGTCAAGACACCACAATCCACAATGGACTTGTTGGTTCTAACATGGACCCAGCACATGGCTGGAACGTCCACTTTCCACACAGAGCCAGAA
This sequence comes from Macaca thibetana thibetana, assembly GCF_024542745.1. Classification (NCBI taxonomy): domain Eukaryota; kingdom Metazoa; phylum Chordata; class Mammalia; order Primates; family Cercopithecidae; genus Macaca; species Macaca thibetana. Next base: position 126,949,536 of record NC_065588.1, read on the forward strand.
ACATTTTCTGTACAGGGTCATTTTTTGTAGATCTTGCAGGCTAGACTGTCCCCATCGCAACCACTTTGCCATCGGGAGCAAACCCAGTGATAGAGGATTCATAAATGGATGGGGAGCACTGCTGCTAGGCATGGAGGGTTGCCTGGGTATTGCATGCACTGTTCCAAGGAATATCATGCTGTTTCCTAGGACTGCCTTGACACATTCCCACTAACTGGATGGCTTAGAACAGTGGAAATTTATCCTTTCACAGTTCTGGAGGCCAGAAGTCTGGAATCGAGGTGTTACCAGGGCTGGGCTCCCTTGAGAGGCTCCAGGTGGGGGCTCCTTCCAGCCCCTTCCAGCCTCTGCCCTGGCCCTCATGTGGCCTTCCCCTTTGTCTCTTAGAAGGGCAGTTTTCTCTGGGTTTACCACCCACCCAGGTGCTCCAGGACGATCTCACCCAGAAATCTGTAATTGAATTACAATTGCAAAGACCCTTTTTCCAAGTAAGGGCGTATTCCCAGGTTCTAGTGATTGGGACACAGGTATATTTGGGAAGCCACCATCCAACCCCTGATAGAGACACTAAAAATCACTTGTTATTCTGAAACTCAAAGTTAACTGTGCATTTGCATCTTATCTGACAGCCCAGGTGGCTGCCCTGCCCTACATCTACACCACTGCCCCAGCCAAACCACTTCCCGGGCCTGGAGGCAGAGACGCATGGAGGAGGCCTGTTGAGCGGAAACTCTCAGTGTCTGCAGGGGAGCTCGAAGCTGGGTCAAGGGGCTGGGTGTCCACAGCCCCTCTTCCTCCCAAGAGGCAAGAAACGGACAGCTGTTTCCTGATAGCCTCAGGACTGATTACCAGCACATGCCATGAGCTGGTTATGCTGGTTATAGGTTAACTATGTCCTCTCCCACCTGTGTAACTGAGTCAAGCAAGCTTCTTCACCACAACCTGTGACCATCAGCCCTGTAGGGTATTTCCTGGAAACTCAAAAATTATCCTAAGTCCCAGGGCCAGGGAGGCTGTGGACACAGGGAAGGGGAATGAAACAGTGGTCTCTTTTCTCTTTTGACAGTCACGCCTTTGTCTATGGGCACTTGCTTCTCTGTAAAAATGGATGCGCTGGCCAGACGCAGCGGCTCACACCGGTAATCCCAGCACTTTGGGAGGCCAAGGAGGGTAGATCATGAGGTCAGGAGTTCAAGACCAGCCTGGCCAAGATGGTGAAATCCTGTCTCTACTAAAAATACAAAAATTAGCCGGGCGCAGTGGCAGGCGCCTGTAATCCCAGCTACTTGGGAGGCTGAGGCAGGAGAACCGCTTGAACCCGGAGAGCAGAGGTTGCAGTGAGCCAAGATAGCACCACTGCACTCCAGCCTGGACAATAGAGTGAGACTCTGTCCAAAAAAAAAAAAAGAGGATGCATTGTCCAGCAGGCAGTTACTGAGGGCACAGAGAATCCGGGGGGCTGTGGCTGTGGCGGGCCCATCGGCCTGCGTTTGTGAGAAGAGCCTTTCGCCCAGGGCATGGATTTGTTTCCCAGGCGGGGAGATCAGGAGCAGGAGAGAGGGACAGTGAGCTGGTAAGGAGCCGGGCTGCGACGTCGGGAACGGTGAGAGTGCGGCTTCCACGCTGACCCTCCTGGCCTCATTTTCCATGCTGTCGCCAGAGGAAACGTCAGGCCCACAAACCTGGTCATCTCACTCTGTTGCTGGAAACCCTCCCAGGTTTCTGCTTCCGCTCGGATGGAACCCACGTCCCCTCATTCAGCCTCGGCTCAGTTCCTCAAACAAACCAGGCTCTTCCCGAGCCATTCCCTCTGCCTGGAGCATCCTTGCCAGCACGTTCTCCACCAGCCCATTCCCACCCACTCCTCACGGACTGGCCCGGGTGTGGCTCCCCAACGAGGGACTCTCTACCCACTGACAGCAGTCTCTAACTGTCGTGACAGCCGCCCTCGTCATCACAGCACTGCACACGTTTCTGCAACACGGCGTCCTTCACGCTGCTCTCCCGCCACTAAATGGCTGGGCCCAGGAGGACGGGGTTGGGGGTGCTTTGCCTCCTCCACACACCCAGGGACAGGCAGTGCCCGGCACAGGGAAGACGCTTGAGAAATACTCCTGAACCTATGAATTGAGAGACCAAGCTTGTTAGCCGTGGGATTATCCGCATTTGCAACTTCGATGGGAAGAAAAGAAAACCTTTCTCGGCCGGAAGTGAAGCTCAGCACTGAAGAGGGTCCCACACCCTTTGGCGGCTGGAGGGAGAGGAGAATCTGGGTGCGCCATGGGCTGGATGGCAACGTGAGGTGGGCAGCTCTGTCCTTGCATGAGCCATTCCACGTCATGCATATCTAGTCTGATTTTACGGAAAATCCTGACTTTATGTGAATTCTCTCCATTTTTAAATGTTAGCAAGTAGCTTTTTCTAAACACTGCATGCCAAGCATAGAATCTCTGTCTCAAGGCAACATTCGCTGATTGACCTCTCATTGAAAATCCCTGGTTTCATGGGTGGTTGAAAAATAATTACTGAGTTGTCAAGAATTGCTCTTCTCACATCTCCAGAGGACTCTCTGTCTCCTTTCCCAATCGCTACGTCTTAGGTTTCTATTTCAATAACGATTAATGTTATGAGGTTCTCTTATGGTGGTTTGCGGTACAGTGTCTTCCAGCTCCACACCAGCATCTCAGTAATACTGCAGGGGCCTTTGAAAACAGTATGCTGAGAATAGATAGGGCTCAAGGACAGTATCTCCAATTGAACTTTTAATGAACTCCCGTAGGCGCCAAGAAGGCGGGCAGATAAGGAAGAGCATAGAAACAAAGAACTGAGTAGAAGGTTACATCTGGGAAAAGAAAGTCTGTTTTGCATTGCATTCTTTCTGCTGAGGTGGGGTTTATGGAGTATAAATAAAGTGAGGCGGAGGCTCTGAGCGCGGCCGCCATGTTCTCTGTGTGTCTTTGTCTTTTGTGTGTTCTTTCATTCTCCACCACCCCCGGCACGGACCCCAACAAGTGGCGCAGTGAGCAGGGTCAGCACGGGTGAGTAGGGGAGAACAAGAAGGGGAACCCCCTAGGGGCGGGTAAGGCCCAGATATTGTTAAGGGGAACCTTCTTAAGCTTTCATTATGGGGAATTCCATCTCTCTGGCCTCAGAATATTTATGGCTGTTTCAAGGACTATTGCTGTCTATAGGAGTAGAAGTGAAAGAAAAAGACTTTGAAGTGATTGTTTGCCCATGTTGAACAACATTGTTACTGGTTTCAGTATCAGACTAAAGTGCAGCTGAATCGTAGAGAATGGTTACAGGTAGTAAAAACTCTGCTTAGAGCTCTCCAGTTAGGGGATATTATGCCTCTAAAATTGTGGACCTTGTGTGACTCTATCACTCAGACATTAGAGTTACTTGAGACTGATTCAGAGTGTGGTAATGTAGCCACAGGAGGAAAGGTATCTGAGGATTTGGAAAAAAAAAAAAATCTGAAATGAAGCTCATTTGTGCCAGGATAACAGAGGATGGGGGGGGCAGCAAAAGGGGGAGAAGAGAAAAAGCCAGCTCTTCCTTCTTCTAAGGGAAATTCTGACATGCAGAGTATTATGGAAATGCTTCAACAAATATTACAGATATATTCTTCTAATTCACCTTTGCGAGCTTTCCCTGTTTCTTTTCCTTCTGCCCTGTTAAAAGAGGATTTTCCAGAGCCTCCAATCCCCCGGCTTCCTTATCTTTGCCTTTGTTTGGCAAAGTTGAAGCCCTGTTCACATCAGACATACTTTAAATTTATACTAAACACCTGTTTAATATGTTAAAACCAGTGTATATGTATATCTTATTGTTTGTTAAAATATTATGAGTATTTCAATAGTCAATAAATAAACACATTAATATTAACTATTAATATTAATATAGTATTAATAACCCCAGCTAGGAAATTGTTATGTTATAGGGGTGCATAGGTTCCACCAATTTACACTCCAAACAGAAGTTGAGTATTCGAGTTGCTTAACACATTAACTACCTCTTGATATTTTCTGTGTTTTTAAATTTTAACCATTGTATTGTGTATGTAATGATTCTCAATTTGGTATTAATATACATATTTCCTAGTGAGTAATGATGTTAGACATATAGGTTTATTGTCATTTCTTTGTTCTGCTACTTTTGGTTGGGTTATTTGCCTTTTCCTATTAATATGTTGAGATTCTTTATATTTGGGGATATGAGTATTATTATATATTATATATACTTTTAATTAAAAAAAAAATTTAAGGAGCTGGATCTGTTTCCAATTATTGGTGCTTCTTTTGCTCCTAATGCTCAGTTTTCAAATGGTGGCAATAATGTCCAATTTAATGCCTTACAAATTAAATTTTTAAAAAGAAATGAAAGCTGCCATTTCTAACTATGGATCTCAATCTCATTTTATCCTTGGTCTTCTTGATGTTTTTTCATCAGAAAATTTGATGATTCCTATAGACTGGAAGACTTTGGGGAAGGCTTTTCTTGATCGTTCTCAGTGGTTACAATTGCACAGCTGGTAAATGAACAAGGCACATGTATAGGCTAGGAAAAATATTATGTGTGATCCCCCTGGACCCACTGAGGAACAACTCACAGGCACTGGCCAATATGCTACTCTTAATGCTCAGGCTGGTTTAGATGATGTTGCCTTTACTCAAATCAAGACTTTGTTTTTAAGGGCCTGAAATAAGGTAGAGATAACAGGAAAATGTTCCCTTTCCTCTGTGAAGATTTTACAGGGCACAAATGAACTATATTCATATTTCGTAGCCCGTCTTCAGGATGCTGTCTTCAAAATTGTGGGTGCTGGCCTTGCTTCAAAAATTTTGTTACAAACATTGTCTTTTAAAAATGCTTATGCTGACTGTTAAAAATTGTTAAAATCGTTAAAGGCCAATGGGGCCAATTTAGATAAATATATTAAAACTTGTGTTAGTGTTGGAGGGGCTATTTATGATGCTCAATTATTTGCTGGAGCTTTGTCTAAAGACTTAAAAGGAAATAACAAACAAGGTGTTTGTTTGCAGTGTGGTAAACCTAGACATTTCAAAAAAAAGAATGTCATAAAAATTGAACACTTTTATCCCTCAAGGCAGAAAGCTGCCTTCAGAGGTGTACAAATATTGTGGTAAAGGTCGACATTGGACAAATAAATGTCGTTCCAAAACTGATAAAAGTGGAAATTTACTGTCTCCTCTCCTGGGAAACGGGAGTCGGGGCCCACAGGCTTGGGGCCCCAACAATTACAATACAAGTCTACTACAATATTCAGTGAGCAATGGCCTACAACATTAAGGAATAAATTCAAGTCCTCCTTAAGGATCCCACACCTTACCCCAGTTTCTCAGCTTTATGCGGCAACTAAGCAGAGCGCCGCTGCTGACTTAGCTATTACTCAGCCTTATACTTTGTCTCCTAATAGAGGAGTATATAAATTAGCTATTAGAGTGTGTGACCCTTTGCCAAAAGGACATGTAGGACTTTTGTTAGGTCAAAACAACAGTGCTATACGGAAGTTAATGATGATTCCAGAAATCATTGATCTTGATGTTACTAATAAAATTCTTATTATGGTACAAGTTTCACAATTTATACGCCTAGAGGCAGGGGAACGTATTCTTAATAGGGAGGATTTGGTAGCACAGAAAAAACTGTTTTTTGGGAAACTTTAGTTTCTAATCAAAAGCCCTTATGTTCATTGCATATTAATGGAATAGTTTTTAAAGAGTTAATTGATATGGGGGTGAATATGTCTATTATTTGTTTAAATTAGTAGCCTATACAATGGGAAAAAAGACAAGTTTCAGTTATACTCACTGGCTTGGGTGCTGCTTCTGTGATTTATCAAGATGTAGAACCTTTAACCTGTGTCGGTCCTAAAGGTCAACAAGGTCAAGTGTTTTTTTTTATTTTTATATTGTTCCTATCAATATTAATTTTTGGGAACAAGATCTTTCACAACAATTTGCTGCTTTTTTAAACATTCCTCATATTTCCTCAGCTGCCAAAAATAAGATGTTCAAAATGGGCTACAATCCTTTAAACTCATAGCCACCACTCCTATTTAGGTGAAACAGTGACCATTATTTAAAGAAATACTTAGGACTCTAAAAGAGTAAGTCAAAAAACAAATGGCCGAGAGGAATATAAAGCCACGTATTTGTGCATGGAATTCCTGTCTTTGTCTTGTCTTAAAACTATAAATGTTTACATTAAACCTAGGGAAAGTTTACAGCCTGGTCTTCCTAATCCTGCCCTTATCCCACAAAGTTAAAACCAGAGAAAAGCAGCAAGATGCTTTTGTATCATTACAAACTCAGCTTTCTTTCTACTCATTTAATATTGCCACAGAAAAAATTTAACTGGATTTTCTTATCAATATTTAGGTTATACCTTGGGGGCACAAAATATTCGACCCCAAAAAATTCAAATTCGACGTGATCATTTAAAAACATTAAATGATTTTCAAAAGCTTCTAGGAGACATTAATTGGATGCGTCCTGTTTTAGGAATACCAACATATCAGTTATAACATCTTTTTTCTATTCTAGAAGGAGACAGTCACTTGGACAACTCACGCCATTTAACTCCTTTGGCTTTACAGGAACTCCAGCTTGTTGAAGGGCAACTTCAAAAGGCCCTTCCTTTTGTTTATTTCATACTTTACCTTCTCCCACAGGAATGATTCATCAAACTAATCGACCACTAAAATGGATCTTTTTGTCCAATAAAATATCTAAACGCTTGGCTACTTATATCGATCGTTTAGCTGAACTGATCATCAAAGGACGGCATCACTGTCGACAACTTTGGGGAGGAGATCCTTCCTTAATTATCTCTCAATTCGCTCATAGTCAGATGACTTATCTTCTTGCAACTTCTGATTCTTGGCAAGAAGCTTCATCAATCTTGAGTTACAGTTTATCCTTATCCCTCGGTGCAATAGGGAGAATTGTTTGCTATTCTCATGGTCTTACTTGATTTCCCTACTACTGGTTGTAACATTGTTAGTGATTCTCAATACGCCGTTTATGTTACTTCTTATATTTCTCAGGCCACTTTACCTCTTTGTGCTACTTCTTCTCTTCAGAAATTCTTTTCTTTGTTATCCTTTACTTTGAGCCAACGTCGAGCTCCTTTATTCATCACTCATCTTCGTTCTCATTCTCAACTTTCTGGACCATTAGTTCATGGTAATACTCAGATTGATTTGCTTTTAATCGGCCACCTACATGCTGCAGAACAAAAATATACTCTACATCACACTAATAGTTCTGGCCTTCAACGATGGTTTCATTTAACTCATAAACAAGCTCGTTCTCTTATTCGAGCTTGTCCTTCCTGTGCTCCTTTGAGCATTCCATCCTTCCATCCTGGGGTTAATTCACGAGATGTCCCTTCTTTTAGACGATTAAAGTATGTTCATCATACCATTGATACCTTTTCTCATTTCTGTTATTACTCATCTCTTAGCTTATTTCGCCATCATGGGCATTCCTCATACTTAAAACTAATAATGCCCCTGCCTATGTCTCTCGTAAATTACAAGTTTTCTTACAGCAATACAATACTCAACATATCACCGGTATCCCGGGCAACAGTCAAGGTCAAGCCATCATTGAGCACGCAAATTTAACTTTAAAAACTTAACTATTAAAACAAAACAAAAAGGGGGAAATGAGCCCCCTAGAAACCAGATTTTGAAACCAGATTTTGAAGGTTCTTTTTACCTTAATTTTTTTGAATCAATGGAGACAATTGCAAGACTCTGCTGTCGTAACCCATCTTTCCTCAACTCCCTCGGTGATAGTCCCCGCTGACAGTTTAAAGGTTTGGTATCCTAATGAAGAAGGTAAGTATGTTCAAGGGCAAGTTCTAAAACAGGGACGGGGCTATGCTCTTGTCCTTACAGGGAGCGGACCTGAGTGGTTTCCTACAAGATGATTGAAACCCTGTTGAAAAGAAAACTGGATTCAGCATGCATTTCTTCCTTTGTTGGATGTGCCTCGGCGGGGGATTTATTTCTCTTAGTGAGGCTTTGTATGAATATTGGACTTATATTCCCTTTCCGCCCTTGTATCAGGGAGTCGCCTGGGGGGAGGCGGAAATTTCCACCCTTGTATCAGGGAGTCGCCTGGGGAGAGGCGGAAATTAAGGTTTTCACCAATGACACTACTTGGATGCCGTCCCCCTATATGGACAAGGACAACATAGAACGGGAAACAGCAATTATAATCAGCACATACCAATTTGGAGTGGAAGGACTTCCAATATGTATGGGAAATAGTCCTCATTGTCTCCGAAAATCGCATGAAGCTTGGGCTGTTCGTTATAATCATAGTCATGTGGCTGCTAATACTGTTATTATTGTAACTAGAAGTTTTTAATATAATCATACTGTATATAGTAATGAAACTATTCCTAGTTCTTTACTTTTTTGTCCTATTCTAGAGGTTTCTCCTAATATTCAGGTGCTGGAGTGACAACAATGTCGGGGAACTAAACCCCAGATTTTATTAGAATACAATGGGATGCAAATAACTGATTGAAGTGTGCACGGTGATTTTCAAACAAAATTTAGTCACATACCTTTGAAATGACACTGGGTAAATAAAAGTATTGCTGCTAACAGTAATGAAACCTTGGTATGGCGTGAAGGAGGCCTGAAGTACAGAGTTATTTTTGGAAGTTGTTAGCTGCAGGCGATGCCATTAGCACTTTTGTGGGGAATATGCCCCTTAATCTTTCTAACCCGAATAACTCCTTTCATATTCAGTTATATCGGAATACCTCCTGATATATTATTGCTTGTGTCCGTAAGCCCTACCTATTATTAGCAGGAAATTTGACATGGGATAACCTTACGGGGATTGTTAATTGTACAGATACGTGTACATTTTTGTCTTGCCTCAATCATTCCTGGTGGCACAACTTTACTGGGGATATTTATATCCTCAGGGCTCGTAAGGAAATTTGGCTACCTGTTAACCTTACGCGACCATGGGGGGCATCACCTCTTGAGACTTATATTTGGACTTCTCTCCAGCGAACCCTCCGTGTCCTTGGACTTATAATTGCCTCGGTGATGAGCCTTGTCGCCATCGTCTCCACTGCGGCCATAGCAGGGCTCGCTCTTCATCAAAGCATACAAAATGCTGAATTTATGCAGCAATGGCACAAACAATCTCACCGGTTATGGCTTCAACAACGAAACATTGATTCTCAACTTGCTGAAAGATTGGACAACATGGAACAAGCCTTGACATGGCTTGGAGATCAGCTCACTGTCCTCAGTACTCGGATGACATTACAATGTGATTGGAACTCCACTCAATTTTGTGTAACGCCTGTGCCTTTTAACATCTCTCAAAATTGGACTGTAATCCGAAAATTATTAGTAGGCCATAAAAATATTAGTTTGGACATCCAAGAGCTCACTCAGAACATTTCCGAAGCATTTCGACAACAATTACATGTGTTGTCCGGAACTGTAACCCTTCAGGAGCTGGGTCAGCGCCTTGCTGCCTTTAACCCATGGACCCAGATGAAGACATGGATTTCTACAATCTCTGGAAGTATATTGCTTTGGGCACTTGGATTGGGTCTACTTCTTTTGGTGATTCGATGCTCCCTCCGTCGCCTCCAAAAACAAAAGAAAACACAAGAACAAATATGGGCTACCTTTTTAGGATTGAGGCAAAACAAAAAAAAAAAGGGGGGGATATGCAGGGGCCTTTGAAAACAGTATGCTGAGAATAGATAGGGCTCAAGGACAGTATCTCCAATTGAACTTTTAATGAACTCCCGTAGGCGCCAAGAAGGCGGGCAGATAAGGAAGAGCATAGAAACAAAGAACTGAGTAGAAGGTTACATCTGGGAAAAGAAAGTTTGTTTTGCATTGCATTCTTTCTGCTGACGTGGGGTTTATGGAGTATAAATAAAGTGAGGCGGAGGCTCTGAGCGCGGCTGCCATGTTCTCTGTGTGTCTTTGTCTTTTGTGTGTTCTTTCATTCTCCACCACCCCCGGCACGGACCCCAACAAATACTGTTAGGATTATTTGCAATACCAGAAGGCTGTGTCTTGATCCATAAAACACTCAGCACCAATAATTTCCTTTTGCCCTCCTAATGTTCCGGAGGAAAGTACAAGCTGTCCATTGTAGACACTGGAGAATGTGCTGGCCTTGTTTTCCTTTCCTCACCTCACCAAGTGAAAATGAGTTTCATTTTTGGGAAGAGCCTTTCGTCATGTTGTATAGTCACGTGATGTCAAGACCCTGGCAATGACCCCCGACTCCCAGTTCAGACTGTTCACCACCAGAAAGCTACCTCTGGCTGGGCTCTTGCCAGAGAAGTGTCCTTCAAAATGTGGGTCACAATTCATGATCAGGTCAACCTAGTGGATTGTGACCAGTATCTTGTGAACAAGACAGAAGGTAAGACAGGTAGAGTAGAGCAGAAGACTCCAGATTGCATCGCACATAGAAGAGGAAGGTTTGCTTGTATAATACTCATCTCTTTTAAGGCAGGGGTGTCCAACCTTTGGTCTTCCCTGAGCCACGTTGGAAGAAGAATTGTCTTGGGCCACACATAAAATACACTAAACAATAGCTGATGAGCTAAAAAAAATTTGCAAAAACATCTCATAGTGTTTTAAGAAAGTTTATGAATTTGTGTTGGGCTGTGTTCGAAGCCATCCTGGGCTACATGTGGCCCATGGGTAATGGGTTGGACAAGCTTGTTTTAAGGGGTGTATGTTTGTGTATGTGTAAGTATGTATGTACATGTGACTACTATATCTCCATGTACATGTCTATGATTTATGGCCCAAAAACTCTAAAAACCCATTGTTCTAAAGTAAACAACCCCCAGAGATATTTTGCATTTATTTTAACCATAAATCATCTTCCATCTCAATTTGGGGTGGGATAAGAATGTCCCGAGCAAAGAAGGCCAAACTACTGTTGCCAGGGAGTAATACAATGAAACACAGCAATGGTAATTACGGTAATGGTGGTTGCTCACATTTGCTAAACTTCTACGCCCTATCAGGCACTAGTTTAAAACACTACCTGTGTTAAGGCCATTACAGCTATAAGATTGGCACTAGTAGATATTACCCCTGAGCAAGCGAAAGAACAGCCCAGTTAAATAATGCCCTTTAAAGACATAAAGTTAGTAGCAGTCAAAGACTGGATTTGAACCCAGGAAGTCCTGCTCTGGAGCCTGTACTCACACCCATGAGATTAAACCATCTCTCTCAGCAAACCATGCCCAAAGCCTCATGGGCTACCCTACAGCTAAACTCAGGCTATTAAAACTTTATCTTTAACAAGCATCTCTCCTTGCCTTGAATAATTAACAGCTGTCATTGCTTCTGCAGCGGCAAAGAGCCTGTGTGAGAAACAGATGCGCATGCACTCACAGCAGAGGGAAGGGAGGGAAGCGCCTCCGGGAGACTCTGGCTCCAATACAGCACCCTGGGGCTGAGCGGGGCAAACACCCCGTGCCAGGGAGCAGGGGAGAGGGCAGCACGATGCCTCCGGCCAGCGTTCAGCTAAGGAACCAAGAGCTTGAGTTTCTGAAATCAAGTGTGCAAGGGGCTTAAAGGCAGAAGGACTCAACGTGCCCAGTGTGGATACTGGTGGCATTTTCCAACACAGAAATCTCGCACTGATACCATGATACCTCCTCTTTTTGAACATCTGTTGTGCAGTTTCTGAACATACTGCTTTAGCCCAGAAGTATGCTAGAAAGCCTTCCCAGTAACCAACACCGATGTTGAAAAGCCATTGTCCCTGATATCACACGGTTTAGTTTCTAGGAGGCCATTTCAGACCCTCCCTTTGCATCCACTCACCCTCAGTGTGCACACAATTCCAACTAATCAGCTGATTTTGTTCTTAAACTCACAACTGTCTGGAAGCAGGTAGGCAGGGAGGCAGAAAACAGACACACGGAAACCCATTCATTAGGATGCGATGGGTAGTAATGCCAACAGCCTGTGTTTACTGTGCATTTACTGTGTGCTCGTCATTACACCAAGGGCGTTACTTTCATCTCCTCATAGGATGCTGACAAAATCCAGAAAGGGACAGTATGACCCACCCCCACCTTCCCATTTCACAGGCATTGAAACCAGGCTCAGACAACCTTGCCCAAGGCCACATAGCCCATCAGTTGCAAAACCAGGATGTGAACCCTGGCTATAGGGCTCTGAAACTGAGGCTCATCACCATAGTCAGTAACACCCACTCACAATGTAGGAAAACCGTAGAGTGAATTCACAAGCACACAAAATGCTGAAGCCTAGAGCCACTGAATACACAGCAAAGAGGATTTTCTGTCTTCTCTGCCACAGTCACAGCGCGTAATGCCGTGCATGGGACAAAGTGCTCAGTAACACTTGTTAAATGAAATAAGAACACACATTTTTAAGAGCCCCTAACAGCCCCACGGATATTCCTGTGCCGTTGGGAAAGGCCATGCAATCACTCTGCTCTCTTCAGTCAGGTTTTTCAAAGATAACCGAACAATATATCTGAACTAAGTATTTCTACAAAAATAACTCACACTAAATGGATGAATTTCGTGGAAGATACAGATGCCCAGAGTCCACTCAAGAAACAGATAACTTCAGTGGCTCCATGTTTATTAAAGAGTCTTAATGTATAGTTAAAGCCTTCATACAAAGAAAACTCCACAGATAGTTTTGCTGGGGATTTCTAACAATTATTTATGGACCAAATAATACCAATTCTGCACAAACTCTTCCAAAAAACCAAAGGAAAGGAATTCTACCCAATTCATTTTTTGAGGCTAGCATTAGTTACCCTGATACCAAAATCAAAGACATTATAACAAAATTGCAGGTCACTATGCCTCATAAACAAATTATAAACACAATTTTAGAAAACTAAATCCAACAATATATTTAAAAGATAGCCCTTATTTTTTCTTGAGACAGGGTATCGCCCTGTTACCCAGGCTGGAGAAGTGCAGTGGCGTGATCTCGGCTCACTGCAACCTCCACCTCCTGGGTTCAAGCGATTCTCCTGCCTCAGCCTCCCGAGTAGCTGGGATTACAGGCGCCCACCACCATGCCCAGCTAATTTTTGTATTTTTAGTAGAGACAGGGTTTCACCATGTTTGTCAGGCTGGTCTCGAACTCCTGACCTCAAGATCTGCCCACCTCAGCCTCCCAAAGTGCTGAGATTACAGGCATGAGCCACCATGACTGGTCAAGATAACCCATCTTAACCAAATAGAGTTTATCCCGGGATTGCAAGTTTATTTTAACATTTGAAAAATCAACCAATGTCATTCATTATACAAAGAAGAATCTCTAACTAGACACACACATGAAAGTATCTGAGCAATGACACCACCCATGACTGATCACACCACTTGCAACACAAGAGAAAGGAACTTCCTCCATGAGATAAAGAGCATCTATGAAACACTTGCAATTAATGACCTTGAGGTAAAAAATTGACCGCCTTCTCCCTAAGGTTGGACACAAGACAAGGAGTGTCTATGGAACACTTACAATTAACAACCTTAAGGTAAAAAATTGACCGCCTTCTCCCTAAGGTTGGACACAAGACAAGGATGTCACCCTTACCACTTCTATTTAAAATTTTACTGGAGGTTTAAGCCAATGCAGTATGACAAGAATGAGTAATAGACAGCATTTATAGACTGGAAAAGAAGGAGGAAAATGGTCTTGATTTGTAGACAACAGGATAGGCTAGGTGGAAAATCCAACAGCATTGACAAAAGAGCTACGAAGAACTATTAAATGAATTTGGCAAGGTAGGAGAAAAGGAGATCAACATACAAAAAATAATGTATCTCTATATACTAGCAACAAACAAAAAGTTAAAGTTTAAAAAATATACAGATTAAAATAGCCTTCAAATATGAAATACCTACAGGCACATTTGACAAAAGAGATGAATGACTTGCAAACTGAAAACTATACAATATTGCTGAGAAAAATTAAAGACGACCTAAATAAGTGGAGAGATATCTTGCGTTTGTGGATTGGAAGAATCTACATTGTTAAGAGGTCATTTTTTAAAGAATTGATCTATAGATTCAACATGACCCAGTCAAAATCCAAGTATGCTTTTTTTTTTTTTTTTTTTTTGTAGAAATTGACAAGCTAATCCTGAAGATTCACATTAAAATGCAAGGGATATAAAATACACCCCCCCAAAAAAACAAAATTGGAGAATATTATTTTAAGGCTTATTATAAAGCTACAGTAATCAAGTAGTAAGGTAATGACATCAGATAGACAAATAGTTCACTGAAAAATAATACAGATCCCATAAATAAACCCACAAATGTATTAGCCACTGATTTTCTTTTGGAATTTTTGATGGGGTCTGTGTCACCAAGGCTGGCCTCAAATGTCTGAGCTCAAGCCATCCTCCCACTTTGGGCTCCCAAAACACTGGGATTATAGTTGTGAGCCACCATGCTGTTACAGCTGATTTTTAACAAAGATGCAAAGAGAATTCAATGGAGACAGAATTATCTTTTCCAAAAATGGTGATGGAAATATTGGAGAGTCATATGCAATAATTGAACTTCAACACATCCTTCACATCATATGCAAAAATTAACGCAAAATAGATAATCAATTTGTGACTTTAAACGTTGTTTTAGATCTGACACGAAAGTACATTCTGTCAGAACAAACTGGTAAATTAGATGTCATGAAAACTACAAGGTTCTGCATTTTAAGTGATATCATTAAGAGAATGACAATAAAAGCAACATACTGGGAGAAGACATTTGCAAATAATATATCTGACAGTGTATGCAGATTACACAAAGAATTTTCAATATTCAATAAAAAAACAAGCCCTCCAATTAAACAAATGGGCAAACTGATTTGAAAAACACTTCACCCAAGAAGACATATGGCAAATAAGCACATGAAAAGATGAGCAATAGCATTAGTCACTGGGGAAGTGCAAATAAAACTCAAAATATCATAATACCATGACTTACCCATTAAACTAACCAGAATTAAAAACACTGGGCATACAAGTACTAGCAAGGATATAGATGACTGGAACTCTCATACACTGCTAATCGGAGTACATAATGGCCCCACCATTTAAATAATTTGGCGATTAACTCGAATGTGTTATATTTGTATATATTGACAGTTTTACAGTTTCTACAAATGTTAAATGCACACCTACCTCTATCCAGCCATTTCATCCCTATATTTTTCACCCAAGTGAAACTATTATAAAAGGAAAATAATTCTTGGGGCCCCCAAATCACTAAGTTAAAAGGAAAAGTCAAGCTGGGAACTGCTGAGGGTAAACCTGCCTCGTTCTATTCATCACCGCTCTGCCCACTGAGAGAAATGCATATCCAATCGCCTCCTTTGGAGAGGCTCACCAGAAACTGAAAATAACGCAGCTGTCTGTCTCTTACCTACCTGTGACCTGGGGGACCCCACTCTGCCTCCACCTTTCTAGTCTGGAGTTGTCCCACCTTTCCGGACTGAACCAGTGTACATCTTACACATATCAATGGATATTTCATGTCCCCCTAAAATGTATAAAACCCACCTGTGCCCCTACCACCTTGGGCACATGTTGTCAGCACTGACAGAGCAGGAGCAATGCCATCTTGGACAAGTACTGCCATTTTAAGTTTCACCTTGATCAAAACCCACCGAAATCCAAAGGGCATCAGCCTAATGGCTAAGGTCAGCATGACCATAAAACATCTCCGACCAGAAACGTTCCAAACCCCTCCCCAGCCAGAGAACACCAGCAAGATAACCTCCCCTCTGGCCAGAAAGATGTCAGCCCCGGCAGAACCTCCCCTCTGCCCAGAGACATTCCAACACCGCCATAAACTTCTCCCCACAAACACATTCCAGGCCTGTGATAAGCCCCCTTACCCTAAAACCAATATATACTCTTAGTTCTTAAGACATAATGCTCCTGACTGAAATCAGCCAGAAGCCCCTTATCCAGTAGCTCATCTGAAAACTCGTTTAACTGAAAGCTCCAAGGGATCACCAAGCTGCTACAGTGCTGCTGCTTCCAAGTCTAGGGATGATAACAGCTTCCTGCTGTTGCTAGACCCTGTATGCATCACTACTTATTGGTTCTCTTAACCTGCCCACACCTCTGTAAGTTGTCCCTTGTAGCTGTCTCCAAACCCTAGCTGAGTGCACCCTTCATTTCCTGCCAGGGTCCTAACTGCACATTATCTGCAAGTCCACGCTCAACTCTCAGTGGGCATTTCTACACTTTGTCAGGAGAGCAGGCATGTTTGGGATTCAGGATTTGGTGAACACTCTTACTGCCAAGGCTAATTCTCTATGTGATTTAACCAACCAGAAGGACGATCAGTCAAGATCACAAGCTAAAACTGAGTCAGTCCAGGCCGCCGGAGCTCTCACCTGAGTGAAATCAGACAAACTATATCAACTGGCTGCTCACCCACCCTGGGGACGGTGTCAAAGTGGGCAGGCCAAAAAAGAAAAAAGCAAACACAGCTGGCGAATGTGATTATCTTTTACTTCTCGTTGGATTGGCAGCCTCTGGGTTGTGGTACATCCATCATGTTGAAAGCCAGCTACATCCATGGATTAAAAATTAATTTACTGCCCAGCCTGGCTTCCAGCTTGATGCCTTAATTAAGTTTGTTATTACAGTAGTGCTGAGCTCCGAGGCATCATTTAGCCCAGTCTAGAGACCTCAATGTTTGGGGAGAGGTTTATGAGCTCTGTAATGCAATTATCTTCCAGCACACATAGAACGCTTATCTCCAAAGTCACTCTGAATTCATCCCAGGTTCTTTGTGCATATGTAACTAGGAAGAGAGTTATTGATCTACTTCTTCAAAGACATGCTCAACGGTCTTGAATCTCAAAAGACAGGAGAATTTGATCCTATTGCTGGGAAAGACACTGTTTGGAGGAGCACATTAATTTAATTAAACATTTAATTGAGCAGCTACTATATATATGTTCAGTATGCACCTAAGTGTGACATAATCCCTGTAGAAGCTTTCAGCGAACCTTTTAACTAAACGGAATGTCAATGAGAAGGAATAAAGAGACAGCTCCTTATCACACCCTCCGCAGCCTCTGCCAAGAAAGGTCTCCAGACATTTTTCTTTCTTTAAGAAATATTTGGGCCCAGCGTGGTGGCTCATGCCTGTAATCCCAGCACTTTGGGAGGCCGAGGTCAGGAGTTCAAGACCAGCCTGGCCAAGATGGTGAAACCCCATCTCTACTAAAAATACAAAAAAATTAGCTGGGTGTGGTGGCACATGCCTGTAATCCCAGCTACTCCGGAGGCTGAGGCAGAGAATTGCTTAAACCTGGAGGGGCAGAGTTTGCAGTGAGCCAGGATCGTGCCACTGCTCTCCAGCCTGGGCGACAGAGCAAGACTCCATCTCAAAAAAAAAAAAAAGAAAGAAAAGAAATATTTGGCCAGCCACAGTGGCTCACACCTGTAATCCCAGCACTTTTGGAGGCCAAGGCGGGTGGATCACCTGAGGTCAGGAGTTCAAAACCAGTCTGGCCAGTATGGCAAAACTTCGTCTCTATTAAAAAATATAAAAAAAAGAAAAATGTATACAGTGCTAACTTGTGCCAGGCATATGACAAACATTAACCCATTAACCCTCATAATAATCAGAGGACTCCTAAGGTAGGTACCCATATCGTTCACATTTTGCAGAAGACGACACGGGCACTCTGCTGCCCATCTCTCTCGACACCTAACCTACCTTAACCATTTCAGCTGAGGGCCCATCTCTCTCGACACCTAACCTACCTTAACCATTTCAGCTGAGGGCCCATCTCTCTCGACACCTAACCTACCTTAACCATTTCAGCTGAGGGCCCATCTCTCTCGACACCTAACCTACCTTAACCATTTCAGCTGAGGGCCCATCTCTCTCGACACCTAACCTACCTTAACCATTTCAGCTGAGGGCCCATCTCTCTCGACACCTAACCTACCTTAACCATTTCAGCTGAGGGCCCATCTCTCTCGACACCTAACCTACCTTAACCATTTCAGCTGAGGGCCCATCTCTCTCGACACCTAACCTACCTTAACCATTTCAGCTGAGGGCCCATCTCTCTCGACACCTAACCTACCTTAACCATTTCAGCTGAGGGCCCATCTCTCTCGACACCTAACCTACCTTAACCATTTCAGCTCTGAGGTCCCAAAGGGACATTCAGCATCATAGGTGGGGCTGGCTGTGCTCCAGACACACCCTTTGGAGTTAGGAGGATGTGTCCTTCAATGCCCTCCTTCCATCTGGGGGAGGTTTCTCGCATTTCTAAGGACAGTTTGGATGGTGTGCACATGTCCCAGAAACGGGGTCACCTGTGGTGTGATAG
The DNA here is from genome assembly GCF_024542745.1 of Macaca thibetana thibetana. Taxonomy (NCBI): domain Eukaryota; kingdom Metazoa; phylum Chordata; class Mammalia; order Primates; family Cercopithecidae; genus Macaca; species Macaca thibetana. The sequence goes on from NC_065588.1 coordinate 126,967,960, forward strand.
CGCTGGAGGCTGCTTCCCCAGGGACTCCTGTAAGCATGGGATGGCTCCCACCTTGTGTGCCAGTGGCAGGGCTGCCATTGACTTCTTTTGCTTGACTTTTTTGGTAGCAAACGTGTAGTTTGATCATTGTCTGATGTGTAAGTAACAGTCATTAAAGAACTGAACAAACAGATGTAGATGGTCGCATGACAGAAGAATTTGCCGACGGTGGTTCTGTTGCACCATATTGTAATCAACAACGTTAAGAACGTGTTTCCATTTTTAATGGGATTTGGTGTTCTTTTAGCACAAACAGAGAAGTGTTATTTTGGCAGCTCAAAAATTGAATTATTACAATGATACGTTTTAGCTATGAGAACTGTAGAATTCACCCTTCAAGTGGTCTATCAGGAGTAATTTAAACACCCCCTCCTGGAAAAGGAGAAGAACATACTCCTCATTTATAGAGATGAGGTATTCAGTTGCAGCACTATTCAGTAAAGCAATACAATTTCCACTTGTCTATCTCGTAATTTTAAAACCAAAACTGGCACCATATTTCATATTCAAAATATATCAAGAAACAGTACTAATAAAAAGACAAGCAAAAGATAAACTCAAGTGGCAAATGAGCACACGAAAACATGGCCATCACTAGCCATCCAGGATACGCAGATTTAAACAATGAATTCCCATCAGATGTGCACATTTTACCAATCTGACCATCCCCAGTGTTGGCAAGGCAGGGAAGCATGCTCACCTGTACAGAGCTGGCAGGATCATCAGTCAGTTGGCCCAGCTGCTGGAAGCACTGGGAAGTCTCTGTTGAAATAGAAGTGAGCACATCCCATAACCCTACTAACTTCAGCGGACTCACACTTGTACTCAAAAGGCAGGTGTAAGCACCTGCATCCTGGAAGAGTGGAAAAATCCCAATAGAGAAATGGAAAAGGAAAATTCGTCAGCCCCAATGCATCTCAAAACACAATGCAGATCCAAAATAGAAGATGCAGAATCATGTGCCCAGTATGATATTTATGAAGAAAATTTACATAAAATCATGTTTTTATGGAGACTGACAGATGGGTAAGTGCAGGCATAAGTTACACTTGCAGTCACGAGCTGATGAACAATGTTTCCATCAAGGAGGGACACATACGCCAGGGTGGTGCCATAAGATTAAGATTGGGAGAGAGGTGAAAGCTCCCTGTAGCCCTATAGCCTGGTGACTTCACAGCCAAGGTAACATCGTAGCACAGTGCATGACTCACGTGTGTGGTGACACTGCTGTAAACAAACCCACTGCACCACCTGTCCTAGAAAAGCCTGGCACATATGGTCCTGCACAGTTCATCATACTTGATAGGTGATAATAAGCAACTATGTTACTGGTTTAGACATTTCACTATGCTGTACTTTTCTCATTAGAGTGTACTCCTACTTATAAAATAATAACTGTAAAACAGTCTCAGGCAGGTCTTCCAGAAAGTATCCAGAAGAAGACCTTGTCACCCTAGGAGATGGCAGCTCCACGTGCTTTGCCCCGGAGACCTTCCAGTGGGACAGGACGTGCAGGCACAAGACAGTGATGTGATGATCCTGACACCGGGTAGCCCTAGGCTCATGTGTGCGTTTGTGTCTTCATTTTAAGACATTTTAAAAGTGTTAAATGTTAAAATGCTTTAAAATAGAAAAAAATCTTATAGAACAAGGATATAAAGAAAAGGATTTTTGTGCAGCTGTGCAATGTCTGTGTTTCAAGACAAGCGTTATTACAAGAGTCAGAAAAAAATCACAGTAAGCTAAGGTTGATTATTGAAGAAAGAAAAACAATTTTTTTAAAATGGCTTTGGCTACTCAGAGCAACCTGAGTGTTCAGTGTCCATAAAGCCTACAGTCGTGCACGGGAACGTCCTACGCCTTCACGTTCACTCACCACCCACTCACTCACTCACTCACCAGAGCAACTTCAGGCCTGCACACTCCATTCATGGTGAGTGGCCTATACAGATGCCTCTTTTCTTATCCTTTTTTTTTTTTTTTTTTTTTTTTTTTTTTTTGAGATGGAGTCTCGCTCTGTTGCCCAGGCTGGAGTGCAGTGGCACGATCTCGGCTCACTGCAAGCTCCACCTCCCCAGTTCACGCCATTCTCCTGCCTCAGACTCCTGAGTAGCTGGGACTACAGGCACCCACCACCATGCCTGGCTAATTTTGTTTTTGTATTTTTAGTAGAGATGGTCTCAATCTCCTGACCTTGTGATCCGCCCGACTTGGCCTCCCAAAGTGCTGGGATTACAGGTGTGAGCCACCGCATCCAGCCTCTTTTTCTCATCTTTTATACTGCACGTTACTGTGCCTTTTCTGCAAGGTTTAGATGTGTTCAGATATATGCATATTTACCATTATGTTACTGTTGCCTACAATGTCCAGTACAGTCACATCCTGCACAGGTGTGCAGCCCAGGAGCAATGGGCTCCACCACACAGCCTTGGGGTGCTGTAGGCTCCTCAGGTAGGTTTGTGCAAGTGCACTGCAGGGTTCACATGACGAGATCACCAGCACGCCTTTCTCAGAACTCGTCCCCATTGTTCAGGACACAGGACTGTGAAAGTACGCTTTAAAACCTGGAAAAATACAGACTATCCTAATAATATAATGGATGCTTCTGGGAGTGGAGGGTGAGTAGGTGTTGCAGCAGATTCTATAAATCGAAGAATTGAACTTTACTTGTAATGCCTGATTTATTTTTAAAGGTGGTCTGGTCTCTTCAATAAATCAATCACACGGGGAAACCGTGTTTCCAACTAAAAGAGACTAAAAAGACGTGGCTGCCAACATCATACACGAGGCGTGGCTGGATCTGGGTTCAATCAAAATAACAAGGTATTAAAAATGTTCTGGGGATAACTAAAAATTTTGAATATGGGCTGAATACCATATGCTATTGGGGAATTACTGTTAATTTTTAGGTATGATAATGGTATTGTGGTTATGTAGAAAATAATTTTATTTTTAATGATGGATGATAAGGTATTTAGTAATAAAGTGACAATATCTACCACTCTGAAATAATACAGTGAAAAAATAGATGATGATAGACAGGCAGACAGCAAATATGACAACTTTGTGAGATGATTGCATCTGTGCACTGTGTGGGGGTTCATTGTGCTATTCTTGCTATTTCAAGGTATGCTTTACATTTTTCATAAGTAAAAGCTAAAAATGGGCCAGGCACAGTGGCTCACACCTGTAATCCCAGCACTTTGGGAGGCTGAGGTGGGCGGATCATTTCAGGTCAGGAGTTCGAAACCAGCCTGACCTACATGGTAAAACCCCATCTCTACTGAAAATACCAAAAAAAAAAAAATTAACCAGGTGTGGTGGCAGGAACCTGTAGTCCCAGCTACCTGGGAGGCTAAGGCAGGAGAATTGCCAGAACCCAGGAGGCAGAGGTTGCAGTAAGCCGAGGCTGTGCCATTGCACTCCAGCCTGGGAGACAGAGTGAGACTCTATCTCAAAAAAAAAAAAAAAAAAAAAAAACTAAAAATGAAAGGTTAACATGTAACTTTTTGAAAGTGAGAACAACAACTGGAAGTAAATATGGTAAAAAATTAAAAAAAAGATTGGCCCTGCCTGAGAGTCTATATGGTGGGAATTACACACAGGTGTTTTCTTGTCTGTATGTTTCTAAGAAAAAACGTTCTCCCACATTAAAAATCACAGTCAGAACATTGCATTCCTGGGATTGCCCCCTCTCACTATTATTCTACCACTAACTGCCTGGGCTAGGCCATAATAAAGGAAGCACGGGGTTTGCAGAGGGGCACAAGCAGGATGCGTGGGAAGGGAGTCATACGTCTACGCAGCTCCCCAGTTCCACGCAAAGAGGCAGGTCTTTAGGTGGCTGTCACTGCACCAGCAGTGCAGAGGCGGGGACAAGTGCAGGTTGAAGAGGCGGAAGCTGAGCCAACACGTTCCAAAAGGTATTCTGTGGAGCGTCTCTTGGGATTCACCATTTATAGCAAAACTCATAGTGGCTTCCATCCAAACCTCATCTGAAAGTCTGCACTTCGTGAGCTGTAAACCGCTAGAGCAAGCGGTAGAGATCATGAACTGGAGATACTCTCCAGCCTCCTCCTCACCTTCTAAATATGACCTGTGCGAGGAATTCTGCCCTGGGCTGGAGCCTGGCTTTCACTGGAAGTCAAAAATAAAGCAAAATGTCTCAAGGCTGCAACAGTCCAAGTCACCACAACAAGCAGTTCCAATTCTTTTTTAAGACGAAGTCTTGCTCTGTCACCCAGGCTGGAGCACAGTAGCACCATCTCAGCTCATTGCAACCTCCGCCTCCTGGGTCAAGCAATTCTCCTGCCTCAGCCTCCCAAGTAGCTGGGATTACAGGCACCTGCCACCACACCCGGCTAGTTTTTGTATTTTTAGTAGAGACGGGTTTTACCATCTCAGCCAGGCTGGTCTCAAACTCCTGACCTCGTGATCTACCCTCCTCGGCCTCCCAAAGTGCTGGGATTACAGGCGTGAGCCATCGCCCGGCCCAGTTCAAATTCTTCAAACACAGCTTGCCCTACCAGTGAGCCTGAGGTGTAGACAGTGTTCCTTCTTCACATTTAATTTCTGTAAATAGTCCCAGCTGAAATCCTGTAATGAGCCTGGGCAGAGCACTCACTCTACCACAGACCTGGTCATCTGAAACATTCCCGTTAAGTGTTTGCTGACATTTCCTCTGGGGGAGAAAGGGCCCTACCCATGACCGCATCTGCTCACATCACAATTTAACAGGCTGATTAAGATGGTATTTAATAGATGGTACCTCCATTTGGTAGATTTCCTTGAATTCACCACACAGTTCCCCGGCTAATCGTGGCTACTTGTGCACCTGTGGGTTTCGCTCACAGGGTTTCTGCCACGTCTCCCCACCCAGGACCGTGTTTCCACGCACTCGGTGGGAACACACTTCTCATTCATGGTGCTTTGATCATCTTCTGGGAGTTTCTCGGGGACAGGCATGAAAACACCGCCTCCTTAAGTCATCCTCACCGGCGACCGTTTCTCCACACTCAGCCCGAGAGCGAGTCAGACACAAATCCAACTCCCCAGCAAGGAGGAGCCCGCATTGGTCAGAAACTGCTCAGAGCGCTCAGCAAGCGGAGCCCTGGAAAACTGTTCATTCCACCAGGTTCAAGTTCCATCTCCTTTTTCTCCCACTTTTCTCTCCACGCTGACCAAGCAGAAGCGTCCATTTTTACAGCCGCTTAGGTTCTGTGTTGGGTGCAAGCATCAGAAACAAAGGCCATGACTCCACCAAAAGGGGAGCTCCCAGAAGGATGTGGGAATGTGCCGGGGGCAGACGCTTGGAGGGCCAGGTGCAGAAGGTAGGGGGTCCCCTGCAAAAGGACCTGGCAGAAGTTCCTGTCCCCCAACATGGGAAACTTTCCACTGAAGTAAATATGCTCAAAACGTTGGGTTTTTTTTCCCTAGATTCAGCATCCTAGGAGAGCGCTTCCAATCGGGCAACCTTCCATGTCTGACCCCCCAGCCCCTGCCTGGGAACCAGGGCAGGAAAAGGAAGAATATCCAGTGGTAAGAGCTGCTAGAAAATGCTTTGGTTTCTATTGTGAATGGGCAAGTTCTCCGAGCTCACAGCTGAATCAAACAACACACAACAGGACACTGGGAAACCAAGACACTCTCAGGAATAGAGGATGCTGGATGACACCACCACGGGGGGTTGCAGATAGCATCCCCTATGCACAGCCCACTGGCACTGTGGTGTTGCAGAGAGCATCCCCTATGCACAGCCCACTGGCACTGTGGTATTGCAGATAGCATCCCCTATGCATGGCCCACTGGCACTGTGGTATAGCAGATAGCATCCCCTATGCACGGCCCACTGGCACTGTGGTATTGCAGATAGCATCCCCTATGCACAGCCCACTGGCACTGTGGTATAGCAGATAGCATCCCCTATGCACAGCCCACTGGCACTGTGGTATTGCAGATAGCATCCCCTATGCATGGCCCACTGGCATTACACGTAGCCTTCTGCCTACGCTGGTTTCTCTGGGCACTTCAGGGAAGTTTCAAGTTCTCAGGGCCAAAGAGACCTCAGTCCAGGCTACGTGTCCCTCTTGCAGGTCTGATCACCCACCCTATTGTCTCTCTACTGGGGAGGAGGGAAGTCTCAGCTCCCCAGAGATGAAGAGGCTTCCCCAGGCCAGGAGCTGTCGGGCTAGGACCCTCCTCCTGGGGGGAAGTGGGCAGTGGGGAGAAGCATCTCCGCCGGGGAGGGGAGGCTCAGGCTCTGTGGGGATAGAGCGCTGCCCAGGCCACTCCTCTTTAGGACTCTGGTTTGTTTTGTATGATTTTATCGTGTATCACGTGGTGCTTTGACATATATGTACATTGTGGAATGGTTAAATCTAGTTAATTAACAAGTGCATTACCTCATAGTTATTTTGTGGTGAGAGCACTTAATACCCACTCTCTTAACATTTTTTACCAATACATCATCATTGACTATGGTCAGCTTGCAGTGCAGTAGATCTCCTGAAATGCACCCTCCCGTCTAACTGTAACTACGCATCCTTTAACCAGCATCTCCCCATGCCCCCCAGCACCCCAGGCTCTGGTAACCACCATTCCATTCTCTACTTCTATGAGATCAACTTCTTAGCTGCCACATATGAGTGAGGTCACTCAGTATTTGTCTTTCTGTGCCTGGCTGATGACTTAATGGAGCATCCTCCAGGTTCATCCATGTTGTCAGAGAACAGTATGAAGGTTCCTCAAAAAATCAAAAATGGAAATGACCATGAGCCCACTATGCCACTGGCACCAACCCAAAGGAAATGAACTGAGTCTGTCGCAAAGCTGTCTGCACCCCCACATGTGAACTGAGTCTGTCGCAAAGCTGTCTGCACCCCCACGTTTAGACAGCACCATTCCCACTAGCCAAGGTGTGGAATCAACCTAAGTGTGCATCGATGGATGAATGGATCAAGAAAATGTGTTTTCTACACAACGGAATGCTGTTCAGCCATTAAAAAAAAAAGAAAAAGAAAAAGAAATCTTGACACTGATGTTGGCAGGGCTCTTGATTAACCCTCCCTGGTGTTATGGTCAGAGGGACCCCGATCCACCCAGAGGAGAACTGAGCCACCCGGGGGACCTTCTCTGGTGAGGTCGGGGGTCAGGAAATGTTGGGCCTGGGTCACTTTCTTCCGTTGGATGGAAGCGGGGTGGTTCGTCAGGGTTTCCTGGAGAAACAGGACAGGATCCACACGCGCGAAGAGACTTACTTGGGGAGTTCCCTCATGTGATTACAGAGGCCAGTGAGTCCCATGACCTGCCGTCTGCAGAGCCAGGAGAGCTGACGGTGGGAATTCAGTCTGAGACTGCACGCTTGAGAACGGGAGGAGCTGACAGTATCGCTCCCAGCCCATGGCTGCAGGTCTGGGAACTGGGGGTAGGGCACTGGAGGGGGACTGGTCGAGGCCCGGAGTCCACAGGTCCGAGACCCAGGAGCTCCAGCGTCTGCGGGCAGGACAGACAGAAGTCCCAACTCCAGCAGGGAGCAAATTCACCTCTCCCTTGCCTTTTTTTTCTGCTTGGGCCCTCGATGGATCAGAGGATGCCCTCACATTTGTGACGATTCCTTCCTCAGTCCACTGATCTGAATGCTCACCTTCTCCAGAAACGGCCTCACAGGCGCCCCAAAACATAGTGTGTGACCAGCTCTCTGGGCGCCCCTCAACCTAGTCAAATTGACACAAAGTCCACCATCACCGGGGAAAAATGGGAAGCCTGCTCCTCCCAGTCCCTCCCATTCTGGGGGAAAATGGGGACTCTGCTCCTCCCAGTCCCTCCCGTTCTGGAGCCTCTGGCAGTTCAGCTTCCAGGGTCCTCCCTTCATCAAGTCTTGCTCCATTTCCAGGGCTTAGAGCTACACTTTGAAGGGATGGTCTACGCCATCTCCGTGGCCCCAAAAGTCAGATAATTTAAAAACCTCTCCATGCTTGTATAACACTTAATAGATTTAATAAACACTTATCTCTTTGATAAATAAAAACAAAAGCGTAAAAACTAGGTAATGTGTCCTAGCAATGTACAAGAGACTAACAAACATTTTGTGACTCATAAAAGTAATTTTCCTGCTTTAAATTCACTGTCACCTCCCCCTAGTAACACCTGCAGTGTCTCAGAAACTCGCATCCATTGGAGGCTGCTGCTGCCCAGCGAGTCCCCGGCCACTCTGCCTTCGAGTTCCCTCGTTTCTAAAGCTCTAGCAGGAAAAGCTCCCAGGCGGCTTCACCCTGGGGAGTCTCATCCAACACCTCATTCCACAGAGGAGGCCTCAGAAAGGCTGGGAGAAAGGAGCCTCTAGCCACACCGCCCAAAGCAGGCAGAGCCTGAACTCAGCCTCAGGCCACTGACACAGGCTCCAGCCTCCAGGCATCGCTGCCGGCACCACAGGGATGCAGAGCCCCCAGGTCTCCTGGAACTGTACATCCCCCCCCCATCCCATGGGCTCTGTCCCCACTTCCCCCAGACCCCACAGTGGGGAAGCACTCAGTGCCTGGCTCTCCAGGAGCCCAAGTCTCCTCCCTGATGATGACGTCCTTCCCACAAAGGATCTCTGAGCTGCAGCCTCCATCAGACAATATGTTGCGGAATATTTGGGGCCCTTTTGTCTTCCACTCCCACGGAAGCCATAGCAGCCAGGGTCGCTTCATTTACTCGCATCGCTGCCCCCGATCCTCGGCTGGAAGACACTGGCTGCCGGCTACCGTAAGCAGCAGACGCCACCATGCTGGCAGCGAGGCATCTCCTGCAGAGAGGATTTACCTCTGTAGCCTGGGCTAGGACCTTCAGGAGGCCTGCACAGCCTCCATTTAGGAAGCCCTTTGCCTTTAAATACACTGACTGCTTTCTCCTTCAACAGCTCGCGTCCGGCCCCAGCACACATGTGCTGTGGAGTCTTGGATTCTGGTCTGCAAGGCTCTCAGTTGTACACCTGACAAGCAGCTCAGGCCCAGCAAGCAGGACACAGAACCCATGTCCACCCACTGCCTGTTACACAATGGCTGGGGTTGAAAAAGTTCTCTGTCATGCAGGGCACCTGCAAGAGAGGACCCCAGGCCTAAGAAGTTGCTTTGCAAGTAGAAAGTTGGAGAAAATCAGCTGGCTGCGGGATTAATGCCTGAAACAGGTGCGATGCGTCCTCTGAGAAGCATGTCCTGGATAGTTAAGAAGTCATGAGTCCCTGCCCTGAAGAGCCCATAGGGCCTGCAGGGATCTGGGCAGCAGATCCGAGTCCTCCAGAGACAGCGTGCCAGGGCACGTGTTTGGACATCACACGGCACAGCTCAGAGTTACGCAAGGTCACCTCTCTGGGACAGAGAGGTGGCCTCCAAGGACAGCAGGTGCTTGGACTGACCTGTGTCTGGCCCAGACTGGAGAAGAGACCGCCACCTGTTCCCTCCATCAGCCTCACCTTCCATGGTTGAAAACTGGCCTTCAGAGGGCCTAGTACCGCCCCGGGTGTTTCAGTTGGCCAGGGGATCTGGCTTTTGGCTTTTTCGTAAAGCATCACGTTCTCTCTCATGTATGAATATTTACTTGGCTTGGACAAGCCCTCGGGCCAGGAGTTGAAAGGTCACAGTGCATGAGCTGCTGTGCTGTGTGCAAAGCCCAATCCAGACAAAGTTTGGCCTGGCTGCTGGATTAATGAAAAGCCACCCTGGGTTTGGGGGTCCCCAGCCCAGCCCCTGGGACCACCCAGTCTGGGGTATTCTGAACAGCAACCCAAGCTAAGAGAGCACATTATGGAAAAATGGTGTTTTTTAAAATAAGTTTTAAAACACCATCTTGACAGGATGGTGAAGACCATGATGGGAAGACATCAGAGGAAACAGTGTAAATGCAAAACCGGGAGAAACCGGGAGGAGCTTGTCAAACACAGCTCTATGACTTAAACAACTGGCTTCCCTGGTAACCAAACCGCGCTGACATCACAGCAGGCTCCCCTGGATGCAGACCCTGGTACCTTATTCTGGGCTTAGACCCCATCAGGGTGAAGCAAGGTACATAGCCTGCAGAGCTGAGCTGGGATCTGTCACTTGTAATATAGGAGTCCGGATGGGTGAAACAGCTTCTCCTTTCCCTCCACCCTCCCCCAAGTCCAGAACCTCCCGGGTAACCCCTGATGATTACACAGCCTCCACCTAGTCTCCAGTGCCCCGTAGTCGCCACCTGCACCAGGTTACTTAGACCCTGGGTTACCACTCACCAGCTGTTTCTCCCTGGCCTTCCCTTGGTACACATTCCCCAGCTCCCCGGCTGGCAAGGATGACTAGGTGACATTTTTGACCTCACGAATGTCCTTTGGAAAGTCACATCTGTCAGAATCCAGGGCAAAACGAAGGCCATGCCTGGTGAGTAAGGAGGGGATGGGATGAAGGGAGAGTTGACAGCAGTGCTGGTGAGTTGCAGAGGCCAGCAAGGCGGAGGACACTGTAACTGTGGGATCTGCAACCGCCCCACTGGAGGGCCAGTGGGCAACCCATAGACACCCCTGCCACAATCTCCAGGCTCCTGCTGCGACCTCATCGGCCAAGCCACCTGGAAGCCATGGGGCAAGAGAACCTGAGTGAGGAAGTCCAGCGCGCCCAGCCCCCCACCCCACGGGCAGAGGACAGCACAGAAGCAGGTAGAGGGTGGATCTGGGAGGCAAGCAGGGAACACCTAGCACAGACTTCTCCCTTTCTTAAGATTCAGTCTCGGCCTGGCACAGTGGCTCATGCCTGTTATCCTAGCACTTTGGGAGGCCGAGGCAGGTGGATTACAAGGTCAGGAGATCGAGACCATCCTGGCCAACGTGGTGAAACCCCAACTCTACTAAAAATGCAAACATTAGCTGAGTGTGGTGGCGGGTGCCTGTGATCCCAGCTACTTAGGAGGCTGAGGCAGGAGAACCACTTGAACCTGGGAGGCGGAGGCTGCAGCGAGCCAAGATCGCACCACTGCACTCCAGCCTGGGCGACAGAGCGAGACTCTGTAAAAAAAAAAAAAACACCACTCAGTCTCATTAAGAGACAACCCTCATCGGCCTTTTCCGTTCTTCCCGCCTGGGATGCAGGCACGATGCCAGAAGGTGCGACAGCCACCACAGGACCCCAACGACAGCAGAGAGGGAGAGAGGCAGGGTCCTTTCAGACCTCATGCCACCCTGCAATGGTGGCCTCTGACTTTCTGCATGAGAAAAGTGAGGCCGGTCTCTGCAGGGCAGTGTTAGCAGGTTCTATCGTTACTTGCAGCTGAACGCCCGTCCTACCTGATGCAACAGGCTGGCCTACACGTTATGTTTTACAGCACTTCGGACTTGGTAACACAGTTGCACGTATACTATGTGATTGGAAGCAGAAGAAATCAATGCCATTGCTTCCATTCCTTAAAGAGCACAATAAAGAAACAGAAGTTACTTACAGCCAAGGACTAACGCCAGTTGGGGCAGCACCCCCAGGAATCAGCAAAAACCAAGTGATTAATTACCAACATGGTACCCAACCTCCCTTATCCTCAGAAGATGTTCAGTGAGCAATGTAAACAAACCGACAATGTTCCCTATGCTCTAACAACACAGCACTCCTCACACGTTAGATATGGAAAAACTGAGGCACCGTATCAGCAAGCACTGGGGTGTAAGGAAAAAGGAGAAGGCCGCTCCATACAGAACCAGTGGGAATGTTGATGCTTGGAGTCTTTCTGAGAAGCAATCTCTCAGAGGTGTAATTAAAAAGCATAGACACAGATTCTGACCCAGAGATTCCCAGAAATAGATTCCATAGAATAAAAAACACAAGAACATGTGCATGAAGATCTTTAGCACAGCGCTGACGAGGCAAAGGAAAACGGGGAAATCTTGCCGGTCTGCATAGGGACATCTCATGGTGGTCAAATAAAATTGTGGTGTATCCGTGCCACAGATTACAATGAAGCAATGCAAAATCACAAGTTAGAATTCTATGTGTTGACATGAAAAACGTTCATGACGCACTTTTGAGTAAAACAAGTTATTGAATACCTGTATACAAAAATATATATGTACATAAGATACATATATAAAAATATGTATATATGATACATGTATTTTATATGTACTTTGTAAAATGTTTTATAAAATATTTACATACATATTTTTGATAATTTGTGTGTCCAGTCCTCTTCAAATGTGTAGGTATGAAATGAGACAGCTTGGACAGCTCCCTGTTTGGCAGGAAACGTGCAGATGCTGAGTGTGTATTTATGTATGTGCATAAATACACGTGTATATGTGTATATATGTGTATTATGTATATATAATTATATAGACATAATTATGCATATATGTATAATTATGCATATATTATACTGTGTATATTATATATAATATAATGTATATATTACAATAGCACAATATATAATATACATTATATATTACATACATATATGTATATATGTACATATAATTACATATAATGTGTATATATGATATACATACCTATATACAAACATATATAGATTTTTTTTTTTTTTTTTGAGATGGAGTCTCACTCTGTCGCCCAGGCTGGAGTGCAGTGGCACGATCTTGGCTCACTGCAACCTCCACCTCCCGGGTTCAAGCAATTCTCCCATCTCAGCCTCCGGAGTAGCTGAGATTACAGGCGCCTGCCACCACACCTGGCTAATTTTTGTGTTTTTAGTAGAGATGGGTTTTCACCATGTTGGCCAGGCTGGTTTCAAACTCCTGGCCTCAAGTGATCCGCCTGCCGCAGCCTCCCCAAAGTGCTGGGATTATAGGTGTGAGCCACTGGGCCTAGTCTATATTCTCATTTTAATAAACCAACAACCCCCGCAAGGCCTAGCTGTGGGGATACAGGTGTTTGTCTTTGATTATAGACAGGGAGAAAGGGGTGGAGGGACATGCATTGCTTACCTGGGCTATGGAATGTGATACTGTACAAGAATTAGGAGAGGAGAATTAAGAAAACCAATGCCCACTAAGTTTAAACAGCACCATTTTTCATCAACAGTGACAGGTATTTTCCTGTGGTGGTGGGCACAGGTTTCAAACCTCTGCCATCATGCTTGGAAGCCCCCCCAAGCCCACCCAGACAAGCTATGTGGAGAGGTCCCTGTACGCCCCTTAGGTGCCTCCCTGACCCTCCTGCTCCAGGAGGGGACGTGATCTGGACAACAGCGTTTGCTTTCTCACCTCTGGCAGGCACCAGTCTCCCTGCCTGGCAGGAGAGTAACACAGTTGGATGAACACACCCCCCAGCCTTTTGCATTCTTAAACCTGCATGCTGGGCTCTGTGTCCAAGAGCAAGGACGTCTCATCTTACAGATCACAACGTTCCGCCTGCACGTTTCCCACCAGACGAATGGGGAGCTGTTCACGGTGTCCCCTTTCATCCCCAGACATCTGAAGACGACGACTAGACACATGCCACGTTCTGTCTCTGGTTTCCCGCTCTCCTCTCCTTTCTCACCCCATCTGTTCTCCCCCCATGTCTCTTTCTCTTCCTCCCCTGTCTTGCTCCCTTCTCTTCTCTCCTTATTTCTGCCTCCCCTATTTCTCTCTCCTCCTCTCAGCTTCTCTGACTGTTGCCATTTTCAGCTGGGCTCCTGGCTCGGGTCAGTGCAGAATCACCTGAGCCACTACCACAGTTGCGAATCCCTTCTTGAGGGCTTGCCAATTTCTCCTCAAACCTTCTACAAGGCAGGATTATATTTAAACCCATTTAAGACCTAAGGAAGCTGAGGCATAGAAAAAGCCACCCAACCCATCAGCCATGTCTACTGAGTGCCCATATGTGCAGGACACCGTCCTAGGAGACAATGAATGAGATAGAGGTTAAGGCACCTTCCCAATCCCGCACCTTCCCAGCTCATCAAGGCAGAGCCCAGGGCTGGCAGGAAGACGTGAATGTCCCGAGATGGAGTCAGTACAGTGTTCTGGAGTCTGTCCCAGTGACAGGAGAGCTCCTTCTACATCTCCATATGGCAGCCAGGAAAGAGCTTGGCCAGGCACAAGCAGGACCATAGGAAGAAGTCAGAGGGTGACTTTGGTTTCCAGCACAGAGGTCTGGAGAGCTCTGCCAGAGGCCTGAGCAGAAAGGAAAGATTTTCGGGGACTGCTTGTGTGGGCTGTGGATCCCCACAACATGGCCTTGGCGTCAGCTGCTGACCTGAAGTTGGGGTGCAGGGGCCCCCTTCCTCTGCAGAGTCCCCCATGTTCCACTGATGAGAGGTTCCACCCCATCTCTCATTTTTCCAGGACCCCCAGCCTTATACCTCATGTTCTGAGAGCTTCCTGTGGGCCAGGCCTGGTGCTGAGACCCTACCAGTCTCTTCTGTGTTTCATTGTCACCAATAACCCCCACCACCCCACCCCCGGGCCCGAGTTAGTGCTGCCACCTCCATCCAGCATACAAGGATGCAAAGGCTTAAACCAGAGCCCAGGCCCACACCCTGCAGCTGGGAGCTGCTGGACCAGGCTTGGGACCCAGGTCTGTCCTCATGCACATGGTGTCATCCCTGCCCTCTTGGCTCTCACTGACATTTCCTTTCCCTCCTCACTGGAAGGAGTGAGTCACCATCTCCCTTCACCAGACTCCACTTTTTTCCTAGCACACATTGCCCTGGGGCACCAACAGAGTTCAATCAATGCTCTGGCCCCACGGGCCGAGGCCAGCTCCAGCTCCAGGCAGAAATGACAAGTAGGTGTCACCTGACACTGGCTTTAGTTACTGCTAGAGGCTGCTTAGCAGGAGGTATTGAGAAGGGCTTGGAGGAGGCCTTTCCTTTAGCAAAGGTGGGCTGCTTCCTGTTTCAGCTGAAGCTTCAGAAAGTAACAGAGAGGGCCTTGGACTGAGTGTCTGACCTGACGCTAAGCAGCCCAGCACTTCGGTCCTCAAAGGTCCGCAGATGCACCCCAATTCTGAACTCACAGAATGCACATAAATTAGATTATTTTGGTAGAACAGGAATCGCTCAGTTGTCTGGGCTACTCGGAGGTGTTGTCCGATCATTGGAAAACGTTGCATCAGTTGATTTTCAGATTTCCAGGTCTCTTTATTGTTAGAAAAATCTAACTTGGCTGGGTGTGGTGGCTCATGCCTGTAATCCCAGCACCTTGGGAGGCTGAGGTGGGAGGATCACTTGAGCCCAGGAGTTTGAGACCAGCCTGGGCAACATAGCAAAACCTCATCTTTACACACACACACACACATACACACACACACACAAATTTTTTTTAATGTAAAAAAGGGGAAAAAGAAAGAAAGTCTAACTCTCATAAGAGTCACAGATCCCCAAAGCAATTTTGCAAATGAAGAGTTAATGATGTTCTCCAGTCCCCTAGATAGCAGTTTGCTTGCCCCTAACAGTGCGTCAATGCCAGGCCTAATATGAATGTATTATCTAAATAATCATTCACACTGCATGTGATCAGCACTCAATGCCTTCCTCTCATCACATTCACTCCTGGTTTGATCAAGTCAACACAAAAAGCTCTTCCCAGAGAACATCAGATTCGAAGGTTAAACGTGTTAATTATCCTTTTTTAAAGACAATGTACAGCACTGGATATCTCGTAGGATCTTCATCTCATTCCACGGCCTGGTCCAAGGAGCCCCACAGCGGGATCCTCCTGGCCCCCTCCTCTTGGTAAAGACAAAAAGATCAGGTTCCCTTCAGTCTGAGGTTTCTTGCCCTCCCTGAAACGCCCCAGTGTTCAGCAGGTGGGGAGGGATGAGGTTCGCCACATCCAGGGGCTAGTGTGGCCGCCTCTTTGCCTAGTGCTGTGGGTGCCCAGGACTCTGCGGCTCTTCCTGCTCACAGCCACACCTGAAGGAGCATCCTGATGGCAGGTGGGAGGCTCCTCAGGAAGTGATTCAGGCAAAACACCTTCCTTAAAAGTGCCTAGACCGAAACATCTTTATAGCTTTGTAATGTAAATGATCTTAAAGTCAAAATTTCAACAACATAAAGCAATGTAAATGGGAGACTGTGCATGAAAAGGATGGAAAAGAGATTTTAGCTGCACCCAATTAGAAAGAAAAGTGGAAGGAATGGATGGAGGGAGGAAGGGAGGATGAATATTTGGACCTCTACCCAGACTTTCATCACAAATGGGTCTTCATCTAAAAGCCAAGTCAGTTAACAGCTTTATTGCTGATGGACTTTCTATGTTAAACACACATATACCCCTTACTTTGTAGCAAGCAACCTTCAAATTATGGCACCAAATAGGCAAAATTGAAGAAGTATGTTTTCCCATTATATTAGCATTCATTAATCCACTTCTTCCTTCAATTATCCAATTATTTATTCAACAAACTTCTGCGCTATTTTCAGAGCAGCTTTCCAGGTACTGGGAATACTAAGCGAGCAAAGGCGAAATCCCTTCCTCAATGAAGTCCACATTACAGCAGGTCATACAGACCACAAACGCACACGATTTCAGGCAGTGGAGGGGGCTATGCAACACCGTCGCTGCTTTACAAAACAAACCTCTGGGGCTCAGTCGGAGCTTTCATTCCCTCACCTCTTCCAGGACTGAAATCATTATGCTCTTTACTGATCATGTTATTATTGATTTTTTTTACTCCTTGGGAAACTGGCCCTTCAAATTCAAAGATATCTAACACTTTGCAGTGTCCAGAGTGGAGATGATGCATGCGAGTTACCCATGCTAAATCAAGTAGCGATTTTGGAAAGCCCCCGTTCTGTAGTAAGGGGTCTGGGAGATGTTCACACAAAACAGGAAATGTACACGCATGTGTTATTCTTTCCACGGCGACTGATCAATGTGGATCTCTAATCTAGCCACAGCGTGTTGTCAAGGGGACCGCACAGACACCATGGCCCCAGGTTAAAGAGGAAGCTCTAGCTGTGCTCACGGTCCCTTATCAACCTTCTCTCCTAATCCGAAGCCCTATCGTTTGCACCGGGGAGCCGGCTGCTCTCTGCGGATGTCTATCAGCGGCAAATGCTTTCGTTGCCTGGTTACTCTTGGAGACTGCCCAGGCCCGGGGTGGACAGCCTGTCAAAGCACCTAAAGGGTCAGTAACTGAATTGTGTCAGCAAAGAGGTGGCCCTGCAGACACATGCTGTCCTTGGTGCTCTGCACCGGGAAGACAGAGGGCCCACATGGAGCAGGTGCGCGGCGCTGCACTGAAATCTGCCCACGAATACGTGGTGTGCAGACTTGACTTTATGTAGAGAAAGAGGCTCCCAGAAACCCCTGCAGCAACAGGTCGGAAAGGGCCTCCGAGGCAGTGGCTCACTCTTCTGGCCAGAGCTTCCTGCTGAGGACAATCACGGTGCCTCATCCTCTCCAGCCAACGGATGCGCCCAAGACTCAAGTGCTGCCAATTAAACAATCAGTCCCTTGAATTTAAATCGTGAGCAGAGGGACCAAGGACAAAAAAGAACCAGTGGCCAGAGCTTGTCCCTCCGTCCCCCTGTCCCCCTGTCCCCCCATCCCTCCATCCCCCCAACCCTGGGTGGGGCATCCTGCAGCTCTCCTCCTCCCTGAGGCCTGCTCCCGATCCCTGATGCTTCGCTGGCCCTCTCCATTGGTCCTTCTAGCAAATCCCCTTCCCTTTTAGGTGGCCAGCACCAGGTTCTGCTGCTTGCAACCAGAGAACTCACGTTAGTTTCCTCCAGCCACCGTGACAAAGTACGACAAGACAGGAGGCTTGAAGAACAGGCACGCACAGCCCCATAGTCCCTGGGGCCAGACGCCCAAGCTCGGGGTGTCAGCAGGGCTGGTTCCTCAGGCTGGCCGGCAGGCTCTGCCCATGCCTCTCCCCGGCTTCTGTGGTGGCTGGCATTCTTGGTATTCCGTGGCTCCTAGAAGCATCACCCCCATCCCTGCCAGTGTTCTCTGCCTCCAAATCCCTGTCTGGAAGGACACCAGTCACAGTAGATTAAGACCTAATCTAATGACCTCGTTTTAAGCTGGTCACTTCTATAAAGACCTCGTCTCCAAGTAAGATCACAGTTTGAGAGTCTGGGCCTCCAATATTCTTTTTGCAGGGAACATCATTCACCCAGTAACAGACCTACCTCTGTGCCCCGCAGTCAGCCACCCCACCCGGCAGTGGGGAGCACCTGGGAACCTGCAGACCTAGACTCCAGGCCTGGGGCACCTGTGTGGCTTGAGCCCTGTGAGCCCTGTGAGCCGTCCTTGGCATGGTTATGTTAGCCGTGGGCAGGCGAGCAACCTGCCTTGAGATCTGGCTGAATGGGGAGGCCTGAAAACATGCACACACCTCTGTAAGGAGACAAAGTCACCCCTTAGTGAGGGTGGGTTCATTGTTTTACCAGCCCCCGGGAGCTGGTCATTCCCATTTGGAAAGTGACCTTAGGTGAGTTGGAAACTCTTGAGTTCAGTCGCCAGCCTCTGGAGATGGGTCTTCCGAAAGGTGAGGGTTAGGGTGATGGACTCCAGGTGGATCCTCCCCATGAGAGAAAAGCAGGGGCCCACACCATGGTCGTACACCGCCCTGCTGGCTTTTTGGGCCTAACTGTAGATATGATAATACAATGTGGGAACAGCACCAGGCCTGTGAACTCCAAGTGCATGACTAAGGAACTGATTAAAGACTGACACCAACACAGAGGAAAAGGATGGAGATTCCCAAAAACATCGGCGGAGTTCCTGGATGCAGCCACTCCTGAAGCTAGAATCTCCTCTCTTCAATTTCACCAGTCAAGAACTCCCGTTTCTGCTGAGGCTACTTTGAGCTGGTTCCCCGTCATGTAAAATCTGAAGACCGCGACACACATAATAGAACACCACGGGGCATAGCAAGCCCCAAGGCCTCTCTGAGCACACGGCTATATCAGCAGCCTCATTTATCTGTCCTGCAGAACAAAAGGAGCAAGTAAACGACATCCCAGGGCCCGAGTTCACCAAGAGGCAGGAGTGAAATGGATGATACCGAGACCTGGGTACCATAGCTGGAAGTGTGACTATTTCCTTGCCATTTCCAAAGCTCTTGCCAGACACATTTGTACTCTCCCCTTTTACTGCCCTTGCAGGTAAACCTGGAGACATCACTGAACCCAGCCCAGTACTGAGGCCAGCAGGCCAGCATCACACACACTTTCCGACAGGCCCAGGACAGCACTAATCACTCGTTTGACTGTAACTGGCACTGAGACTTCAATATAAACAGAGCCCATTCCATGTTGACTTGTCTACTTTAAAAAATAATAGCAGAACAAAATGAAACCAACTAAATGGAATTTAAAATACATAATTGCTTTAGTCATGAAGAGTAATGACATTAAGAGCCATTTTAACTAGACATTTCCGCACAAATAACATTAGGCTGAGACAGTTAGTCTTGGGGTCCTGACCAAAAATGAGCCCTGAGAACTTGCAGGCCTGTTTGTTTCAGGTTGGGTCCTGGGTAACAGGCACGGCCTGTGGCTGGAGCAGCCGTGAAGCCCCCACAAGGCTGCATCGGAGGTTCCAGGGAACTGAGATTCCCCAGACATCACCAGCTTTGCCATCTCTGTGCCAACTACTGAGTGACCCTCTTTCTTTAAATAAGCTTGTGTTTTACATACGTAATTATATTGAAAAAGGAAACTATATATGACAAACACAAAACTGTTGGTTAATTCACTAGTTATTTTATATATAAATTCACTAGTTATTCGCTAATTGTACATACCATTCACTAGTATTTTGTATATATTAATATATATTTGATCATAGAGACGGAGTCTCACTTTGTTGCCCAGGCTGGCCCCAAACTCCTGAACTCCAGTGGTCCTCCCACCTCTGCCTCCCACAGGGCTGGGATTACAGAAATGAGCCAGTGCACCTGGCCTACTAGTTATATTTTTCCTAATGATTTTATTTTTTCCAATAAATACACAACCATAGCTAGCTAGGGTTTGTGGATTGTTTTTGTCTATTTTATTGCCTGTACAACACTCTTGGAAATATTGGGCTAGTTGGCAGACTCAGGCAATGCCTCCACTAGGCTGATAGTCACAAAATTCTCCACAAAAGGCACAGGAGACCAAATTTCTCTCTCTCTGACCCTGCTTAACGTTTACACGTAATCTCTGTTCCCAGAGCTCATGGCATCAAGTAAACAGTTCTTGCCTATCAAGCCCTGCAGGTAGGAATAACACGACTTATCTAACAGGGAAAATGAAAGGACAGATGGCGTGGACGAAGGTCCGGGGACACTGGTGGGGCCATTTCCTTCTAGTATCAGTGGTTTCTGGTCTCAACAAATATTTGCCAAGCATCTGTAGTGCACAAAGTCAGGTTACTGGACTAGATACCCACATACACAAATATATACAAAACTAAAGTCAACTGAATACTATTAAAGACTGAGGTAATTCCATGCTGCATTATTGAATGTAAAAAGCATATTATGATGAACACATGGCACATATTCCCCTTTAGCTTTTTCTACATGTTTCAACACTTATACAAATAGAAGCACTTTTATTTTACTTTAAGTTCTTGGATACATGTGCAGAACGTGCAGGTTTGTCACACAGGTATACATGTGCCATGGTGGTTTGCAGCACCTATCAGCCTGTCATCTAGGTTTTAAGCCCCACATGCATTAGGTATTTGCCCTAATGCTCTCCCTCCCCTTACCCCCACCCCCTGAAGTAGAAGCACAATTGCACAGATTCTAGAGTAATGTACACAGGTGGCATGGACAAATGTGTTCCCTGAAGTAGTGCTGATAATAATTAGGCATGGTTAGGGCACAGTTAGTTCACTGTTGTCATCTGTGTGTGCATCTACGTAGTGCACAATTGTTCATCAACAGCAGTAAGTGCCTTCAGCAGGCATCAGCCGCCTCCCATAACCTCTGAGCACTCAACTCCTTGCACACCAACCTGGTTACCACCAACACCTGCATTTCTGTGCCTGGGGGCTCAGTCTAGCTGAGACCCAAGCCTGGCCTACATGCAGGGCAAGCAAGACATGCTGGAGCCTCCATGCACCTGCTATGCTGCCTCAGCCAAGTGAAGAGTACTGGTAGATCAATACCCCAGCTCCCTCATCCCTCAAGCAGATAATCCCACAGCGTACATTGCAAAATCTCCCAGAGGTTCCACAGCAGGACTGAGCCCCCATCACCCACAGTGGCAACTGGCTGGATAACACACACCTATTACCGACTTCCTGCCCTTCCCTGTCTCACTTCCATACTCCCCTCCCAAAATTTCACCACCCCGTGAGTCACTTTTACTGGAATCCTTACCCTGGGCTTGCTCTGGGAGAGCCCAGGCTGAGATACTCAGGATAGCTACACTGCTGGGTGATACACAGCGATTTACAAGGCTGAGGTCGGGTGCCAATGTACTCATAGGAAATAACAGGCAAAGGTCTCTAAGAAATGTTCTGGAAATGGAAAATACGAATCTGCAGAAAAATATAGTTTTGTTTAAAGCACATACAAAATTCTAGGATAGAGTTTCACGTATGTTTGGAAGGACCAAATTGATGACAGTGGTTAGCTTGGTAGAAGAGTCAAGATACATGAGATTTTACAAATTAAATATATAAATTTAGTACGGAAGTAATGAAAAAAGTTGCAGGGCAGATTATGTGTGTACTTGGACATGCACACATAGAATTGTGTATCCACGTCCACTTTTGTCGATGCACCTGCCTCTGTTTTACATCAAGACATTGCGTGTGTGTGTGTATGTTTGTGGATGCATGGGAAAAGGTCTGAATTCTGAAAAGAAACACCAAACTCTTCATAATGATCGCCAATGGGAATTAGGAACGGGAACTATTTATCGGGGGACTTTAATGTTTTACTTTATACATCTCTGTGAGATGTGACTTTTTCGGTGAGCATCTGCTACCCTTCAAATCTGACAAGGTAAAATAATTTTGTTTTTTACTTTACTGTACTGATTTAATTCACTTTAACTAGGATTATATTTGGGTTTCTTTGAGACAGAGTCTTGCTCTGTTGCCCAGAATTGAGTGCAGTGGCGCTATCTCAGCTCACTGCAACCTCTGCCTCCTGAGTTCAAGCAATTCTCCTGCCTCAGCCTCCCGAGTAGTTGGGATTACAGGTGCACGACTCCACGCCCAGCTCATTTTTGTGTTTTTAGTAGAGCCGGGGTTTCACCATGTTGGCCAGGCTGGTCTCAAGCTCCTGACCTCGTGATTCGTCCATCTTGGCCTCCCAAAGTCCTGAGATTACAGATGTGAGCCACCACGCCAGTTGATGTATCTGGGTTTCTTAAATTGATACATAATAGATGGACATATTATTGAGGTACATGTGATATTTTGATACACCCATATAATGTGTGAAAGTCAGATCAGGGTAATTAGGATATCTATTACATTAAACATTAATCTTTTTATGCTAGGCATGTTCAAATTATTCTCTTGCAGCAATTTTGAAATGAGCATAACTTTAAAGCTGCTCACACATACTCAGCTCCTGTGAAAGTTGTTAACTTTTCCAACTTGGATCTGTGAATACACATCTTAATATGTTTTATTGACATAGAGGGGCGCTGAGACCTGTCTGGATGGAGGGAAATGACGGAGCTGTTGAGAATGGTCATTGTGGATTTAGACAGGAAATGCTGCCTTTGGAGAGATTAAAATGTAGCAGCCACTGAGGTGTGCTTCAGGCAGCTCTAACTTCCTCCAGACTGGAGCTACTCTCAGAGAGCCTCCTCTTCCAAGTCAAACATGCAGCCCATCTCAGACTCACGAACTAGACCCACTCTTTCACACCGTCATGAGGACCTATTTTCTAATCGCCCTCCCTTCATGGGGAAATAATTCAAACATTCCATTCCCTTCTAGAGTGAGAACAAGAGCTAAATTTAAATGCAATAGCTTAATGATGCATCTGCAATTCCAAGCAGCCAACAATCTATCAAAAAAAGACCAGCTCGTTCCAAATATAGGAAAGACTCATACACACATACATCACTCCACTCTAGCTTCCAGCCCCAGAATGACCAAAATTTAAAAATATCAAAAAAGTAATAAGCCCTCAAAATAATCTGCTTGTGATCCCTAGGAGAACAGATTGGCTTCTGCATCCCATAGGCCAAGTGTCATAAATGCACTGGAAAAAAATTACAATAACCCACAGCACTCAGTTGAAACACACTCTTTGAAAGTGTTCTTCATGATACTATTTGTCTTTTTAGGGCATACAGATAAAGATATTGTCATAAATTATATTCATTGAAGAAACTGATACCATTATGTTAATAATGAAAACAAAAGGGCTTTGAAATATTTTTCAGGAATCTGACCCACCTCCAATGAGGCTGCCTTTACTATTAAGTGATAATTAGTGGTTCTATTGTAATGAGAAACAAATGATTGCCGAGTGTATATCCTGCATTGGAAACAGTTAAGTTTCACATCAGACCTTCTCTGCCTTCTTCTATGGAAAATGAATGCATAAAATAGGAATCAGAGGACTGGGTGTGGATTTAGGTCTACCGAACACATACTGGCCAGATCCATTACCACCATTATCATGATGACTACAGCCAGCATCACCATCAGCTCCTCTGTTGCCACGACTACCGCCGGCATCATCACCATCTCCTCTGTTGCCATGACCACCACCACCAAAATCATCACCATCTCTTCCATCTCCATGACTACCACCAGCATCACCATTATGTCCTCCATCACCATGACTACTGACATCACCACCATCTCCTCCATCACCGCAACTACCGCCGGCATCACCACCATCTCCTCCATCACCACAACTACCACCGGCATCACCACCATCTCCTCCATTGCCACAACTACCACCAGCATCGACACCATCTCCTCCATCACCACAACTACCACCAAAATCATCACCATCCTCCCTCACCATGACTGCCAAAATCACCATCTCCTCCATCACAACTACCACATCATCACATCTCCTCCATCACCATGACTACCGCCAGCATCACCACCATCTTCTCCATCACCATGACTACCACCAAAATCACAATCTCCTCCATCACAACTACCGCATCATCACATCTCCTCTGTCACCACGACTACCACCAGCATCACCACCATCTTCTCCATCACCATGACTACCACCAAAATCATCACCATCTCCTCCATCACGACTACCGCCAGCATCACCACCATCTGCTCCATCACTACAACTACCAAAATCATCACCATCTCCTCCATCACGACTACCACCAGCATCACCACCATCTATCTCCTCCATCACCATGACTACCCCCAAAATCATCACCATCTCCTCCACCACCACAACACCAGCATCACCATCTCCTCGATCACCACATCTAGCACCAGCATCATCACCATCTCCTCCATCACCACAACTACTGCCAACATCATCACCATCTCCTCTGTCACCAGGACTACTGCCAGCATCATCACCATCTCCTCCACCACCACCATGCTTACTGGAATCTGAGACTCAGACTCATTTGCCAAGCCCAAGCAGGGGCACCAAAAGGTCCAGCTGGTTCACCTTCTGCTGCACGATCAAATGCAGATGGAACAGTCAGTGCCACCAGTGCCGAGCTGGCCATTTCAGGGTTGAAAATCTTTGATAACAGCAGCTGTTATTCTTACTACCCAAGATTGTCTCATGATTACACGGGGTGAACTATTGCCCTGAGTTCAGATCACACCTCTGCACAGGAAATCTCAAACCAAACATTTCACAAGGAATGAAGAAACCAGCCTAGAGTTCTCTCCTGAACACTGAAACTGACTGTCGAACTGTGGATTTTTCCCTGTATTTAGGTGTCAGTCGGGTAACTCAAACTCAAAACTGGGCTTCAGCGCAAACCTGGATATGAATCTCCCCACACTTCTACTGCTCTCTCAGTCTTTTTCATCTTAGGAAATGGTCTTCCCCTTCCGCCATGTGCCCCAGACCAAAAATATGAAGGCCATTCTTGTCACACCCCCTTACACTCCCTCTCAGCCCAGTCTATCACAATGGCTAGCAGGTCCTGCTGCCCAGATACATCCAGGACCTCTCCAATGACCCTCACGTCCACTACCATCCTGGTGCAGGCCTGTAGGCCGCCCTTGCCAGTCATGTGGACTACATGGTCGCTGCCTAATCCTCTTTGCTCCCATGCTTACCTCCACCTCCGTTCAGAACTGGGAGCGATCTTATTAAAATAAAAATTGGATCATGTCACTCTCCACCCAAAATCAATCACTACTGTCTGGCCATTGTTCTTCAGATTTAGAATCAATACCCTAGCACAGCCAGCCCTAAGGTCCTGAATGAACTGCCCTGTCCACCTGTCCCATCTGTGCTCCAGACACCCAGATTTTCAGGCATCAAGTTCTTTCTTGCCTCAGGGCCTTTGCACAGCTGTTCCCCATGATGTTCCTCTCTCTGTGAGGGTAAGGACCACATCTGCTCTGTTTACCACTCCTTCCTCTTAACTAGGGGACATACGCTTGGCACCCGATAAATACGCCTCAAATAAATCAGCAAACTGTGAAAGAACAGACACAGCTCCTAACTGACACAGAGGAATACTGCTTCTGAGAAAAGAAAGGACAACTTACCACAAAGTTCCTCTGCTGAGTTCCTGGTCTCAGGACAGGAAGTGGGAAATTTCCCCAGGGGTCTCCCAAAGCTTGGGTCTGGTCGAATGTGGCCTCAGCACCTGCAGGCTTCAGGTGTGGTGGGTCATTTCCAAGCTGCAGGAAGAAGCAGACACAATCTTCTGTCACCAAAGAATGACTCGCAGATTTGTCTGTCTGCCTCCTTCACCTTCCTTGACGCCTAAGAGCCACAG
Source organism: Macaca thibetana thibetana (assembly GCF_024542745.1). Classification (NCBI taxonomy): domain Eukaryota; kingdom Metazoa; phylum Chordata; class Mammalia; order Primates; family Cercopithecidae; genus Macaca; species Macaca thibetana. Next base: position 126,993,805 of record NC_065588.1, read on the forward strand.
AGAGGCAGGAATTCTGCTGCCATTTTCCAGTTCAGAACGCTGAGGGCTGAGTGAAGGACAGATTTGAAACTGAACTCATGGTCCTCCCAGCCTGAGATTTTTCTTTCCCTGCAACCGAATTTCCTGGTATAGAACAATGCAACGATACAACACAGCCATTGACACGAAGCTTTCATGACTCCTTGAGTAGACCGTCATGTTCCTGAATTTGCCAAGAGAAATGCACTTAGGGCTAATTATCCAGGTTAGACAGATGATAGCAAGGGACAGAATTGAGGGAACAGGTCAGTATCTGGGCATGCACTGAACATATCCTTAATTATCAAGACGAGACTGATGTCCAGCCGATGACAGAAAGAGTTATTATAGGTCAAATTAATAAAAATCAATATAAAAACCAACAAGCATGCTACACAGAGTAAACTCTTAAGGAATTCACATCTTGGCCATCAAATATTCAAAACCAAAAACTCCTCTGTATCAGTAGACCTTCGTGTTGACATACACAATCAAAATATCAGAAATTTCTTTACTTCTATTTTGTTAAAAAGAATCATTGACCTGCTCAGAATCACAGAATAAGATGATAAATTGAATTAACTTAGGTTTTATTAAAAGGCTTGCTAGTATCCTGTGTCCATATGAACCAGCAGGAGTGAAAGGAAGGATGAAAAGCAAGTGAGGCTTTATCCTAGAACTTGGAGCTGAAAAACCATCTGTATGGCCAAAATTCAATTTATTTCCATTTAGCAGACATGTTCTGAGCGCCTGCAAAGTTCCTGACAGCTGTTCGGCCCAAGCATGAGTAAGATCGAGGCCTTCCAGGACTCTCCGTCTGACGGGGAATACCAGAACAGGCATGCACAATGTTAGTTCAAGCTGGAATTCAGTAAGATTTAGAATTTTGTGCACGGGATCTGTGAGGGAAAGACATCTAGGCAGGAGACTGAAGTTTATTTTCTAGAGATGTTTAATGAGGGAGCTCAGGACTCACATGCAGCAGGCAGAGGTCATAATAGCCAAGTGCTATTATATTGAAAATAAATTAGACAGTCCGCCTGTGGATACCCCTCCCCAGATCCAATGCATTAAGCAGGTAGGTGGATGCTACCCCACACCACTCTCAACCTAGGCAGGAGACTGGAAATATTTTGGTAGAAAACTACAACCCAAGAGCAAAGACCGTGTTTGACATTAGGAGCTTCTACAACAAAATGTGTTCGGCTCCCTCGCAGCTAGCCTGGAGTGAGCTCACCACTGACTTCCCCCAACCTGTCAAGACTATGCTCCAAAAGCAGTCAACCAAGGGGTAAGCTTCATTTTAAAAACCTCTAACACGGAAGAGTAAAAGAACGTAACGATAAAACCCAGAAGACAGAGAGATCATCCAGGCGACCAAACAAGGAAAAAAAAAAAAAAAAGCAATAAGTTTAACAAGTATCTTCAGAAAGCATGTAAAAGTCAAGAACAAGATGCTAAAAAGGCCAATGAAGGACAAAAATAACTCCTGTGAATGCAAAAGATAGTTGCTGAAATAAAAATTTTAATGGCAGATTTGGATGATAAAAGAAATCTCCCAAAGTGCTAGAAAATATTAAAGAAAAAAAAGAGACTATCAATCCAGAAGGTCGAACTTTTACCAGTAAGGTTTCCAGAAAGAGAATAATAACAATCAGTTGACTGATTCCCAGCCAACTACAGAAAGAGTTATTATCGGTCAAGTTAATTAATAAAATTAATATAAAAACCAACAAGCATACTACGCATAAACTCTTCGGGAATTCTCATCTGGGCCACCAAATATTTAAAAACAAAAATTCCTATATATATCAGTAGACCTTCATGTTGACATAAACAACGAAAATATCAGAAATTCCTTTACTTCTGTTTTGTTAGAGTTTTTAAACTGCCCAGAATCACAATAAATTGAAAATTGTCAGAAAAACATAAGAACATGTTCTAGATTAAAGGATCTCATGAGTGCTCTGCAACATAGATGAGAACAGACCTAGGCAAAGAGTACCATGAGATTTGAGAAGGTGAATGATAAAGAGAAGGCCCTAAATACTTCCCATAACCGTTAGAAAGAAGAGGTGGAATTTTAAAAAGGAAAAGAATGGGTTAGAGCATCAGACTTCTCAGCAACAATCTTGGAAGCCAACAGAATGTCTTTAAAATTCTGATTGACTATTATTTCCAACTTAAGGTTCTATACCCAAACAAGCTGTCAGTCAAGTGTGAGGTTAGAGAAGAGAGATTACCATACATGCAAAGACTCATAAAATGTACCTCCACAGCGTGTTCTTTCTTAGGAAATGTCTGCTGCAGCAAAACAAGTGAAAAAAAACAGATAAAAGGTAAAGCCATGGAATCCAGGAAACAACAAATCCTACCTTAAACGGGGATAGAGAAGAATTCCAAGGTGACAGCTGAGCCTTAGCTCTCAAGAGCAATCGGTTTGAAACAAGACAACAAAGAGCTTTAGAAATAAAGAATCTAGAGAAAAGAGAGACTCAAGAAAAGCTTTTGATATCAGAAAGAACTGGAGAAGAGTTTTTAATATGTGGATTGCAAATGGCACAATTGAAAATCAAGCTATTAATAACTCCAGGAAAACTAAAAAGCCATACAATGAAAGAAATGTAATCACAGTCACTAATTGGTGCCACCATTAACAATATATACACAATAGCAATGTAACAACTAAGTATTCACTTAAATAAAGTAGCAATTTAACTATGTGTATAGATTGGGGGAGGAAAACTAAGATAACCAAATCTTCATTTACCACAGAGCTTCTCAACCTCAGCAGTGTGACATCTGGGGCAGAGAATTCTTCCTTGTGCAGGCTGTCCTGTGCACTATGGGGTGGTCAGCAGCATCCCTGCCAGTAGCAACCAGAGGCCAGTAGCACACACCTTTCCCTGAATCAAGACAAACAGAAGTATCTCCCAACACCAACCCTGAAAGGCAAAACTGCCCACTCAAAGCTCTTTGAGAACCACTTATCTACCACCCCAAAAAGCGCTATTAATATTATTTACTTAGGAAAATTGGTAAGTCAAAAAAAAAGTCACAATATAGGCAATTTTTAGTATTATTTTAGAGCATCAGGAAGAAACCACTAGAAGTATTGAAAGTGGGCTCGAGGGACTGGATATGGAAAGAAGAGACAGCACAAGAATTTTTTCATATACCTTTATACACTTGATTTTTCTAATTATATGTGTGCACTTTCAAGTTAAAAAATACTGTTGCAGCACAAAAGAAAGCATGCTTGTGTCTAGTTTGGGAACTCACTGAAGTCTTTCTCTACAAATCTTTCTCAAAGTGAAACCTTAGACTATCACGTTAACTTATTTGATATGCCTGTGTCTTTTCTTTAAACTACATGAAAGAGCTATCACATAAAAACATTTCAAAAAATCTATACATCTTCTAAAGTCATCTGATGTAACACCACTGGTCCACCTACTTCATTGTGGGACGATTTCAGCAAACAATAAAACGGAGATGTTTCCAACCATGACCAGATGGGCTGGATGCCAAGGAATCAAGGCAGAGACCTCCCGTGAGATCCCTGCAGGCAGAGGCACATCGTCATCATTGCCGACTACCTCCTTTTAATGCAAACCACCAAGTCCTTACCTCCACCAACACACATCCTATTCTTCTCCTCTAAGGAATCATGTTCTCTCAGAGAATAACATGAAAAAACGAGATTACAGGAAGTCACGATAATCTGCAAGTGATGTACATTTTTGTTTTCTAGTTATATTAAAGAAGAAAAAATTTTAGGTGGGGCAATGATTCCCGGCTTCTCAATGCATTTAGTGAATGTCAGTGCCCTTGGCATAGAACAAGTAAATCCATTGCTTTCTCCCCTCATCTTCCTGGGCTCCCGGGATGTGCTTTTTCAACCACCCTGTTCTCTTTGCCCTGGGGCCCCTCCTGCCCTCAACTCAGCCTGCTCAATCATTAAAGAGGCTAAGGGGCTCTAACATCTCACCAGGTTGACTGGAGAGCTTGCTAATGATTATACAGCATAAAAAACTACTCTGTATGGTTACATGTGAAATATGGTAATTATTCATTCAAAAGTGGTCCAGCAAGATAAAGGATTTGTGGGGCTGTGCATAACCAACCCTAACCAGCCCACGTGAAATTGAGTACAGAGCTCGAAGACCACTTTACACAAAGTTTTAATTAACAGAGCCATTCAGGCAGAGAGGAAAACAAAAACAATGATTCATTGATGTACATTTTACCGCTGCCTTCGAATGCCAGGCAACAGAAAACACCGGCCACCTGCCCTGCCCCATAAACATGTTCATCATGGAGCACAGGATTATGCCTTCTGCCACGAGGGATGAGCACATTCTTACTATTTAATGTTAGGCACAGACGCAGTTCATTTCACCTGTTTACTACAAGTTCCTCGCTACATAGAACACATAAAAAAAGGACCCCCCAGGTCTTAAGCCAGAGTCAGCACCCTCACATTTTTGCTGTATATTTCAACTAACAGTGGACTTACATGAAATTAAAATGCTACAATTATATCCATTGTCTGATTATATTCATTCTCTAAAGGGTGTTCAACTTCATCTCATCATTTGAGCTCAAAGAGTTGAAAATGCTGCACAAAAATCGAAAAAAGAGGAGGAATTTCCACTTGAGATTTCCCCTTACAACTTCGAATACATGCTATTTCTAATGCCAGTTCTGTGATGCTTAAACTAGCAAAACCAAACTGTTCCCACCAGAACGGTGAATTCCTGAGGGAGGAAAGTTGGAGGGACAAATAACGGAACACCCAGCCCTTGCCTTTCCTCCTGAGCCCCATCTCAGCCTGAGTGTCCTGCCCACAGCCTACCCAAACGGACCCTCGGGACCAAAGGTCTTTTTTAGCCTGATACAGGGCCTGAGGACGGATTTGGAAAGGAATATCCCCAGGGTAGTAACAGTGATTTGAGCCGCAATTAAGACCCAAAGGTTTAGAAACCAGGGGTTATCACAAGCCCCGCCACCCTCCCATCCCCCGAGTCTGGAAATGCCTCTTCCCACCTCTCAGTCCAGAGAACAGCCCTTGCTCTACAGCCCACAGCCTAGAAAGAGATGTTTCCCGTCTGTGTCTAAGCTGTATCTCATTAACCCATCGGGCTCTTTCCCCAGCCCCAGAAGCAGGTACTTACAAGGCACCGGAGATCAGTGGTCTAGTGGACCAGACGGACTGGTCCAGGCGTCCCCGCCAGCCCCCCTTCCTGTCCCCGTGGACGCCAGCCTTTCTGAGCCTCGGATGTTTGTGCTCAGCACCCGGCTGGAAGGCTATTTACTTATTCATGGGCTGCCCGAGCCGGCCAGGAACTGCTTTGTGTCAGCTGAATAGGATGGTAATTCAATCTACGAATGGGAGCCGCTGGCACACAGCGCGCCTGTCATAATGAGTCATGGGGGGGGACAAGTGCCCGGTGTTCAGAGCCACTGGGAACCTGTCCTTCGACAATGAGCTGTGTCACAAGACACCACCTTCCCTTCCTCAGTCGCTCTCTTCCCCCCCCGAATCTCCCCACCCCAGATCAACTCTCCTGGAGATGCATGACACAGAATTACGTATCCTTGGGAGCGGAGACGGGAAGGCGGGAAATGCCACCTGTTCTCTTGAGCTGTATACACGGAGAGAGGAGAAAGAATTGTTGGGAAGGAATCTGAAGCAAGAAACGTGGAGTGAGGAAGCGAGAGGAAAAGTTCACCTGCACCAGGAGTGCTCAGGTTTAATGTTTTCTACGCCCTATCTCACGAACTCCTCATCAAAGCCTTTGGAGCAAATGAACGATTAGCTTCAGGCAGGTTAACAATCACACCCAAAGTCTCTGACTGGGGGTCTTTGAGCCCTGGTCTATCTCACACCACAAGCCATATGTTGCCTTTGGTCCAGCAGGTCACAGCATCCAATCCAGAGAAACCTGCCTCTCTTTAAAGATGACTTTTTTTTTTTAGACACAGTCTCACTCTGTCACCTGAGCTGAAGCACAGTGGCGCGATCTCAGTGCACTGCAGTCTCGACCTCCCAGCCTCAAGCTATTCTCCCACCTCAGCCTCCCAAGTAGCTGAGGCTACCGGTGCTTGCCACCATGCCTGGCTAATTAAAAAAAATTTTTCTTTGAGAGATGGGATCTCACTGTGTTGCCCAGGCTGATCTCGAACACCTGAGCTCAAGTAATTCGCCCACTTCAGCTTCCCAACGTGCTGGGATTACAGGCCTGAGCCACCGCACCCGGCTGACTCTACCTGTAAACAAATCACTTTCTGTTTCCGATAACAGGGTCTCCAGCACATTAATTAAAATAACAGAATCCAGAGCACAAGAAAAAGTGAGCTGAGATTCAGAGATGAGAAGACCCCAGCCGGGTGACAGATCCCAGCTCCCCCTACCCCAGGGGGCCACACAGGACGGAACCCATCCCCTCTCCGTTCTCGTCCTGGCTGCTGCTCATGCCTGTGTTCATTGTTTCTTGAGAATTAAGGACATGCCTTCCATCAGATTGCTTTGTTCCAGCCTCAGGAAGCTCAGCAGTTCATTTTCTCCACACCCACTGCATGGGCTGATGGTCACTGCTGTAGAAAAACCATAAGCCAGGCGGGCCAGTGCCTGGACCTACCTCTGTCCCCATTAAACAGTCAGCTCCAGGAGGGGAGGGACCCTGCTCATCGTATTCTAAGAACCCAGGAGAACATCCGGCCAAAGGAGCTACTGAAACACTTGCTGAGATGCCGAAGGAGTGAAGGGTTCAACCTCTCTGTTGCCTTCCCATATGTAGCAGTGAGGGTAGGCTGGACTCTGCTGTGGTTACAAATAATTCTGATTACAGTGGCTTAAGATCACCTGGGTGCATTGGTGGCACCTGCGCTGTGTCTGCAGCTCTGCTCCAATCATCCCCACCTGGGACGCAGGCTGACGGAATGGCCACCACCCAGGTCACTGCACATCGGCGGGAAGGAAAAGCTCGAGGGGATACTGCTGGCATTGAATGCTGCACCCCAAGACATTGGGGATTTCTGTGCTCTGGACACCAATTCGTGACTCACATGTTATTCATCCAATGTTATCTCATTCTAGCAACTGCTGCTGTTTCCATGCATCATGCACAGGCCTGGATGGAAAAATGGGGCCCAGTGGTACAGTCCCACCTAATATCTGAAAGGGACCTGATGAATGCCCACACGTTTTAATGTCCTTCCAACCCTTCCCCGCTCTACATTCCAGCTTCTGACTTCACTCTCCTGCATTCTCCTACCGGACCCCCTACATCCACTCCACCACCCCCTGCTGTCTTCTCCACACAGCCGACTTGCTAAACGGAAATCTCTGTCCCTCCCCTGTTAAAGTCCCTCTGCCTTCCAGCCTCGGAGTGAAGGTTACCATGCCACTCATGACCTGGTTCCACTAAGCCCTCAAGGTTCATCTCTTGCCACCACCCTCCCTTTCCACGCTTTATGATGAACTACTCCTTCCAAGATCTCAAACGGAGCCTTTGGCCTTTCTTGGTCAGACTCACACTTGCTGTCCCCCAGCGAGACTGGTCTACCCTCCTTGTCCCGACACACAGCTGCCTCTATTGTCTTTCGGGCAGATGTCACTTCGCCCAGGAAGCCCTCCCTCTAAGACCCTTCATCTGTGTTCTCATGGAATCTTTCCTCCCTAGCGGTGCCCTCAAGCACCAGAGATTCCTAATTTCCTAACTACCTATTGGTGGTCTTCACAAAACTAGGACCAAGTGGAGATGAGTGGTTGTATTTGTCTTATTTACCAGCTGGTTCTGTGCAGGTGCCAGGACCCCAGCGTTGCTTCTTACCAGCTGAATCACCTTGAACGTTCATTAGACCTCACTGAACCTCAACTGACTCAGCTGTGAAGTAGGTAAAATGGTATCACCTAATCCAAGGGCTTCTTGAATGGACTAGATGAGGTAATAACCACATAGCTCTTAGCCCAGTGTTGGGCATGTGCCAGATACTCGCACACTATAGAAGAAATGAATGGGTGGGGAAATGAGTGAACACTAACCTATCATCCAGCTCCATGACATGAGCCCAGCAAGGGAGGAATGTTAGCCTGGCGTTACAGAGAGTTTGGGTGTGGAGTCAGCACTGCAGAGAGCAGCACTGAGCTATGAGGAGAAACCAAGACCTGACAGCATTACTGAAGCCCCTGGATCAAGCCGTAACTGAAGCTGGATTACAGCTGGGTTTTTCAGTTGTGTTTCAACGCATTCCCTTTTAGGATTAAGTCAGTGTAATTAGGTTTTCTGCCACTTTTAGTAAAAGCCCAAACCAATACACACCTAGTAGTGTTGTGGGGACAGTGTCTTGTCACCTTGTTCTGGGTACGGAACAGCAGAGAATCATGAAGGTGTGTGTGCCATGCCTGTTCAGCACCATCTCTTTGGCTCCAGGTTGCATTCAAATGTTAAAATGGGAAAGTGTTCATAGCAGTATATACAGAAAATTCCACACTTCATAGCCATCGGATCTTTGCGCTGAGATGTTCTGCAGAGCTGCATCCTGTTTTCCTGCCTCTGCTGCCTCATCCTGTCCTCAGATCACCTCTCAGCAGAGGCTAAAGCCCCACCGCATCTCCCCACCCCATCACCATTTCAAATGCTTATCACCAGTTGCCCCGGTAGAATGGGAGGCCCCGGGAGTAGAGGTCTTGTTGGTCTCACAGCCCCTCCCAGCCTAGAGCAGTGCCTGGAACGCAGGAAACACTGGATCAACACATGTCAAGTGAATGAATGAATGCATGCCTGAGACAGCACATCGGACTGGAGGATCCACAATGCTTTAGTGTAATTAGTCATGCAATTAGTGAGTCCAAGAAGTAGCCCCCATTAAAGTGAAAGTAATGTAAACCAACTCTGGGAACATATAATAAGAATAATGTGATTAGAACCAAAGCTTCGAGTCACAGTTAGGGAATCCTAAAATTAATGAAAATAAAGAATTGATCAACATATCCCCTGTACTGTCTGCCGGGAGCAAAGGGATTTGTGGGACTTGGTTAGAACCAACCCTGATGCCTAACAGAATGAGGTGGAGCCACGATATCCTGGTGTAAATGTCCTTCCGGCAACAGTGTCCTCTTCCCCATTTGTTGTTTATCTAGAAACCTTAGGGCCTGGCTTGGGGTACCTTCCTGTACAGCTCATGGGAAAGGAGAGGAGGAATGTGCAGATTTCCTGGGTCCTACCGGCTTTACTGACTTTGGTTATTAAGAAGATAATATTCTGCTTGGTAAAAAAGTTACTTAGGGACTTTGGCCAATGTTTTGGCGTTGACTGTGTAGACAGTTGAGAAAATCAGGCTTCTTGCAATGCAAACTTAATGACCATGGGTTCTAGTGTCCTCTGAATCCACCCCCAGCTGCTTTGGTATAGTGGCATCACCCACATCTAGTTGCTAGAATGAGTAGGCATTGGATGAATAACTTGTGAGTCACGAAATTGGTGTCCAGAGCACAGAAATCGCCGATGTCTTGCCTTCTTGATTTCTCCAGGGTCTCCCCAGATGAACACACATTAAAGCCACCCTGTTTGGGAATAGACACCAATTAGGTTCAGCTTAGAATTACTCCCATGAGCAACCAAGGTGTCTTTCATAGGCGAATGAATGGTACATCCAGATACTGGAATAACTCAACACTTTAAAAAAATAAGTTATCAAGCCATAAAGAGACACAGAGGAGCCTTCATTGCACATCCCTAAGTGAAAGAAGTCAGTCTGAAGAGGCTACAGACTGTACGATTCCAACTCTGTCGGGAGTCCCGAAGCCCCGAGCTGCGGGCCGGTAAGGGTGGCCTGTTAGGAACCGGGCCGCACAGCAGGAGGTGAACGGTGGGTGAGCGAGCAACCCCCTGAGCTCCGCCTCCTGTCAGATCATCAGGCATCAGATTCTCATAGGAGCACGAACCCTACCATGAACTGCTCATGGGAGGGATCTGGGCTGCCTGCTCCTTATGAGAATCTAACGCCTGGTGATCTGAGGTTTCATCCTGAAACCTTTCCCCCTCCCCATCCGTTGTCTTCCATGAAACTGATCCCCGGTGCCAAAAAGGCTGGAGACCACGAACTACGGCACACTGTGGAAAAGGCAAAACTATGGAAATAGTTTTAAAAAAAAAATCAGTGGTTGCCAGGAGTGAGGGGGAGGAAGGGAAAAACAGGTAGAACCGGAGGGATTTTTAGGGCGGTGGAACTACTGTGTCTGATGCTATGACAGAAACACACCTGTCAAAGCCATAGAAGGCACAAGACAAGGAGTAAACCTTAGTGTAAACTATAGACTCTAGTTAATAATAAAATATCAATATTGGATCATCAACTGAAACAAATGTACCACACTAATAATAGGGGAAACTGTGGGGTCAGGAAGAGGGGATGCTTGGGAACTCCCTGTACTCTTTGATCAGTTTTCCTGTAAACCTAAAACTGCTCTTTTAAAAATAGTCTGGCCGGGCACGGTGGCTCACGCCTGTAATCCCAGCACTTTGGGAGGCCGAGGCGGGTGGGTGACCTGAGGTCAGGAGTTCGAGACCAGCCTGGCCAACATAGCGAAACCCCAACTCTACTAAAAATACAAAAATGAGCCAGGCGTGGTGGCGGGCACCTGTAATCTCAGCTACTCGAAGGCTGAGGCAGGGGAATCATTTGAACCCAGGAGGCAGAGGTTGCATTGAGCTGAGATCGCACCATTGCACTCCAGCCTGGACAACAACAGCAAAACTCTGTCTTAAAAAAACAAAGAAAAAAAAAAAGAAGTCTATTGGCCAGGTGCAATGACTCACACCTGTAATCCCAGCACTCTGGGAGGCCAAGGCACTCCAGCCTAATAGATAGAACAAGACCCTGCCACAAAAAAAAATAAATAAAAATAAGTATTAAATTTTTTTCAAAACTGATCAAAAAGGTACCTCACCCCTTTAATTGCTGTTCTTGTGTACACAGCAAGTGCCTGCACCATTCCAGGTGAATGGATTTCCTCCTGGTCAGCAGGCTGGGCTCATTCAGATGAGTCCGAGCAGCTCAGGGGCTGGGACCACCGCATCCCCTGCTATACCCCCAGTCCCCGAATGGCACCTGGCTCATGGGACCCACACCCTAACTATAGTGTTGAATGAAATATTTTATTTCTTGTATCTCCACTTAGCTACAAATGACAGAACATTAACAGGTGAAAATTGAAAGCCAAGATAAAAACCTCCCCCAGGAAACATAGTCAGGCTGCTCCATTCTCCAGAGATGTAAATCAATAAAATAATTCCAGAGAGCTTAAGACGCTTGGATTACTCCATAAATTCCTGGCGTGTGAAGGAGCCCTCAGCTTCCTGGCATTGCTGTTCCGGGAAGTCTAGCCCTGTGGGGACCTGGCTAGCTTTCTAGTCAGTTCTAGTTGGTTTGAATAACTGCAGACTGCACAGGTCACGCCTATACACTCCACCCCCGCACAATGGGCATCTCACGATGTTACTCTCAATCATAGACATTTCAGCCACCGAGGAAGATGGGGAACAAACCCACCGCCTAGAACCCCCCTTCCTGCTCAAGGAAACAGCTCAGAAAACAGGGCACTCCCCGGGGACAATGTGTACCTGAGCTCAGCGACGCCCTGCATTTAATTAAACACACTTACTGCTCAAGAGTAATTTCATCAGCTTAATCATCTTACATGAAAATTAATTTTGCTCCCACTAAAAGCCCTGGAACAATTATGTATGGAACCTTCCATCACAGATTAAGCTTATCTTTAGCCCAATTACTTCTTTATTTTCAAACCCAAGTTCAGTGTATCTTGCTATTTTCTAAAATAAAATTATGTCCAGAATTTCATTTTCTGTTTTAATGCTAACTATTAACACTCTTCGTGTCCGTAATCGCGGCCAACTTTTGAGAGCTTACTCTGTACTAAGCAAGGCTCAAAGCATCTTACTCAAAGTGTCCACTGAAGCTCCGAAAGAGGCCATGAGGTGGGCACCGTGATGACCCGTGCGTGTTATGAGGGAGACACCATGGCCCAGAGGGCTTCGGGCGCCTCCTGGTCCTACAGCTCAAAAGGTGAGGCGTGGGGATTGGACGTGGGCATCTGGCCCCAGGGACCACACACAACCACCGGGCTTCACCTCTGCCCCTCCTGAGCCACCCCCTAAGTTAGCGGATCAGTACAGACCAAGGGGAGAGAGGCAGCTGCTTTGGGCCACTAAGGTTTTCGAAGGAAAAATTATTCTTTTTTCAGATATGAAAGAAAAGCCTAAGTGGGCCTTTGGAAACATTAAATGGATAACTTTAATACTAGGAAACCACGGGGAACGCTGTCAACCAAAGAAAGGGCAGACATGGCCCTATTAAAGCTAATTAATGACAGCGTCACAGCCGTCCCTGCGTTCAGTGCTGTTTCTGTGGATGGGCAGGAGAAACCGCAGTCTTGCCATCATTTTAACCGATTCTAACGCATGCCTTGGAATGCCAGTGCAGTGCCCTACTCATAGCCTCTGGAAAGCATGCCATCATAATTACGAGACCACATGAGGGTCAGACGGTCCCAAGTCCTCTTCTGTTTGCCATTTCAAGGACAGAAAGCTAAATCACGAGCCCTGACTGCACCAGGAGGGCCAGGTCTCCCAAGGCTGGAGGAAGCCTTCGTTTCACAGTTTCACAGGCTGGATTTAGGATCGTGACTGCCGGACACTCAACACAGCATCACAGGCTGGGTTTAGGATCGTGACTGCAGCATCTTGCCTTTCTTCTGCGTCATAATTGCCGCCCTCAATTCTTCTCTGCTAATCAGCCTCATGGGCAGACAGCCCCTCATTAGTGCCTGGGAATTAACTGCCATGCAAAACAGAAAAACAAACTGGGCCTATGTTGTTCCTGGAGTCCTGGGGAAGGAAGAGGTGGCCGTGCTGAGAGCACTCAGGAAAATGAGTCAGCCTCAGGGCACCTCATACCCCTGATGCATGGCTGGAGAGTAAACCAGGAGGGCAGAATGGTCAACACAGCAAGAGGTGCCAAGCGTGGCTGCACCAGGCTGGGCCCCTCAAAGCCATAGGTGACAATGACAGCTGGCCAGGGCCATCCAAGGATGGGGTCATACCTCAGTGCTATACATCATTAATCCCCAACCTGACTCTATAGATAAGCCATTATCCCCATTGTACAGATGAGAAAACTGAGGCAACCAGAGGTCAAATGCTGTGTCGAAGGTCACACAATTTGTAACCAGCAGAGCCCAGAGTCAAATCCACGTCTCTGGTGCTAAAGCCATGTTTCTAACCACTGTACTCCCAGCCTCCTGCCATAAGAGCCTGAAAAATCTTTGCATTGGTACTTGGGGCTCAGGGGACGGGGTGTGGGAATCAAAGGCTGACCAGAAAGCGAAGATGGCTTCCCCTCCAGGACACCCCAAAGGATGCCCCACACTCCAGGGAGAGACCCTGGCTCTGGCTGGCACTCTGGGTTTAGTCTTTTTATTTTTATTTTTATTCTTTTGAGATGGAGTTTTGCTCTCATCACCCAGGCTGGAGTGCAATGGCGCAATCTTGGCTCACTGCAACCTCCACCTCCTGGGTTCAAGCGATTCTCCTGCCTCAGCCTCCTGAGTAGCTGGGATTACAGGCACATGCCACCACACCCGGCAAATTTTTGTATTTTTAGTAGAGAGGGGATTTTGCCATGTTGGTCAGGCTGGTCTTGAACTCCTGACCTCAAGTGATCTGCCCGCCTTGGCCTCCTAAAGTGCTGGGATTACAGGCAGGAGCCACCACGCTCAGGCTGGTTTTAGTCTTATAAGTCAGACTATCCCACTAGGAATAATAACCTTTATTACTTCGACAACCCACGTCAACTAACATGCATCTATCCTCTTCTAAGCACCAGGCACTGTCCGTGATGTTTTGCTTAAATTCACTCATTTAATCCTGATAGCAACAACCTTATAAGTCAAGTCCCATCATTATCTCCACTTTGGGGATGAGAAAACTAGGCTACGCATTGAAGCTCACACCAGCAGGTCACAGGTACCACGATCAGAACCAGGCCGGCTCTGAAAGGGATGCGTGGCCTCCCGGCCAGGCCACACTGCCACTCACTGAGAGAGGGGCTGGAAAGAAGGAACCTGCTTCCCTCCCTGGAGTGCCATCAATTCCTTCCCCAGAATGGCATGAATGTATATCCCTCCCTGCTCTTGAGTCTGAGTCTTGGACTGGACACATTCCAAATCCCTGCCTCTCTAAACTGCAATGGTTCTCCAACAGCTGCCTCAGGGGTCCTGGTTCAGCTGGCTGTCCTTAAACGAAGCCCCCGCAACAGCCACCTGCCAACCAGTGCCAACCTTTCATTTTAAGAGGAGACCTAAGCCCCGGCGAGAGTTCCCCCTGCACAAAGACGTGCAGGCCTCCTGGCTGTGGAACGCGGGGGGCTCACACTCGCCCTGGCCCCGGGTGCACGGGCCGCAGCAGCAGCTCCCAGCTACCATCGGCAGGTCCCGTGATGTGTGTGGAGCATATGTCTCCTGTGTCAGGGGAGGTGGGCCCCACAAGTGACCAACAGGAGAGGACGAAGGGCAGGGAGAGCCCAAACCTGGGGACCAGGACCACGGAACTACAGAGAGGAAAGTCAGTCCCTACAGAAATCACTGGGTCAGGGACAGGCCCCCCATGGGACCAGGGACCGGAGAGCGGGTGCCTACAGAAATCACTAGGCCAGGGGCAGGCATCCCATAGGACCAGGGACGGGAGAGCTGGTGCCCACAGAAATCACTAGGTCAGGGGCAGGCACCCCATGGAACTGGGGAGAAGAAAGAAATCACTAGGTCAGGGGCAGGTCTCCCACTTTACAGATAAGAAAACAAATTCTATACATGCGGAGAGAAAGAAAGCCCACCCAGGCCGCACTCTGCAGAGGGGGGACTACTGCTCCGTGTCCCTCCACTCACATTTATTGAACACCTGCGTGGGACATGCGTCAGTGAATAACACAGGGGCAAGGGTAAGGTCCTGCCCCACAGGAGCACCCATGGCCATAGAGCAACAGAGGCAAGAAACGCGCAAACAAACAACAGCCTAGAACAAGGAAACCAGAGAGCAAGCAGTGGGGTCTGCGAGGGGCAGCGATTTTAGAGAGTGTGGTCAAGGTGGGCCCCCCTGAGAAGGTGTCCTCTGAGCAAAGCCTAGAGCGGTGAAAAGGAGGCAGCCATGCTCAGAGACAAAGAGAGATAGAGACTCCAGGCAGCTGGCACAGCACATGCAAAGGCCCTGAGGCGGGAGCTGGAGCCCAGGCAGCCAGTCTCCCAAAACAGTGCTCACCAACAGTCCTGATGGACATGAAGGATTCCGCTCTCACTGGCTGAAAAGCTAGACTGTGGATTCAGGGGCCTGTAGCCTCTCCCTTTGAAACGAAGGAAAGGAAGTGGAGAGGCAGACTCCCTAATAAGGCCTCGAACTCACTAAGACTGTATAACAAGGCCTTGAACTCACTCACACACACACACTTGCTACAAGACTGGAAGGCAGAGAGGGTGCTGTGAGGAAACACACCACATCCTGCCCCATGGTTTTAGACAAATTAGCTTTCACGGGCCGCTCAGCTCTTAATCCATTAGGGCAGACACGTGTCACCTTGGTTAAGAGCACGGTAAGATCCAGCCCTGAGACGCGTGCTGCATTTAAAATACAATCGCACATTGATCTGGACTCTACCTGTGGCCGAATTCATTATCCAGTTTAGGAAGATTAACCATTACAAAGAATCTATAGTAATGGGATGGGAAGATTAAAAGTATCCTTATTTCAAGGAGCCTTATCATCAAGTGCAAATTAATTTGTGCAAGGTAGCATACCTGTATCTAAACCCAGTGTCTGCGTATAAAACCTAGGAATTATGGGAGACATTTTAAAACCAAGTGATCCTAATCACTGTCAGACTTCAGGGGCAGCAAGGCTAGCGAGTGACATCAGAAAAGCCACAGGACAGAGACCCTGAGCCCTCGGGAGCGTATGGCCACAATCACCGTGTTACTTCAGTGCATTTGATATCATCCTCTGGGCTGAGAACGTGGCACCGAGACACTGGGAGAAGCACCCAACAGCTCGGGCTGACTTCACATGCTGACTGACTTCCAAGGGCTGTTGCCCCCTGGGTTTCCCCACACAGGCCCCTTAACCAGCACCAGCCAGCGGCAATGACCAAGGACATTCTCCCAGTTGTGTGCGGAAGCCAGCGCCTAGCCTCTCAAACTGTGAAATACGCAGGAACACTGTCAACCCGTTGTTACGTCACAGGTAGTTGGAAATCAGTTGTGGGTGGAGTGTTTACGCCACAGAAATAGGCAAAGACTACAAACCAGAACTTTTTTTTTTTTTTTTTTTTTTTTTGAGACAGTCTCACTCTGTTGCCCAGACTGGAGTGCAGTGACACAATCTTGGCTCACTGCAGCCTCCATCCACCTCCCAGCCACCTCCCCTGCCACAGCCCTCCAAGTAGCTGGGACTACAGTGTGTCCCACCACGCCCAGCAAATTTTTGTATTTTTAGTAGAGATGGGTTTCACCATGCTGGCCAGACTGGTCTCTACAAATCACAGCTTTTACCAGCACACCACTCCCCCAAAACCAACTCCTATTATCCAGAGGAGAAAATAAACCAGAATTGAATTTCCTATGCCGCAGACATTGGAGTCACTCCCTCCAGGCCCCTGGAGTTCACTGCTCTTCCCCAGTGCTGGTTGGATGTGATGTTGGATTAACCAGCCAGCACCTTCCACCCCTACAGTCAGGACACGGGATGGGCAGAGAACTCAAGCCAGTCCAAAGTGAACTTTAGGATTGGAGAAAGTCATGCTCTATCCCACTGGAGCAAGCACATAGCCTGGGGGACAAGGTCAAAGCCATTTTTGCAGCTACAAGAGGAGTCGGCATTAGCCCAAGGAGCAGAGGGAAGGATGAGAAGAAACAAAGTCCTCGCTGATGACATTAAGTCTCTGGATCAAACTGTGCCTGATCTCTTCCTTATCGCTGGACTTTCAGGTTATTTAAATCTACACATCCTTTTTATGTTTAAGCCACTTGGAGATGCACTTTCTTTGAATTGAAAGATGACTTACCAACAGAAATCTGAAACCAAGTCTTTACAGTTTAGGCTTCCTTGCCTAACTAAATAGATTCATTAAAGCTCTTTTCAATTACTAAGTCACTTAATAGCTTTGTTTGCACTCCCAAGCTTTTAAAGAAAGAAAGAAAAACCCAGGTAACAACACTTTGCATTTCACCCAAGCATGGAAATCTGTGGTGAGACAGCCCGTTCTCTCACTCCCGCAGGGAACAACACTTTGCACTTCACCCAAGCATGGAAATCTGTGGTGGGACAGCCTGTTCCCTCACTCCTGCAGAAGGGATGGTTTCCTCCAGTTCCTAATGACCCTCTGCTCCCATTTCCTCCTCGAGGTCCTGTCTTCAGATGCTTTCTTGCCCCAATCCAAGGTCACAAGCACACCTCCACAAGAAGAATGACAACCAATCTTAGAGGTACAGGGAGCTTTAAATGTATCCCGTTGTCAGGAAAAGACAAGCCCCATCGAAAACTGAAAATCATACAAAGCTAGAGTTGGAAAAAGTCTTCAAGGTCACCTCCTAGAGGGCAAGAGAAAGCCATCTCCAGGCGTGAATGATTTATTGCAGGGCGCACGATTCACACACAGAGTCCCCGAACCAGGCCTGAGAACCCATCAGTTCAGACTCTGCAGCCACGACCCACAGGCGCCATGGGCATGACAGCGGGTGAGGATGCCCAGCAGCCCAGGAGCCACATCGGTGTTTGCCAGCTGCACCTGCTCCCCATCTCCTGGCCTAGAGGCACAGCCTTAGCCTACGCGATTCTCACGGGACAGACGTGTGCATGTGAGGCAGAGTGGGGACCCATCTTAAGGGGCCTGTGGACCTCCTCCCCTCAGCATGGAAATAAAGGAAAATCTTGGGTTCCTTCTCGGGGAATTCCAGGCACCTAACTGGCCCAGGGAAGTGAATAAGCAACTTGAGAAGCAAAAAGGTAATAGTATTCAAGACCAGTTTGGCCAGCATGGTGAAACCCTGTCTCTAATAAAAATACAAAAATTAGCGAGGCATGGTGGTGCACACCTGTAATCCCAGCTACTTGAGAGGCTGAGGCAGGAGACTGTCTTGAACCCAGGGGGTGGAAGCTGCAATAAGCTGAGATCGCGCCACTGCACTCCAGCCTAGGTGCCAAAGCGAGACTCCATCTCAAAAAAACCAACAACAACAAAGAAGGTAATAGTAGCTTAAAACAATAGCCAAGGGAGTTAGAGTCAGGAGATGTTCGCTTCCCTTTGGAAGTTGAAGCATCATCACATCTGTCCCCGAGTTGTTTTTCAGAAACCCAGACCTCCACCAAGATGGATTCATCTGCACCTAGACCTCAGCTACGGGGGAGCCAAGGACTAAGCTCTGAGCACCATTCTTTGTTCTAAATTTCTTCCTGAGGGGGCTGGAGGAGGTCACACCTATGAGCCAGAGGCAGCATTCTTTTCTGCCGACCCCAAATGTTTACACAAAGTTTCTCCTCCTAACCACCTATGAATCAGAAAATCTTTGCATATACCTACACCTTGTGAGCCCCTGTGTCCAGAGATCCCATTAGGTCAAACCAATGCATAACCTCCATGTATCAGTGTGTGACTTTGCCAGTAACCTCTACCTCCCTGCCTTTAAAGACCCTCCCCTTTAAGCCATCCGGCAGTCCAGGTCTTCCACAGGAGCCGCTGGGTTCTCCCTGCTAGATGCCCTGCACTAAATGTCTGTCTTTCTCATCCTGCAAGCCTCGGTGCGGCTGTTTGGCCTGACTGCAGTGGGTGATTTGGACCCCAGCTCCATTGGATAACACATGCACGCACATGTGCACACACACGCCTCACATGGTACAGAAAGCCAAAGGGCATGACAAGAGTCACGTGCTGGTCATCACCGAGCAGATACATCCCTAGATTACGAGTCCCTAAACTTTGACGTCTTTCTTTTCTAAATTTTCAACAGTAAATACTAAAGATGAAAAAATGTTTCTCATGGCTGTCAAGGGAAAAGGGGAAAGCCCGCTTTGTGCACCACTAATGGAAGAGGAAATAGACACAAATTCTCACTTATCAAATGCCCTAAAAACATGGGTTTTTGACCCAGAAATTCCACCTTCGTAAATGTATTTAAAGGATAATAATGGACACGACTGAATCATCTTATCTTTTAGAATTACACACATAAGGTACTCATTGTAAAAAAATTGAAAAGCATGAAGGAGAAAACAAAAACTTTATAATATCCCCTTAAAATACATTGCATCTATATGCATTTTCTAAATCCTCCAGCAACATCAAATTCAAGCTATAAATATCTGATGTTACCCATGATGATTTTAATGAGATATGTGTTTTTCTAAATTATTTTCTGTGCTTTAAAATTTTTTCTACAATAAATGCATATTATTCCATTAATCATAAAGTTAAAAACTATCTAAAATTAGTATGGTTTTTTTTTTTTTTTTTTTTTTTTTTTTTTTGAGATGGAGTTTTGCTTTTGTTGCCCAGGCTGGAGTGCAGTGGCACGATCTCGGCTCACCACAACCTCCGCCTCCCGGATTCAAGCTGTTCTCCCTCCTCTGCCTCCCGAGTAGCTGGGATCACAGGCATGCGCCATCACGCCCAGCTAATTTTGTATTTTTAGTGGAGACGGGCTTTCTCCATGTTGGTCACGGCTGGCCTCGAACTCCTGACCTCAGGTGATCCCCCCGCCTCGGCCTCCCAAAGTGCTGGGATTACAGGCGTGAGCCACCAAGAAATGGATCACACATGGTAATTTTTGCAGCACCGTGGGTTAAATACTGCGGGCCCTGAACGCCATTTTCATGTGGATTCCATGATCCTCAATGACCTCCGGACTCGGAGGCACGGGAGCAGATCTCCTGGCTTTTCCCGCCCTTCGTGGTGGCTGATAGGCTCAGTTGGAGGTGGGTAGGGAGTGGCAGGAGGAAGCTGTGGATAAGAGAGCTACTGGAGGGGCAGAACCATGCTAAGTGTGCGTGTCACTGCAAAGCCAGCCTCTAGATTAAATAAGGCACTGGAATGTGGGGCTTGCTGCAACGTACATTTCTTCCTTCCTCAGAGGAGAGATGAGTGCTCCTGGCTGGAGGCCGCTCCCCTCCATGCAGTGACTTAGAGACCCAGCCCCCTTCCCTCCTTGACTCCCCAACCCCTGGGGCCTCATGGCCTCAGCATCCAGCCAGTGGGGTACTGAGAAGGGCAGCGCCTTCCCCCGACTCAGGGCTCCACTCTCCCATTGGCCAGAACAAGCCACGTGGCCACCCAGACCCAAGGGCTGCTGGGAAATGTGCCCCTCTGCTGAGAAGTGGCTTCCCACAGCCACTCTGTGCAATGGGGAAAAAATCTGGGGTGAACGGCTCTTCCTTGGAGAGATAGCACCGGCCACATAAGAGACCCCCAAACAATGGATACCCCATGCTAGGAGGCCCAACTCACTCACACTGGTAGGCCTGGATTTTCCCAATTTCAGCCCTGGAGATCCCCTCAGTTCTGAGAAAATCAGGGATGTGGTGTCCCTGCCCCCTGCTCACAGTTTCACCAAGACAGCACCCGAACAGAGAGGGGTGTCCAGCTACCCCAGCCCCAGAAGAGGAAGTGGGGGTGCTGGGGGTACTCTACTCGGTGACCCCAGCACTTCACACTCTGCGAGCCCTGGAGAAGCCTCCCCACCTCCCTTTAACCCATAGGCTCAGGAGAGTCTAAAGTCAAGCCTTGCCTGCAGGTCGGAGATTCAACAGGAGCAACCAGTATGAGACTCTCAGAGATGAGGGATATGCAGAGTATATTGTTGAAACTAAAAAAAAACAAACCTGAGGACCTGTCCCTCGAGTGTGGGGTGAACCTCGGGGAGACGCAGTGGGGCTCGCAGGCAACCAAGGAGGCAGTCTACACCGAAAATTGCAGCTGCTCCCTTGCCCCCAGCACCAAGGGGGCTTGGTGGGCAGCTTGCAAGCTGTCCAAAGGGTACATTTCTGCCCTTCGTGTGCAGCGTGGTCCCTGGGGGCTGACTCGTGCCCACCTTCCCCAGCAGCCAGCTGCCGGGTCCATTCTTAAAAACCTCCAGGGGACATCTGGGCACCCTTCCGCAACGTGCTGCCAGCTCCCAGCCTGGGGCTCCAAATAGAACTGCTCTTAACACCACATCTGTGCTCTTCCTACTCCAGCCAGCCTTCTGCTCGTTGCTACCACTTTGCTAAATGCAAGCATCTCACAACACTCATTTTCTTTATCTGTGGATTCAGCAGGGAAGCCCTCCCACAGGGCGTGACCCAGCCACAGGGCCCTGCCCATCTGGGGGTCCGTGTCCCCTCCAGGAGCACACATGAGCCAATGGGTCCCCAGAGCGGGCTCCTGTCTTGGCGTTTGAAACCCGCCGTGGAAGCCGTCTGAAAACCGTGCTTTCAAATACAAACACTGACCTCAGTCCAAGCCCAGATTTACTCTAATTGTCTGAAGACCCCTTTCCACCAACTCAGTAAACAAGGGCGAGTCTGAGTTGTTTTCTTAACCGATCATTGTCTTCTGGGGGGGCAAAGTGGAGCATCAGGGGAGAGATTTTTCCCCTCAAAACAAGCAATTTGCTTTTATAATTTAAATTAGGCCTGTGCCCTAAAAGAAAATCGCTGGTAATAAATGCAAGCCTGCTGACCTTGGAGGAAAATATCAGAGAGATTTCAAGCAGCGTTTTCTTGAACAAAAATTTACACAGCCTTGTTTTTTTTTCTTTTTTTTCTTTAAAAAAAAAAAAGAAACTGCTTTGTAAATGTCACAGGAAGGATGCTTGGCGGAGGCTGAGAAAGCTTCCGAGCCACTTATTTCTGTTGAGAATGAAGAGCTACAGCCTGGGTCAGGAGCTGCAGCCTGGGTCAGGACTGAGGCTCCACGTCTGGCTTCTTAAAGCATCTCTACCTCCAAGCAAAGCTTCTCAGGGATGCTTTCTGAAAAAGACCAACATCCGGGGTCCCACAAAGCTCAGCACTTTTCAATTTTATTCTGCAGGGTACTCAGTATTGTCCAAGGGCACACGCCCTGGAGGCAGGGGTGAGAGAGATCAGCCGGCCCTGCTGGCGGCCTGAGGAGACCTCAGGGGGCTCTGAAAGACAGGTTCCAAAGCATCCATTGTTAGAGGGGAGTACAAGGACTGTGATTACAGGGCGATGGCATGGAGGAGGCTGTCAACATCGCAGAGTTCTTCCCATGTGCAAGGCAGGGTTCTGAGCCTGTGATGCATACGTGCGAAGCCATGTCATGCTCACCACTCCCCTATTAAGCAGGTGAGATGGTCATTCCCACTTTACAGAGGAGAAAACCATGGGCAGCCCTGGAGTCTGCCCACGGCACAGCCGTCCCAGCATGGCAGTCCCCAGGCTAATGGAAAATGCAGCGGCGAACCAGAAGAGACCAAAACTTCACCTGAATGGAATCTGGAAACACCCTTCGAGCTGAATCTTTTCATTTC
This sequence comes from Macaca thibetana thibetana, assembly GCF_024542745.1. Lineage (NCBI taxonomy): Eukaryota > Metazoa > Chordata > Mammalia > Primates > Cercopithecidae > Macaca > Macaca thibetana. The sequence continues at coordinate 127,016,414 of NC_065588.1, forward strand.
TGTGTGTCTTTCCAAAGAACCAGCCCTTTGTGAGACTCTTAAGTGAAAGATTTCTAGTGATGCACATTCATGAATTTAACACATTTCATGTTATGAATTTGTGCTTGGAATTTAATTATCTGCAGGATTACGTACCAGCTCTACTCTTTGCTGACAGAATGAACAAGTCCTGTGTCTCAGCAGTTATCATATTATAGCTTTTGGAAAGCTTTTTAATGTTAAAATAAAAACATGTTGAGGAATTAAAAGCATTTTACTTTATAGAAGTTTTAAAAAGCACCAGGCTTTGAGGTTGTTTGCTGGTTCTGTTGCTGTCTGCTAATTCATTGTGTTCTGCTCTTCTCTTTATTTACTCTTTCCTCCTGCCTCAGCTTTATCTTGTTAGTCTTCTAGTTTCCGGCATTGAACGTTTTGGTTAATTTGGGGTTTTTAAATACTCTTCTTCATAAAAGAGGATCTGAAGCTATATATTTTCCTCTGAGTGTAGCTTTGGCATAACCTTATGTATTGGTATATAGCAGGACCCAGGAAACTATATAACCTTTAGACCAAATCTGGCCCACCACGTTTTTGCAAATAAAGTTTTGTTGGAACCCAGCCACACCACTTGTTTATATAGTATCTATGGCTGCCTCAGTATATGGCAGCAAAGTTTAGCTGTTGTCACAAAGACTGTCTAGCCTGCAAAGCTGAACATGTTTACCATCTGACCTTTTCCCAAAAAAGTTTGCCAACCCTTAGAATGTAAGGTCCTTGCCCTTAACTTCTAAATGACTTGTAGTTTTGTTTCCCTCTTTGGTCCCCTAATTTTTTAATCTGTAACACTCATTTTTGTTAATTATGTCCAGTGGTCAGATTTGCAGAGTGGGGGGTTTCTATTATCAACTTCTTAATGGATTGTATTGGGCCACGTCTGCATTCCCTTGAGGGTATTGAGCATCTCGGTGGTCTTGCAAGGCTCTTAGGTTTTGCCATATGTGTTAGATTGTTTTTGCATTGCTAGAAATACCTGAAGCTGGGTGTTTTTTAAAGAAAAGAGGTTTAATTGGCTCACGGTTCTGCCGGGTGCACAGGAAGCATGGTGCCAGCACCTGCTTCTGGTGAGACCTCACAGAACTTACAATGATGGTGGAATACGAAGGGAAGCCAGCACATCATGTGGCAAGAATGGGAGCAAGAGAGCTAGGGGAGAGGTGCCACCCTTTTAAACGATCAGATCTCATGTGAACTAACCAAGTGAGGACTCACAATGGTGCTAAGCCACTGATGAGGGATCCACCCCCATGATCCAATCACCTCCCACAAGGCCCCTTCCCAACACTGAGGATTACATTTTGACATGAGATTTGGAGGGGGCCAGTATCCCAACCATATCATTCTGCCCCTGGTCCCCCAGATCTCATGTCCTTCTCATATTGCAAAATACAATCATGCCTTCCCAACAGTCCCCCAAAGTCTTAATTCATTCCAGCATTTACTCAGAAGTCCCACATCTCAAGTCCCAGCTCTAAGTCTCATTTGGAGATAAGTTCTTTCTACCTATGAGCCTGTAAAATCAAGTCATTTACTTCCAAGATACAGTGGTGGTCTAGGCATTGGGTAAAGACTCCCATTCCAAATGTGATGAATCGGCCAAAGAAAGGGGCAACAAGGCCCATACAACTCTGAAACATAGCAGGGCAGTCATTAAATCTTAAATCTAAAAAAATCCTTGACTCCATTCCCCACATCCGGGCACACTGGTGCAAGGGGTAGGCTCCTGTGGTTTTGCAGGGTACAGCTCCTGCAGCTGCTCTCACAGGTTAGAGTTAAGTGCCAGTGGCTTTTCCAGGCTCAGAATGCAAGCTGTTGGTGGATCTACCATTCTGGGGCCTGGAGGGTGGCCCTCTTCTCACCAACTCCACTAGACAGTGCCCCAGTGGGGGCTCTGTGTGGGAGCTCCAACTCCACAGTTCCCCTCAGCACTGTCCTAGTGGAGCTTCTCTGTGGGGGCTCTACCCCTGTGGCAGGCTTCGAGCTGGGAACCCAGACTTTCCCATACATCTTCTGAAATCTAGGTGGAAGCCACCAAGCCTCCTTCATGCTTGCATTCTGTGCACCGCAGGCTTAACAACATGTGGAAGCCCTGAAGCCTAATGGCTTGCACCCTCAGAACTGTGGCCCAAGCTATACCCCGGCCCCTTTGAGCTGAGGCTGGAACCAGAGTGCCCAGGATGCAGGGAGCAGTGTCCTGAAGCTGTGCAGGGCAGCGGGGCCCTGGACCTGGCCCCTGAAACTATTCTTTCCTCCTAGGCCTCCGGGCTGTGATGGGAGGAGCTGCCGAAAAGGTCTCCGAAATACATTTGAGGCCTGTTTCCTGTTGTCTTGGATATTTGCACTTGGGTCCTTTCTAGTCATGCTAGTTTCTCTAACAAGTAGTCACTCTGCAGCCCGCTTGGATTCCTCTTTTGAAAATGCTTTTTTCTTCTCTGCCACATGGCTAGGTTGTGAATTTCTGAAACTTTTATGCTCTGCTTCCCTTTTAAATATAAGTTCCAACTTTAAGTCATTTCTGTGCTTCTGTATCTGAGCACAGGTTATGAGAAGCAGCCAGGTCACATCTTGAAAGCTTTGCTGCTTAGAAATTTCTTCCACCAGATGTACCTAGATTATCACTCTTAAGTTCAAGCTTCCACAAAGCCCTAGGACACAGATACAATGCAGCCAAGTTCTTTGCTTAGGCATAGTACGGGTGACCTTTACTCCAGTTCCCTTAACTTTCTCATTTCCAGCTGAGACCACATCAGCCTGGACTTCAGGGTCCAAATCACTAACAGCATTTAGTCACAACCATTTAACCAGTCTCCAAGAAGTTCCGAACAATCCCTCATCTTCCTGTCCAAACTCTTCCACCCTCTGCCTGTTACCCAGTTCCAAAGCTGCTTCCACACTTTCAGGTATCTTTATAGCAATGCCCCACTCCTCTATACCCATTTTCCATAGTAGGCCATTTTTGCATTGCTATAAATAAATACCTGAGGCTGGGTAATTTATAAGGAAAACAGACTTGATTGGCTCATGGTTCTGCAGACTGTACAGAAAACAGGGCGCAGGCATCTGCTCAGCTTCTAGTGAGGCCTCAGGAAGCTTCCAATCATGGAGGAAGGCAAAGAGGACCCAGCATGTCACACAGTGAGAGCAACGGCAAGAAAGCCAGGGAAGAGGTGCCACACTCTTTTCAACAACCAGATTTCACATGAACTAACTGAGCAAGAACTCACTCATCACCCAGGGGATAGTGTCCAGCCATTCATGAGGGATCTGCTCCCAGGACCCAAACACCTCCCACCAGGTCCTGCCTCCAACACTGGGATCACACTTCAACATGAGATTTGGGAAGGACACACATCCAAACCATATCAACACAACCCAGCAATCTGGATGCAGAAAACACACAAATGACACATTGGAAGGTCTCTACAGGGAGAGAATGGGGTGCTGGACAGAGGACAAAAAGGAATGTGCCCTAGACAGGGCAGCAAAGGCCTCTCCAGCGAAGGAGAATCTGCGTGTAACATCACCCCCCACCCCCCAGCCAACATTACTTCCCTGTTTAATTTTCTTCATTGCCCTTGCTGCTGTCTGAAATTACCTTGTTATTTACCAACTGTCTGCCCCTCTTGGAGAATGCAAACTCTGTAAGGACCTTATTTCTCTTGCCTGATGCGTTGTAACTATTCAAATATCTGTGGGAGGGAGGAAGAAAGGACTTGAGGAGGACACATGAGAGGGAGGAAAAGACCAAGGAGGGGTGGGCAGGGCAGAGAGTCAGAGAAACGCCATCAGTGGAGGGAGGCTCTGGGGCCATAGAATAGGCCCCAAATCATTGATTTCCAATGATTTAGGGAAATTCACTGAGATTTTAGGGAATTCACTGAGATTTTCTTTCTGAACTAAAAATATGATCTATGTTTGTAAGTGTTGCATAGACACAAAAAAAATGTGTGGTTACTACACAGAGAGAACAGAGTTCAATTATTCAAACCTTCACACACACACACAGGCACACATATGTGCACACAGACACATATGTGCACACACACACGTCAACTTCAGCTCTCCCTTGGCTCCTCAAATTTGCCCTTGTTTAGGCACCACCTTGAAGCCAGCCAGGATGAAAAGGGAGGGACGTTGGCTTCAGACAGAGCAGCTCAGGCCAAGGCACAGGCGATGTGAATGTGGGAGGAGGCACTATGCAGCCCATGGCAGAGGGGACAAGAGGGAAGATGTTGGGAGAGCCAGACGTGGAAGGAGGATGCTGGTGGGAGCGCCGTCCTGGAATCCAGCCCTTCTGGGGGATGGAGGGAGCTCCCTCATGTCCACCTTAGAGCATGGGTTCCAGCAAGGCCGGCCTGCAGGCTGGGAACACAGTGGAGGTTGGGGAGAGGGCACGTGGCCAGCTGCTCTGCCAGCAGAATAAGGAGAGGTTTCTGTATGGGCCCCAGGAGGGCCAGGAGCAAGACAGCAGGCCTCGGTTTGTCTAATGTTCTATGGAAGATGGTTCTTTAAAGGGGTGGGGGGACTCTCGCAAGAATCACAAGGGAGCCATCTGAGCAGGTACCTTCCCTCCCATAAGGGGAAGGGGAGGGAGGAGGAGGAGGAAGTAGGATCTCCGGGGACGCCTGACAGGCAGGGGCTGGAATTCTGCCCGTCCAGGTGGGGCTGGGCCAGCTCCTGATAGCGTCATACAGAGAGAAGCCTTCCCTTTCATGCCCCTCTCCTGGGACTAAGCCAGTGCATTTGTGTCCTGAGGCAAACAAAATGCCACAAGCCAAGTGACTTAAACAACAGAAATGTCCTCTCTCAGCACTGGAGGCTGGAAGTCTGAGATCAAGCAGCCCAGCAGGCCTGTTTCTTTCTGAGGCTGTCGGGAGAATCTGCCCCAGGCTCCCGGTGACTCCTGGCAGCCTCAGGCGTTCCTCGGCTTGTGGGCGGGTCGTCACACCGTCTTCCCTCCGCGTTTGTCTATCTCTGTGCCCAAACTTCCCCTTTCTAACATTTTTATGTTATTAACTTTTTAATTTTATGTATTTAAAAAAAAAAAGGCAAGGTCTCATTAGCTGGGTGTGGTGGTGCACGCCTGTGGTCCCAGTTACTTGGGGGGCTGAGGTGTGGGGATGGTTTGAGCCTGGGAGGAGGTGGCTGCAGTGAGCCAAGATGGCACCACTGCACTCCAGCCTGGGCAACAGAGTGACACCCTGTCAAAAAAAAATTAAAACGGTCTCACTCTCTCACCCAGGCAGGAGTGCATTGGTGTAATCATAGCTCACTGCCTCAGTCTCGTGTGCACCACCATGCCCACTATTTTTTTACATTTTTATTTCTAGAGATGAGGTCTTGCTATGTTGTTCAGGTTGATCTCAAACTCCTGGACTGAAGCAATCCTCCCAGCTTGGCCTCTCAAAGCTGGGATTACAGGTGTGTGTCACCACACGTGGCAAATTTCCCTCTCTTCTAAGGACACTAGTCATATGGGATGAGGGCACATCCTCATGTCCTCATCTTAACTTGGCCCATCTGCAAAGATCCTATTTGCAAATAAGGTCACATTCACAGGTACTGGGAGTTAGGACTTTAACACCTTTGTGGGGTAGGAGGGGCACAGTTCAGCTCATAACAGCCAGGAAATAAAGCAGAGATCACCCCCCCCACCCACCACCACACACACACGCTGCAGGCTCCCAGCTGGAAGCAGGCCCCGGGAGAAGAAAGAAAAAGCTCTAAGTTCAGACAAGGTCAGATGTGGTTTGGATATTCTCATAACCAAACTGATAGAGCTTGGGGGATCGAAGACAGAGAGAAAGATCTGTCGTCTAAGCAATGCAGCGGCATCCACCAGCACCTCCGTCCAGGACACAGAGGAGAACTGACCAGCAGAAGTGCTGTCAGTGGGCAGTGAGGGCGGAGGATGGAGCCCCAGCGCACTAGGCTCCAGGTCCCGCCTTCCACTCAAACAGTTTCTTTCGTTTCAGTGTGCGATCCCCAACCTCTGATGTTACACTGAAGCAGTTACCCAACGCGCTGTTTTTTACATTTCCCTTTTGGTATTTTATTTATCTGGCTTTAAAGGGGTCTGGCTGAGAATATTTAAAATCAGAGAAAGCACAGCTGGACACAAGGCAAACCGTATTCCACATGCGCATTTGTGTAGGAGCAGAGTTCAGCCAGCGTGATGCTGCCTCCCAGGTGCTTGGGTTTTCTCCCCCATCCTCTCTCCACCACTCCGTCCCACCTTCCCAGTACTTAAAAGAAGACGGCACTGACTAGCAACGAATGCCCCAGCTCGGGAGAGCAGCTTTGTGACCCGAGGGCCACGGCTTCCAGGAGCCTGAGGCGGGGAGGTCAGCCCAGAGGAGGGAACAGCACAAGCCAGGCTCGCGTGTTGACATGAAGGGTTCTCTGAGCCCAGCCAGAACAAATACTAACACACACCGCCTGTGCTGGCTGCTGTCTAGCGGCCACTGGTCCCGAAACTCCACACAGTCAGGCCGTCTCTGAAGCAGCCCACACGCACCTACCTTGTGGGCAAGAACACGAATCTATCATTTGCACTCGTGTATTTGCAATCGATGTGAACGCTCAGTCTCTATGCTGCATTTGGGGAAAACGCAGCCATTTCAACTACAAACAAAAAAGGAGACGGCAGACAACAATTTGAAACAAGGAGACCAGGAGCATCATATTTCACTGAGTAAATTGACAAGAGGTCAAAAAGCTTGATCTTGGCCACTGATGTGCTTGGTCTGAAAGCTCAACTGCCACTTAAATATTTATAGGCCAGCGCGGTAGCTGCAGCCTCCGGTTGCCCTGAGTCCACAGAGGAGCAAGGCTGGGGCCATTCTATGAGAAAAAACAAGCTCCCTCCCAAGCAGGGTTCTGGGCAGGAGAGGACTCCGCTCCTGCAACCAGCCCGCATTCGCTGAGCCTTCGTTGCTGTGTCCTGAATCCTGGAAGAATGTGAGTGATGGTCTTGCACAGGGAGGTGGGTGGCAATAGACCAGGCGGAGATGCAAGTGCACACGTGAGAAAAAATGCTGAAACTCTCAGCTCTCTGTTATGCTCCTGGCATCCTCACCTCACTCAACCTCCCTCCCTCCACCATGCCAGCACAAGGACTGCCCGTAAATCATCTTCATCCCCCTTTGTGGAAAAGACTGAAGATCTGTATACGGCAAGGTCAGGAGTGGTCTCACCCAGTGCTATCCAAGAGAAACACAGGGTCAGCCACCTGAATAACTTTACACTGTCTAGTGGCCGCCTTAAAAAAGTGGAAAGTAACAGATAAAACTAATTTTCATATTTTATTTCACTCAGTATATCCAAAATATTACCAATTCAACATGGAATGAATTAATAATTAAAATTATTAATGCCGGCCAGGCACGGTGGCTCACGCCTGTAATCCCAGCACTTTGGGAGGCCAAGGTGGGTGGATCACCTGAGGTCAGGAGTTTGAGACCAGCCTGGCCAACATAGTGAAACCCTATCTCTATTAAAAAACACAAAAATTAGCCAGGCATGGTGGCATGTACCTGTAATTCCAGCTACTTGGAAGGCCAAGGCAGGAGAATTGCTTGAACCCATGAGGCAGAGGTTGCAGTGAGCTGAGATCTTGTCACTGCACTCCAGCCTGGGTGACAGAGTAAGACTCTGTCTCCAAAAAAAAAAAAGTTATTAATGTTATTTTACATTCTCTTTTTTTCCCCTCACAGTGTCTCACTCTGTCACCGTGGCTGGAGTACAGTGGCACAGTCTCAGCTCATTGCGACCTCCGCTTCTTAGGCTCAAGCAATCTGCCTGCCTCCGACTCCCCAAGTGCTGTGATTACATGCGTGAGCCACCACGCCCAGCCCATTCTTTTACTACGTCTTCGAAAATCTTAATGTGACACATTTCTGTTCAGTCAAGCCATGGTTCCAGAGCTCGATGGCCATACATGGCTCCTGTGTCTACGAGACAGGCGGAGGTCTGGAATGGTGCTGCACCATGTATTCAAGAAGGGGGCAGGTGCTGACATAAAACATCTGGGAGACCTCCAGGAAGCACAAACACCTCCCACAGCTCTTGGCTTTGGTAACTGGGATGTAAATATGCCAGAAGGCTGGGTTCAGTGGCTCATGCCTGTAATCCCAACACTTTGGAAGGCCAAGGCCAGTGGATCACTGGAGGCCAGGACTTCGAGACCAGTCTGGGCAACATGGCGAAACCCCATCTCTACAAAAAATACAAAAATTAGCTGGGTATGGTGGTCCATACCTGTAGTCCCAGCTACTCAGGGGGCTGAGGTGGGAGGATCACCTGAGCCTGGGAGGCAGAGGTTGCAGTGAGCCATGATCACATCGCTGCACTCCAGCCTGGGCGACAGGGCAACCTTATCTCAAAAAAATAAAATGAATAAATAAACAAGCCCAGAGATTTTGCCAGGAACCTCCTCTCTTCATTCTCTGCCCTTCTCCTCTCTGGAATCTCATGGGAATCTCCTCTCAGTGACTGTTCTTATACAAGGTGCCACGTGAACGATGGGCCAAGGAAGACGGAGGTCTCTGAGGAGGGGCAGGATTCTGGTGGGAACCGTGTGACGGGAAACTGGGAGACAGGCATGGCCTGAAATGGGGACGTGAATACGGGGAAATCTGGACGACGCTGGAGCCTCAGGGTCGGAAGAGTTGCAGTCTCTGGGGTGGTGAGCACAGACTCCAGCTGCCTCGAACTCTGGGGCCCGTGACAGAAACTGCTCTCCTGCCACATGCTGGAGGCTGCAGGAGTGGGGCCACCCTGCCTGCGCCCCCAGCCCAAGTTCAGCTCTTTGGTGGGTGAGGTGGGGGCCTTCCCTGGACCCTGCTTCTCCGATTGAGCATTTGCGGTGAAGATGCCAGAGCCCCTTAAACCCATGTGCAATTTCGCATGGCGGCACGCACCAGGCCTCTGAGGTATCACGGCTGGCGCATGGCGGCGCGCACCAGGGCTCTGAGGTATCACAGCTGGCGTTGTCACATGGTGCGCCTGCATCACGGCCAGGCAGACTTGTATTCAGACACTCCACCCGCCTGCTTTCTACAAGCCCCATGATGTTGAAAATGACATAACTGGCCAAGCACAGTGGCTCCCGCCTGTAATCCCAGCACTTTAGGAGGCCAAGACAGGAGGATCACTTGAGCCCAGGAGTTCAAGACCAGCCTGGTCAACACAACAAGACCTTGTCTCAAAAGAAATTACATAATATCTCAGATTCTCAATTTTCTTGTCTTAAAACCAGAATAACTGCCATGGTGGACAGCTGCCATTCGCAATCTGTATTCCAGCAGTCATGCCTCCTCTTGGTGGCAAGAACACCTGGCGTTCCTTGTGGACTAATCTATTGATCCTCAACTGAGTCCAGGTGATCTGGGTGCCCCTGGTGCTTAGGGTCAGTCATGTGACCACACCTTAGCCAATTGGAGGGTATCATCCTCCTGGGCACAGTGATTGGCTCAGGGCTAGGCAGGTGAGCTGAGCTAGTAACTAACTAGTAATTAACTAGTCTCAGCATTGTTGCGGGAGTTATACAAAGAGGCTCCTTTCCATGGCCCTCTAGCCCAGAAGCATGTGAGCCATTGGCTGAGAAGTGCAGAGACCAAGGATCTACACACAGTATTTGAGCTGCTAAAACCATTACTAGTCATATGACCCCTTTGCACAAACTAAAAAGAGGTGCTAACCACTGACTGTCTACTGAGGTGAGCAAATCTGCAGTGCTGTGGTGTGTGTAGCAGGCGTTGGCATCTGATGTGGCATAAAGCTTACATAACTACATGCAATGACCCTGTCAGTGCCCAGCCTCTGACAGGTCAGTCTCACCAATAAATTCCCCTCTCTACTTAAGCACAGTTTGGGTTAGAGTTTTGGTAACTGCTGAGTCAGAGCAGATGCAATACCTACCACCAGTGAAGATAAAATGAAGCCACCTAGATTGAAAACCTGAGCCTCACACCTGCACAGAGTAGCCCCTTCATGAGTACGCATCTCTGTTCCTGGTCACCATTGTAGAAATGAAGGTTCCAGAACTCTGAAAGTCTAGACTGTGTTCCCTCTTCTCTGCACTATTTCTGTGAGTAAATGTCACATGATCAAGACCCTTAGGAGCTCCAAATCTCACCTGTGTAGAACTGAAATCACCTGAGCTTACCTACTTGGTGGGAAAGGGGCTGCACCAGCTTCTGCAGGCTGCAGCCGGCCCCATGCCCCAGCATGGGCCATGCGGACTCCATTGCCCTGACCACTCCCTCCCGGGTGCATTCACTCCTGCTGATCACACAAGACCTGGATTCTCTCCTCGGCCCCGCCAAAAAATCCCCTAAACTTCACCCTCAATCCAGCTAGTAGCTGACCTGTCAAGCTCTGGGGAGAGACCAGTCTGGGGCAATTCTCGCCAATGTGAAGGGTGCATGGGACTTGCACAATCCGAGTTTCGCGTCTCCTCCTTGGCCAAGTTTCCTGCTTGTCTCCTAAGCCAGCCAGTTCCAGCACCAAGCCACCTGGGAAGCTTTTAAGAATCGGGAGGCCAGGCACGGTGGCTCACGCCTGTAATCCCAGCACTTTGGGAGGCCAAAGTGGGTGGATAATGAGGTCAAGAGATCGAGACCATCCTGGCCAACATGGTGAAACCCCATCTCTGCTAAAAATATAAAAATTACCTGGGCATGGTGGCATGTGCCTGTAATCCCAGCTACTCAGGAGGCTGAGGCAGGAGAATCTCTGGAACCCAGAAGGTGGAGGTTGCAGTGAGCCAAGATCGTGCCATGGGACTCCAGCCTGGTGACAGAGCAAGACTCCGTCTCAAAAAAAGAAAAAAGAATCTGGATAGGCTGGGCACAGTAACTCGCGCCTGTAACCCCAGCACTTTAAGAGGCCATGGCAGGAGGACTGCTTGAGTCCAGGAGTTTGACAACAGCCTGGGCAACATAGCAAGACCCCATCTCTACCCCACAAAGAAAAAAATAGCTGGGTGTGGTGGTGCACTCCCCTGGTCCCAGCTACCTGGGAAGCTGAGTTGGGAGGATAGCTTGAGCCCAGAAGGTTGAAGCTTCAGTGAGCTATGATCGTGCCTCTACACTCCAGCCTGGATGACAGAGTAAGACCCTGTCTAACAAAAAAGAATCTGGATGTCCCAGCTGTTCCATAGGATAATTAACCAGAATCTCTGTGGGTGGGAAAGAAGGCACCTGGATATTTTTAAACCATCCCAGGTGGTTCCCATGTGTGGCCAAGTTTGGCTGTACCACCTTCAACCAGCAGGTTCTGCAGGCAGGAGGGGCAGGCTGGATTATTTTTGCCAAGTGTCAAGAGTATGACAGTCAGGGTAGAGGGAGGGCTGGGATGACTGACGGTCCAAGGTCAAGTGTCTGTCGCCTTCCTCCCCTCCTGCTCCACCCCCTCAGAAGTTGCTGTCGATCATCCTGAAGACAGAGAGGAGATAGCCCCGTCCATGTGCCCTGGGACAGGCTGGGACAGGGCCAGGCACCTGTTGACAGAATTTCTGGCCTTTCATGGATTCAAATCCACATGCCTAGCCAAGGAATAAAGTAGTGATTTCAACTAGAGAAGTTCAGCAGCAGACAGAAAGTTTTATTTCTTAAAATTGCCTTCTTTCCATTGAAAACAGGAAGAAACACAACTAAGCGTAAAAATTAGATTCATAAAAGTGCTAAGTGCCAGAAACATAAATAGATGATTCACCAAAAAGACATTAAAATGCCACTCAAAAAATGAAAAGATGTTCAACTTCACCTGTAACAAGAGAAATGCAAATGAAAACTACACTGAGATACTCTCCAATTGGCAAGTTACCCAGCCTAGCAACACTGTGTGACATGGGTGCTCCCAGATGCCTCTGGGTGGGAGTCAGAATGGACCTTCCTGCTGGGTCCTGTAACGAAGCCTTGGGTTCAATGGCTTCCTGACCAGCAACCCACTTCTAGGAATTTACCCTCAAGACAACACAAAAATGGCCTTTAACAATATGCAAATACATATGCATAGTTATTCCATGCCGGTGTGTTAATTGTGAAATACCAGAAACAGCCTAAATGTTCACACAGAGGAGGCAGGTTGAATAAGCGCTGCCTTCCTGTGGTGGAGAACTGTGCAGGACCTGAGAAGGGGAGATCTCTGTGAAGCATTGTGGAGCAATTTCCAGGCTCTATTGTGGGTTTTTTAAATAAACTATTGCTTTAATTGACAAAAAAATGTATATATGTGTATTATATATCTACAGTAACCCCTAAGCTCAAAAAAAAAAAAAAAAAAAAAAAAAGAAGTGTGAACAAATACTGAACACTACTTGGTAAAGTTTTTTCCCCTGGGATTAAGCAGCTAAATATGTATGTTGCCTAAAATAGAATCCAGGTTTCTCAGATAAAAACTGAGGAGGGAGTTGAAATACAGAAAGAGAGGCTGGAATAAAACATGTGGGGTTAAATTGGATTTGAAAGCATCAAATAGAGATAAGTAGATCCACAGATTTGGAAATAGACACAGAAATACACGCACGCGCACGCACATGCACACACATGCACATGCACATGCACGCACACACGCACACACACATGCACGCACACTCCCCATCCTGTCACTGTCGACTGTGGGACCTGGAGGTCATGATACCCTGGTTGTCATGAGCACTCCTCCCACCCAGATCTTGATTTCTAAATATCACTTGCCACCCAGAGAAGCATGGGCTCCTTCGGGAAGGGGCTAACTCTACAGCTGTGGCAGAGAAAGTACAGGTGGATCCTACAGTATCTCATTTCGTAGAAAGTAAAGAGGGACTCAGAAATGACAGCCACGTGTCCAAAAGACATGGGAACCATCTCTGAAGGAGCTCCCGCCGGCGTTTCAACTTCAGCTTTAAAATAATGGCAATAAATTTAACCTTGGAATAAAATAAGAATCCATCAGTCCATACTCATACAAATGAACATAAATAAAGGGGGGTGGGGCAGGGAAGGCCCGTTCACATAGGCTGGAGGGACAACAGGAAAACTGCCCCTTGTACTAATCAATCAACCAGAACAGCGAGGGGTCTGGACCAGAGCTGCTCTCAGCAGGTGTGAGCAGCATGCTGGAGTCTGACGAGGAATCGGAGTCTCCACCCACTCACCAAACCCTACCACAACTCCCGGCTACGTGAAGAGGGGCCCTGGGAATTTCACAGGGGAGCAACTCAACCATGTGATCAAGTTGACATCCCCAGTAACATGACATCCTGAAATCACGTGTTTCCTGATACCATGCTTGGAGATGGAGGCAAATTCCCGAAAAAACACAACACCCCAGCCAGGCGCAGTGGCTCACACCTGTAATCCCAGCACTTTGGGAGGCCGAGGTGGGTGGATCACTTGAGCTCAGGAGTTCAAGACCAACCTGGGCAATGTGGTGAAATCCCATCTCTACTAAAAATACAAAATTTAGCCGGGCATGGTGGCATGCACCTGTAGTCACAGCTACTTGGGAGGCTGAGGTAGGAGAATCACTTGAACCTGGGAGACAGAGGTTGAATTGAGCTGAGATCGCACCACAGTGAGCCGAGATCATGCCACTGCACTCCAGCCTGGGCAACAAGGCAAGACCCTGCCTCAAAACAAAAAACAAAACACCCGAATCTAATTGTGAGGAAACATCAGACAAATGCTCCGTGAGGAACCTTCTGTAAAACGACTGTCCTGCACTCTTTGAAAACGGTCCAAGGGAAGAAAGACAAGGAAACAATACAGGTTAAAGGGGATTGATGGGACGCCACCAGTAAAAGTAGCACATGGTATTAGATTGGATCCTGGACAAGAAACACACACACACACACACACACACACACACAGCTCTAAAGGACCTTATGGGGCAACTCAAACCATCTGGCTGCAGACTCATCACGATACTGCAGCCATATTATATTTCCCCCTCTTGATTATTTCCTGTGGTTTTATAAAGAATGCTCCCATTCTTCGGAAATGCATGCTGGGACACATATGGGATGAAGGGAGTATCACATCTGCAACTCACTCTCAAATACCATTTGCCTCATCCTCTCTCCCTCTTTTTCTGAATCATCTGACAGCAACTTGTAGAAAAGAGAGAAAGACAAAGCTAACAGGACCCAAGGCCAGCAGTGATCCGATCCTCAGGGGAGGTGTATAGGGTCTATCTCTGCACATTTTTTTTTAAGTGTGAAATTATAGCAAAATTAAAAGCTACCAGAAAAGATCCCCCTTCTTTCTAAAATTAATACTAAAGGGCTTAAAACAAATGAACACAGAAGCACACGTGGCAAGTTGTTATTTTATCAGGACTTTGCAAGGGATATGGAAGCAGCAAGTGTGCAAGAAGAGAGAGAGTCTAAAACGTGGCACACCCCTCGCTTCTAAGGGGCTTGGCACAGGTCACGAAGCCCTGGAGCACTCTCCGTTTACCCACCAATGCCATTCATGAGCCACCCTGCACTACAAGGGCACCAAGCAGTATTGTCGTCCTTGATCCTAATGCTCAAAATACTGTGGACATTGCTAAAGGCAGGACTGCCTGGCAAGACAAAGTTTCGGTCCAAGATACCAAATTGTGAATCACACCCATTGTGAATCACACCCAGTGTACCCCAGTTTCACTATCCCCTGCTGTGAGTTCAATCCTGTGTCCTACAGAGGAGAGGTGGCAACTGTCCCCCATACCCAACACAGATCCCGGCACATGGAGATCAGTCAATAATGTTTACCAAAGGAAGGGAGGGAGGGGAGGGATGGAGGAAAGAGGGAGAGACAAGGGAATGAGGAGGAAGGGAGAAGGGAAGGAGTGGGGAAGGAGGGGAGGAGAGAGGGACGGAGGGAGAGAGGAAGAAGGGAGGGATGGAGGGAGGAAGGGAGGAGGAAGAGATGGAAGAAGGGAGGGAGGGAGAGAAGGGAGGGAGGAAAGGAGAGAAGGAGAGAAGGAAGAAGGGAAGGAAAGAGAGAACAAAAGGGAGAGAGGAAGAGAGGAAGGGAGAGAAGGAAGGAGAGAAGGGAAAAAGGGAAGGAAGAAAGGAGGAAGAGGGAAGGAAGAAGGGAGGGACAGAGGGAGGAAGGGAAGAAGGAAGAGAGGGAGGGAGAGAAAGAAGAAGAGAAGGAGGGAGGAAGGGAGGGAGGGAGGAAGAGAGGGAGGGAGGAAGAGAAGAAGGGAGAAAAGGAAGAAAGGAGGGAGGAAAAAACGAGGGAGGGAGGATAGGAGAAAAAAAGGAGTGAGGGAGGGAAGGAAGGAGAGAGGGAGGGAGGGAGGAAGAGAGGGAGGGAGGAAGAGAAGAAGGGAGAAAAGGAAGAAGGGAGGAAGGGAGGGAGGAAAAAACGAGGGAGGGAGGATAGGAGAAAAAAAGCAGTGAGGGAGGGAAGGAAGGAGACAGGGAGGGAGGGAGAGAGGGAAGGAGGAAGGGAGGAAGGGAGGAGGCAAGGAGTGAGGGAGGGAGTGAGGGAGGGAAGGAAGGAGAGAGGAGGGAAGGAAGGCTGGAAGGAGGGAGGGAAAAGAGAGAGACAACATCCCTGTCTTTCAGGGGAGAAAAGAGACTTGACAGTTTCCTGCCCCAGTTGGAAACAGATGGCTCACTTAAACTGGATAATTTGAAGAGTACTGAATAGAGGAATTGTTTACAGAGTTGTCACAGGATACAGGAATAAAAAAGACAGTGGTGGTTCCACGGGCTAGCAAAATCTGGAAGCCCACCCTTGTGAGAAGAGAGAAGGATGAAGCAGCATGGCAGGAAAGCAATGCGGGACAGGCACTGTGGGTTCAGGGAAAGGGATGAAGCTTCCAGCAGCGAGGAAACAGCCACCACCCTGCTTCCTTCCAGCCAGGACCCCTGGTCGGGGGATCGTGCTGAGCCCCTACACAGCTGCAGGCCGGGGGCTGGTCGTGAAGGAAAGGTGGACCTCATGATTAGAGGTTTGGGGCTTGAAGCCAGGTGATATCAGCCCAACCCCCAGGGAGGGCGGGGGCTGGAGCTGGAGTTTGATCACCTGGCAATGACTCCCATCAGTCACACCCAGGGAATGAAGCCCCAGTAAGAACGCTGGCCACCGAGGCTCAAGGAGCTTCCTTGCCAGTGACAGATGGGGGTGATGCTGTGTCCTGAGGATATGGAAGCTTCACATTTGGGACCCTCCCTCAGATCTGGCCTTGTGTGTCTCTTGACTTGTGTCCTTTATAACAAAACTATAATAAGCATAGCACTTTCCTGAGTTCCCTGAGCCGTTCTTGGGAATTTTCAAACCTGAAGGGGTCATGGGAATTCCTCAGGTTTGCAGCCAGTTGTTCAAAAGCACAAGTGGCCTGAAACCTCTGAAATCCCTGAAACCACCTTCCTGGAGCTTGTAACTGGTGTCTGCAGTGTGGGTGCCTCAGGGGCACCATGCCCTTAACCTGTGAAACCTGACCTGATGCTGAGGAACATGTGTCAGAATTGCATTGAGACCAAGTTCAAAGCGAAGGTGACGGTAAGAACACTCCACAACATTTTAGTGCTTCTGACATACAGGGTCCTGACCCAGGGTCCTACTCAGCCACCACAAACAGCCTGTATGGCAGGACAGCCTTAATGTCCTAATTTTACAGATACAGGGCCCGTGGCTCAGAGAGACATGGACCTGGGACGGGAGGCTGCACAGAATGGCTGCAGAGTGCACAGAAGAAACAGCAGGCAGATCTGCACACCTCCTGCACCTGAGGAGCTGCAAAGGCAAAGGAGGCAGCATGTGTGGGATGAGAACAATGGAGATGGTCAGATCCCAGGGTCCGGGTCCAGCCTATGCTGAGAGGTCTGAGGTCCGAGGGGAGTGGGTAGATGAGAACACTCGGGGGCCATAGGCAGGTGAAATGGTTTTATTCAGCAGCAGCTCTCATTAACAGCTTTCTCACACTGGCTCTTTACACCTTCTGCCCAGTCTCGGCTGCTTGAGCCAGTGGCTCCCACAAGCAGCTGCACGGCCGGCTCTCCCCTGCCTTCAGGGTTAGCAGCTTAACTCTTTCTCTCTCTGGGCACAAGCACAAGCTGTGCCATGCCATGCCACGCCATGCTGAGCTATGCCCTGGCTCCCCTCTATCCCTCTGCAAGATGGACAGCTCTGGTTCTCTCTCTCTCTTTTTTCTGGGTGCCAGTGCACCCGCCATGTTAAGCCAAGTTGAGCCAAGCCAAGCCCCAAGAGCCCCTGTACAGCGTTAGCAGGGCAATTATACCTTTTGCAAACCATAGTGGCTCAGAGCCAAGTATGAACTTAAACAAACAGGTTATATAACACGTGGAGGTGTGGTGTGCCTGCGTGCCAAACTCACTGAGTCACTCTGGCCAGACATCTGCTTTGACCTATCCTTAACCAAAGTCATCCACGGATCTTACAGAGACCAGTGGGAAGAGAATTCTGCACAGGGAACAGCCCAAACCAGGGCACAGGGGTGAGAGGGGACACAAGAATGTGGTGAGAAAGACATGGCTGAAGCGGCAGGATTCATGCCCGGGCTGGTGGGGAAGTGTTCACAGCACAGCTTGCAAATAGCACATGCTTGATAATTATGTAAAAATAGGCTAAAAACTGGAATAGTAGCTTGTACTAACAAGATAAGACCCAAGGGAAGACATACCAGATGATATGGTTGGGCTCTGTGTCCCCACCCAAATCCCATCTTGTATTGTAATCCCCATAATCCCCACATGTCCAGGGAGGGATGAGGTGGGAGGTGATTGGATCATGGGGCGGTTTCCTTCATGATGTTCTTGTGAGAGTGAGGAAGTTCTCACGAGATCTGGTGGTTTTATAAGGCGCTCTTCCCCTTTCATTCCTCACTCTTCTCTCTCCTGCCACCCTGTGAGAAGGTCAAGCTTGCTTCTCCTTCACCTTCCGCCATGACTGTAAGTTTCCTGAGGCCTCCCCAGCCATGTGGAACTGTGAGCCAATTCAGCCTACATCCTTTATAAATTACCTGGTCTTGGGTATGTCTTCATTGCAGTAGGAGAACGGATGAACACACCAGGAATGCAGGAGGTCTTTCCTACTGCCTGTGGTCAGAATACCCTTTCCGAGTTTGCCAGGATTCTTCTCTCTAAGCAGTGAAACCACTGACGGTAAAAACCACCCAAGAAGTAGCAAGTACCATCTTCAAGTGCACGTACTTGGGATCTGTGGTGGGTTGAAGGCTGGGGCTCAGTAAGGCACGTTTAGGCCTTTTTCCACAGAACCTATGAATGTTGCCTTATTTGGGAAAAGAAGCTTTGCAGATATAATTAAATTAGGGATCTTGAGATGAGGGGAGCATCCTGGATTACACAGGTGGACCCTGAATCCAATGACTGCTGTTTTTGTAAAAGACCCACAGAGGAGCAGACACATAGACAGAAGAGGAGAGGGTAATGTGACCCCGGGGGTGGAGACTGGAGTGATGCAACCAGGAGCCCAAGAATGCCTAGGCTGGGAGAGGCAAGGAAGGGGCCCTCCCTTGAGCTCTGAGAGGGAGCACAGCCCTGCCGACACCGTGATCTCAGCCCCAGGACCTCAGACTTCTGATCTCCAGAACTGAAGTTTTAGGACTCTCTATTTATGGTGATTTCTTACTCATGGACGTTCTACGGAGGCTTGGAGAAGCGGATCTTCCCGGTAGCCACCAGCATGTGAGCATTTCCTCGGGAAACTAGAGGGCAGTGGTCATGTGGGTTCTCATGAACACACCAGCCCTGCTCTCTCTCCTAGCTTTGGGCCCAAGGCCTTGGTATGTGCAGCTCCCTCCAACTGAGGAACCCTTCCCCCAGGTGTTCCACAGTCAGCTCCTTAGCCGACTTTACATATATTGAGGTCTCAACATAAAGTTTACACTTGTTCAGCACCATGAAGCCGCCAACCCAACACCCATTCCCAGCACCCTTCTCTCACGCCCATTTCCACTAGAGACTGGAAAGGAGAAATGCTCACTGTCCCACCCTTCCTTGCAGCTACGATTATCCATGGGGCACAAATTCGCCTACCACCTCATGAGAAGTCTGTTAAAGAAACTTTAGGATGACTTTTCTTTCCTTTTTTTTTTTTTTTTTTTTTTTTTTTGAGATGGAGTCCCTCTCTGTTGCCCTAGCTGGAGTGCAGTGGTGCGATCTCAGCTCACTGCAACCTCTGCCTCTCAGGTTCAAGCGATTCTCCTCCCTCAGCCTCCTGAGTGGCTGGGATTACAGGCGCCCACCACTACACCTGTCTAATTTGTTTGTATTTTTAGTAGAGATGGGGTTTCACCATGTTGGCCAGGCTGGTCTTGAACTCCTGACCTCAGGTGATCCGCCCGCCTTAGCCTCCCAAAGTGCAAAAGTGCTGGGATTACAGGTATGAGCCACCACACAGTCCAGGAAGGCTTCTACTTTTCCAATAGGACAGAAAAGTAGAAGGGGCTAGATGGGGCTGGTGCCATTTTTCCAACCATGAGCACAGATGCGGTGCCTGGAGCTACAGCAACCATTTTGTGACCTTGAGGGGGAAAAAAATGAAACAAGAGACCGTGGCCCTGATCCAATGTCACAGCTGCCCAATTCCAGACTTTTGATCAAGTGAGAAATGAAGCCCCACTTGTTTACACCACCTCGCTTTCAGATGCCATCATTCCTGACTGCTCTGTGTCCTCACCCAAGAGGACATCACTAACAACTCTGACTTGCATCTTTCCCTCCATCATCTCTACCATGTTTCTGTGATTAATTTTCCTCACTGCACATACTAAAATTTTCTCATTATTGACCGTCTGCCTCCTCTACACCACCACTGTGAGAACAGGACCTTCTCCTAGTCACCAGTCTATCCTCAGTGCCTAGATGGGTGCCTCTGAACATGAACCTCCCCACCCCAAAGATTTGTTCAAGCCAGGGTTGCTCAGTCTCAACACTGTTGAAACTGTGGGGTGCCTCACTTGTTGCACAGGGTTTTCCTGGGCATCGAAGGATGTTTTGCAGCACCCCTGGCTTCTACCAACCAGAGGCCAGCAGCTTGTCCCCACCCCAACCCCAGCTGTGATAACCAAAAACTTCTCCAGACATTACCAAAGTCTCTGGGGGCAAAATCATCCGGTTGAGAACTGCTGGTTTAATGAGTGGGTTTAATGATTGCCGGAAACAGCCTTCTCCAAGTGCATGTGAAAATGATACAATATTGAAATATACTGGTAGATAAGAAAGTCAGGCACCGAAAAAAAATTATTTTCATACCACTTAGAAGAAAATTATTTATTGTCAAATGAATCACAGGATGTTATGGTCAATGGGCCAGCATATTTGTGTACGTGTTCCTGGGCATAATTTGAGATGATATGATACGGTTTCAGAGTGGAAAAGGGGCACATTCTTACATTTCCCACCTCCAGTGGAAGCTGAAAACTCCACAGATTCGTGTCCGATGGACGACTCGGAACGTGCCTTCAAGTCTCATCAACGCTCCGAGAGTTCTAAGATAATTCCCTTTTAAACCCTCAAATGTCTCACTAAAAATGCTCTGCTCTAATTCTAAGGAAATTTCCACAGATGGAGACAAAGATAAATATGTGCTCTTGGCCAGGTCTGCATCTCACAATACGACTCATTAAATCAATTAAATCACTTGCTTGGCAGGATTATTTATGGAAATAAGAAATCGTTTTCCATCAGCAAGTTTGAGGGTGGCTAAACACCACTTCACATCAGTACGGCGGATAGAGCTCATGCTCACAAAATTATGAACCAAACCTTCCATTTCGTGAGGCCTCTTTAACTCTCCCAAGTGCTTCCCAATCTACTTAGGACCTTGCATCTCCCAAAAACTCCTTTTGCAGAGGGGAATGGTCTCACAGTATCTCTATTTGCAGATGCGACCTCGAGGCGACACATGGGCAAGTTGCCAGCTAAGCCACAACCAGAACTCAAGATTTTAACAGGAAAACCTCCACGGGGGGTTGCAGAGACCAGCCTGGCAGGCAGGCAGGTAGGAGCTGTGGGGAACCGAAGAACCACTGCTCCCTCTGCCAGCTGATTGCAGCCGCTCAGAAACAGAGTGGGTGCCGCCGGAGCCTCTCATTTCTTTTTTCAAGACAACTGTCAGAAATTCAGGTTATGATAGGAAGGTTTTGCACTTTGGGTTCTTAACATCAGCCACCGATTCAAAATTGAAAACACAGCATTTGCAGGCCTTATCCTAGCATTTAGATCCACCCTTCGTGACCTTCACACTTTCCTTCGCCCGAATCCCTTCATTCCTCAGGAAGCCACCTCGAGTCATTTCCTTCTCAGGCGTTTGTGCTGCTCCCAGGAAACAAAGGAAGCCCCAAGAAAGAACAATCTGTCTCAGAAAAAGGACAGAGATTCCACAAAGAAAGAGTTCCCACTCGAGGATGGGAGAATTACCAGTGCCTGCTCCCACCCTTCCGGGAGGACCATGACTTGGGCTAAGCTGTTAGAACATCCACACATCACTGCCCATTTAGGTTCCTCGTAAACGGCAGGAACTGCTCAGGCAGAGGAGGTGGGTCCCTCACCGGACAGCTCAACTCGGGGGTTGGCTCATCTGCCGACCTGATCCTGGATCTGGGACTGGCCATCAGATTTCCCGGGGGCTGCCACCTCATCAACCTGTTGCTGGCACAAAGAGGCCAAAAGCCTATTTGGCAAAACCCTCAGCAAATGGTCGGTACCCCCAAAACCAAACCTCAAGCTGCAGTGAGGGATGCTGAGGCACTGAAGAACCTTGTGATGACTCAGCTATGCCAGAATAAATCCCCGTGGCTCACTAGCTACTGACCTCCAGAGGCTGGAGAAGCGCCATAGCCCAGAGGCCCACGGAGCTTCGGGAAGAAGACCAGGTGAGCGTGCTACTCGTGGACCAAGGCCTGTCCGAAATCCTGCTTCAAGCCTGGATGACAGGTCATTGCAGTAGAACTGGAACTGCATTCGTGGAATCTCAGAGGGTTTGGGTCTGTGTTCCCGCCCAAATCTCATGTCGAACTGTATTCCCCAGTGTTGGAAGTGGGGCCTGGTGGGAGGTGCCTGGATCATGGGGATGGATTTCCCTTTTGGTGCTCTTCTCATGATCGTGAGTTATTGTGAGAGCTGGTTGTTTAAAAGTGTGTAGCACTGGGCCAGGCGCGGTGGCTCACGCCTGTAATCCCAGCACTTTGGAAGGCCCAGGCAGGCGGACCACCTGAGGTCAGGAGTTTGAGACCAGCCTGGCCAACATGGTGAAACCCCATCTCTATTAAAAATACAAAAAAAAATTTTTTTTAATTAGCTGGGCGTGGTGGCACGCACTGTAATCCCAGCTACTCAGGAGGCTGAGGCAGGAGAATCGCTTGAATCTGGGAGTCGGAGGCTGCAGTGAGCCAAGATCGTGCCACTGCACTCCAGCCTGGGCGACAGAGTGAGACTCTGTCTAAAATTTAAAAAATAAAAACAATGTGTGTGGCACCTCCTCCTTTCCTCCTTCACTTTTTCTCTAAGTGTTTGGCGCCTCCTCCTTCACTTTTCTTTCTCCTGTCCAGCCATGTAAGACATGCCTGCATCCCCTTCGCCTTCCGCCATGATAAAAAGTTTCCTGAGACCTCCCCAGCCATGCTTCCTGTACAGCTGGTGGAACCATGAGCCAATTAAACCTCTTTTCCTTAGGAATTACCCAGTCCCAGGTAGTTCTTTACAGCAGTATGAGAATGGACTCACACAGAACCAGAGGGGATGAGGACGCAGTTGTGCAGATCACGGCTGCTTCCTGGGGAACAGAGCAGGATGACAGTGTGGTGACATCTGTGTGCACCTGGACACCTGGGCAGTTCTGCATAATTGGTTGAGCCAGGGACACAGTGGCATGCACCAACACCCCTGTACCATCCCTAACGTGATACCATTATCCCTCATGTGGGTTATTTTAAAATTAGGGTGAAATGCACACAACCTGAAATTGGCCATTTTTACCAGTTTAAAGTGTACAATACGGTGGCATAGAGTGGCTTCACAATGTTGTGTGACCATCACCATTGCCCAGTTCCAAAACCTTCTTATCACCCCAAACCGAAACCCCATAGCCATGACCGGCCGCTCCCCATTCCCCGCCCCGCCCCTGCACCTGTCAGCCTGTTTTCTGACCGTGTGGGTTTGCCTGCTCGGGACGGGTCATATACGTTGGATGCTGCAACGTGTGGCCTTCCAGGTCCAGCCTCTTCCACCAGCATGTCCACAAGGTTCATCCGTGTGGTGGCGTGTGTCAGGCTCCATTCCTTTTCACGGCTGAATCAGATTCCGTCGTGTGGATGGTGGCGTGTGTCAGGCTCCATTCCTTTTCACGGCTGAATCAGATTCCGTCGTGTGGATGGAACCCATGCCTGTTTTGTTTGTCTGCTCATCTACAGAGGGGCGTGCAGTGAGCTTTTTACAGATATTCCCACCCATTCATGTCAAAGAGAACATCACTGATCCAAAGACACAAACTACAAAAGGGCAGAGCCAGGGCTAGGACCCCAGTTGTCCTGAAGCACCACCTGTTGGCCACCAAGCAGTGGTTGAAGGAAGGGACGCAAGTCCTGGTTGACAGAGCCGCGGCCTCTGCTGAGACAGGCCTTCGGGAACGACGGGTGTCTCACGCTTCTACCTAAGGCGAACCACTAGGCCTCCCTCTCTCCTCACCCTGCTCCACAGAGCGCCCCATGGAGCCGGCCTCCCCACCCAGTGCTTGTCCTCATTCGTGTCTGTGCCAACAGGCTCCGCCGCCCCAGCTCTGCCTGACCCACCACCCGCCCGCCTGCTCCACACAGAAGCAAAACCTCTCCCTGCTGGGTTCCTGCCCCCTTCTCCCACAGAGCCCCTGCTCCTGAAATGCCCAGGCCTCCTTCCTGTCCCTACTCCCTTCTGTCCAGTCCCATCCCCACCCCCTTCCACCCACCCCCGTCCCCACTCCCTTCCGTCCACCCGCAGCCCCACCCCCTTCTGTCCACCCCCAGCCCCACCCCCTTCCGTCCACCCCCGTCCCCACCCCCTTCCGTCCACCCCCATGCCCACCCCCGTCCCCACCCCCTTCCATCCACCCCATGCCCACCCCCTTCCATCCACCCCCATCCTCACCCCCTTCCATCCACCCCCATCCCCACCCTCTTCTGTCCACCCCCATCCCCACCCCATTCCATCCACCCCCATGCCCACTCCCTTCTGTCCACCCCCAGACCTCCAGGCCGTCCACCCTAAGCTCTGGGTGTCTGAAGAGAATCCTAGGTTTCCCCTGAAATCGCTCTTTGAGAGCCACACCAATCAGATCGGTTTCAGTTTTCTACAAGGAAAAAATCCATGTGACTTTGATACAATTACAGCACTCTGATATAAAGTCTGGAGGTTCATGGTACAGCCAGTTGATTAAACAGCTGGGTGGTTTCTTATGACCCAGAAATCCCACTTGGGTATTTACCCAAAATACATGGAAATGCATTGCCATGGTCTGAATGTGGGACCCCCAGCTAAACTTCACAGGCTGCCATTCTAAACCCCTAAGGTGGTGGTATCAGCAGGTGGAGAGCTGTAAGAGGCGATGAGAGTTCCAGGGTGGGCCCTCATGATGGCATTAGTGCGCCATAAGGGGCTGAAGATCCCAGAGCTCCCGACTGCCGCCGTGTGAGGACACAGCCTTGAAGGCTCCGTCTGTGAAGAAGGAGGTGGCCCTCATCAGACACCGGACCTGCTGACGTCTTGATCCTGGACTTCCCGGCCACCAGCACCGTGGGCAATCAATGCCTGCCGTTTATCAGCCACCCTGTCTACGGCGTTTTGCCACAGCAGCATTGATGAACTGGGACACACACATGTTCACACAAAAACCTGTAGGTGAATTTTTTTAGGGGCTTTATTCTTAACTGTCAAAAATTGGAAAAAAATCCAAATGTCCCTCAGTGGAGGATGGATTAAAAAAAAAAACACACACACACACACACACAGTGGGTCGGGCACAGTGGCTTACGCCTATAATCCCAGCACTTTTGGAGGCCAAGGCAGGCAGATCACGAGTTCTGGAGATCGAGACCATCCCGGCCAACATGGTGAAACCCTGTCTCTACTAAAAATACAAAAATTAGCCAGGCGTGGTGGCAGGCACCTGCAGTCCCAGCTACTGGGGAGGTTGAGGCAGGAGAATCGCTTGAACCCGGGAGGCGGAGGTTGCAGTGAGCCAAGATCAAGCCACTGTACTCCAGCCTGGGTGACAGAGTACGAGTCCGTCTCAAAAAAAACGGAAAACACAGACACACAGACACACACACACACACACACGCACACACACAGTGGCACATCCACACAGTGGACTATTAGTCATGAAAAGGAGCAAACCATGACACAGCCCAAACCACGGATGAGTCTCAAATGTACCATGAGAAGAGAGGGTTCCAGACCCACAGTTTCCTGCCGACCCCACACGTGTGGCATGCAGGGAGAGGCAGAACTGCGGCAGGGACAGGTGAGGGGCTGCTGGGGTCAGGGTGAGGGGAGGGAAATGCCTGCCAGGGGACAGGAGGGAACTCTTAGGGGTGACATGAAAAGGACTATGGCTTGATGATTGTGGGTTACACAGCTGCATGCATTTCTCAGCACCCACTGCAGTGTGCACCTCGAAAGGCACCTGTGTAAACTCTACCTCCACAAATGTGAGTTTCAGAACATAGTCTAGATTGGGGGTTTTCAATCAGGAGGTGACCGTGACCCCCAGGGGACAGCAGGTGGTGCCTGGAGACATTTTTGGTTGTCACGACCAGGGTGAGGGTGCTGTTGGCATCTGGTGGGTAGAGGCCAGGGACACTGCTCAGCCTCCTGTGAGGAGCATGGCAGCCCCCCACAAACAGCGAAGCATGTGATGATTATGTCAACCACAAAGGCACACGGAGAGGCACTGGGAGTGCACACAAGTGACCAGTCATGTTAGCACACTGGGATGGTGAGTGACCAGTCAGTCATATTAGTGCACTGGGATGATGAGTGGGCGTCTTCGATTAAGGCTATCTTTTTTTTTTTTTTTTTTTTTTTGAGACGGAGTCTTGCTCTGTCGCCGGGGCTGGAGTGCAGTGGCCGGATCTTGGCTCACTGCAAGCTCCGCCTCCCGGGTTCACGCCATTCTCCTGCCTCAGCCTCCCGAGTAGCTGGGACCACAGGCGCCCGCCACCTCGCCCAGCTAGTTTTTTTTTTTGTATTTTTTAGTAGAGACGGGGTTTCACCGTGTTAACCAGGATGGTCTCGATCTCCTGACCTCGTGATCCGCCCGTCTCGGCCTCCCAAAGTGCTGGGATTACAGGCTTGAGCAACCGCGCCCCACCGATTAAGGCTATCTTTAGGGCCGGGTGCAGTGGCTCACGGCTGTAATCCCAGCACTTTGGGAGGCCAAGGCGGGCGGATCACCTGAGGTCAGGAGTTCAAGACCAGCCTGGCCAACATGACGAAACCCCATCTCTACTAAAAATACAAAAATTAGCTGGGTATGGTGGCGGGCACTTGAAGTCCCAGCTACTCAGGAGGCTGAGGCAGGAGAATTGCTCGAACCTGGGAGGCAGAGGCTGCAGCGAGCCGAGATCGCGGCATGAACTCCACCCTGGGAGACATGGCAAAACACCGTCTCAAAACAAACAAACAAAAAAATGATAACCTTTAGCACAGGTGTTAACTATTTGTTAATACAAAACCAATCTGGGGCGGGGTCAAGCCTTTGTGAACTGTCCACCAGGGCCCCACTGGGGCTGTGCGTTTCCCTGAGCCAAGCCGGACCACTGCGGCAGTTTCTGCCACTGTCCCCCAAAATCATTCTTTATGTAGCGTTCAGAGCGATGTTCATTTCAAAGCATAAATCAGATCACGTTACACCGCGTTACCATTTCTCCATCACACCCAGATGAATCCTGGCCTTGGCCTGAAGGCCCCGCAGAAGGCACCCCTCCTCCACCTCACTCCCTCTCCCCCGCTCTCTGCGCCCACCGCCCACCGTGCTCAGCACCTAAAGCGGGCACCTTTTTTCTTGCTCTCCCCTTCTTCCTGGAAGCACAAAGGACTGTTCTGGATTCCCTGAGGGGGACTGGATGTGGAAGAACCCCAGTTCTTTCCTTATCGAAGTGCCTCCCACAAATATACCTGGGTACAGCTTCTATGACCCTAGACAACTCTTCCCTCTGCCTGGATTAGAGCCAGACACAGGCCTCCTGAGAGCAGAGGGTCTGGTGCCACCCACACTCTCTAAGAAGGCTGGGGGAGCAGCGAAAATGCCAGCAGGGAACACGATAGGAGAATGAGCCCCGGCACACGTGTTCACGGCAACATGTTCCCAGGAGCCCGAGGCTGACAGAACTGAAGCATCCATCAGCGGATGGGTGGACGAGCAGAGCGTGGTGCAGCTGCACCACGGAATATTCTGCAGCTACCAAAGGGGAGAAGTGCCCACTCAAGGTACAGCGTGGGTGAACCTTGGAAACACAACACCCAGTCAAAGGAGCCAGGCACAAAGGCCACATGCTGCAGGCTTGCATTTTTTTTTTCTTTTTGAGATGGAGTCTCACTCTGTCTCCCAGGCTGGAGTGCAGTGGCACGATCTCAGCTCACTGCAGCCTCTGCCTCCCCGGTTCAAGCAATTCTCCTGCCTCGGCCTCCCAAGTGGCTGGGACTACAGGCGCCCGCAACCACACCCAGCTAATTTTTGTATTTTTAGTAGACAGGGTTTCACTATCTTGGCCAGGTTGGTCTCGAACTCCTGTCCTCAGGTGATCCAGCCCTCCTTGGCCTCCCAAAGTGCTGGGATTATAGGCGTGAGTCACCATGCCTGGCCTAGGATTGTATTTCTGTAAAATGTCCAGGATGTGCAGGAAAATCCACACAGGCAGAACGTAGACCCGTGGTCAGTAGGGGCTGGGATGGGGGATGGGGTGTGGCCACCAGTGAGGACACAGTTTGCTTTGGAAGTGAAGAAAATATCTTGGAACTAGACCCTGGTGATGTTTGCACAGCATTGTGAGTAAACTAAAGACTACTGAATTTGATACTTTAAAATACCTAACTTTATGTTATATTAATTTTACTTCAATGTAAATTAAAAAAAAACTAACCCGATCATTTCCCAATAACAACCAAACAAAAAAGAAGGGCTATAGAATCTAGAAGAATGATAAATTGTGCACGTGGCTTTTTTTAGGTAATGCAAACTAATGAACACCTGCCTCTCCTGTACAATTAGGAAACCCTGCGTTTATCATCAGGAAGGCTGAGATTCCAATTCACTGGATTTGACTCATTCCCCTTTATCCAGTACAGAGCCTGGCATGACCAAAGGTCACTGGTCCGGTGCATTTGTGTCTAGAGAACCATTTGTCCACGGGGCGGGACATAACCCACAACTCATCCATTACCAGGAAACGACCTCTTTTCTCTTGGAAAAACCACTAATCTCATAATCGCTTTTTTAAACATTCACATTTGCACAAGAAAGTTAATCCTTGGTGTTAGAGGTCAAGGCGGTGGCTTCCCTCACTGGGGAGGTGATGGACGGGGCGTGACAGCTCCCGAGGTCCTGAGGTGTCCTGACTCTGTCTGATGGTGCTGGTGCGGGCACATTCGCCTGGTGAGAATCTAGCAGCTCAGATGGCTGTGATGTGCACCCTTTTCTCTATGGATACCGGGCTTAAAAAACAAACACTCTGTACAAAAATACTTTACCCTCCCCTCAAATCCATGTTTTCTGAAAAAATAACATAAGTGGCTTTTAAATATGAGAAAGATAAGCCAAACTTCTCTCAAACAAAGAAATAAAAAATGTAAAGATGAATGTCCCTGTGTTCACCCACCGCGGGAAGGATCCCTGAGTGTGATCAGCAGGGAGTGTGTTTGCCCGCCACGGGAAGGACCCCTGAGTGTGATCAGCAGGGAGTGTGTTCACCCGCCGTGGGAAGGACCCTTGAGTGTGATCACGCAGGGAGTGTGTTCGCCCGCCACGGGAAGGACCCGAGTGTGATCAGCAGGGAGTGTGTTCACACACCGTGGGAAGGACCCGTGAGTGTGATCACGCAGGGAGTGTGTTCACACACCACAGGAAGGACCCCTGAGTGTGATCAGCAGGGAGTGTGTTCACACACCGCGGGAAGAACCCCTGAGTGTGAACAGCAGGGAGTGTGTTCACCCACCGCGGGAAGCACTCCTGAGTGTGAACAGCAGGGAGTGTGTTCACCCACCGTGGGAAGGATCCCTGAGTGTGATCAGCAGGGAGTGTGTTCACACACCACGGGAAGGACCCCTGAGTGTGATCAGCAGGGAGTGTGTTCACCCACCGCGGGAAGGATCCCTGAGTGTGAACAGCAGGGAGTGTGTTCACACACCACGGGAAGGACCCCTGAGTGTGATCAGCAGGGAGTGTGTTCACACACCACGGGAAGGATCCCTGAGTGTGAACAGCAGGGAGTGTGTTCACCCACCGTGGGAAGGATCCCTGAGTGTGAACAGCAGGGAGTGTGTTCACACACCACGGGAAGGACCCCTGAGTGTGATCAGCAGGGAGTGTGTTCACACACCGCGGGAAGGACCCCTGAGTGTGATCACACAGGGAGTGTTTTCGCCTGCCGTGGGAAGGACCCGTGAGTGTGAACAGCAGGGAGTGTGTTCACCCACCGCAGTAAGGACCCGTGAGTGTGATCAGCAGGGAGTGTGTTCGCCCACCGCGGGAAGGACCCTTGAGTGTGATCAGCAGGGAGTGTGTTCGCCCGCCACGGGAAGGATCCCTGAGTGTGATCAGCAGGGAGTGTGTTCACCTGCCGCGGGAAGGACCCGAGTGTGATCACACAGGGAATGTATTCACCCGCCGTGGGAAGGATCCATGAGTGTGATCACACAGGGAGTGTGTTCACCCGCCACGGGAAGGACCCCTGAGTGTGATCACACAGGGAGTGTGTTCACCTGCCGCGGGAAGGACCCCTGAGTGTGATCACGCAGGGAGTGTGTTCCCCCGCCGCGGGAAGGACCCCTGAGTGTGATCACACAGGGAGTGTGTTCACCTGCCGCGGGAAGGACCCCTGAGTGTGATCACGCAGGGAGTGTGTTCCCCCGCCGCGGGAAGGATCCCTGAGTGTGATCGGCAGGGAGTGTATTCACCCGCCACGGGAAGGACCCGAGTGTGATCACGCAAGGAGTGTGTTCCCCCGCCGCGGGAAGGACCCCTGAGTGTGATCATGCAGGGAGTGTATTCACCCGCCGCGGGAAGGACCCCTGAGTGTGATCATGCAGGGAGTGTGTTCCCCCGCCGCGGGAAGGATCCATGAGTGTGATCAGCAGGGAGTGTGTTCACCTGCCGCGGGAAGGACCCCTGAGTGTGATCAGCAGGGAGTGTGTTCGCCCGCCGCGGGAAGGATCCCTGAGTGTGATCAGCAGGGAGTGTGTTCACCTGCCGCGGGAAGGACCCGAGTGTGATCACGCAGGGAGTGTATTCACCCGCCGCGGGAAGGACCCAAGTGTGATCACGCAGGGAGTGTGTTCCCCCGCCGCGGGAAGGACCCCTGAGTGTGATCATGCAGGGTGTGTGTTTGCCCGCCGCGGGAAGGACCCCTGAGTGTGATCATGCAGGGAGTGTATTCACCCGCCGCGGGAAGGACCCCTGAGTGTGATCACGCAGGGAGTGTGTTGACCCACCGTGGGAAGGATCCATGAGTGTGATCACACAGGGAGTGTGTTCACCTGCCGCGGGAAGGATCCCTGAGTGTGATCGGCAGGGAGTGTATTCACCTGCCGCGGGAAGGATCCCTGAGTGTGATCGGCAGGGAGTGTGTTCACCCACCGCGGGAAGGACCCCTGAGTGTGATCACGCAGGGAGTGTGTTCACCCGCCACGGGAAGGACCCCTGAGTGTGATCAGTAGGGAGTGTGTTCACCCGCCGCGGGAAGGACCCCTGAGTGTGATCATGCAGGGAGTGTGTTCACCCGCCACGGGAAGGACCCCTGAGTGTGATCACACAGGGAGTGTGTTCACCTGCCGCGGGAAGGATCCCTGAGTGTGATC
This sequence comes from Macaca thibetana thibetana, assembly GCF_024542745.1. Lineage (NCBI taxonomy): Eukaryota > Metazoa > Chordata > Mammalia > Primates > Cercopithecidae > Macaca > Macaca thibetana. The sequence goes on from NC_065588.1 coordinate 127,047,465, forward strand.
ACGCAGGGAGTGTGTTCACCTGCCACGGAAGGATCCCTGACTGTGATCACGCAGGGAGTGTGTTCACCTGCCACGGAAGGATCCGTGAGTGTGATCACGCAGGGAATATGTTCGCCCACCATGGGAAGGAAAGGCAAGTGTGACTACGCAGGCAATACTCTTTGTATGCAACCAGGAGCTGTCATGCATTATTTGTTGGAGAGAAAACTAGTCCAACTTCTTTGGAAAGTTATCAGTAAAAATCTCCCAAAACTAAAAATGCACATACCCCGGGACCCTACAGATTCTCTTCCAGGAACTTATCCTACAAGGATTCTAACACAAGCATGAAATGGCGTTGAGGATGACTTGGCTTGTAAGAGCAAGGTTGAGAAAGCTCCTGTGTACACAGTACCATGGGTGCCTTTGAAAGGAGGGGCCAGAGCTGTGAGCACACGGATGGTGTCATGTTGTTCAGTGAGAAAAGCAGAGCAGTGGGCACAGTCAAGCAGCAGTTGTGGGTTTCGGCCGTGTGGGAACACACACTCAGATACACAGATACACACGCTTACTTGGACATGCAAAGGCTCTAGCTCAGAAAACACAAGACACCCGCATCACCGTCTGCTTCTAGGACCAGGGTTCTCAGGGAGGGGCAGTTTTGCCCCCACCCACCCATACACACAGGAGACATTTGGCAATGTCTGGGGGCATTTCGGTTATTGCAACTGGGGAGTGGCCAGGGCTGCTCCCGGCATCTGGTGGGTGGGGGCCAGGAACATCGCTGAATGTCCTACCGTGCACGGAACAGCCCGGAACAGCCCCACGACAAGGGCGGCCCGGCCCCGTGGCAGCACTGCTGAGGCTGAGAGGCCCTGGGCTCAGAGGAGACGGGGGTGGGAGGAGGGCAGTTCCCGCCACACTTCATTTCGTGCTATACGGATTTTGTTGTGTGATACATTAACTTTTGAAGTATGTTTTTAAATCTGTCTCCATAGCTGAACCCTGGAGAAATCTCAGCTGATGCAGAGGAATACTCATCTCTGTAGCATCTGCAGGGCATTCTCCATGCAGGCTTTCCTGATAATTAAGAATTGGTATCAGGACGCCAGAGGTGAGAGAGAAATCCCAAGCCCCAAAGCTGAATATTTCAAAAGAGGAACAACAATTAACAAATTCTGTAACAGTAGCTTCCCATACTTATCAAGTGTTATTCACAAGGACTATGATTAGCAGTGGCTCATGCTTGTAACCCCAGTACTTTGGGAGGTCAAGGTGGGAGGATCACTTGAGGTCAGGAATTCAAGAACAGCCCAGGCAATACAGTGAGACCCTATCCCTAAAAAAAAAAAAAAAAAGAAAGAAAGAAAGAAAAAAGAAGAAAATGCATGTACTTTTTACGAATATTTGTAATTGTAAATATTTATTATTATTTAATTGATAAATAATAAAATATAACATAAGATGTAAACCATTTTAAGTGAACACCTTAGTAGCATTAAGTACACTCACCATCCATATATCCATCACCTGTCTCTAGTTGCAGAATTTTTTATCACTCTAAACAGAATTTCTATGCCCATTAAGCAATAATTCCCCCTTCCTCCCTCCCCTATTCCCTGGTAACCTCTATTCTACTTTTTGTTGATTTTTTTTTAAATCAATCTCATATTTCACATTAATAAGCCAAGTTTAAGCAACACTTTAAGATGAACTTAGGTCATGTAAATTAATTGCCAGCCTTGGTAATTAAGATGTGATAACTCTTTATCCATCCCTCACGTGACAACCTCACATGAGTATTTCTTTTTCTTTTTTTCCTTTTTTTTTTTTTTTGAGATGAGTCTCTCTCTGTCGCCCAGGCTGGAATGCAGTGGCGTGATCTTAGCTCACTACAACCTCCACCTTCTGGGTTCAAGTGATCCTTCTGCCTCAGCCTCCCAAACAGCTGGTATTATAGGGGTTCACCATCATGCCTGGCTCATTTTTGTATTTTTAGTAGGTACAGGGTATCACCACGTTGGCCAGACTAGTCTCGAACTCCTGACCTCAAGCGATACACCCGCCTCAGCCTCCCAAAATGCTGGGATTACAAGGGTGAGCCACCGTGCCCAGCCATGCAAGTATTTCTTATGCATACATGTGGCAAAGATAGATCTCACTATCCCTCGTAAATGTGGGGCCACTTCCATCACGTGGCATTGCTGCTGGGTGGTGGCTCACCCAGGGACACCTTCCTAGCCCTCGTCCCTTATCCCAGTGAGGGGATGTGACCCAAGCCAAGGGATGCATCTCCTTTCCCAGCCAGAGAGCCTCGTTCACTCTCCCTTCCCCCACCGCCAAGGGACACATCTTTCCCAGCCAGAGAGCCTCGTCCGCTCTCCCTTCCCCCACTGACAGCTGGTTGCTGGAGCCTCTGGGGCTCTGGAGCACAGCCAGCCCCAAGATGGAAGAAACCTGGGTTCCTGAGTGACCACATGGAGGAAGCCACTCGCCAACCATTGTACCTCCCTGCAAGGGGGAAATGAAAGGACCATGCTGAGCCTCCAGAGTTCCTGGATTTTTGCTGCAGCTGACATTAACCTGACTAACACCAGTGCAGCTTATGGATGTGAGTAACTTAAATTCACATCATGCGCAGCGCACCAGGGGCGTTTAATAAAAGTTGCCATTGCTGAATGCTAAAAAGCCACATTTTAAAAAATAGCTGTATGCTGTAAAACTCGATCTTCCAAAATATTCAAAACATGTAAGACACGGAGTGCGTGCAGTGGTGGGCAGATGATCAATTTCCTTGTGTCACTTTGTGACACTGAGCTGTGAGGGACGGTCCAGTCACTCAGGCATTAGGAGGCAGCGCCCAGTCTCTGCTTCCCAGATTTCCGCTCCTGGTGATAGTTGATGAAGAAGAGACCCATTGGCCAAAGCCATGCTCAAGAGGGAAGGAGCCCTCCACAGGAGTCTGAAATTTTGAATAAGATTGTTCATATCCAAGTATTTTTTTCAGATACAAATACCCCAAGCTATGAGCAAAACATTTGTCCCAAAAAGATTTGTATAAAGTAAATCATGCTTCTAGAAGCTGATGGGCTTATTTTATTGTCTAATTATGTTGGAGACGCACCATGTCTTGTTCTTTCATCTTTAAGGTGAGGTTGTAGCAGTTGAACAGTGTCTTCCCCAAAAACCCACAGGACCCCATCTGGAAACAGGGACTGTGCACATATAATGCAGGTAAGGATAGAGATGAGATCCAGCAGGGTTCGGGTAGAACCTCCTTCTAATGAGAGTGTCCACATAAGAGGTAGAAAAGGACACACACAGACACAGGGGAAAGCTCACACGGATGGCAGTGGAACCAGAGGTCGGAGTGATGTGGCCACGAGCCCAAGGATGCTGAGGACAGCCGGGGAACACAGGGAGCCAGTCTCCCCACAGAGCCTCCAGGGGGAAGGCAGCTCTGCTGACACCCCAACCTTGGGCTTCTGACCTCCAGAGCTGCGAGAGGATGCATTCCGGTTGTGCAGGCCCCCAGCTCTGATCACTGGAATTAATGAACTAGGAAATGAATTCTCTGGTGGTATTCTTAGAGGCGTGTGAACCAGAGCAACTCCATCTTGAATAGGGGCTGGGGAAGATAAGGCTGAGACCTACTGGGCTGCATTCCCAGACAGTGAAAGCATTCTAAGTCACAGGATGAGATAGGAGGTTGACACAAGACACACGTCATAAAGACCTTACTGATAAAACAGTTGCAATAAAGAACCCGGCCAAATCCCACCAAAACCAAGATGGCCACGAGAGTGACCTCGGGTCATCCTCATTGCCACACTCCCACCCGCACTACGACAGTTTACAAATGCCATGGCAACGTCAGGAAGTTACCCTATATGGTCTAGAAAGGGGAGGTATGAATAACCTACCCCTTGTTTAGCATATAATTAAGAAATAACCATAAAAATAGCAACCAGCAGCCCTCAGGGTTGTCCTGCCTATGGAATAGCCATTCTTTATTCCTTTACTTTCCTAATACATTTGCTTTCACCTTACAGACTAGCCCTGAATTCTTTCTGTAGAGAATCCCCTTCCCTCTCCATGACTGTGTCCATATCCAGGAGAGAATCAACTAAGAGTTTGGCGCCTTTATAAGTCTGATAAGAAACATTTATAATCTATTCTCTCTGAAGCCTGCTGCCTAGAGGCTGCATCTGTACCATGAGAACCTTGGCCTCCACAACCCCTTATCTGAACCCAGACACTCCTTTCTATTGATTCCAGGTCTTCAGATAAACTCTTTCAACCAACTGCCAATCAGACAATGTTTAAATCTACCTATCACCTGGAAGCCCCCACCCACACTTCGAGTTACACCAAATCAACGTACATCTTACATGCATTGGATTGATGTCCCATGTCTCCCAAAAATGTATAAAACCAAGCTGTGCCCCAACCGCCTTGGGCACATGTTCTTAGGACTCCTGGGGGCTGTGTCACGGGTCATGGTCACTCATGTTTGGCTCAGAATAAATCTCTTCAAATATGTTACAGAGTTTCACTCTTTTTGTCAAAGGCGTTTGAACCACAGCGACTCCATCTTGAGTGAGGGCTGGGAAAGATGAGGCTGGGGACTGCTGGGCTGCATTTTTAAGACGTGAGGTATTCCTAGCCTCTAGACGTTTACCGTTAAGGAACAGATTGATAACATTTACTAAAAAGACCCAGACTTAGGAGTGTCCTGATATCCCGAAATCTTGAGAACAGAAACATTCCTAATTTTGCTTTAAAGATCATAATATCGATTCTTGCAAAATATAGTCATTAAGAAAATTAATCCTTTATCACAAACCCTTGCAGCACAGCATATCTCTCCATGATCGTTTTTTTATCCCACATATATATGCGAGTATTATACTTAGGGCGGACGCGTTCTCCTCTTACTTTCGGTAATGCCCTGCTCTATCTATGGAGTAGCTGTTCTTTCACCATTTTGCTTCTTAATAAACTTGCTTTCACTTTGCACTGCAGACTCACCTTGAATTCTTTCTTGGAGATCCAAGAGCCCTCTCTGGGGGTCTGGATTGGGACCCCTTTCTAGTAACATTTTTGTCAACATGAGTTCATCACCCACATTTAAAACTTACAAGATAAATCCAGAAAACAAACTCTTTGGTTCCTCTTGAAAACTAAGGAGCTCCTGCAACCTTCCTAAGTGGCAGCCACCCTATCTCCCCCACACCGGGGACAATGTCTGCTGCCACCTCTCTCTAGCCCCACTCTGCTTCATTAATAATAATACAGAGTTACAGTAATGATAGGATTAAGAAGAAAGTGCATTTTTATATCTCAGTCTCCAGATGGTGGAGATGTTCCTTTGTTTTACTACAGTAACCCCTTTATATATGAATCTCATAACATCGTGTTGTAGGTCTTACATATGCACGGTAAAAGCTATTCAATAAATACATAAAATTGAAAACCAGATGTTAAAAATGGAACCAGGAAGGCTGCATGTTTCCAGAACAATCAGAGGCAGTATGTCCCTTTGGAGAAGTGAAGAAGACAACTGGGCAGGTGCCTTCGTCCTGTTGATGTCATCCACCTGGACCTCTGAGCATTTGGATTCAAAATCTCTGCCCCTTGAAGACTGAGTGGGCCGGCAGCCACTGAAAAACCTCATTTGCAAAGAGCCCAGGCAGGAAGGGAGCTGCATAGCCGCCATGGCTCATGGCAATGCTGGAGTCACTGGACCTCGTGCTTCTGAGCCTTTGAATGGCACAGGTTAAAGAGATCCTGCAACTCTTTATGTTCTAAAAGGAGATCACTCCAAAGAGCCCCTTTCTCCTCAGGCCTTGGATGAGATTCACAGATGCCCTGCTCTGTTTACCTGTGACAAGGCCAGACACAGCCCCTCCAAAATCTCAGCCTTTGCCCTCTCAGAGATGAGCTGAACCATATGTCCACGGGTGGACCAGAACAAATGTGCATAAGCCAAACTTTCTTTAAGCTCCTCTCCTTCCCCCAGGCCCGCCCCCAAACCATGAGCCCCAGAAGGCCCCCAGCATCCCTTCCTGGGAGCAGATGCACCCCAAGGCAGGACTTTCTCTCATGTGCTGTCTGATCCTTGCCACCGTGGCCCCAGCGCCTCACACCGCACACTGCACCAGCTCTTCTAGCTGATTTTCTCCTCCCCTGAAAAGGAAAGCCCAGGCCGTCTGGCCCTGGAGACTGGCAGAGTCACGCCAGAACCCTCCCCACGTTGCCATTGCCCCTTCCTACCCCCATAGGGATGGTTAGAATAAAGCCCCTCCTTCTGGAGTCCAGGATTGCTTCTGGGCCTCATCATCCAGCTATGGTCACTCAGGAGGACAATGGGTTAAGAAACGCCTCTGCCACGCTTCACTCCCCTCTGCGAGGTGCAGCAGCACAGACCCGGCGCCCCCGGGCTGTCATTTGCTCAAACCCTCCCCAGGAAAGCGCATCAGCAACGAGGAGCCTGGCGCAGACAGAAACCCGGCACCTAGTCCCCTGTGTCCCATACCAGACATTCAAACACAGGCCGCGCACACCCGAGTCACGTTGTGCTGCTGGCCCCGGTGGCTCAAAGTCGAGGCTGATAAATTTAAATCACTGCTGAGATTTCAGCCCATCGCTGTGCCAGGAGAGGAGCCAAGTCTGCCAAGATCAGGACTTGATGGTGAAGCAAACGCTGGCACAGCCGTGCTGGCCCCGGGCCACGCGCACACGGCCAGGGCGTTTAGCACTCGGGCCCCCGCACCAGCAGGAGCCAGGCCGCGGCTTCCAGCTCCCTCGACAGGCGTGAGCTGCACCTGCCATCGCCGTCGGGGGCCTGGGGCACCAGATGGCTGCGGGGCCGGAGGAGGAAGGGGTGTGAACTGGAAAAGGTGTCGAGGCGAGAAGGGGACGCTCTGCGGGGGGGAAGAGGCCGATACGGAGCCGTCGGGAAGGAAGTGGGGAGAGAACAGCGCAAGGCACCGGCGGCTATTTGCACCAAGCCATTGGCTGGCGGGTACCTCGCGCTCGCGGGGAAGCATTTGCACAGGCTGCAAAGCGCAGCGATTACAGACCCGCTTCCAAATAAAACCACCGTGGTGAGACGACATTTTCTTTTCAGCTAATCCTTTCATTATCTTACCTTGCTAAAGTGAAAATGGCATCATAGCTTTTTTCAGGTCAGCGCCCCGATCCTGCTGCTAAAACCTCGTCTTGATACTTTATGAATCGGAGGCCCATCCGCCACAGCCATGTTCAAAAGGCAGGATCGGTAGTGGCAAGTTTGGCTGGTCACATCCAAGTGCCTCTTTGGGATATGAGTATCCCTAACGACAAGCAGAATATTTGTCCCCGAAAGATTTATAAGTAAATCATGTTGAAGAGATCGATGACCCTATTGTATTGCATAACTATTTCAGAGATGCCTCACGTTTTAATCCACCTTTAAGATGTGGTATAGGGCCGGGCGCAGTGGCTCAAGCCTGTAATCCCAGCACTTTGGGAGGCCGAGACGGGTGGATCATGAGGTCAGGAGATCGAGACCATCCTGGCTAACACGGTGAAACCCTGTCTATACTAAAAAATACAAAAAACTAGCCGGGCGAGGTGGCGGGCGCCTGTAGTCCCAGCTACTCAGGAGGCTGAGGCAGGAGAATGGGGTGAACCTGGGAGGCGGAGCTTGCAGTGAGCTGGGATCCGGCCGCTGCACTCCAGCCTGGGGAAAGAGCGAGACTCTGTCTCAAAAAAAAAAGATGTAGTATAGGAGGTTAACCAGTCGCCCACACCCCCGACACATCTGGGTGGCGGTCTCTGCACATTTCAGTGTATAATTCTTTTTATAAACTAAAGGAAAACTAAACAAAGGAGATGAATGAAAGGTGGTCTTCATGCCTTTGTTCTGCGTAGTTCTGTGATGTACATTTTCCTAGATGTTTGTTTATTTGGGTAAAGCTTCTAGGTGACTGGGCATTGAACAAAGTAGACGAATAAATACAAGTTGTGCTTTCGGAATGGAAAATCATTTAGGCAGTACAGAAAGGTAAGAAAGAAAATGCTTAAAAATTAAGAAACTCCCATCATCTGGAGCATGTACACTTTCAGACCTCTTTCTACCCATATTCACATATGGAAGAATATATGGGCTTTTACTAAGAAAGTATAATAATGGCTTATTTTTAATTCATTGATTTGCAAACATTCATTGAACATAGAGTGTGCTTTGGGCACGTGCCTCAGGAAATGAGCTTGCAGCAGCGTGATAAATGCTGGCAATTACTTCCCAACATGTATCCACAGATGAATTAAAATAGCGCTCAAAGCAATCTGCGATTTTAGAAAATTATTGCCATGAGAGCCAGTGAAATGAGCCCAAAGATCTGACAATCTTGGCCAACAGCTCAGATCAACTATTGTTAAAATTCGTACTGTGGGAAAGAGGGGCACATCATAGAAGTCACCAGATAGCTTACAAAATGACGCACTCGGTGACCAGGCTCTGATGCTGTCCCAAGCACAGCCCCACGGCTCCCAGCCCAGCCTGCACCATTTCGGTGACCAGGCTCTGATGCCATCCCAAGCACGGCCCCGCGACTCCCAGCCCAGCCTGCACCGTTTCAGTGACCAGGCTCTGGTGCCATCCCAAGCACGGCCCCGCGACTCCCAGCCCAGCCTGCACCGTTTCAGTGACCAGGCTCTGGTGCCATCCCAAGCACGGCCCCTCGGCTCCCAGCCAGCCTGCACCGTTCATGCAGCTTGACTTTGTGAACAGTCGCGTGGTGGCTTCTCAGCGGCCTTGGTGGCGTGGGCAACACATGCCCAGCTCTGCACCATGGGCACCCGGCAGGCCCTCCTGCTATTTCCGAATTCCTCCCCTCTTCTCCAGCCTTTCCAGCCTCACTGGCCTCCCAAGCTTGCTCTCGGTCTCAGGGAGCCACAGGAACACTCTAGAACACTCTGGAGCACTCTGGGGCCATTGGATAACACATGCGTTTGCTTATGTATCAGGTCTAATGAAAGAGAGAGAGAAGTCATTCACATTGAGTGAACAGACACACCACTGTCCCTCCGGGGGGGCAAGCATGTGACCGAGAGCTCCCCCAAGCATGAGTCGTTTTCACCTCCCCATCGATTTCCCCCCGTCAGTCACCCCGGGTGACCCTTAGGACTCTGAGCATGGCCAGCGGGCATTCTCCCAGCCCTGCAGCAGGAGGGTGTGCTGGCCTTACTTGGTGCCCAGGGGCAGGTGACAGGTACAGGCAGGGGGACAGTAAAACCCCACATTCTAAAGACCCAAAAACAGAGGCCACATGGCCCCCTCAGGGCTCATACAGAGACACAGAACCACCTCCACCACCACTGTCTCCCTCTGGCCCCCAATTCCAACTGCTCAGCTGAAATGTCTCGAACCAAGTCTAAACTCTGCGAAACGCAGGCTGAAACACAGGCCAAATGTTGCCCGAGGCAGCCCATCTCGCGAGCCCCACAGAACCAGAGCAAAGGTGGGTTGCAGGCAGCAGAGAACTGCCCAGAGTGCGCTGATATCCCTTGTCCCTTTTCATTTTTGAAACGTGCTTGTTACAGCCCACAAAATTGATTTCATGGCTCCCTAATGGGCTATGACCTGCACTTACAGAAACACTGATTGATACACCAGATAGATCCTTGAGACCAGTTTTCTCTCACCCACACCCCTCCATGCCGACACAGCCGCACCAAATGTGAGGGGCTCCCGCGTCCTGGGCCGGGCGCGGTGGCTCACACCTGTAATCCTGAGGTGGGTGGATCACCTGAGGTCAGGAGTTCGAGACCAGCCTGGCCAACACGGTGAAAACCCGTCTCTACCAAAAATACAATTAGCTGGCATGGTGGCACATGCCTGTAATTCCAGCTACTTGGGAGGCTGAGGCAGGAGAATTGCTTGAACCCGGGAGGCGGAGGTTACAGTGAGCCAAGATCACTCCATTGCCCTCCAGCTTAGGCAACAAGAGCGAAATTCCATCTCAAAAATTAATTAATTAATTTAAATAAGTAACGACATCCCCTTCTCTTTCACTAGACCTGACGCATAAGCAAACTACAGGCCCGAGGAAAAGGATGATCCAGAATCAGCAGCAGCACGACTGGGCCCCGGGCCCTCTCTCCGGTGCAGTATGATTTTCTCCTGGACGTGAGAACAGGTGGAGGAGCTGCCTCTGATCCCATGGCTTAGCTGGGGAGGGGGACGTGCCCATCAACACTTCGAGACTGCATCCCAAGTGCTGACGGACACAGAGATGCACAGAACCAGTGGAGCCAATCACTGTAAATCCTGCCTGCGAGTGAGGACTCAGGAGAGAGGCTCTATGTGTTTTCTACGCATCATACCAAATGATCACAGACGGCGGCTTAAACAGCCCCACGTGTTAGCTCACGGCTCTGTGGGCCAGACGTCTGGGCAGGCTCAGCCAGGCGCTCTGCTCAGGGTCTTGTGAGGCTGAATTCAATGCTGGCCAGGCAGGCTCTTGTCCGGAGGCTCAGGAGTGAGGGGAGAATCTGCTCTCAGTGCACTCAGGCTGTGAGGAGTTCAGTGCCTCACAATTGCAGGGCTGAGGCCCTGTGTCCCGCTGGTGCTGCCAGGCCCTCTCAGCAATGGGCAGTGCCTTCTGGTCCTCACCTCCGTCTTCAAAGTCAGCAACAGCAGGTCAAGTCCTCCTGCTGCCTCTGCTTCTCTACCTCTCCCTTCTGCCAGCTGACAGAGAAAGTTCTCGGCTTGTGCAGGCTCTAGGGATTAGGCGGGTTCTCCCAGGCGGCCTCCCTTTCTCAGGGCCCACCATGCCCTGGGGGTGGGGACCATGGACACAGAGAGAGACCTCGTCCCATCCACAGGTTCCAGAGACTGGGGCATGGAATCCTACTGGGCACTGCTGGGGGTCTGCCTGCCACGGAAACCGGTGCTCTTTCCTGCTGCCCGAGCACCTGAGCGAATGCAGCTCTAACAGTTTGGACAGCCGTCTTGCCACCATGAGGCAAGGGCCCCTTTCAGAATGCAGAAAGAAGAAGAAACACGGGCTCTTTGGAAACATGATTTGAGCCCTGAATCAAGCCACACCTGATGTCTGCTGTATCCTAGATTTTTCACTTACTCGGGCCCATGCATCCCCTTTTGGCTAATTCCAGTGGGAGAGGGATTTTCTGTTGCTTGCAACCAATGGTCCTGATTGCAATAACTGTACTATTTTAGCATGATCTTTAGGGCTAGCAGTGAGTCCACCAACTGCAGCAGGGCACATACTTCCACGGGAAGCTCCAAACGCTGAGGAAAGTCACAAAAGGACTGAGTTTTTTCTCTGGGTGGAATATGATTTCACACATCAGGAGCTTGAAGCCTGGGACTCAAATATCACTTCTGAGGTGCGGAGAGAACCCGACAGGCCCACAGGGAAGCCTGGTGAGGGACCGCCTTCCTCTCGCTCCCCAGTGAGATGCCCTGTAACTCACAGTGGCTCACAGGGAAGAACGTCAAACAGCGTGTTTCTTGTTGGGGGAGGAGGGAGAGGAGCAAATGGGTTTCTCTTTCCTCGGAAGTCAGTTCCTCAAAGGTGCTGCCAGCCCCGTCTCGACAGGGCGGAATGAGATGTAAAGGGAGAAATCTCAAACACCTCCAGTAGCAGGGGCTCAAGCCTCTCCGCTGCCCTTGTTTTCCCACAGGAACTCCACACCAGACCTGAAGGAAGCCTGTGACTCCACCACCTGCAACGCTGACCACAGTAACGGCTTCCTGGGAGATAGTGAAGGCCCAGCAGAACCGACCCGAGGAACATGTGCTCACAAAGAGGCCAGGAACAGGCAGGTGGCTGCAGCCCCTTCTACCCAGGAATGCCCCTTTCACTTAAGAAGTAGGTACACAGGCTGCGTGTGGTGGCTCACACCTGTCGTCAGAGCACTTTGGGAGGCTGAGGTAGGCGGATCACTTGAGCCCAAAAGTTTGAGACCAGCCTGGGCAACACAGTGAGGCTCCATCTCTCCAAAAAAAATACAAAAATTAGTCAAACGTGATGGCACACACTTGGAATCCCAGCTACTCGGGAGGCTCAGATGGGAAGATCACCTGATCTCAGGAGGTGAAGGCTGCAGTGAGCAGAGATGCGCCACTGCACTCCAGCCTGGACAAAAGAGCAAGACTCTGTCTCAAAACAAAGAAGAAGTGGGTACCACAGGGAGCCCCACCCAGCTCTTGAGGGAGATAAACAGGCCAGAAGGGAAGGCGCTCATGCAGACGGTGTAGCACCCGGGGGTGGGGGTGCCAGCACCCCCAGTTTAGATGACGTGCAAAATTATAATCTTCAAGTAGAAGTTAGCAGGAAAATAGAGGTTTCCTGAGGGCGTGGACTGTGCTTTCCTTGCGGAGGCCCCAGTGGTTAGAGGTGGGCCTGGAACACGGCAGGGGCATGGATTTCTGGAATGAGGAGAAGCAGATACAGTCTGAGACGTGGTCCGTGGGTGCTGCGAGGGCTCTAAAGAAAACTGCCCCGGAATCTGCCACCGTGAAAAAGGAGATCCTATTTGTTGTAATCACATGACTGGAAAGGGAACTGGAGGGGGCGTCTGCAGAGCTGGTGTGCAGCTGAACGTGCTGGGAAGGGATGAACTCACCACACTGGGAGACGAGAGGCCTGGGTGTGACTCCTGCCTCTGGAATGACACCTCAGCATTCTCAGGACAGAAGAAGAGTCCCCCTGAGATGGCACCTTCACCTGCACGTGGGGGGCCCCACAGGGCCGTGCGGTCAGGGCGGTCTGCAGCAGAAGCCTATTCGTGCCTCATTGACTCCATCCTCTCCCCCTTCCCTCTCCTCCCACGGCTTGTTTATAACGAAGCATCTTAATTGCCTGGTGTTGAGCAACCAAGAATGAAGAAAGATTTGATGAGTCTTTTGTTCTCCTCTTTAGTTATTAAATTTTAATTAAAAACCATTAAAGGCACCCTGCCCCAATTCACAACAATCAGTCTCACCAAGACCCTCATGGTCTCCCTCCAGCCAAGACTGAGGCAGCCTCCTCTCCTCTCTCCTGACTCCTAGCCCACCCCAAACCCTCTTTCCCCAGGAATGCCAAAGGTGCGTTCTTAAAAAGAGTTACCCAAGCTGCAGGTCCTGCTGCATTGGATTGTGGAATCAATTTAGTGGGGCATAGCATGATCTTTAAAAACAAAACATGGAACGGGATGGGGTGTAATGGAATGGGTGGAATGGGATAGAATAGAATAATAGAATAGAATAGAATAGAATAGAATAGAATAGAATAGAATAGAATAGAATAGAGAGATGGAATGAGTAGAATGGAATCAAATAGAATAGAGAGGTAGGATGGGATGGGTGGAATGGGATGGGATAGGATAGGATAGGATAGGATAGGATAGGATAGGATAGGATAGGATAGGGTAGGGTAGGATAGGATAGGGTAGGGTAGGATAGGGTAGAGAGATGGGATTGAATGACTGGAATGGGATGGAACAGAACAGGTGAGAGTTAGGGAATAGAATGGCACACACACTTACAAGTGAGGAACTTGCATCATCTCCATTTTACAGACAAGAAAACTGAGAGTGAAGATTGCTCCATGACCAAGTACCTAAGACACGATTTGAACACAGAAGCTTCTCCCATGGCCCTCCAGCTGGCCCCATACTCCTATGGGAGCATTTCTCAGGAAACACTCGTCTGTCTCCCCACCATGCCCATGAGGTCCCTGTGATATGACTCCATACTCCATGCCGTGGTCATGTAATGATTCAGTTGATTGAAAGAAAGAAAGAATGAATGAAATGTGAATAAAAGGCACAGGGCTATCTGTCACTTCATTTTTGAAGATAATTTAGGCAACTGGGGAAAGTCTGGGTGTACACACACTTGCAGACAATCCCAAGCTAGCCTAATGATGCCTGTGACAGGGGCGGGGTCGCCTTGAGGATTGTTAGGGCAAGCACACAAAGGATGGCTACTTCTCAGACCGCTTCCATTAAGAACTGCCAGCCCCCAAAGCCAGTGATGCCCAGCAGTTGTGTGCAGAATCCACTTCTACGCCCACCGTGAGAAAGGCTCTTGGGCCAGAAAGTAAATGTCCACTGGGAGAGGAGAGCAGGTGCTTTGAAGATCACTGGGGCCCACCCCATATGCAATTTGGCATTCTCCTTTCTAACAGAACCCAAGTCTCTGGAGGTGGTCATGGAAATAGTTAAATAGCTACATTTCCCAGGTTCTGGTGCAGACTAGGGTGGCACGTGACAGCTCCAACCAGTGGTGGTGTGGAAAAAGTGGGTGTAAGTGGAAGTCACTGAATGGCATTGTCCCCAAGAAGGCCCTTCAACTGCAGATGATTCAGCTGTCACTTACTTTCTCTTGCCCTTCGTCCATGACCGCTCCCCTGCTTCCTGCCTGGACTGCAGGTGTGCTGGCTGGAGCTCCACCAGCTGTCTTGAGACTATTAAGACAGCATTGTTGTCATCAAGATGGCAGAGCAGTAAGCCAGAGGGAGCCCAGGTCCCTAAGGATGCAGTGGAGCCCGCACTCCTCGAAGCTCTGGGATTCCTGCATCTGAACTTCCATGCCATGAGAATATAAACCCTTCTCGTTTGAGGCACTGCGTAACTGAGCATAATCCCGAGTGGGATGTCCAGGACATTTATCCCAGGCATGAGGACCTGTGGACCAGAAGGGGGTGGTGAATGCCAGCTGTGCGCAGGCCCCACCCCTGCCAAGAGGCTGCACAAACCAGAACCCTCAAGCAAAACCCTCGGAGGAGGAGGAGTCACTGCAAGGCCACTGCCCTCAACCAGGGGAACCAGCCCAAAACCTTGGCTTTCACAGCAACTCAGCAGTTTCCTTCATTCAGTCAGTCACCAGTAGTCATGGCCTCTGTAGCTCCCTACCTACCTAGGAGGCAGAAAAATCGTCTGAAAGTGGATATTCAACCATGTGATTCTTTTTTTTTTTTTTTTTTTTTTTTGAGATGGAGTATCACTCTGTCACCCAGGCTGGAGTGTAGTGGCGCGATCTCCACTCACTGCAAGCTCCGCCGCCTCCCAGGTTCATGCCATTCTCCTTCCTCAACCTCCCTAGAAGCTGGGACTACAGGAGCCTGCCACCACGCCCGGCTAATTTTTTTCTATTTTTAGTAGAGATGGGGTTTCACCGTGTTCGCCAGGATGGTCTCGATCTCCTGACCTCGTGATCCGCCCACCTTGGCCTCCCAAAGTGCTTGGATTACAGGCGTGAGCCACAGCGCCCGGCCTCAACCATGTGATTCTACATAAAGGACTTCAGAGGCTACCCATGACCTTCAGGATAAAGTCCAGAGTCCTCACTGCTGCTCGCGATCTCACCCTGCCTCATCGCCAACCTCACTGTGTGCTCTCTCCTTCCCACCACGCTCCAGCATGCTGACCTCTCTGCGCTCCTCCCTGAGGCCTTCTCGGGACCACTTCCCGGCCTGGAAGGCTCCTCCTCACGGCCCTCCCATAGAGAATTCCGCTCATTCTTCTTCTCTGCGTGGATGGTGCTCCCCTGGACTGGCTTAGTCCCCACTGCGGCAACGTTCCTTGCAGTTGTCCTGCTTGCCACACAGGAGGTAGCAGACATTGACAAAAGTGATTACAAAGATGATAGGGTGGGCTGGCCACTCATGATGACCCTGGAGAGGGCACAAAGGAAGGGAAGAAGCCACGTTGGACACACGCACAGCCGTGTTCTTAGCCTCTATTCTTAACGCAGGGCCTAGCACATAGTCCGTGGTCAGCAAACACTAACCAAATAGGAACACAAACAGAACCCAGCGCCTGAGCCGGAAACATATTCCAGGCCAGACCGAGGATAAGCGAGATCCCACAACAGATCAGTTTCCCGTCAGTGTCACTCCCACTATGAACACAAATGTCCACTATCGCGAACACAGTATCTGTCCTTCCACTAGGCTCTGCAGCATCTGTTCACTCCAGAAACAGGGAGCATTTCATCTCCACTTAGCTGTCTGAGGTTTTCTTTTTTATCATCCAAGTGCCGCCAGGTCTGGCCCACGTGCTACACCCTGGCTGGAGCCTTCCCTGGTCATGACAAGCCCACAGGGCCCCTCTTCCTCCGAGCCTGAGTTCCTGTTCGCTGTGTTAACTTCCAGCCGCATCTGCTCCCACGCGAGCCAGGAGGACCGTGTGGCCTCAGCCTCCCATCTCACCAGACCCACATCAGACTTCAGCTTGATCTCCAAGTAAGTGACACACCATCTCAGAGCTACGCGGACAGGATGGAAAGGTGCTACTCTCCATACAACCTTGTTCAACACTCGACATTTAAATAAACTATTCAAGGCCGGGCACGCTGGCTCCCACCTGTAATCCCACCACTCTGGGAGGCTGAAGTGGGAGGTTCACTTGAGTCCAGGAGTTCGAGACCAACCTGGGAGGGAGGGTGGTACACGGTGAGAGTGGGGGGTCCAGGCAGGAACCTCATTCCAAGCGGGCAGGAAAACCGCTGGAAGGTTTTAAGCAACAGAGTGACATGACCTAATTTATGTTTCAAAAAGATCAGCCCCTGTTTCTGCGTGGTAACCGACCATCGATCAGTAAGACTGGAGGCCGGGGGACCAGGCAGAGGCTAGGATGGCTGCCTAGGTGACAGGCAGGCTGGTCTGGACTAAGGAGCTAGCAGGGGAGGTAGAAAGAAGAGGTTAGGTGTGTTGAAAGTTTAGAGATGTCCGGATGTGGTATGGTTTGGATATGGGCTTGAAGAGGAGTCACGGATGATCCCAAGGCTTTAGACTCAAGCAGCTAGATGAAACAAGTTACCATTTACAAAAACAAAGGACACTGGAGGAGGAAACGAAGAACATTTATGGCAGGAACAAATTGCAAGTATATGATTTTGGACAGGTGCATTTCAGATGTGCATTGAGTCACCAAGGGGAGATGCTGCTTGAGCAACTGATCACCTACTAAATTCCAGGAGCTGTAGAAGGTACCAACCATGCATGGACACAACCCTGCCCTCCATGCTCACATCCCAGCCAGCAAGGCTGACGTGTCCACAAGGACAGGTACATGATAAGGGCTTTAACATGGGTACACGCAAAACCTTACTGGGAGTGCAGCGGACGCCTGCAAAATGCAGCTGCCTGGGGAGGACAGAGTCAGATTCAGTTCCTGAAAAGAACAGGCCGCTGATGGGAGTCTGGGGGATGTGTGTGGTGATCTGGTTTTTCCATACATCAGTCATTCAGAGGCTACCTTCAATATGTGTCATCTGCATCCCTCAAGTTTGATCTAATAATTTTCTTTAAATTACTGACGTTAAACCTGAGTAAGGTTTAAATTTATAGATCACCACCGCAAAATGAAAGCCAACATCGTCAGCCTTAAATGTAAAGTAACAATTAATATAGATTGTTTTATAAAGCAGAAAGATATGAATTTCTAGCTAGATAACTGAGCTGACTCAGCGTTTTGAGCCAGAGGTTCACAAACCAATCACTGTGAACATTGATCATTTAACAAATGAGGTTTAACAAAGGTGATTAGCAAGAATTAGAAATATAAAGTCCAGCTAACACCAAACTGAGACTTTCTCCTGGATTTAGTCAGAAGGAGTAAGGGGAATTAAAAGGAAGTAAATGTGCTGTTCTGTGATGCCACGTTGTTCAGCAATGTTGGAGAAGCCGCTTAAACCTCTCTTTGGAGTCCTGGTTTGGGAAGCACCGTATCTAGTCAGAGAAAAGAGAGCATTCGGGGCATGGGAACAGCTTCTGCAAAAGCACAGAGGCAGGAAGCAGCCGAGCATGTTTTGAAAGCTACAAATCATCTCATGTAGCTAAAGGGAGAGGTGAATGGGGGCTGTAAGGTGGGGAGGAGTGCCTCGCCTGCCAGGCTGAAAACAGGGGATTTTATTTTGCAGGCAATGGAGAAGAGCCTCCGAAGGGTGTCAGATAAGAAGATGGTGTGATCAGGTTCATATTTATAATGAACACACAGGATGGAATGAATGAAGAGTACCCGACTGGAGGTACCTCCGGAGACACAAAACCCGGCAAAAGCCATCCTGAACTAAGACCGCAGAAATAATAGAGAATTCCAGACTCAAGAAGTACTGATGTGGCCAGGTGCAGAGGCTCACGTCTGTAATCCCAATGCTCTGGGAGGTGAAGGCAGGAGAATTGCTCGAGGCCAGGAGCTCAGGACCAGCCTGAGCAACATAACAAGACCCCGTCTCTACAAAATATCTCTACAAAATAGCCGAGTATGGTGGTGGACGCCTGTGGTCCCAGCTACTCGCGAGGCTGAGGCAAGAGGATTGCTTGAGCCCAGGAGTTCAAAGCTGCAGTGAGCTATGATTGCACCACTGCTCTCCAGCCTGGGTGCAGAGGGAGACCTGGCCTCTTTAAAAAAATCATAGTAATTGTGGTAGAATTGGCAGGCCTTGGCAACTGATTGGAGATAGAAGTTCAGGGAGGAATATTCTGCAAAGTTTCTTGTCCTTCCTAAATTGGATGTGGTGCCATCAACCTTCATCACGAACACAGAAGGGAAATTAGCCAGGCACAGTGGTGCCCACCTGTGGTCCCAGCTACTCCAGAGGCTGAGGCTGGAGGATCACCCAAGCCCAGGAAGTAAAGGCAGCAATGAGCTATGATTGCACTGCTGCACTCCAGCCTGGGCCACAAAGCAAGACCCCATCTCTTTAAAAAAAAAAAAAAAAAAAAAAAACAAAAATAAAAGTGGAAAGAAGGGCAAGTGTTGGTGAAGAGACAGTGAGCTCCGTTTGGGATGCGCTGAACTTGCAGGAAATGCAAGAATCAAAGAAAAGTTGTCTAGGAAACAGCTGGAACCATGCTTAATATTTAGGGGGACATTTGGAGCAGGGATTTGAGCCGTCTTCAACAGCTAACTTGCAGTCACAGGCGTGGAGAGGGACAGCCTGGAAAAGAGGAGAAGTTGAGAGCGGCGCTGTGAGGCCCTTCTTCATGGGAGGGGCCATGAAGGAGACAGTGAAAAAGGACAGGGGAGGTGGAGGGGAGGGGAACCAGGAGACAGCAGAGTAACAGACCCCAGAGATAAAGACCTTCAAGGGAGAAGGCGTGGGCCACGGAGCCAGAGGGGGTGCAACCGTGACTTAGTGAAGCCCCTTCCTTTGGGTCTCATTACAGCCACAGAACCCACCTCCATACTGACTGAAACACTGTCTTTAACTTGCTCACATCAGAAGGCCGTCCGTCCCTGCCACCACTCCGAATGTCCTGGTCTCTGCCTCTCCTCCTGCTCCTTCACATGACCCGTCGGGAAGGGACAAGTATGATTCAGTCCCACAAAATTCCAGTGTGTGCAGTTTACAAAAGATGCTAGAAATGTAAGTTTTAGACTGGGCACAGTGGCTCACACCTGTAATCCAGCACTTTGGGAGGCTGAGGTGGGTGGATCTCTTGAGGTCAGGAGTTCAAGACCAGCCTGGCCAACATGGTGAAATCCCATCTCTACTAAAAATACAAAAATTAGTAAGCTGCGGTGGCGGGCGCCTGTAATCCCAGCTACTCGGGAGGCTGAGGCAGGAGAATCACTTGAACCTGGGAGGTGGAAGTTGCAGTGAGCCGAGATCACACCTCTGCACTCCAGCCTGGGTGATGGTGTAAAACTCCGTCTTAAAAAAAAAAAAAAAATACAGGTTTTATATTAAAATATCCCAATTTTTAAAATGCTAGTAACCAATTTTAACCATTTTTTTCCTAATTCTACATAGGCCAAATAGAAGGCGTGTGTGGGTGGCTCTCAGCCCACAAATGCCCATCTGCTACCCCTAAGGGGCAGCCATGGTCCCTCCCCAGTCACCCAACTGAGGAAAATGCTTCCTGAAAACATTTACTAGCCAGAAAACATTTGATGATCTTCCAGTTGGTGTGGTTTTTAGTTCATTTAGTTCATTTTCTCTCCATCTCAAATGGGCAGGCCATTTCTACAAAGACCCACACAGCCCCAGGCCCGCATCAGCCAAGGTTATTTTCTCCCTTCATCCGTTCCCCAGAAAGATGCCTGGAGTTGAGGAATCTCTAAGACACCAGCCACACCCCGCAAGGGTCTGCAAGATGGTCAACCACGGCAGTGGGCTGAGGAATGTCCCCAAGGGTCACGTTCACTCGAGACCTCAGAATGTGACCTCACTTGGAAGTAGGTTTTGCAGATGCAGTTCTTATGGTAGGAATTCAGATGGGATCAGACTGAGTCGGGGGCCCTCAATCCACTGAGAACGTCCTTCTGGAGATGGAGAAGGCCACACAGAGCCACAGAAGAAGGCCATGTGGAGACAGAGGCAGAGGTGGGGGGTACGTGGCCACTGCCAAGGAATCCCTGGAGCCACCGGACACTGGGAGAGGGAGGAAAGATCCCACGCTGGAGCCTCTGGAAGGAGCACAGCCCCGCCGTGCCTGGATCTCAGACTTTCACCTTCAGAACTCGAGGGAAGAGATTTCTGTGGTTTTAAACCCTTCCAGTTCATCCTCAATTATGGCAGCTGCAGGAAATGGATCCAACCACCCAACAAATTCCAAATGTTCCATCACACAACAAGCACCTTGTGAGCACCTCCTGTGCACATTTTGTGACGTGCACACTTTGTGAGCGCCCACTGCATACACTTTGTGAATGCCCACCGTGCACACTTTGTGAGCACCCACTGCATACACTTTGTGAATGCCCGCAGTGCGCACTTTGTGAGCGCCCACTGCATACACTTTGTGAATGCCCACAGTGCACACTGTGAGCGCCCACTGCATACACTTTGTGAATGCCCATAGTGCACACTTTGTGAGCGCCCACTGCATACACTTGGTGAATGCCTACAGTGCACACTTTGTGAGCACCCACTGTGTACACTTTGTAAGCACCACTGTGTACAAGCACCTCCTGTACTGAGCATGGAGTGTGTGCCACATGTAACATGGCCCTGACTTTTAGCAAGTAGTCTTCTAGGACAGACAAGAAGAGCACACAGGTCTCTAGACCACCAGGTAAACACTGGGAAGGGTTAAAACACAAATACGAAGTTTCCGTGGGATTTCGAAGGATGGGCAGGATGGCACTGCAGTTGGAGGCCACTGGGTTCAGCTGTAGACAGGCAGCCACTCTGAGTCATGCCCACAGGGTAAGAAGGGAAGCAGCAGAGCCCCTCAGCAGGTGGGAGCTGAGCCAGGACCCTCACGCTGTAAGCCCCCCTAACACAGTGGGGCAGACACCTTTGCCGAGCTGCCTGGGAAGGCCTCAGAGTGTTCTATAAATACAGAACCAGCAGGTGTTGTGGTTGGAAGACATAAAAGCTACATGGCACCTTCTGCCTTACACTCAGCTTGCATCACACAAGGAACTGCTTGTATTGGAGTTTACAATCCCTGAAGACACAAGGGTTCCAAAGAACAAAGAATGCCGATAGTCAGCAGGTCACCTTATCACACTCAGGGACGGAGAGTAGCCCAGGGGAGTCGGGCACAGGAAACCTCCACAGTCAGGCCCGTGTCTGAACATGGGGTGAAAAGTGCCTTGCTGGGCACCTTGCCCGGGGAAGGTTTCTGAGCAAGGAAGGTGTGAGACTGTGAGACCGACTACACACCTGATGCTGACTTGAGCCCCCTCAAAGCCATGGGACACAAATCACTCCTGCTTGACAGTGTGGGAAGCCACAAAATTCATTGTTTTTCTTCAAGATCTTTGGGCCAAATACGTCTTTTAATAACACATCCTGGAACTCAGTGGGTGAAACAGGTTACACCTGACAGCCTGCCTTAAAACCAAGGAGCCGGGATCAGGGTGCCATGGCCCACCCCTTCCCATAGGGCGTCCTTCAGCCTGCTGGAGGTATGTGCGGCCCACACACGTATGTTCTAGAAGGAGCAGATGCTCTAGGGAAGGGACTACAGGCACGAGGCCTCCCAAACATAATGCAGCACAAAAGACAGCCTCGTGCTGATGCTGTTCTAGGGAAGGGACTGCAGGCACAAGGCCTCCCAAAACATAATGCGGCATGCAAGAGGCCCCTGTGTGGATGCTGCTCCCTGGGGCCAGCCAATTTCAGTCAATAATCCAGGACGAGGATGATTCCAGCCCACAAGACACATGCTCTTCCTAAACAACAAGGGTCCTAGCTGTTTGCATTACAGCGGGGGAGGAAAATCTAAGCTTCTCTCTAGCTGAATCCTTAGCAATGATTTTGGGTAAATCTCCAGATTGCCGCCACCACCAACAGCAATGAAATAACCACATGTGGGACCGGGCACGGCGGCTCACGCCTATAATCCCAGCACTTTGGGAGGCCGAGGAGGGCAGATCACCTGAGGTCGGGAGTTCGAGACGAGCTTGATCAACATGGAGAAACCCCGTCTTTACTAAAAATACAAAATTAGCCGAGTGTGTTGGCACATGCCTGTACTCCCAGCTACTCGGGAGGCTGAAGCACAAGAATCCCTTGAACCCTGGAGGCAAAGGCTGCAGTGAGCCGAGATCATGCCATTGCACTCCAGCCTGGGCAACAGAGCGAGACTCCGTCTCAAAAAAAAGGAAGGAAAGAACCACATGTAAGATGAAGGAGAAGAAAATAGGAATGGTGTGTGTGAGAGCAAGAAGCCTGTGTGCAAGCCCTTCCTGTTTTGTTAGTATTAATTTCTTCCAGTAAGAACCATGGCCCAGCGGCGAGGATAGAGGCCCTGGAATCATGATCCCGACCAGATTGAGGGCCCCTCCCCCAAACCCAGTTACAAATTGTGCGCCTTTGGACAAGTCACTTAATTTCTTGGGACCTCTCTTTTCTCATCCATAAAACTGGAGTTAATCATAGGGCTGTATGGAAATGCCATGAAATCAACCATCCCGGGTGCTCAGCCAGGACCTGCCTCGACAGGCGTTGAGAGCATCAACTTCTTTCCTCCTGGGCCAAGACAATGAGACTGTGATTCCCGGCAATTTATTCATTTCAGAAAAATGCTGCTGCCCTTCAGATGCCCGGAGAAATTCATTAGAATAGGACTTTCCTGTAATGCCTCCGGGTCACTGGGTCACTGCAGAGGGCCGGGGCGGGATTCTTTGTCTCGGAGCCTGAGATAATTGCAGTTGCCAACGTGGTCCAGCCTCCTAGCACGGGGGCAGCCAATTAACCAGGGAAGTCACCCTCCTGGTTGACAGTTGACGCCTGGTGTTGGCCTTGTGCACCCCCGATTAACCTCCAGGCGGGCTCCCCCTCCACCCCGGACATTTTCGGGTCCCTGCACTTATTATGAAGCCTGCCCAAGAATCCCGAATTCACTAATAAGAAAATCACCACCTAACATCAGTGTTTGAAAATTACCTTGTGTTAGAACTGTGATGGGAAGGGTGCTGTATTTTCAAACGATCACTGTTTCTTAAAAGCGTGGCATGGGCGCTCCCTCGGCCACCGGCCTGTGCTCCCCAGTCCCTCACCCGCTGCAACCACCTGGTGCTCAGCTCAGGGCTGAGCCGCAGTCTGAGGGCCGGGCCCTGGCGTGGGCTCCATCAGATCCTGTAATCGGATCCGGGCGCTTTAGCCCTCACGTGACTGGGGGCCACTGCCTAACCCTGATTAGCAGTCTACATCACCCACCGCATAGCCTCCCCTGGGGTCAGGCGGCTTCTCCACGTCTTAAATAAGATTCAGCTATTGTCATGTGTAGTATATTGGGGGTGTGTTTGAAACGGTGTTTCCTAGGGCAGAAGAAAGAAAAACAGCACCCACAGTCGAACAGCTTAGGAAATACAGAGAGAGATTGAGAGAGAGAGAGAAAGACAGAGAGATCTAGAAGCACGGAGGGAACCCTGAGCCTGAGCCTGAACCTGAACCTGAACGCAGCACTGGGGCCTGACCACCCCGGGAGGCAGGATCACCTGAGGTCAGAAGTTTGAGACCAGCCTGGCCAAAATGGCAAACCCTGTCTCTACTAAAAATACAAAAATTAGCTGGATGTGGTGGCACATGCCTGTAATCCTGGCTACTTGGGAGGCTGAGGCAAGAGAATCACTTGAACCCAGGAGGCAGAAGTTGCAGTTAGACGAGATCATGCCACTGCACTCCAGCCTGGGCAACAGAGCCAGACTCTATCTCAAAAGTAATAATAATAATAATAATAATAATAATAATAAACAAAAGTAAATGGCTTCTAAAGGGAAGTTTTTAAATCTCAAATTAATTAAGTGGCACTCTGCATTTTCTAACCCACTTTCCAAAGGTGTTCCCTCCATGGACTCACAACCCCTTGTCCTGCCAGCATCGCCTCCACAGGTCCACTTCCCAAAGCGTAGACTACCGGCCAGCGAGCACCTGCAAGATGGGCCCAGGCCCAGGGGCTCCGCCACTGGGTTCACTGGTTCAGGTCCTGGCATCGCTGCTCTCTAGCTGTGCAATCTTGGGCTAGCTGCTTCACCTCTCTGTGCATCCAAGTCTTTGTCTCCACGATGGTGGGGACAGTGATACCCTCCTGTGTTGGTTTCCTGGGCTGCCACAACAAATGACAACAAACTGGGAGGCTCAAAACAACACACATCTCTTCTCTCATAGATCTAGAGACCGGAAGCCCGGAAGCCCGGGTGGCCAGACCAGCTCCCTCCAAAGCTGCACGAGGCTCCCCGCCTCTGCCAGCACCAGCTGCCTCCAGGGGCTCCTCTCTGCGGCCGCATTGCTCTAGTTCCGCCCTCAGAGTCACACGGATGCCTGACACTGAGTTTTTCACAAATCAGTGACACTCAAGGATGCATGAGTTAGGGAGAAGATGCCTGCGTAACCAAAGCCCAGGAGAACCGATGAGATGTTAATATTCCCACTTGTGAAAAGCAGAGACCAAGTCTAGACAGGCTCATGAAGCCGCCCGGAGCCTCCACGCCAGTCACCACGCAACGAAGACCAGGGCCCTGGCGGCCGCACCCCGACCCTGTGCTTCCTAATGCATCTTTCACCTCTGGGGAAAAGGAGGCTCAGTTTCCCCATCTGTTGTGTCCATGACTGTGAGCCACAGAAGCCTCCTGGGGGAGAGGCTGGCAGGGAAGGGACGCAGTTGTCCTAGGCCCACACCGGAGCCCACGTGGTTCCCCGTAAAAGGCTCTTCCTGACCAGCTCCTCACTAATGAAAAACTCGGCACAGGCGTTTGCTGTGTTTCTCTGTGGTTCTCACGCCTCTCCCCCTGCACACCGCTTTCCTGCTCTTTCTCTCCTTCTGTGATGCTGGGGCACGCTGGGTATGGCAGGAGCGAACTGCTGCAGGGCCACAGGCGCCCAGCCTGCAAAAAAGTCCCAGCTCAGACAGGGCAGGCCCAGTGCCCCAAGGCAAATGCCCACCAATGAGGCCACCAGGTGTGGCTGGGACCAACGGAGGCAGAAGCCATTCTCTTCCCAGCCTACCCATCCCCGCGGGGTCACAAAAATGCTGATGGTCACTCTGTGCAAAAGTCTTTCCCTCCTGCCGTGACCAGCTCACTCCGCACACCCTTTAGACAGCTCTGCTCATGAGAAAGGAAAAATAAATACACTGCAGAAGCATCTACGAGAAATCTGGGCTGCACAAACTTCAGAGGACCCGTTTCTGGGACTATTGGTATTATTCTACTAATTCCATTCACATGCTAATGATTGGTCTGTTTGGAGTTTAATAATAATAGCAGGAATCATAATAGCTAATGTCTGTTGAACCCTCACACTATACCAGGCCCTGTTCTAAATGCTCTAGGCCAGTGAAGTCATTTAATCATCCAATCACCCCTTCTGCAGTCCCCATCTGAATGAAAATAAAGGCAATTTGCTCATCTTTATTGAGTGTCGGGAGATACGAAGCACTCTTCCCCGGTGAATGCCGTCAATAACAATCTTTCGAGCAGAAGATGGATGCTCTTGTTACCTGTATTTTATAGATAAGAAAATGAAAGCCCAGAGAGGTTCCGAAGAGAGCCTGTGGTCACACAGCCGAAGTAGCAGAGCAGAGATCTGAGCCTGCCAGCCTGGCTCCAGACTCTGCCCTGCGACTGTGGCTAATTCGACCACTGAAGGCTGCTTCCGAGGGACACATTCACGGAGCAGCTCCCCACGGAGATGCCGTGGGGCACAGGCAGGTCCGCGCTCCCCATGGCAGCGTGGCGTAGTGGCCAGGGACAGGTGCTCTGGCCAAAGTGCTCAGTAAATCTTGGCTGCTCCACTCAGGAGCCATAATGATTTGGGCAAGTGACTTAACCTTTCCGGGTGTTGGTGCCTTTTGACAGTGAAATGAGCTAGCTGGTGGGAAGCGTGCAGAACGGGCCTGGGGGTACAGCGAGGATTCAGCGAGGCCAGCTCTTGTTTTCATGGCTCCTGCTGTTGCCTCCAAACAGACTCATCACCAAAATTATCATGGAGGGATCCGGCAGCCGCCAGTGGTCCCAAATGCCGCAGGCTCATTCTGCAGATTAATGGAGAAAGGGCATTTCCCACAGGCTCCGCCAGGTCTAGCTTGTGCCTCTGCTGAGAGACCGACCTGCCCAGCCCTACCCCGTGGAAGAGAGAAAAATCCTAAATTAACTATGCGAAATCCTGAAATGACCAAGAAAACATCGAGTAACTGAATATGTCCTCAAGCGACAAGATTCTCTTTCCTGTTCTTGAGCAGGGCCCGGGCTTGAGAGCTGAAGCCGGCCGGGGTATAGACAGGACAGGGGCCCAGGAGACACCCAGGCCTGAGAGCGGGAACGGCGGTGGGGTCACAGAACAACCCGGGAAGATGCAGACACACTCAGCGCTTCCAAATGCCAGCCGTGCCCAGCCGCAGATGCTGGCGTAGGTACCCAGAGGATTCGTGCCCTCATGGAATGGAACAGGACCCACCTGAAGCCGGGAGGAGCAGGGAGGAGCAGGGAACAAGCTCCCGCCCACGCCCAGGAGTTCTCCCGTGGGGAGGGAGGGAGGCACAGCGAGAAACAGAACGGGTGATAGGTCAGGAGGGGCAGTCGGCTGCTGTCATGGCAGGCGGTCAGGGAAGGCTTCTCGGAGGCGGTGACCTTTGAGCGGAGGCCTGAACAACATGATGAGTGAGCAGCTGGGAGAAGAGCCTTCCGGACAAAGACATGAAGGAGGAAGATCAGGCAGGCCTGTGGCCGTCGGGAGGCCCTTGCGCTTGCTGTGAGAATAAATGCAATCGGAAGCTTCCAAGAGTGTGCGTGGTCTGAGTCATTTCCAACAGGAGCCCTCTGGCTGCTGTGTGAGAGTGACCTGCAGGCAGAGGTGGACACAGGAGGCCTGGGGGGTCGCTGAGGCAGTGGCCCAGGGACGAGACCAGGGGTGTCTGGCCAAGGGGACCGAGGTGGCCAGAGCAAGAAGAGCTCAGATTCAGGATGTGAAGGGAAAGTGGTGGATATTAGTGGATCGAATGTAGGGAACAGCTAGATAGAGGCTGGGAAGAGGACATGTTTGGCAAAGAAAATGCTTAGCCAAGAAAGGGGGTGTTGAGAGAGAGGAAGAGAGACAGAGAGAGAGAGAGAGAGAGACTATACGCATTACACATGACTGTATTTACAATAATCTCAGCCTTTTAGAAAGTACTGATGCCTGTGGGTAATCATGTGGTCCATCCACACAGCGGAATATCATTCAGCCATAAAAAGGGATGACGCTCTGACACACGCCACAACACGGGTGAACCTGGACCATGCTGTGCTGGGGGAAAGAAGCCGGGCACAGAGGAACATGTGTGGTATGATTCTGTTCACATAAGATGTCCACGGCAGGACATCTATAGATAGACAGCAGATTCGCAGTTGCCAGGGCTGGGAGGAGGGGAGAGAGGAGGCTGGTTGCTTAATGGCGTGTGGTTTCTTTTTGAGGTGATGAAAATGTTCTACCGTTCACGACAGTGATGGCTGCACAACTCTGAATATACTGACAACCCCTGGCTTGTACTTTAGATGGATGAATTGGATGGTAGGTAAGTTGTATCTCAGTAAAGCTATCTTAAAGCTAGGCATGGTGGCTCATGCCTATAATCCCAGCACTTTGGGAGGCTGAGGCAGGAGGATCACTTGAGTCCAGGAGTTTGAGACCAGCCTGGGCAACATAGCGAGACCCTGTCTCTACAAAATATAAAAAATTAGCCAGGCATGGTGACACGCACCTGCAGTCCCAGCTACTCAGGAGGCTGAGGTGGGAAGATCACCTGAGCCTGTAGGTCGAAGCTTCAGTGAGCCAGGATTATGTCACTGCACTCCAGCCTGGGTGAGACCCTGTCTCCAAAAAACAAATAAATGAAATAAAGCTGCTTTAAAAACACCATTATACCTGTGCCCCAACTCATTGCATCTTCTCTAAGAGGCTCGTGTGGGTCCTGGACACAGGTGTGTTTCAGAGCTCCCTGGGATTGCATCTGGCCCAGGACGGACTCCACCCCAGCTTCTCTGGGATCTCGCAGGCCGTGCAGTGCTGCAGTCCCAGCCCAGCTTCGTGGTGAGGCAGATCGGGTTTGAAACTGGGCCCATCCCTCCCCAGCTGTGTGATCTTCAGAGAGCCCCTCCATCTCTCAAAGACTATTGTCTCCTCTGTAAAAATGGGTCTACAAGAGCAACAGGGCCTGCCGCAGAAGGGCTGTGTCACACATGTAAGCGAGGAAGGCACCCAGCACGTGCCAGCATCAGCAGTCCGATGCATTGCTGCACTTGAGCTGGAAAAGCTATTGACACAAGTTCCCATCTTTAATTCTCACGATCCAGAAGCCACGATGTGGGAGGCAGTTGCCAGGGCCGGTGGGCTTGGGGACGAGCGGGAGGGAAGCTGGGGAACTGTCTGGACAGAGGCACTGGCCGTCCCGGGGCCCCACCTGCCATTAGCTGCATCCACCCTTCCTTCAGAGACACGTATTGAGCCCCAGCCGGGTCTCAGCTGCTCTCTGGACACCGGGAACTCGGCCACAGGCTGAAGACACAGAACCCACACCGCAGCGGGGCTGGGGCAGGTCTCTGGGCGTGATGCCCAACAGCAGAGCTCGGGCACCCGCGGCCCGCAGGGCAGCTCCTGGCTAAGGAGCCAACACGTAGCTCGAGCCCTCGGCCCCTGAACACGGAGCCCTTTACAGACCTGGAGCTGAGTCGAGCCATCGTTTCCCGAGATTCCGGGGCTCCCCTCCCAGGGACAGGGAAGGAAGAGTCAGAAACGAGGCAGCCTGTCACCCCCGTCCCCGTATCTCTGTCTAAGGAGGTGCAGGGCAGTGTGACGGGGGCGTTTCTGGTCTTGGAAACCACGTCGGTAATAAGCATGAAGAATGCCTTGAGGAAAAGCCCCTTCCCACCCAAACCAGCGGCCGGTTCCTGACACTCCCATCGCGGGCACACACTGGGTGTGGCACCAGGAGTGTGTAATCCGAGGGACACACACCAATGCACCCCAGGCCCCCTCAGGAGGCCCCTACTGCCAAAATGGCCAAATGGGCTTTCTTTGTGGTAGCACTGGGCGAAGGGGAGGGAAGGCGGGAAGAGGCACGGGAGGGGCAGGGGAAGCCTTCCAGCCAAAGGGACACCGTGACCAACTCCGCATGAATGGAAATGACAGAGTACACCACCGGCCCCATGGTTTCCGGGTATCCCTGGGACCTCACAGGCGGACACTGAGGGTCTCCAGGAGAGGGGTTGGCTCTGCAGCCCCTGTGATCCCAGCCGCTCCAAAAACACCCAAGGAGCTCTTTCTGCACACGCCTGTGAGAATCAAAGCCACCGAGCAACTCACAGATCCACTCCTCCCTCCGCCGTCGGGGTCTGAACCCCTCTCCCAGGTGTCTGCACCTCTGGCTGCTCCTCAGGGTCCTGTCTCAGCTTCAACGCCACCTCCTCTTGAAGCCCTCCCAGATCACCCAGGCACAGCCTCTAACATCAGCCGCTGGAACCCTCTGCGGGGCACCCCATCAGGTTGGCTGTCTCTGGTGTAGTGATTATTCATTCACTTGCCCATTGTCTTACACACGCACACACATACACACACACGTGCGCGCGCACACACACACACGAGCATCCTATCCCCATGAGGGCAGCACCCTCCTCTAGCTTGCTCACTGCTCACCTAAAATGGGAGTCGGTATTTAGCAGGTGCTTCAAGGTTTGCTGAATGAATAGGTCATGCCCCACCTTCCTGGGGCCCACACAGATAAAGAAGTGGTAGGTGCTGTACCTCCCCCGCCCCAGGCTCAGCACCAACAGGAAGGACCTGTCCACGCAGCCAGGCCAAGGAGAGAGCCCCCCATCTCCCACACTGGGTCTTTCCAGCAAGTGCTTATTCAGCCTCTACTAACAACAGACCACAAAACACCAACAAATGAGACTATCCCAGAAGGACGTCTTCAGGCCTCCCTGCTCTACCTGCTCCTCCACAAGCCCCACTGCTCCTAATCCTCACAGACCCCACACTTCACACGTATGTCCCCACGGAGCCCCGATCACCACCTCCCTTTCTTGTGTAGGCGAGCATTAAGAAGAGGCTATCTGACCAGGCACAGTGGCTCGTGCCTGTAATCCCAGCATTTTGGGAGGCCAAGGTGGGCAAATCGCCTGAGGTCAGAAGTTCGAGACCAGCCTGGTCAACATGGCGAAACCCCATCTCTATTAAAAATACAAAAATTAGCCAGGCATGGTGGCCCATGCCTGTAATCCTAGCTACTTGGGAGGCTGAGGCAGGAGAATCGCTTGAGCCCAGGAAGCAGAGGCTGCAGTGAGCCGAGATCATGCCACTGCATTCCAGCCTGGGTGATAGAGACTCTGTCTCAAAAGAAAGAAAAAAGAAGCTATCCGGCCGGGCGCAGTGGCTCAAGCCTGTAATCCTAGCACTTTGGGAGGCCGAGACGGGCAGATCACAAGGTCAGGAGATGGAGACCATCCTGGCTAACCCGGTGAAACCCCATCTCTACTAAAAAATACAAAAAAAAACTAGCCGGGCGAGGTGGCGGGTGCCTGTAGTCCCAGCTACTCAAGAGGCTGAGGCAGGAGAATGGCATAAACCCGGGAGGTGAAGCTTGCAGTGAGCCGAGATCCGGCCACTGCACTCCAGCCTGGGCGACAGAGCGAGACTCCGTCTAAAAAAAAAAAAAAAAAAGAAGAAGCTATCCAGCCTCTCACAAATCCAGGGAAGCCCCAACTTCCTCCATTTTCTGAGGCTCTTGGTCCAGGTAAAAATTAAGACATGTCTATTATCCTTTTCATGTTTTGCTGGATTCCATTTTCTAATTTACTAATATTTGACTTAGAATGTGGTTTCCGTGACCATGAGGGTTTGGCCAGTATATGTTCTTCCTTTTGATGTCCTCACTAGGGTTTTGTATCAAGATTATTCTGGGCTTTTAAAACGAGTGTGCTGTTTTTTTGTTTTCTTTTTTCTCCATTTTTTGAAGATGCTATTTGGAGAAATTTACTCAGGATGCCATTTGGACTTAAAGTTTATATTGTGTGAAGGTTTATCATTACAGATACATTTGCCTCTCATACTTACGAAAATAACCACAAAAAAGTTAAAATAGATTTAGATTAAGTGTTACTTTTCAGGGACCCACCTCATAAATTAATACTTTTAACCCCACAAGCCCTAGTACAGTATGACTGGCTTGTTCAAAGATAAATGCAGTCACGCCTTGCTTAATGACAGGGATACGTTCGGAGAAATGCCTCATCAGGTGATTTTGTCACTGAGCGCACCTCTTACGCAGTGTGCCTGCACACACACCCGGGCGGACAGCCTCCTCCATGCCCTGGCTCGATGGGTAAGCCCATTGCTCCTGGTTTCACAACTATGCAGCCCATGATGGTACTGAGTACTCACTGCCGCACAATGGTGAGTACTTGTGCATCTCATCATAGAAGAGAGGCAGCAGAAGTAAGATCTAAAAGCTAAAGCATGGTGCACCTGCATAGGGCACTTAGCATGAATGGAACTTGTGGGACTGGAAGTGGCTCTGGGTGGGTGAGTGAGTGAGGAGCGGATGTGAGGGCCCAGGCATTCCCGTACATGTCTGTAGACCCTATAAAGGCTGCACACTTAGACTATGCTAAATTTATACAAAAATATTATTCTTTCTTCCATAACTACCCTCAGCTTACTTCATTGCCTTATACATTTCTTAATTTTTTACCTGTTGGACTCTTTTGTAATAATACTTTGCTTAAAACACACAGTGTACAGCTATACAAAAATAGTTTCTTTCTTATATCCTCATCTATTCACTTTTCCCTATTTGATTCTGTTTGTTTGCTTTTTAAACTTTGTTGTTAAAAGCTAAGACACAAACACACACATTCGCCTGGGCCTCCCCGGGGCCAGCATCATCACATCACCGCCTTCCACCCGCACGTTCCTGTCCCGCTGGGAGGTTTCCAGCGGAATAATGCACGGGGTGTGGTCGCCTCCCACGATGGCCGTGCCTGCTTCCGGATCCCTCCCGAAGGACCTGCTGAAGGCTGTTTCACAGCTCACTTTTGTTTAGTAAGTAGAAAGAATACATTCTAAAATCATGATAAAAGTTACAGTAAATCCATAAGCCAGTATCACAGTCATTTCTTATCATCAAGTATCATGTCTGTGCATGACCGTATGTGCTGGACGTTCACACGCCAGGCAGTACGGTGGGTTCACCCACACCATCGTCACTCAACACGTGCGAGTAAAGCTTCAAGCTGAGCTGCTGTGACAGCCACACCGGGATAAGGGTCTTTCAGGTCTGTTCTAATCGCACACGGCCACCACAGTATGCGTGGTCTTCCTTGACTGAAATGCCGTCATGCAGGGCGTGACCTGGGAGATTTTCTTCAAGGAAAGATGGATCCACACAGGAGCGTGGCCCAGTGGTGGACACAAGGAGGGGAGGGTCAGAGAGAGAGACTGAGAGAGGGAAAGGAGGAGCAAGGGAGGGAGGGAGGGAAGGAGAGAGACAGAGAGAAAGGGAAAGAAAAAACAAAGAGGGAGAGAAAAGGAGAGAAAGGGAAGAAGGGATAGAGACTGAAAGAAAAGAACAAAAGAGTGAGAGAAGGAAGGAAGGAAGGAAGGAAGGAAGGAAGGAAGGAAGGAAGGAAGGAAGGAAAGGAGGGAGGGAGGGAGGGAAGGAGGGAGGGAGGGAGGGAAGGAGGGAAGGAGGAGGGAGGGAGGACTGAGGAGTATGGTTCAGCGAAACCTTTGCACCCAAGGTTGGTGGCACCAGCATCACCAACAAGAGACACAGGTGCCCTCAGCTGGTTGCAGGACTCCTCCCACCCCACAGGTGATCAGTCAGCTTTTCAAATGGGTGAAAGTCAAAAGAGAAACTGAGGAACTAAGCCATGCACTACCACTATCTACAAGGGATGAGGCGAGTGAAGAACAGAGTTTTCTGGAATCAGCAGCTCTGGTTGATCAACAACAGACCAGCACAGCTGACCCGGTTCTCCCCCAGGTTCCCAGCACCACACAGATTCCAAACCTTCGGGCAGACGTGGGAAACACGGAAGCATTCAGCCGTTGAGTATCCGCCCACCTGGAACAGATGCTCATTGCCGTGCCCTAAGGAGACTCCTGGACACAAATGAAACTCCCAGGCGGGCGAGGCCCTCTGGTCCCTGAGGTTTAGCGCTTGCGGGTCTAGACCAACCTATGAGGCGCACTCGGCTTCAGGTATGACCTCAGCCAAAGGCCAGCAGAGAGCTGAGGACATGTCCCAGAGATGCGTAAAGCACCCCCCATGTATGACCTCAGCCAAAGGCCAGCAGAGAGCTGAGGGCATGTCCCAGAGATGTGTAAAGCACCTCCCATGTATGACCTCAGCCAAAGGCCAGCAGAGAGCTGAGGGCATGTCCCAGAGATGCGTAAAGCACCCCCCATGTATGACCTCAGCCAAAGGCCAGCAGAGAGCTGAGGGCATGTCCCAGAGATGCGTAAAGCACCCCCCATGTATGACCTCAGCCAAAGGCCAGCAGAGAGCTGAGGGCATGTCCCAGAGATGCGTAAAGCACCCCCCATGTATGACCTCAGCCAAAGGCCAGCAGAGAGCTGAGGACATGTCCTAGAGATGCGTAAAGCACCCCCTGGTCACGCTGTATTCAAGGATTCTCAAAGCGGGGTCCCTGGATGCCTCCACCTCCCCTGGGACTGCGTGGGAATGCAGATTCCCGGCCCCTCCCCAGACCTGCTGGATCAGAGGATCTGAGACTTGTAGCCCCTTAACCTACCTGCCAGGATGCCAGCGCTCACCAACGTGTGAGAATCACTGCTCCAATTAAAACTTCAACCGGACTCCAAAAATACAAATGTGGCAGGGGGTGGATTTGAAATGGAAAGCGAAGCAAGCTCGGGAAAGAGCCAGGTCCTGCCTCTCCTCCCACCGCCTGAGTGCACGCTGGTCTCTTCCAGGCACCAACAGCGCAAGGGACCAAAGAGATGAAACTGAAAGCCACAGTGTAGGGCCCACCTTGTCTTTTCATCTTCAATAGGAGCTCTCAGTCCGGCTGCACCTGGGAAGCTTCCGCACCACACACGCCCACCCCCGGACTCTGCAGGCTTGGGTTTCTCTGCCGGGCTTGCAGCACGGGGGAGGCCAGCTGCTATGCCCCGGGGAGGGCTGCGTGGCGCCTGCCTCCTGAGTGGGGAGCGGCCCCCACAGCGCCAGCATCTTCCTGTCTCCCGGGCACGTGGGCAGTGCCACCCTCTCCCTGACCCAGTTTGCCATCCTCTCAGAAAGGGTATAGGGGAATAGCGGCCGCCAGCGCCTTCCCTGAAATAACCTGCAAGGGCTCCACTCTGGGCCCCAGGCAGCTGCCATATGGCCATGGCACAGCCCTCGACCCCAGTCACGCCCCACCACCCCCCACTGCAGAAGGGGTGCCCGCCTGCCTTCCCCTCACCACGCCCCCCCGAGGAACCTCCGGAGCCGGTCAGACCCTGCCCATCCCACTGGGAGCTTGGGATCATGTCTCACACCACAAGCCAAGACCCCACAGCCCAGCGGGGGCTGAGTCTGAAGCTAATTCCGGGACAGCCCAGCAAGGCTGGGAGGGAGCCAGGGAGGGGCCATGTGCGTGGGGGAGGTGGTGATTTTTACAGCCTTCCCCCACTGTTCCCCGTAGACACCGGGCGAGTGAGCCTGCACACCAGCTCCCTCCCCTGCCCGCTCCTGCTCGGAGCCCGGAGCCGACAAGGCTGCCAGCAGCCCGGCCTGCCACAGGCCCCGGGAGCCCAGACACCTCCTCTTCCCACCCATCTTCCATTTCAGAGGGAGCCGCTCTCTCTCCTCTCAGGCCTGCTCCATCTGTGACATTTCTCCCTCCCTGGATGAAGTGGGGCTTTCACCCTCGTGAGCAGAGTCTCCTTCAGGGCTCCTCTGTGAGAGAAATATGGGGCTGGACAGGGCCCCCTTCCCTCCCTCCTCGCTCACCCTAAGAACCTGCAGGGACCCAGCGGCCACGCAGGCATGGAGCCAGCACCCCTGCCTCCCCTGGGGCCAGTGACCAGGCCGGGAGGTGAAGCAGTCCTCCCTCCCTCCCTCCTCCCTCCAGCCAGCCCTGACCCCGACCCCAGCCAGCCCTGACCCCAACCCCAGCGTGCACTCCCCGGGCACAGGAGGGAGGCTCCTTCCACCAAGGCCTCTGCTGACAGATGTCCGGGCCCCCACCTGGACCTACCCAGACCTAAGCTCCTGGGCAGGTGGTCCCGGACACCCTGCCTTTCTCAGTGAAATACGGTTTCCACTGGGAGAGTCTGCCCCCAGCCAGCAGCCCGCGCACACTGGTCACACAGACACACGCATGCACGCACACACTTTGCCAGGGAACATCTGTTTTGACAAACACATTATTCGAGTCAGTCCATGGGACGTGAATTGACAGATTCCTGGGTGCAGGCTGCTGGCTTTGTGCATTTGCACCTGAGCCGAGCTGGGGACTCTGATGTGTTTGTCCCACGGCCCCTTCCCCACTCCACCCCACCCGCAAGAAGACAAGTCCAGGCCCTGAGCCGCTGCTGTCTGAGACGCCCGGGGCGCACTCCCCAGGCGAGCGGGACTGTGTCCATCGGGTGCCAAACTTTGCCTGGAGGGGCTTTTCTGAAAAGCCTGAGGTGGGGGGATGACAGAGCCACAGCACCCCTGCAGCTGACACCCGGCACCCAGGAAGAAGTCGGTCAGCCCTTCCCTTCCGAGACGATCCTGAATTCCAGGCAGCACCAAGATGCCAGCAGGGCGAGCCGCTGCTCCCCGCACCCAGCGTCCCCGGACCCCACGCTGAAGGGCATTCTCCATCCACTGCAAAATAAACTTTGTCTGGGCAAAGAGTTTCCGGCTAACCCCCTGTGATCATCGCCGCTGCAGCTCAGGTGCAGAAAGGCGAGGGGAGACGGCAAGCTATTTTTAGGAGAAAAAAATAAATCTCAGCCTACCTTTAGAAGCGAGCTGTGCCAAGGCTCCCGAGGTTCACCCGGAGACAACTGCAGTGTACTGTGTCAGATTACAAACTGGGGGCGAGAGGGAGAGAGAGGGAGGAGGGGGAGGGGGAGAGGGAGAGAGGGAGGAGGGAGGAGGGAGGAGGGGGAGAGGGAGAGAGGGATGGAGAGAGCAGCAGAGGGAGAGACAGGGAGCGAGAGGCAGGCAGAGGCGGTGCCCAGTCAACATTGCAGGGCATTGGTGTGTCTGCACTGCTTGCATTCAGCTAGACATGATTCATGAGTTTTCTGCAGGCAGGCAAGCAGGTCGAGAGGGAGGGAGAGACAGCGAGAGCCAGAGAGAGAGAGACAGAGAGGACCATCCGCCATGCAGCAGTAACCAGAGCCTATGAAACGTCAGTGTTTGAACGCACGCACACACACATGCACACAAATACACATGCACACACACGTGCACACACACACACACCAAGATGGCTATACCCCTCACTGCCAGTTTCTCTTTCACAGAGCTGTGGTGAAAAGCTCGGACAGAGACGGAGGCAAACAGCTCTCAGCCACACAGGGCTTGGGGTTGGTGCTTTTCCCTCTGTCCCTGGGAAAACAGCACAAGATCTTCCCTGCAGGACGCCGGGGGACTCCTGCAACCGACAGGCAACCAATCAGCACATCAAGGTGAAAGCTGCCCTGGGCTCTACTCCAGGAAGCTCGGAAACTCAAGCGCCCTCGGAATTAAGTGATGAAGAGGAGCGACTGAAGCTGCCTGGGTCTTTGCTCTCCTGTCTGGCTCCCCTCCCCACCGCAAGCCTCCAGTGGCCCCGAGGGTTCCCCCTTCCCACAGAACTTCAGGTGGTGGCACAGATACACCCGCTACCTAGCAACCAGGTGGTGCAGGAGGGAAAAAACCCTGGGAAACATGCACGGACTTCACACACGTGCTTCCTCCCCTGGGTGAAAATCCCATGCTTGTTTTTGAAAGGTGCGAAATCAGGTAGCTCATGCAAAGGAAAACCCCTTTGGAAATTTGGGCTCCACATACCCTAACTGAGGCTCTGAGGGCTCCTACTAATGATGGCCCTGTGCAGGGACAAGACTCCAGTGTAGGACACAAGAAGTCCAAGGAAGGGCTCACCACCAGTCCTTTGTACAAAAAGGAAGGACTTCTCCTGAGGTGCTTTCTGCTGCTTCTCCAATTAGACTCACTTTACAAGTTTTTAAAAAATGGGCTCCTTAGTAAAGCCAATGCATCCTCCCATCACCGTGGTTTTTGCTTGTGATCTTAAAGGAACTGCAATGGTCTCAAACCTAGACAGCCAGAGGAAGCCTCTTCCCGAGACAACTTTTTCAACACTGTGACAGACGGGTCCAGCGAGTTTTCCCAATCAGGATCCATTTTGGCCTCCCGGATAGGCTTTTCAATTATATGCCTCTGAATTTGCCTGCAAGACTGGAGGCTGCCTTCAAGCCCTGTGTAGAGTGTCCCCAGCCTCTGTGCATGGAACAAAGAGATACGCGCCGTATCCAGGAGTAGGTGGCAAACCACAGATGATTCCTTTTCACCCTGGAGCAGAGTTATCAGGTCACAGAAACTGCAAGACTGCAGAAAATCACGGAAGGAACTGGTTACCAGATACTTGTACACACATGTTCACAGCTGCGCTGCTCTCAACAGGCAAAGGGTGGAAATGATGCAAGTGCCCATCAACGGATGAATGGGGTAACAAAATGTGGCATATCCATACAATGGAATATTATTCAGCCAGGAAAAGGGAATGAAGTACTGATTCATGCTATCACATGGCTGGACCTTGACAGCACCATGCCGGGGAAAGAAGCCAGACACAAAGCCCATCTATCATATGAGCCCATTTCTATGAAATACCCCAAATAGGCAAATTCATAGAGACAGAAAGGAGACTGGTGCTTGCTAAGGGCTAGGAGGAGAGGAGATGAGGAGTGACTCCTTAGTGGAGTGGGGTTTCCTTTGGGGTGGTGAGAACGCTTTGGAACAAGAGAGAGGTGGCAGTTGCACAAGACGATGAATGTATTAAATGCCGCTGAGTTGTTTGCTTTAAGATGGTTAATTTTATGTGATGTGAACTTTACCTCCATAAAAACATATGACAAGACCGTACAAAGCACCTGTGCATTGGACCCCACTGACCCAGTCTGCGCCTTCCTGACTCCATCTGTGTGGCCTGGAGCAGGTCAGTCTTTTCCCATATCTGTAAAATGATCGTGTCTGCTTATCACCTAATGTCTACTTCACGGGCTCCTCTGGGGGACGAATGAAACATTTGGCAGAAGGAAATAAAGCCCTTAGAAAGGACTCACTCTTTTAAAAGGTCATTCGGTGGCATGAAAATGACTCTCCACCTCTATTTTCTCAGCAGAGAGGAAATTAATTTTTAAGGAATGCCATGGATCATATAGGCCGAAAAGCCAAGGTTCTAAAACAAACAAGCTGAAAAAAATGTTTCCATTCAGAGATGCTGGGCCCCAAACAGGGTCATTGCTGACTGCGCCAGCCCCGCTGAGTCTGTCATGGCTGCACTGTCGTCCGCGGCATCTCATGTGTGTGGGGCTGCAGGTCATGGGTCTCGGCATGAGGAGCCCACTGTGTCGACCGGACAACTTGAGACCAAAGAGTTGACCGTAGCTGCCAAGAGACACGTGGTCAAATCAGAAACAGAATGCAGGGCCAGGCGCAGTGGCTCATGCCTGTAGTCCCAGCACTTTGGGAGGCCAGAGTGGGAGGATCACTTGAGCCTAGGAGTTCTAGACCAGCCTGGGCAACATAGCGAGACCCCATCTTTACAAAAAATTACAAAACTTAGCTGGGCATGGCAGTGCATGCCTGTGGTCCCAGCTACTCAGGAGGCTGAGGTGGGAGGATCACTCGAGCCCAGGGGGGTCAAAGCTGCAATGAGCTGTGACTGCTCCACTGCACCCCAGCCTGGGGGACAGAGTGAGACCCTGCCTCAAAAAAAAAAAGAAAAGAAAAGAAAAAAGGAAAGAAAAGAAAAATAATGCAGGATTCCGTTTCTTGGTGTCATGTTCTAACTTCCCAAAAATTAGATAAATTCTGTGCCTAAAATACTGAAAAAATGTAACAAAACAGAGACTTTCATAGGTGTGCTCTTAGGTAACTAACAATCCAGATGAAGCCATTCTGTGCCTGTGAAGAATGAGGACATGTTCAACCCAGCAGGAAGGAGCTGGCCGGTTCTGAAAAGTGAGCTGCCGTGGTGGGGACCAGTTTCGGTGACGGAATCAGAAGTGCTGACCTCCTCCAGCGCCTGGTACAGGCAACCTGCTAGCTCCGGGCCGGACACAGGCCACACAAAGGCATTGTTACTCACCGGCTCTGTGAGGCTGTTAGACTCCTGTGAATAAGGCACCATTTGTTTTATCTGGTCCTGGATGGAACGAGTGTTTGCCAGATGTCAGGAAGTGTCAGGTGCAAAGCTGCGTAACCGCCATTCACAGAGTTTTCCAGCGCTTCGTACGGAGACAGCACAACTGGGCCGTTTCCACTTGGAACTGCTGTCTGAGAAAATGCCAGTCATTTTGTTTGCAACGTAGTTCTGAAGGCTCAGCATTAAAGTGGAATCTCCTGTCCCTGGACAGCTAATAATAGGTCTGTGCTGACACTGAACATCAGCGCCTCTGCGGGCCCGAGCTTTCACAAAGCACAGCAAGTTTTCTATGAGGCCAATTCCAAGGCCGGTGGCTAAGTGCAGCCCCCTAAATCCTTTCAAGTAGCCTTTTGAAGTTGGGTGTTCACCATAAGTGCACCACTCAGATAGGAACATCTCTCAGAAAAACCTGCCCTGTTTACAAGTAGTGGGGTAGTCAGAAAGGTCTAAAAACTAGGCAGTATTGGAGATGATATGATGATCTACTTGGAAATCCAGATGAACCAATCGCAGAAAAACTGTTACAAATAAGAATTGCATAGGAGAGGATAGAATAGGTCTGGCATGATGGCTCATGCCTGTAATCCCAACACTTTGGGAGGCTGAGGTGGGAAGACCACTTGAGCTCAGGAGTTTGAGACCAGCCTGGACAACATGGTAAAAGCCTGTCTCTACAAAAAATACAAAAACTTAAGACAGGTGTGATGGCTCATGTCTGTAGTCCCAGCTACTTGGGGGCTGAGGTGGAAGGATCACCTAAGCCCAGGAGGTGAAGGTCGCAGTGAGCCATGATCACACCACTGTACTCCAACCTGGGTGACAGAGCAAGACTCTGTCTCAAAAAAAAAAAAAAAAAAAAGAGAGAACTCTACATATATTCCATAATTGGATAGAATAGTATATTATTTTTGGTTCCCAGCAAATATATATTTGTATATTATTGCATATTATTTTGGAGGAACAAAACTAATATATAAAAATCAATAGCTTTCCTATATAAAAGCAATAATCAGGTAGAAAGTATAATGGAAGGGGAAAAAATTCCATTTATAATAGCATACAAAAAGAAAGGCATGCCTAGAAATGTGTAAGATATATATGAAGAAAACTGAAGAAAAAATAAAAGAAAAATTGAGCAAAAAGAAAGCCAACCCCAATACAAAAAACTAGCTGGGCGTGGTGGCGGGCGCCTGTAGTCCCAGCTACTCGGGAGGCTGAGGCAGGAGAATGGTGTAAACCCGGGAGGCGGAGCTTGCAGTGAGCTGAGATCCGGCCACTGCACTCCAGCCTGGGCAACAGAGCGAGACTCCGTCTCAAAAAAAAAAAAACAAACAGCCAACCCCACACTAGGAGAGGGTCCTTACATTTTATAAAATTCTCCTGAAATCAACCTTAACATTTAATATGATTACAAAGGCAAGATTTTTTCCAGATCTCTGGAAGCCGATTCTAAACTTAGTATGGAAATATAAGCACAAAAGTATAACCCAGACATTTTGTTGAAGGCAAGAAAAAGTAATGAAAGAAAACTAGTTTTACCAGACATTAAAAATGTATTATAAATATATAATTAAAATTGTTTTGTCCTGGTACATGAACAGACAGACCCATAGAACAAACTGGGTGGTCCATAAACAAATCCAATTACATATGAGAATTTAATATATGATAAAATAGTACTTATAATCAATAAGAAAATATAGAATATTCAATAAATAATGGTCAGAATACAGGATAATTAAGAGAAAGTTCTTACACATAAGTTAATTCCAGATCAAGCAAGTATTTAAACATATAAAAGAAAAATTAGATATTCTAGAAAAATTATGCATTTTTTTCATTATTGTCAAATGAAGAAGGACTTTCTAAGAAAACCCAGGAACAAGAAAAGGAAATGCTGATTAAATTTGATTACATGGAAATGTAAACTTCTGCACAGTGGGAAAATGCCACAAATAAAACCAAAAGATTGGCTACAACTGAGATAACATATTTGCAACACATATTTCAGATTCAGTTGTGGGTCCAATTTTGTTGGGCCTGGATTTTATATAATGTGGGGAGCCCTAGTTAAGAAAAATAAAAAAATAAAACATAGAGAACACCAATACAAAATATACAAATGATCATTTATCGAGAATAAGGAAGTAAATCACAACAAATTCCAGATTTTAAAATGCTGACAAATTCCATAAATATCACAAAATCCAGAAAAATAGCATATATTTATTGTAATTAACTGCCTAAGACTCTACTATAATATTGTTTTTATTGATACATGATAAATGTACATAATTTAGGGGTACGTGTGCTAATTTGATGCATTCATGCAAATATAAAAATAAAATCAGGGTAATTGGGCGACCTATCACCTTATAATATTTGAGTAATATTTGTTTTTAACACTGTTTGACTGTGTAATCTTTGATTACTTCTCCAGATGACAATGATTTTATAATTTTGTTTTCTCGGAGAGAACAGAAAGAAAACTCTTTCTTCTAGCATGATGATCAAAATTGGCTTTTTAAAGTTATTATTGAAGGCTTAAATGTTTTTTTAGGCAGCTAGAGAGAAAGGGCAGGTCACCCACAAAGGGAACCCCATCAGGCTAACAGTGGACCTCTCAACTGAAGCTCTACAAGCCTGAAGAGATTGGGGGCCTATATTCAACATTCTTAAAGAAAAAAAAAAATCTTCAACCAAGATTTTCATGTCCAGCCAAACTAAGCTTCATAAGCAAAGGAGAAATAAGATCCTCTTCAGATCAGCAGATGTTGAGGGAATTTACCACCAGACCTGCCTTACAAGAGATCTTGAAAGGAGCACTAAATATAGAAAGGAAAGACCACTACCAGCTGATACAAAAACACACTTAAACACACAGACAAGTGTTGCTATAAAGCAACCACACACAAGCCAGCATAATAAGTAGCTAACAACACAATGACAGGATTGAATCCACACATATGAATACTAACCTGGAATGTAAATGGGCTACATGCCCCACCTAAAAGGCACGGAACGGCAAGTTGTGTAAAAAAGCAAGACCCAGTGGTATGCTGTCTTCAGGGAACCTATCTCACACATAATGACACCCATAGGCTCAAAATAAAGGGATGGAGGAAAATCTACCAAGCAAATTGAAAACAGAAAAAAGCAATGGCTGTGATCCTAATTTCAGAAAAACCTACTTCAAACCAACAAAGATAAAAAAGGGCAACATTACATAATGGTAAAGTGTTTAATTCTACAAGAAGACTTGACTATCCTAAGTATATATGCACCCAACAAAGGAGCACCCAGATCCATAAAGCAAGTTCTTAGAGACCTACAAAGAGATATAGACTGCCATACAATAATAGTAGAAGACTTCAACACTCTACTGACAGTATTA
Organism: Macaca thibetana thibetana; assembly: GCF_024542745.1. Taxonomy (NCBI): domain Eukaryota; kingdom Metazoa; phylum Chordata; class Mammalia; order Primates; family Cercopithecidae; genus Macaca; species Macaca thibetana. The sequence goes on from NC_065588.1 coordinate 127,090,654, forward strand.
GACCATCAAGGCAGAAAACTAACAAAGATATTCAGGACCTGAACTCAACATTGGACCAAATGGATCTGATAGACCTCTAGAGAACTCTCCACCCCAAAACAACAGAATATACATTATTCTCATTGCCACATGGCATATATCAATGACATAATTGGACATGAAACAATCTTCAACAAATTCAAAAGAACCGAAGTCATACCAAACACACTCTCAAACCACATCACAATAAAAATAGAAGTCAAGACTAAAAAAATTGCTCAAAACCATGCAATTACATGGAAATCACTTTCGGATAAATAATAAAATTAGGGAAGAAATCAAGAAGTTACTTGAAACTAATGCAAACAAACATACAACATACCAGAATGTTGGGGACACAGCTAATGCAGTGTTAAGAGGGAAATTCATAGCACTAAAGTATTCATAACATCAAAAAGTTAGAAAAATCTCAAATTAACAACCTAACATCACAACTGAAAGAATTAGAGAAACAATAACAAATCAACCCCAAAGCTAGCAGAAGACAAGAAATAACAAAAATCAGAGCTGAAATGAAAGAAATCAAGACACAAAGAAAACCATTCAAAAGATCGACTAATCCAGCAGTTGGTTTTTTGAAAAAATAAGTAAGATAAATAGGACACTAACTAGACTAATAAAAAAGAAGAGAGAAGGCGCAAATAATACAATTATAAATGACAAAGGAAATATTACCACTGACCCCACAGAAATAAAAATAATCATCAGAAACTACTATGAACACCTCTATGCACACAAACTAGAAAACTGAAAAGAGATGGATAAATTCCTGGACACATACAACCTCCCAAGACTCAACCAGGAAGAAATGGATTCCCTGAACAGACAAATAATGAGCTCTGATTTATTAAATCAGTAATAAATAGCCAACCAACCAAAAAAAGCCCAGGATCTGATGGATTTACAGCCAAATTCTACTAGCTGTACAAAGAAGAGCTGCTACTATTCCTACAGAGACTATTCCAAAATACTGAGCAGGAGGGACTCTTCCCCAACTCATTCTATGAGGACAGCATCATCATGATGCCAAAACCTGGCAGAAACAGAAACAAAAAAAAAGAAAACTTTAGGCTAATATGCTTGATGAACATCAACGCAAAAATCCTCAACAAAATACTTGCAAACCAAATCCAGCAGCACATCAAAAAGCTAATCCACCATGATCAAGTAGGCTTCATCGCTGGGATGCAAGGTTGTTTCAACATACACAAATCAGTAAATATGATTCATCACATAAACAGAACTAAAAACAAAAACCATGTGATTATCTCAATAGACACAGAAAAGGCTTTCAATAAAATTCAACATTCATTCATGTTAAAAACTCTCAATAAACTAGGTATTGAAGGAACATACCTCAAAATAATAAGAGCCATCTATGACAAACTCACAGCCAACATCAAACTGAATGGGCAAAATCTGGAAGCATTCCCCTCGAAAACCAGCACAAGACAAACCAGCACAAGGATACCCTTTCTCACTACTCCTATCCAACAAAGTACTGGAATTCTTAGCCAAAGCAATCAGGCAAGAGAAAGAAAGGAAGGGCATCCAAACAGGAAGAGAGGAAGTCAAATTATCTCTGATTGCAGATGACATAACTTTTTTGAGAGCGCACTCGCATTCACACTCACACACTCACACTCACACACTTGCACTCACACTCACACTCACACACACACACTCGCACTTGCATTCGCACTCTCACACACACACTCGCACTCACACACACTCGTGCACACACACACTCACTTGCACTCACACTTGCACTCACACACACTTGGACTCACACACTCGCACTCACACACTCACACTTCGCACTGACACACACTTGCACTCACACACTCGCACTCACACTGGTACACTCGCAGTCACACACTCGCACTGACACACACTTGCACTTACACACTCGCACTGGCACTTGCACTCACATTCCCCCCGGAGACACCTTTCCCAGTAGCCAAAGCAGCTCCCGCTGAGCCTGTCTGAGCAACGGCTCCACGTCCCGGGGCTGCTGCCCAGCAGCTCTTTCTGTGCTAGAAAATCACAGTCCCACGTCCCGCCATACACTGCTGTGGCTGTGGGTGACTCCACTCTTGCTTCTTGTGTTTTTCAGTTTCCTATAACACATACATTAACTTTTTAAAAATAAAGGTTACTTTCAAAACCTAAGAAAAACAGAAACAGTCCTTCAGGGCACAGCAAGAAAGCCTGAACCACTGGGCCCAGCTACTTGGGCAACTTACCCCCGAGTTCAGGCAATGCTGACGGGGCGTGCGTCCCATCACACAGCGCACACCTGGTCTCCCTCTGCAGGTGGGACAGGCCTTCCTCCACCTCCAGCAGGGGTGGGTGTGACGGGGTAGGGAGGGGGAGGAGGAGGAGGAGGAGGAGCAGAAGTGGAAGAAGAAGAAAGAAAGAGAGGAAGAAAGGGGGAGAGACAGGCCGGCCGCTGTGGCTGGAGTGGAGAAGGTTCTCGTGCTGCGGACTCTGTGGCTGGGGTACAGAAGGTTCCCCATGCTGACACTGCCTCCAGGCGTTCTTCCCGCCCGGGTTGCTCAGCCTGCAGAGCAGATGCAGGACAGCAGGGCTTCCTGTGCCTCAGGGCTGATTTGAGGAGCTGCCTGGCCTCTCTACTTAAAAGATGGGGCCATTCCATCAGGACATCTTTCCAAGCACTGACTCTGCCGTGCACTGCCCGTGGTGTTCAGAGTTCAGCAGAGACACTGACAGGACCCCTGCTCTCACCAGGCCTCTGTGCTCAGGACGGAAAGGCAAACAGTAAACAAATACCAATCAATACTGGCAAGGCAGTTACACTTAGTGCTAAGAAACAGGGGTCTGGGGAAGAGATGGGCCTGGGGTGCCCCAGGAGGGCCTGGGAAGGTGGCCGTGGAGGGAGTGATCTGGGGAATGAGGGAGCCGGTGTGCACGAGGAACGTGTGCCTGGCGGAGGGAATGGTGAGGACACGGGCCCCAAGAGGAGATGTACAGCGTGTCTGAGGAACCACAGAGGCCAGCATGGCTGGGTTACAAGGAAGGAAGAAAGGAGGGAAGAAAGGAGGGAGGGAGGGAGGGAGGGAAGCCAGACGGTGTGGCTTTTAGATGCTGCAAGAACTCCGGCTTCACTGTGAGCAAGACAAGAGTCATCGGAGGGATCTGGGCAGAGCAACGTGGCCTGGTGTCTGCTGTTTTTAAAAGCTGGCTCTAACAGTCATCCCAGTAGAGCGCAAAGTCAAACATCACAATTCTCCACTGGCTCCGGGATGAAATCATTTGGTAACAGCCAACAAGAAGGCAGCTGCCCTGCAGAGAAGGAACCGGGAAAGGGGCAGGGCACACGCTGGCCACTGGCTGTGTCGACGCATCATTCTTAATACACTTCCCCAGAGGAGCAAAAAGCCGCTTAGAACCCACGTGCCTGGCGCTTCATCAGGCTCAGCCCCTGTGCTCACATCTACAAAGACATCACGTTCAAGCCCAAAAGTCCCCAGGACGCAGTTTCTCTTATTTTATCTTCCTTCTGCTTAGAGTGTGTGTGTTTTCCTTCAGTCCCTTTAAGAACAAGGTAAGAGCTGTTTACAGACTTCGGAACGTCTCCAAAAATTTATAAAGAGAATGGCTTGAAGCCCGACATAGCAAAGCACAGGTAAGCCCTGAAAGAGATTGGCTGGAGACATTTCTGATGGCCTTAGACGGCTCTGAATTGTTTCATCTCCTTGATTACGTGAAAAAACAGAGAAGAGAATATTTCACCTAAAAGCAGAGGAGACCCATGTTCATGAACAAGGAGCAGTAGAGGCATTTTTTGACTTTTTTTCCATTGGTACGGAAATTTCAAAACTGTGTGTGTCCCACCAATTACAGAGAAGGCCCCAGTGATGAAACCAGCATCAGTTTACCCGGCTCATCAGGAAACCCAATAAACTCAAATAAAAAGCGCTCATCTTTCTTGATACTGCTTTAGCAGAACAGGTGAAAGCTTACATCAGGGTTTGCAAAGTCAGATGCTGACCAGGGACCAAGTAGGTCACATGGAAGGTCAACACCGAGCGAGAGACACGTGTCCCCCCGGGGTCTTGTATCTTCCGGCTTTTGATAGACACATAGGATTAAAGATGTTTCACTTTCTCTTACTTCTACTATAATAAAAGTAATAAGAAAACACTAGGTAGTATAATAGGAGGAACTTGATACCCATTGCCAAACAGAGGACGGTGAGTATATGAGCTTGTCCAGGCTGCCATAACAAAATACAGCAGACGCGTGGCTTAAACAATAGAGGCATATTATCTCACAGCTCTGGAGGCGGGAAGTCCCGGATCAAGGTGTTAGCAGGGCTGGTTCCTCCGGAGGCCTCTCTCCCCGGCTTACAGGCGGCGTCTTCTCCCTGCGTCCTCATCCCTCCATGCATGTCTGTGTCCTAATCTCTTCTTTATAAGAACACTGGCCCTATTGGTCAGAGCCAGCCCTCATGACCTTATTTTAATCTAATCACCTCTTTAAAGACCCTGTCTCCAAATACAGCCACATGCTAAGGTGCTAGGAGTTAGGGCTTCAATGTATAGATTTGGGGAGACACAACTCAGCCATGATAGAGAGGCACCCCAGAGACCACAGCAGGAAGCCACCACCATAGGTTGGGTGGGTAGGGAGAGCCCGGGACGGGGCTGCTCCCTAGAAGCTGGGGCCACAGAAGAAGGTGCTGTCCAGGGGGAGCTGGGGCCGCAGAAGAAGGTGCTGTCCAGGGGGAGCTGGGGCCACAGAAGAAGGTGCTGTCCAGGGGGAGCTGGGGCCACAGAAGAAGGTGCTGTCCAGGGGGAGCTGGGGCCACAGAAGAAGGTGCTGTCCAGGGGGAGCTGGGGCCGCAGAAGGTGCTGTCCAGGGAAAGCTGGGGCCACAGGAGATCCACAGGCATGAGTGGTGCTCTGAGCAGAGACAGCAGGAGAAATGCCCTGGCCCTTCTCTGCCCCACTCACCAGTCTCTGGAGATCCATGGCTTCCTGCATGGATCCTCCCTGCAGCCACCCAGCAAGGGAGCCTGGGGCGTAATTTCAGAGGCCATGGAGGAGAGTAGGAAGTGAAGGGGGTGGACTCAAGAGCACACAGTCACTGACCTGCTCCAGGCCACCACGGGGGTCGCCACCTAAGAAAGGAACCTTCTGAGTCTTTAAGATAAATTGGAGATCTGTATGTTTATGTGACATCTTCCAGTTATTTCTCCTGTGCGTAGGTCTCCGGTATGCAACGTTCGGTTTAAAGTGACAAAGATGATGGATGGAGGTTTCTTCAGACTGAATACAGGGAACACACAGGACCCTGTCCCAAGAGCCATGGGCAATCAAACCCCTCCCAAAGGGCCTCGATAAAGCAGGAAGCAGGAGGGCTTCCTGGAGAAAGCAGCCCCCACAACACCATGGATGAGGCCATCCCGAGAGATAATCTAGAACATTCCTAAACCAGGATCTTCAGCCAATAATGATTCTGATCTCAGAAAACTGTGAGGGGACAAGATGGCGCTGTGTGGAATGAGCAGCAGTCTATCTTGAACAATGTCAGAGGCAGACAGACCAGGCTGGGTGGGGTTTGGTGTCCAGTCTATGGTGAGGATATTGGCCCATCCCGTCACAGGGACTCATGGCGGAATCCCCCCAGTGACGTCCGTAGTCAATGTCTGAGTTATCTGTCGAACTGTCCAGTCTTTTCTGAGCAAGCTTTGGTTGTTTACACAGTACTCTGGGCTAAGGACACCGCTGGCTTCGTGATCAATAGCTATCGGCCAGGTAGGGGCCACCTGGCTGTTACAAGAGGCTGGGCTGTTGCAAATGCCTCACACAATGTCCTCTTCCCAGTGCATCTCAGCCCAGGTGCGCTGCTCACAATGACCACCTCCTGCTTTCTGCACACACTTCCCACCACTGCCCTCTTCCCCACCCTGCAAGACTTCCATAGACAGAATGCGGACTTCACGCAGCACTGTTTGGAATAGCCAAGGTGTGGAAACAGCTGTCACGTCCATCAACAAATGAATGGATACACCAGACATGGTCCACGATCCACACTACGGAATACTACGCAGCCTTTCAAATGACGTCAGTTCTGCAACATGACGTGGACCTTACCATTGCACCAGTGGAACAAGCCAGTCTCAGAAGGATAAATCTTGTATGATTCCACTTAAATGAGGTCTCTGAAACCATCAGACGCCTCACAGAAGCAGAGAGGAGAGTGGTGGCTGCCGGGGGCTGGGGAGGGAGCACGAGGATCTGTGAATCAATGGTGTAAAGTCTCAGCACACTGGGTGAGTGTGCACTAGAGATCTGGCACACTACATCCGGCCTTCACTGTACTTTGTGCTTAAAAATTTCTTGAGGCAAGGCATGGTGGCTCATGCCTGTAACCCCAGCACTTTGGGAGGTTGAGGCAGGTGGATCACTTGAGGTCAGGAGTTCGAGACCAGCCTGGGCAACATAGTGAACCCCCATCTCTACTAACAAAAAAATACAAAAATTAGCCAGGCGTGGTGGTACACACCTGTAGTCCCAGTTACCGGAGAGGCTGAGGCAGGAGAATCACTTGAACCCAGGAGATGGAGGTTGCAGTGAGCTGAGATCACGCCACTGCACTCCAGCCTGGACGACAGAGTAAGACTTCATCTCAAAAAAATAAATGAATAAAAATAAATACAGTTCCATTCCCTCTGTCCCAATCTGTACGTCTCCTACTTCCTTGTCTCGTCTTACTGCACTACCTGGGACTTGCAGCACAAAGCTGAACAGGTAAGAGGGGACATCCCTGCCTTGTCCCCAGTCTTAGAGGGAAAATGTCCAGTTTCTCACCACTAATTATGATGTTGGCTGCAGCCACCTGGGCCGTGCTTGTTTTGCACACTTATTAAGTGTTCACTGTGTTTCTTTAATAGGTATGGGACTATCTAGATCACCTGTTTCTCCTGAGAGAGTTTTAGTAGATTGTGTCTATCAAAGAATTGATCCATTTCATTTAAATTCTCATATTTGGCTGGGCATAGTGGTTCACACCTGTAATCCCAGCACTTTGGGAGGCTGAGGTGAGTTGATCACCTGAGGTCAGGCAATTGAGACCATCCTGGCTAACATGGTGAAACCCCGTCTCTACTAAAACTATAAAAATTAGCTGGGCATGGTGGCGCATGCCTGTAGTCCCAGCTACTTGGGAGGCTGAGGCAAGAGAATCGCTTGAACCTGGAAGGCGGAGGTTGTAGTGAGCCGAGATCGTGCCACTGCACTCCAGCCTGGCGACAGAGTGAGATTCCATCTCAAAAAGAAAAAAGAAAAATTCTCATGTTTGTGGACATAGTGTTGTTCATACTTTTTTCTTCATATCCTTTTTCTGCCCCCATTGGTTTTGGGTGAGTGTTTGATATGATTTCTCTCTTAGACCTTCACTTATATACATTTTTGAAATCTTCCCAGTGCCTGTGCTGGAGCTCTCAATAGACATTCACCTGAACTAAGCCCACCTTGGAAAACCACCGCTCCAGCCCGTGTGAGTGCAGACTCTGCGGTGGGGCATCCTGGTTTCTGTTTCCTGTTCCTTGTGAGATGGCTGTTTACTTCAGTTCTCCACAATCTATAATCATCCAACGCATTATTACTATTATGATGCTAAGCAAGACATTATATTCTAGATCAATTAAGAGTAAGAAAAATAAAAGACTTTACCACCTCGTATTCCTTCCCCAACATTCTTGTTTCTGTAGATCTGAGTTTCTGATATACTGTCTTTCTTTTCCCGCAAGAACTTCTTTCAATGTTTCTTGCAGGGCAGGTCTGGTGTGGTGAATTCTCTCTGTTTTTATACATATATATTTTTTATTTCTATAGCTTTCAAGGTACAAGTGGTTTTGGGTTACATGGATGAATTGTATAGCGGTGAAGTCTGAGATTGTGGCACACCTGTTATCCAAGTAGTGTACACTGTACCCAATGAGTAGTTTTTCCTCCCTCCCTGCAAGGCCTCCCCCTTCCTGAGTTGCCAATGTCCGTTCTGTCACTCTGTCAACCTTTGCACACGAGAGCTCAGCACCCACTTATAAGTGAGAACACGTGCTCCTTGTTTTCTGTTCCTGAGTTACTTCACTTAGAAGAATGGCCTCCCCATCCATCCAGGCTGCTGCGAAAGAAACTCTGTCATTCTTTTCTGGAGTTGAGTTTGGGGAGAGAGAGTTCCACGGTGTGTGCACCCCACATTCTCTCCGCCCACTCATCAGCCAACGGGACACCCCACATTCTCTCCATCCACTCATCAGCCGACAGGACACCCCACATTCTCTCCATCCACTCAGCCGACAGGACACCCCACATTCTCTCCGTCCACTCATCAGCTGACGGGACACCCCACATTGTCTCCATCCACTCATCAGCCAACGGGACACCCCACATTCTCCCCATCCACTCAGCCGACAGGACACCCCACTTTCTCTCCATCCACTTATCAGCTGACGGGACACCCCACATTCTCTCCGTCCACTCATCAGCTGACAGGACACCCCACATTCTCTCCATCCACTCATCAGCCAAAGGGACACCCCACATTCTCTCCATCCACTCATCAGCTGACAGGACACCCCACATTCTCTCCATCCACTCATCAGCCAACAGGACACCCCACATTCTCTCCATCCACTCATCAGCTGACGGGACACCCCACATTGTCTCCGTCCACTCATCAGCCAAAGGGACACCCCACATTCTCTCCGTCCATTCATCAGCTGATGGGACACCCCACATTGTCTCCGTCCACTCATCAGCCAAAGGGACACCCCACATTCTCTCCATCCACTCATCAGCCGACGGGACACCCCACTTTCTCTCCATCCACTCATCAGCCAAAGGGACACCCCACATTCTCTCCATCCACTCATCAGCCGACAGGACACCCCACATTCTCTCCATCCACTCATCAGCCGACGGGACATTCTCCCACATTCTCTCCGACACCCCACTCATCAGCCGACGGGACACCCCGCATTCTCTCCATCCACTCATCAGCCGACAGGACACCCCACATTCTCTCCGTCCACTCATCAGCCGACGGGACACCCCGCATTCTCTCCGTCCACTCATCAGCCGACGGGACACCCCACATTCTCTCCGTCCACTCATCAGCCGACGGGACACCCCGCATTCTCTCCGTCCACTCATCAGCCGACGGGACACCCCGCATTCTCTCCGTCCACTCATCAGCCGACGGGACACCCCGCATTCTCTCCGTCCACTCATCAGCCGACGGGACACTCCACATTCTCTCCGTCCACTCATCAGCCGACGGGCACTTGGGTTGGCTCCATATCTTTGCAATTGTGAACTGGGCTGCAATAAACATACAGCTGTGTGTGTGTGTGTCTTTTTCATACAGTGACTTCCTTTGTGCACCCAGCAGTGGGACTGCCGGATCCAAGGATGGGACCACCTTTCAGTTCTTTAAAGAATCTGCATGCTGTTTTCCGTAGAGGTGGAACTAATGTACATTCCCACCAACAGTGCACACACGCTCCTTCTTCACCACATCTACACCAACATCTATTGTTTTCTGGCTTTTTAATGATGGCTATTATTAAATGGCCATTTGCTTAATGGCCATTAAATAATGGCCATCAGGTGATATCTCACTGTGGTTTTAATTTTCATTTCCCTGGTTCACTCTGTTTTTGTTTGTCAAAGTCTTTGTTTCTCCTTCATTTTTGAAGGATAATTTTGGTGGATATACAATTCTAGGTTGGGGTGTGTGTGTGTGTCTAGGTTGTGGTGTGTGTGTGTCTAGGTTGTGGTGTGTGTGTGTCTAGGTTGGGGTGTGTGTCTAGGTTGTGGTGTGTGTGTCTAGGTTGGTGTGTGTGTGTGTCTAGGTTGTGGTGTGTGTGTATGTCTAGGTTGTGGTGTGTGTGTGTCTAGGTTGGGGTGTGTGTGTGTCTAGGTTGGGGGTGTGTGTCTAGGCTGGTGTGTGTGTGTCTAGGTTGTGGTGTGTGTATGTCTAGGTTGGGGGTGTGTGTGTCTAGGTTGGGGTTTGTGTGTGTGTCTAGGTTGGGGGTGTGTGTGTCTAGGTTGTGGTGTGTGTGTATGTCTAGGTTGTGTGTGTGTGTGTCTAGGTTGGGGTGTGTGTGTCTAGGTTGGGGGTGTGTGTGTCTAGGTTGTGGTGTGTGTGTCTAGGTTGGTGTGTGTGTGTGTCTAGGTTGTGGTGTGTGTGTATGTCTAGGTTGTGGTTTGTGTGTGTCTAGGTTGGGGTGTGTGTGTCTAGGTTGGGGGTGTGTGTGTCTAGGTTGTGGTGTGTGTGTATGTTTAGGTTGTGGTGTGTGTGTATGTCTAGGTTGTGTGTGTCTAGGTTGGGGTTTGTGTATGTCTAGGCTGGGGGGGTGTGTGTCTAGGTTGTGGTGTGTGTGCACGTGTTTGTGCGTGTGTGTGCGTGTGTGCACACATGTGCACGTGTGTGCATGTGTGCGTGCGTGTGTGCACACGCATGTGCGTGTGTGCGTGTAGGTGTGTGTGCGTGTGTGTGTGTGTGTTTCCCTGACACTTTAAATGTTTCACTCCTCTCTTTTCTTGCGTATGTGGTTTCTGGTGACAATTCCCCTGGAATTCTTATCCCTGTTCCTGCACAAGTCAGGTGATTTCCCCGACTTCTCCCAAGGCTCTCTCTCCGTTGGTTTTCCACAGCGTGACTATGCTATGTCCGGCCATGTCTGTTGGTATATTTCCCACCTGGTGTTCTCTGAGCTTCCAGGATCTTTGGTTTGGTTCTGACATTAATTTCAGAAACTTCTCAGCCTTTATTACTTGAAATATTTATTCTGCTCTAATCTCTTTTCCTTCTAATATTCCAACTATACATATATGACATGTTTTGATATTGTTGTTGAATGCTGTTTTGATTTGACTTGTTTTGCTGTTTGTTTTCCAACTGTGTTTTTCTCATGTCAGTTTGGGAAGTTTCTACCGACCCACTTTGAAGTCCACTGACTCGCCTGGGCCGAGGAGTCCGGGAAAGGCTTCCATCATTTTTGTTTCAGTGATTTTTATTTCTAGCATTTTCTTTTATGGCGTTTTCATTTCTCTACCTACCCATCTATTCTTTTTTTCCCCAAGTTTATTGAGGTATAATTGACAAATAAAAATCATATCTATTTAAGGTGTTACAATATGTTTTGCTCTACCTACACACTGTGAAATGATTACCACTATCAAGCTAACTAACATAGCCAGCACCACACACGGTTACCTTTTGGTATTTGTGTGTGATGAGAACATTTCAGATCTGCTCTCTTAGCAGGTTTTAAGTCTGCAATACGGTACTATTAAACACAATCATCAAGCCGCTCATTCAATCTCCAGAACGTATTCATCCTGCACACGTGAAACTCTGCACCTGCAGCCACATTTACCCATCTGTTCTTACATGTTGTCCACTTTTTCCATTACAGCCCTTAACACATTAATCGTAGTCATTTTAAATCCTTCTATGATAATTCCAACATCTGTGTCATCTTTAAGTCTGGCTCAGATGGTTACTTTGTCTCTGTATTTTTCTCTTCCCTTTTTACAGGCTTTGCAATTTTTTGTGGAGACCAGACATGCCGTGCCAGGTAACAGGACCAAGGTGAGCAGGCTGCAGCCTGAGGACGTACATGGCTGGGCTGGGCTGTGCTGACTGGTTGCTGCAGTTGCGGGTGCCACACGCTTCCGGCTCCTCTAGCGTCCCTGCTGGTGTCTCCCCTGTTGACCTGGGGCTTCCCTAAATCCTCCTCCTCAGGAAGGGTCCACGTCTTGCAGCCCTTTCAGCTGGAACCCAGGGTTACAGCACCGGAGCCCTGTGTGTGTGGCGGTGAGGTATGGGGGAAGGAAAGCATCCGGTCATCCCACGATGGAGTCTCCGTTTTTAGGGGCTATGACCTTCGCAAGCGTTCCTCCAGTGACGTAGCTTTTCTTTTCCCCTTGGGTGAGACAGGAAGGCTAAAGGGGGCTGGGGTGGAAGAAGTGCCTCCCCAGCCTGGGCAGGCCTTGGAGCAACCTGTGTTGGGGAGAACACGCTGGGCAGATTCCACAAGGATGACTCTTGTGCTCCCCCTTGCAGAGCCAACGGGGATCTTTCTTGGATCTTCACTTGTGAGAACCTGTGGGCTTCCTGGAGGTTTGAACCACAAGAGTGTGACGGAGCCCTGGGAGGATGGCCCCAGGGTTTCTCACTCTCAAGCTTCCACACTCAACCTCCAGCAACTCAGCAAAGTCACCACTGGGGTGTTCCCATCCTCCCCCACTCATTCGAGGTTTCCATGGCTTCTGCCCCAGGCCTGCATTCACCCGTCCTTCCAGATTTCGGGGTGGTGGCTCATCCACAATCTGTTCTGTGAGGGGGCCGAGGACATCCCCGGGTTCTGAGCTTGTTCGGCTGTTTCTTGCTCTAAGTAAGTGATGGCTTCCAGGCTTCCTACATGTCAGAGCTGGAGCCAGTCTCTCTACTGCCCATTTTAACTATTTTATTCCCTCCTTTTGTTCTTCCGCTACTGACTCCCACCTTCAGCTTTCCTTATCTTAAAATGAAGTTACATTGATATCCAGTTCTTGAGCTATTAAATTTTTATACTTACATGATTTTAGCTCTCTTAGTTCTCTGGTTTTATTGTTTTATTGTTTATTTTGCTTACCATCTGGTCTTATAGTTCCCTTTACTTTTATAGCGGGTCCTGTGGTAACGCATTCATTCAGCAGTTCTTTGCTGCGTGGCCCCTACGTGCTGGCTCCTGCACTGGAGGACACAATGGTGAACAGAATGGGCTCAGGCCTGCCCTTGGGGAGGGACCAGCGTCAGTGCTGTAGTCGCAGAAGCTGTCACTGCAAACTGCAGCAAAGTGCACGAAGGAAAAGTGCTGTCAGCTGTGGGAACACAGAACGGGGGTCCCGAGCCACTCCGGGGATGCAGGAAGTCGCCCTGGGCAGGAGGCAGGAGGCAGGAGGCAGGAGGCAGGAGTCATCTGCACTGAGACCTGGGGAGAAGCGGGAGATGGCAGGCAGAGGCTGCAGGTAAGTTCCGCGCCATCACCATCATCATTTTTGTCAGTCTGCTTGTTGTTTTTAGAATTCCTTATGACCTGGGAGGAAGGGTGGTCACTGCAGGAAAGTTCAGACCCGAGGCAGGAGAGAGTCACGCTCTGTCCCCTCAAACTGGTCCAGTGCCTCCCTCTGACCTCCCCCATGAGATCGCCTAAGTGAAGAATTTCTTTTTTAAAAATAAAAGTTAGATGCTAGATAAGATTTACCTTTAAAAAAAATTTATTACACTTTAAGTTCTGGAATACATGTGCAGAACGTGCAGGTTTGTTACATAGGTATACACGTGCCATGGGGGTTTACTGCACCTATCAACCCATCATCTACATTAGGTATTTCTCCTAATGCTCTCCCTCCCCCATCCCCTCACCCCTCAACAGGCCTCAGTGTGTGATGTTCCCCTGTATCCATGTGTTCACATTGTTCAACTCCCACTTATGAGTGAGAACATGCGGTGTTTGGTTTTCTGTTCCTGTGTTAGTTTGCTGAGAATGATGGTTTCCAGCTTCATCCATGTCCCTGCAAAGGACATGAACTCATCCTTTTTTATGGCTGCATAATATTCCATGGTGTATATGTACCACATTTTCTTTATCCACATAATATTTACTCCTATAATCGTCTCCAGTAATAGAACTCTGATTTTTAGCTGGCCACATTGCTGTCCAGAATAAAAATTAAGTTCCTTAATTAAGTTCCTGCACATCTAAATCCAGCCAATGAGTATAAGAGGAGATTGTGTGTCAAACTACAGGAAAGGCTGCTTAAAGGTAGGCCCCTCTGGGAGGGGCATTCTTGTCCCATTTCCCCTTCTTCTGTTCCACCACCTGGAATGTGGATGTGATGGCTGGAGCTTCAGCCACCATACTGGCCTATGAGGTCACCTTAAGAATGGAGTCCTCACATGAGGATCATAGAGCAAAAAGATAAAAGCTCAGTCCCTGATCCCCTTGGAGCTGCCAAATGAGCTTCTGGACTTTTTTTTTTTTTTTTTTTTTTTTTTTTGGACAAAGTTTTACTCTGGTTGCCCATGCTAGAGTGCAATGACATAATCTTGGTTCACTGCAGCCTCCACCTCCAAGGCTCAAGCGATTCTCCTGCCTCAGCCTCCCAAGTAGCTGGGTTTACAAGTGTGTACCACTGCGCCCAGCTAATGTTTGTATTTTTTGTAGAGACAAGCTTTCACCCTGTGGCCCAGGCTTGTCTTGAACTCCTCAGCTCAAATGATCTGTCCACCTCAGCCCTGGATTTCTGTTACATGAGAAAGGAGTACATGTCTATGTCTAAGCCACTATTATTTTTGCCTGTTGAAGCAGCTGTGTGCAGTCCTAACTGGCACACCTGGATTATTCAGCAAACCCAGAGACTAACACGTCCTCCAGGATAACTATGACCTTACAGTGCCCTTGAACTGATTCCACAAGTCAACCCGCAGCCTGAGGTGGAACCAAGCCTGCATACGTTTGGTCTACCCAATCTTTAAACTGAATTTGATGGCAAGATTTAAAAACCTGGGGGTTGCACATCCAATTCTAGATTTCTGACTTCTCTTGAAAAACCAGATCTAGTAACACTGGCCCTCTGCCCTCAGGCCAGCAGTTGGCAGCCTCTGGGCAGGGGGTGCCCACTGTCCTCGGGCCCTTGGGTCCCCTGCCCACCCCAGCATCCCCCATCTGGCTATACCCACTTGTTTATCCCTCCCACCCTGGGAGGGTGTGAGTGTGTGAGCACCAAGTCGCACAACCTAAAGTCGGTGACACCTGCCAGGCATAGGGACAGACCACAGATACAGCATGAGAGGGAAAGCAGGGTGAGAGAGGCAGCCAGTGACCCCATCCCTGCAGAGGGGCCCCCACAGGAGGAAGCCCAGGAGAGGGCCCTTTGGGAACACTTGGTTCCACCTGACACTGAGCTGCTTTAGCTCAGTGACTCCAGTCTGGCCTTTCCCCCTAAGAGGGTCCCCTCCACAGTCTGGGTGCTCCCAGCACTCTGGTGAAGAGAAGGTTCTCTTGCAATAAGACAGTCTGTGTTTGGATTTTTAAATGGAATCAGGCAAACTTTTGCTGGACTATTTCCAAAACCCCAAAATCAGGGCTGTAAAACATGAGCAAGAAACATCCACTTCAACTTTTTAAAATAAGTATCGATCCTCTTTGCAAAGAAAAAAAAAAAACAGGATACACAGAGATGGCTCGAGATGTGGGTCTCCAGCACCCCCACGTCCTTCCCCGATAGATTCTGAGGGAGTCCACATATATACGACTCCCCAGATACGTTCCTAAGTGTGCTCATGCTGCATGTTTCCACCAGTCCCGGACATCTTCGCGTTGCGCGTTTCACTGGCTGACGCCCCTGCCTCCTTGGCTGGAAATCCAGGAGCAAGAACCCCACTGTTGTTGGAGCCTGTGTGGCGGCTGTCACACAGAAGGTCGACCATCTCAATCCAGTCCCACTGTGAGAATCGCCCACAAACCTCCCTCTCTGAGAAAATAAACTAACAGATTGTCTCCAACCAACCCCCAAGTCTAGAACACTCATTCCCCTCGGCTGCTGACTTGCTGGTACCCGCCCGAAACACCCTGGGACTAGAAACGCTGGGCTCTTGTGCCACCAAGAACTAGCTCTGGGTGCAATACTTTAACCCAGAATACTCCTCACCGATCCAGGTTATGTTGCCCAATCTGCACAACCAGACAGAGCTAAATAAATTAAGCGAAGAGCCACATCCTTCTGAAGTGCTGGGTTCCCTGGAGTGTGCCTCACAGTGATGAAGTTTCTCTTCTTGGAGTGCGGCTAACGGAGGCACTGAATATAAACATCCTGATTTGGTGAATTTTCCTTCTGGGATTTAGCATCCCATGGCTGCAAGAGAAAGGAATTCTAGAAAATGATTCCCGAATTGTCAAGACCTCACAAAGGGGTGGAAAAGAAACATCATCTCATGGTCAAGCAGAACCCATAAAAGTGGGGAGGGAGGCAGAAGCAGGGAGTGGGGCTCGTGGGAACTGGAGCACCCAAGCCTACCAAAAATAATTCAGATTAATTTAAAACTGTACAAGCCAAACAAAATCCATGTGTGTCAGCTGTTGGTTGAGGTCCTTCTTTGTAATAATTTTGATATAGTTTGGCTGTGCCCCACCCAAATCTCATCTCGAATTGTAGCTCCCACAATTCCCACATGTTGTGGGAGGGACCCAGTGGGAGATAACGAAGATAACCCACTCATTCGGGATGACAGAGATAACCGACTCATTCAGGATGACGGAGATAACCCACTCATTCAGGATAACAGAGATAACCCACTCATTCGGGATAACGGAGATAACCCACTCATTCGGGATGACAGAGATAACCCACTCATTCGGGATGACAGAGATAACCGACTCATTCAGGATGACGAAGATAACCGACTCATTCGGGATGACGGAGATAACCCACTCATTCGGGATGACGGAGATAACCCACTCATTCGGGATGACGGAGATAACCCACTCATTCGGGCTGACGGAGATAACCGACTCATTCGGGCTGACGGAGATAACCCACTCATTCGGGCTGACGGAGATAACCGACTCATTCGGGATGACGGAGATAACCGACTCATTCGGGATGACGGAGATAACCCACTCATTCGGGATGACGGAGATAACCGACTCATTCGGGATGACGGAGATAACCGACTCATTCGGGATGACGGAGATAACCGACTCATTCGGGATGACGGAGATAACCCACTCATTCGGGATGACGGAGATAACCCACTCATTCGGGATGACGGAGATAACCCACTCATTCGGGATGACGGAGATAACCCACTCATTCGGGATGACGGAGATAACCCACTCATTCGGGATGACGGAGATAACCCACTCATTCGGGCTGACGGAGATAACCGACTCATTCGGGATGACGGAGATAACCCACTCATTCGGGATGACGGAGATAACCCACTCATTCGGGATGACGGAGATAACCCACTCATTCGGGCTAACGGAGATAACCCACTCATTCGGGCTAATGGAGATAACCGACTCATTCGGGATGACGGAGATAACCGACTCATTCGGGCTGACGGAGATAACCGACTCATTCAGGCTGACGGAGATAACCGACTCATTGGGGCTGACGGAGATGACCGACTCATTCAGGCTGACGGAGATAACCCACTCATTCGGGCTAATGGAGATAACCGACTCATTTGGGATGACGGAGATAACCGACTCATTCAGGCTGACGGAGATAACCGACTCATTGGGGCTGACGGAGATGACCGACTCAGTCGGGATGATGGAGATAACCCACTCATTCGGGCTAATGGAGATAACCGACTCATTCGGGATAACAGAGATAACCCACTCATTCGAGATGACGGAGATAACCCACTCATTCGGGCTAACGGAGATAACCCACTCATTCGGGATAACAGAGATAACCCACTCATTCGGGATAACGGAGATAACCGACTCATTGGGGCTGACGGAGATGACCGACTCATTCGGGATGATGGAGATAACCCACTCATTCGGGCTAATGGAGATAACCGACTCATTCGGGATAACAGAGATAACCCACTCATTCGGGATGACGGAGATAACCCACTCATTCGGGCTAATGGAGATAACCGACTCATTCGGGATAACAGAGATAACCCACTCATTCGAGATGACGAGATAACCCACTCATTCGGGCTAACGGAGATAACCCACTCATTCGGGATAACAGAGATAACCCACTCATTCGGGATAATGGAGATAACCCACTCATTCGGGCGGTTTCCCCCACACTGTTCTTGTGGGAGTGAACGAGTCTCCTGAGAGCTGGTCTTTCCTAAGGGGTTTCCCCTTCACTTAGCTCTCATTCTATCTTGCCTGCCGCCATGTAGGATGTGCCTTTGCTTCTCCTTGCCTTCTGCAATGACTATGAGGCCTCCCTAGCCATGTGGAACTATGAGTCCATTAAACTTCTTTCCTTTGTAAATTACCCAGTCTCAAGTATGTCTTTATCAGCAGCATGAGAAAAGACTAATACAAGTTTCTAGAGGCAAACCTCCTGGCACAGGCAAAGGGGACTGGGCCGTTCTAAGCCCAGTTGATGTCAGCACCCTTGAGATCATACAACAGGGCTGCTGCACAATTTGATTCCTTCATTGCAAATTTATATGCCAGCAATTAAGACCCTAAAGGTTCCAGGTCAGATGCTAGAGAGTAGAAATATGATTCCTAAGGGGGAATTCTGAGTTGTCAGGGCCAAACAAGTTGACTGTGGCATGAGGTGCAGAGAGCAGACTATGGCCCATGAACCAATTCTGGCCCACCACTTGTTTTTATAAATAAAGTTTTAATGGAACACTGCCACAGTTAATTGCTTACTCCATGGTTTGATCCAGAACAATTAACACAGTTAATTGTTCTCCATGGCAGCTTCTACACTCTCATGGCAAAGCTAACTAGTTGTGACAGAGACTATAAGGCCAGCTGAGCCTAAAATATTTACTGTCTCATTCTTTACAGAAAACATTTGCTGTTCCCTGGTCAAATGTTTTGTTTGGTTTTGGTCAAAGTTTTTCCAAACTTTTTGATCATATACATACATTTAGGATACCTCTACTGGCAGGAATGATTAAAGATTTCTAAATTTTAGATATCCCTACTGGTAAAAAAAAAAAAAAAAAAAGTTATGGGGGCTGCACCTCTAATATATGGGCAAGATTCCAGATATTTACACAGCTTCAAAGCATCTCCCCATGAACTATTTATTAATTACAAAGGGGAAACCAGTAGCCTCAGAGTGGGAAATCCACAACAGACACTACCTGAACCAGGCAACCAAAGTCAACAACACCAGCAGCGGGACTAACCAAAGTCCTGTGTGTCCTGATAGGGATACTGAGGCCAGTATGTCACTTCCGTAGTAACTTATCTACATACCATGGGCCTGCCAAGAACACACAACTATACCAAATCATGACGAGACACCAAGCAAGCCCAAATCCAGGGACGGCCTGCAGAGTAACTGGCTGTACTCTTCAATCATGTCAAAGAGATGAGGACTGCTCCAGATGGAAGACGACTGGAACATGTGGCCAACACATGCAGAGATCCTGCATTGGCCTCTGGACTGGGAAACAAAGTAGCCATTAGGAAGTTATTGGCGCAATTGATCAAATGAGAATAGGGACTGCAGATTAGATCATAGTATCGTATCCGTATTAGATTTTCAGATTTTGAACTTTGTATTGTGGTGGTATAAGAGAATCTCCTTGTTTTTAGAAAAAACACACTGAAATATTAAGGATAAAGGGTAAGATATCTGAATATACTTTCAAATAGATAATTCTGGGGAAAAATCTCTCCATCTATTTTCCTCTCTTCTCCCTCTCTCCGTATGGATAACAGATGATAGACAGAGAGATGATAGATAGAAGATGGATAGATAGATAGATAATTTATAGGTAATAGATAGGTGATAAGTAGATAGATTATAGATAATAGACAGCCAGATGATAGATAACAGATGATCAATAGATTGATAGATGATTAACAGATATACAGATGACAGATGATTAATAGATAGATATAGATAGATAGATAGCAACCAATGATAAAAAAAAATTGGGGCAAAATATAAACAGTTTAATGATTCTGGAGAAAGGTTTGAAGGAGTTATTTACACTATTCTTGCTGCTTTTCTGCATTAAATTATATCAAAATAATAAAAGTGTTTTAATGCAGTAGAAAAATGTCTAAATCATCCCAAAGACAGAGAAAGCTCTTTTCTTTGTGTCATTCCTGGGGGCCACGCTCTCCAAGTTCATTTATCTACAGGCCAGTAATGCAAAGGGCATTTACTCTGAGCTGCCTGAACACCGACCCCACCCCGGGCCCTCACTGTTCACCTCCAGTGGACTGATTTCTGGGTGTCTGTCCAGCCTGGCATCCCTGTGCACCTGTTGGAGGGGCTGGGATTCTCCGTGGCACTGATGACCTTTGGATTTGGTGGAGAGAACCCTTGTGGAGGGTGTCACCCTCTCCCTGGGGAAGTACAGGGTGGACAGTTCTCCTAAACAGAAGAGGAGAAAGTCATCAGGCAAAACTCAGTACCCCGAATGGGATAGATACGGCTACTGCTTTCTGATATCCATTCACCCCTTTTCCTATACAAACAGAAATATACTGATTAATTCAGGGTGGCAGCGAACCCTGATTCTGCTGGAGCAACAGGTAGCTGTGTTACACTCTTCTGGCCAATGAGCTCTAAGCAGAAATCTGATGGGCATAGAGAGGAGAGAGTTCTGGGAAAGTGCTGGCTTTCCTTATAAGAAGAAACAGATGAAACTAGTGTTATCCCTCATTCCTCATTCTCCTACTTCCCATTCTGAATGCAGACATGATGGCTGGAGCTGTGGCAGCCATCCTTCAACCACGAGGAAAAGGTCCAGAGAATCGTAAGAATGACAGCCAGGTATCCTTGATGCGTTGAATCCTTACTCTCAGTTGAACATATTCAAACTCCTCCTCATGTGAGAAAAACAAAGCCCTATTTGTTAAGCCATTGTTAGCTGTGTATTCTATTGCTTTGTTCAAACCCATTTTAAACAAATGTAACAATTTTCTTCCTTTTCATCCTAGGCTTCAGATATAGTTGTGGTAAAATAGACTGCATTATATTTTCTTAGGGTTTCTTCCTGTCCTTCTTCCCACAAGGTAATTTTCAGTTAAACTATGAGCAGCTCTTAGGCCCTAATTCAGGTGACACTCCCACTGGGGGAAGGTTCTGCATGCAGCTGACCGCTCTTCCCCTCCTTCCCAGAGTCAGCGTCCTCCATATCTGCTTAGCTACGGAGATGCTGCTGATGTGTTTAAGAGGTGAGCCCAGCAGGAAGGATGTTTAAAACACCAGTGAGGGTCTCCATTGAGACTTGTGACTAAGCGCCAAGCTGCTCCAGCCCACCTTCCCTGGGCCACCCAGCAGCTCGTGCACACACTTCTGGCTTTGCAAGTGGCTCTTCTGCCTGGTCTGTTTGTCCAGTCAGCTGATAGATCATAGGGTTCATGCCCAGAAAAGCTATGAACCCTGGACTCCATGGGAAATAGCAAATGCTGATGCCAGCAGAGAAGCTGTGTGTGAGATTCATTTGTCAACAAACCCAGAAAGGAAATCTAGTTCCAGGAACAGATCCTCCAGCCCACCTCAGGAAGCGGCACGGAAAACCGCCAATGTCGTGCTTACTGCTTAATGTATGATCCAGAAACAACAGCATCTAAAACACACCAACACTGGAATGAGAGGGGCCGATAAGACTCTCGGCGCAGAAGCAGCTAAGGAAAGAATGGTACCAGTCAAGGGCCAGGATGAAATCTTGGTGTAAACACATCTCATGCAACAACCTATTGCTCAAAGATCGAAAATTCTACCACTGAAAGATAATCATTCAGGTTAAGAGATTACGACTCCAAAAAGCCCAGTATAATTGGAAAGAAGAAAAATCATTATATGGTAATACTAGGGGTTTTATGCTTCACACAGGAGATTTCCCAGAGTCTTCCATAGACTAAATATCCGTGTGCATCGCCAACGTGTCTACAAGTGTGAATTACCATAGCAATGTGCTGGTCACAGGTTTATTACCACAGCATGCATAACAGAGTCTCTTAGGCCACCCCTAATCCCTATCTCGGTTATTTCTTAGAGTCCCTGGAGGATATTTTGATTAGTCCTTATTTTTTAAGTTCAGACGGACAGCTTCCATCTGAACATAAGCATATGTGCACACACATGCATACGTGTGCACACACAGACCGGTGCGTAGGTCTTACTTCCTGTTCTATGTCTTGATGTCAGGGACCCAAGAATTTGTAGCATTTTTCAATTGTACCATATACTTGATTCCACTATTCATCTTTCATTTAATATCTCAACAATCTCTTCCCAAAATATCAGAAGTTCTTTGTGAAAGTCCTCTCCAGAATCCTAGTTTCTTTCTATTACTAAGCTATTACATGCTACACATAAACCCAAACATCCCACCCAATTTCCTAAAACATAACTGAAAACCAGTACAAGGCCTAAATATACAGAACACGTTGTTGTGTTGGCAGGTAGAAATCTCAGAACATCACCCCCTGGCCATCGAGCAACCCACATAATTGTTACAAACTGTTGTCTTGAATACGGTAGCTCCAGGATTTCTCCCTTAGTGCCAGCACGTCTGAGATGCCCAGTGAGATGCCCGGTCCTTTTGCTGACACTGGATGACCTTTTCAAAATATCTACACCAGATTTCGAGGCTCTACCCATTGCACGTTGAGTGTGATTTGAGATTTTGTCCACTTATCATTTTGTTTAAAATATTGCATTGAACTTAGGGACCCAAAATTTACATTTTCTCTTTAAATATATTCCTGAAAAGTGATATATCATGTATATATTATATTCAATATTGTATATGTTATGTATGTATATGTATACACATATAGACATGTGTATGTACATATATACATATATACATACATATACATGTGTGTATATGCATATGTTCATGCTTATGCACATATACACATATGTACATATAACATATATCATGTACAATATTTAATACAATATTTAAATAACAGAACAATATATACACAAATATTTAAATACAATATTTAAATTGTATTTAAATATATACAAATATGTAAATGTAATGTTTAGATTGTATTTAAATATATACAAATATTTAAATGCAATATTTAAATACCAAATATTTAATACCAAATCTTATTTTATAAACCAAGAAGGGTACGCTTCCTGGAACGTACTTACTGAGACCCCCCTGTGGGATATGACTGTTTTTGGAGAGCTGGGGTTCAGGACTGGAACAGAGCTAAGGTTGAATCGTACATGATCCACTTAGTAGCTGTGTGAGCTAGGGTATGCTACAGAAACTCTGTTTTCTCTTGCATAAAACAAAAATAATAATAGTGCCTAAGAGTGTATTATAAAATCAAATAAAATAATCTACGTTTTCCAAACAAATGCACACTAATAGGAGCCATAGAGCAGCGGTCCCCAAACTTTTGGCACCAGAGACCAGCTCTGTGGAAGACAATTCTTCCCACAGACCGAGGTGGGGAGCAGTTCCACCTCAGATCATCAGGCATCGGATTCTCATAAGGAGCAGGCAACCTAGATCCCTCGTATGCCCAGTTCACACCCGGGTTTCCGCTCCTATGAGGATCGAATGCTGCTGCTGACCTGACAGGAGGCAGAGCTCAGGCGGTCACGCTCACCCACCACTCACCCCCTGCCATGTGGTGCGGTTCCTAATGGCACCACTCTGGGGCCCAGAGTGGGGACCCCTGCTATGGAGAATAAGAAAACCAAATACTGGGTTCCCTTTCTTGCAAGAGGAACATGTTCATGCCCATCCCCCTCTACTGACCCAAGCAGAGCCATGTGACCTGCTGCAGCCAATGTGCTGTGAGCAGTCACAGTACACTTCAGGTGAGGCGCTCTAGCAGTCCCTGTGTGGTTTACCATGGTCTCTTCTCCTTGTCTCTACCAACATGGAAAAATGCTTTCAGATGGAGTTTCCTTCCAGCCAGACCCCTAGGAACGACAACGAGCAGAGCCCTCCTGATGACATATAATGGACATATAACATGATTGAGAAATAAACATATTTTTCAACCATGGAGGTTTTCAATTTGTTTGTTACAGCAGCATAACCTGCCCTATCCTGACTGATTCTCCTTGGCTCCTATTAAGTGTGCAGTAAGACCTAGCCATGGATGACCTTGGAAAAGTTTCACCTCTTCAAGCTTCAGTGCCCTCATGTGTAATTCAGGGATGATAGCAGTCATATCCACCTGCTAGACCATGGTGGGGCTTAAATGCAATAACCCATGTTAAGCACTTAACACAGTAAGGGTTTGATAAATGTTGGTGGAAATTGTAATTACTATCCATTATTTACAATTACTATACCATTATTACGATCATTTCCAAGGCAGTCAACAAACACTTTTGGAATTTAGCTTAGCTGGCCAGGCACTGTGGCTCATGCCTGTAGTCCTAGCACTTTGGGAGGCTGAGGCAGGCAGATCACGAGGTCAGGAGATGGAGAGCATCCTGGCCAACAGGGTGAAACCCTGTCTCTACTAAAATACAAAAATTAGTGGGGTGTGGTGCCATGCACCTGTAATCCCAGCTATTTGGGAGGCTGAGGCAAGGGAATCGCTTGAACCTGGGAGGCGGAGATTGCAGCAAGCTGAGATCGTGCCACTGCACTCCAGCCTGGCAACAGGAAAAAAAAAAGAAACAAAGAATTTAGCTGAGCTGGGTTTATCTATTCTCACTAATGGAGGGAAAAACTGACTCCATTTTTTCTGAGAGCCTGAACCCATACATCTCTGGCTTCTATGTCCCAGGTCAAGGTCTCTCAACTACTACACTGACCTAGAGTATCCGTGTCCTTGGGGTTGCTATTTTCACTCTAGATTTAGATCTAGACCAACAGGGCCAGCTCTCCACTCTCCCAGCCTCTCTGTCCCCTCAGAGGAAAAAGCGGCACAAGATTCCTGGCAGCACTCTCCACTGTTTCTCTCTCCACCAACAGCTTCTCCGCCCCTTGCATTTTCCTGTTTTCACTTTGCTTCACACGCGCCTGAGATTATCTGATTTTTAAGGGCAGCATCTTGGCTCTAGCTGTGCTTTATAGAGCCCAAGGTGTGCTTAGGTGCCCTCGATGGTAGTAATTTGTCACCATCTAGCGTGGCATGCCCCCTGCTCCATGCAGGCCTCCAGCCACAGGGGAGCCAGGCCCCACACAGATGCAGAAATTGCAAAATCACCAGTTGCACATGGGATGGCAGAGAACCAGGGACTTCAGGGCCAGGCTGGCTGGCACCAGCCCCGACGCAGCCTGAGACAACCGCCACCCTCTGGCGCCACCTACTGACAGCTTTCCGTCTCCCTCGAAGCTTCTGCAGCCGGAATAAAAAAGGGGAGCGTCTGAGTTGACTTCAGTCTCTTCTATGACTACCACTATGAGAACGGAAGGATGGCATTCGGATTCCTAAGTAATGCATGCCCCTTGCAGAACAAAGCAAAATGTCAAAGCCCTTCTTTGAAATAACCGTTGCTGGTATTTTTGGTACCTACCTTTCCAATGTATTGATGATATTATTTTATGGAGTACACATACATTATACTTATTATGTGTATTTGTATACACATATAACAGTAGGCGAAGATGATTGTGATTTTATTTTGTTTTCCTAAATTCTATTTTGTAACTTGATGTGTTCTACGGAGTAAACACTTTCTCATCATATACATTTTTCTTCAAATCGTGACCTGTGAACATTGCTATTACAGGAGCATTTCATAACGTATACGATACACATCTTCTGCTGTTTGGTGCTTCACTCATCAAATTCTCTGGCGAATACCCCTGGAGAGGACATTGGCTCCACCTCTTGCATTGTTTCATGGCAATTTATTCCTGGGAACCCAATGCCTGGATCAATGACACACACATTTCATGGCTCCTGAGTTGCCAAACAGCCTTCCAGGATGTACTGATTTACGTTCCCGTGGGCAGGCCTCTCTCGCTGCATCCCCACCAGCAGGAAGCATCATCGTTTTTTACAGATCACGGCTAAATTGGAGGGTTTAAAATGGCACCTCTTTGCTTTGTCTGGGAGGCAACACGGGATGCTGACAGGTGCCAGAGATCTGGGCTCTGGTGAAATCCCAGCATGGTCCCTGACCACCTGTGGGACCCTGGGCAGGTCACCTAAACTCTCTGGGCCTCAGTTTCCTCATCCATAAAACAGAGTGATGAGAGTGCTGATGCCCCACGGTTATCAGTGAAGAGTCGGACTCTGTAAAATATTCGAAGTTTATTCTGAGCCAAATATGAATGACCATGACCCCGTGACACAGCCCTCAGGAGGTCCTGAAAACATGCGCCCCAGGTGGTGGGGACACAGCCTACTTTTATGCATATTAAGGGAGACACGAGACCTCCATCGAATACATGTAAGATTTACATTGGTTCCATCTGCAAGGGTGGGACAACTCAAAGCAGGGGTGGGACTTCCAGGTCAAATGTAAATTTAAAATTTTCTGATTAGCAATTGGTTTGTGAAAGGAAAATATCTTGGGCCCCCAAAATCACTGAAAAAAACTCAAGCTGGGAACTGCTGAGGGCAAACCTGTCTCCCATTCTATTCAAAGTCATCCTTCTGCTTGCTGAGATAGATGCATATCTGATCTGCCTCCATTGGCAAAGCTCATCAGAAACTCCAAAGAATGCAACCATTTGTGTCTCACCTACCAGTGACCTGGAAGCCCCCTCCAGCGTCCTCCTGCCTTTGCTTCCAGTTGTCCCTCCTTTCCAGACGGAACCAGTGTACTTCCTACATATAGTGATTGATGTCTCATGTCTCCCTAAAATGTGTAAAACCAAGCTGTGCCCGACCACCTTGGGCACATGTCGTCAGGACTCCTGAGGCTGGGTCACGGGCATGTCCTCAACATTGGCAAAGTAAACTTTCTAAATTAACTGAGACCTGTGTCAGATTTTCTAGGTTCACAGGTTGAAAGCATTATTATCATTAGAAAGAAACGTCTGGGTTACAATAACCGGTCGGGGAGAGCAGGTTTCATGATGCCAATGAGGCCTCCAGGTAGCCGACTTCAGAGAGAATAGACTGTAAATGTTTCTTTTCAGACTCAGGGTCTGCGTTGTTAAATGCTGGTCAGCTTCTCTTGAGTTCCAAAAGGAAGGAGAGGAAGGCCAGGTGCAGTGGCTCATGCCTGTAATCCCAGCACTTTAGGAGGCTGAGGCAGGAGGATCACTTGAGGTCAGGAGTTTCAGACCAGCCTGGCCAACATGGTGAAACCCCATCTCTACTAAAAATACAAAATGTAGCCAGGCGTGGTCATGCGTGCCTGTAATCCCAGCTACCTGGGAGGCAGAGGCCACATGAATCACTTGAACCCAGCAGTCAGAGGTTGCAGTGAGTCCAGATTGCACCAGCCTGGGTGACAGAGCAAGACTCCATCTCAAAAAAAAAAAGTAGGATAGGAAAATGAGGCGTGACCGATCTGCCCTTTCCATCATGCCCTGAACTAGTTTTTCAGGTTCAGTTTGGAACGCCCTTAGCCGAGAGAAAGGTCCCATTCAGATGGCTGGGGGCCTTAGAATTCTATTTTTGGTTTGCATAGGTTTGTGTGAGCCTGAAATAAGAGTCTGAGAACAGCGCTGAGAATAGCGCCTTGCACACACACGAGTGTTGGCTACCTCGATTGTCCTGTGGTTAACTATCTGTGAACCCCGAAAACTGGAGACAGGTCTCAGTTAATTTAGAAAGTTTATTTCGCCAAGGTTGAGGACCCACCCGTGAGACAGCCTCGGGAAGTCCTGACGACACGTGCCCAAGGTGGTCGGGCACAGCTTGGTTTTATACATTTTAGGGAAACGTGAGACATCAATCAATATGTGCAGGAAGTACATTAGTTCCTTCCAGAACAGCAGAGATAGCTCAAAACAAGGCCCCCCACTGGGGGCCTCTGGTCACAAGTACGTGAGAGACAGATGGTTGCATTCTTTTGAGTCTCTGATAGACCTTCCAAAAGAGGCAGCCAGACTATGCATACATCTCTGAGCAGAGGGATGACTTTGAATAGAACAGGAGGCAGGTTTGCCCTGCGTGGTCCCAGCTTGAACAGGCCCAAGGTATCTTCCATTCACATAACGAAGGGTTGGCGTGCTTTTCCAGTCACCTGTGCAGCTGGACGGATTTCGTTACCCTGAGTTCACAGTTGCTCTCTTGAAATGAGATTCTTTATTTGTGAGCAGCGCCGGCTTCTAGGCCATTTACCATTAGGAAGATTTGATCTAAATATTACCCTGTGGAGTGGAAGGGACTTGAGGATGCTGACATAACTTTCAATTGTGTAACTGAAAGTTAGAATTGAGTCTAAAATTCAGTTTTAGAATTTTAAAAGCTGCTTTTGGTCAAAGAATAACACGATGGATTCCCTGATGGAGACTGACGGTGATACGATGGATGCTGCTAAATGCTAACCGCAGAATCCAGATGGGGGTTCCTCTGTGTTACAGAACAATTCTTTCCCCCTTTCAGATGTTTCAAAATTGCCATAAAAATGGTTGATGGCAAGAGCTGCTTTCAATGCATTGTTTCATTTCTTCACTCTCTGGCCACGTGGATTTCTCCACCTTTTTAGCTAGATCTGTCTTCTTTGACTGATTTTCGGATTGTTTTTACAGAGTCTTGCTCTCAGCTCTTTTTTTAATAAATGTAAATTTGCATCCTCTGGGAAATGAAACCACTGTCAGGTGGTCGGCCGTCACTTCCCCCGATAACTTTCCCGTCTGTCTCCAGCTCAGACCCCTTCTCTGTCCACACCATAGTGAAAGCTGGTCACAGCCCTTTCCCCAACGTGTCTGAGCAGCATCTCACATTTAACAAGACCAAAGCTGGTGGCATCATTATCCTCACAGCTTCCAAACCTTCAGTCCTCCCAACCCACTCTCAGTTCAGCCGGTCACTGAACCCTGTCCCATCACCTCAGAGCAGGCATGTGGATGCCACAGCGGCCTGAGGGTAAAATAACCCCCATTTCATGTAGACACAGTCACGTTCCAACCAGGTCTAAACCCTTTCACTACCTGGCCAGCCTCGTCTTATCAAGGGAGCCTTGGCGAGAACATGACTGTCCGGGCATTGTTACATTCCTTTAGTGCAATGGGTTTGCATTCATTCATTCATTTATTTATTAAGAGATGGAGTATTGCTCTGCCTCCCAGGCTGGAGTGCAGTGACGCGATCTTGGCTCACTGCAACCTCCACCTCCCGGGTTCAAGCAATTCTCCTACCTCAGCCTCCTGAGCAGCTGGGATTACAGGCGCCTGGCACCACGCCCGGCTAATTTTTGTATTTTTAGTAGAGACGGGGTTTCCCCATGTTAGCCAGGCCAGTCTTGAACTCCTGATCTCAGGTTATCCGTCCGCCTCGACCTCCCCAAGTGCTGGGATTACAGGCCTGAGACACTATGCCCGGCCTGTTTTCTTATTATTATTATTTTATTTAATCTTGGGATTCCACCGGAGCTCAGACTCCCACAGCACTTTAGGACAAGCCAGCTGCTGAGTCGTTTGTCCCTGCCACGGTCACCTACAAATTCCCTTCCGTGTGCTCCCTCTGTCCCATCCCAGGAGGATTACTCAGAGCCACTGGGCACTGTGGGAAACTCCCCAGAGTCCTCCCCTCAGGAGGCCCTTGTGCAGGAAAGCACAGGCCCACGGGCCCATCCCATCCATTGACCACCAGAGCCCCCTGCTGTCTGGGATCCTCCACGGGCCTGAATGGTCTCCATCTCACAAAAGCACTCTCGGCAGGGATGCCCCGGAGTGACGCCCTACAGGTGCCATTGTGTGCGGATCTTTCCAGGCCTTAAGTCCCAGAGGCCGCTCTTCAGCAGCGTGACACACAGCTCTTAAGGGGTCACGCAGGTCAAGGAGAAAATGGGATTTGATTGACACAGATTCTATTGACCCAAGGTTTTTAAGAAAACAGTTGCCACAGAGACAAAGCAGCTGCATCCACAGCTGGGCACAAGCTTCTCCTGGGAGTTGTGGCAGAGAACTCTCTGCTGCTCACCCCATGCTCTGCAAGCCACCTGAGCGAACGCAGAGAACGCCCCAAACGCCCGCGAGAGGGCGGGTCCCGGTCCCAAGTCCTGCACGGAGCAAGGGGACAATCACTGTTTTTTGTTTTTTTCTTTGAGACGGAGTCTTGCTCTGTCTCCCAGGCTGGAGTGCAGTGGTGCGTTCTCAGCTCACTGCAATCTATGACTCCTGGCTTCAAGCGATTCTCCTGCCTCAGCCTCCTGAATACTGGGATTACAGGTGTATGCCACCACGCCCGGCTAATTTTTATATTTTTAGTAGAGACGGGGTTTCAACATGTTGGCCAGGCACTGTTTATTTTTAACTTTATTTTTTTTAAACTGATATGCAACAGGTGTACATATGCGGGGGGTTCATGTGATCATTTCATTCATATCATTTATAAAGATCAAATCAGTGCAACTGGGATATCCACCATCTTAAATATTCGGACAATGACTATATTAAAAGCAGCTTTTATAGGATTATAATGAACATATAGTTGACCCATGGTAAAGGCGGCATTGGGTGACTTTTAGTAAACGTATAATTAAGCAACCATCACCAAAACCCAGTTCTAAGACAGCCACATCAGTCCAGAAAGCTTCCCTATACCCCGGCAGTCAATCCCCACCCCCATCCTCAGGGAACCACGGATCTACTTTTTGTCTCTACCATTTTGCCTGTCCCAGAAATTTCCTACCCATGAAGTCTTGCAGTGTCATCTGCTTCCTCCATGTCATGCACTCTCTCGAAGGCCATGCCTGCCGTGGCGGGAAGTTGCAGCGCATCGCCTCTGATGGCAGGCCAGTGAGTCCCTGGGCACATGGGCCACACTCGCTCAGGTGGGCACCTGCGGATGGGCATTCGGGCTGTTTGAAGTTTCTATAGTAATTAGGAATAATGCTACGAAGAACATCTGTAGAAAGCCTTTGTGTGAAGGTACATTTTTCATTCTCCCAGTTCAATACTTAGGAGGAGAACTGCTGGGTCACATGGTATGACTCTGTTGAACTCTTTAAGAAGCGGCCAAATAGTTTTCCAAAGTGACTGCACCATTTTTCACTCCCACCAGCAGGGTAGGAGGCTCCTGGCATCCCCACATTCCCACAGCCACAGAGTCCCCACCTTCCGCCCATTTCCCAGTTCCGGGTGCAAAGTCCTAAGGTCAAGCCCGCCTGCCACCAACAGGAAGTCATGCCATGGGGCAGCAGTGCAGGAGCAGAACGAGGAGTGGGAGCTGAAGGGCAAGACTGGAAGCCAAGCAGAAGCAGGAAGCAAAGTAGGAATCAGAAGTGAAGCAGGAACAGGAAGCAAAGGAGCAGGAAGTAAAGCAGGAATAGGAAGCAAAGCAGCAGGAAGAAAGCAGGAGCAGGAAGTGAGGCAGGAACAAGAAGCAGAAGCAGGAACCAAATGAGCAGGAAGTGAGGCAGGAACAGGAAGTAAACCAGAAGCAGGAAGGGAATGAGCAGAAGTGAGGCAGGAGCAGGAAGCGAAGGAGCAGGAAGTAAATTGGGAAAGGAAAGCAGAGCAGGAAGCACAACAGGAATAGGAAGTAAAGCAGGAGCAGAAACTAAAGGGGGAAAGGAAGTAAAGCAGGAGCAGGAAATGAGGCAGGAACAGGAAGTAAAGCAGAAGCAGGAAGTGAGGCAGGAATAGAAAGGAAAGCAGGTGCAGGAAATGAGGCAGGAACAGGAAGTAAAGCAGGAGCAGGAAGTGAGGCAGGAACAGGAAGTAAAGCATGAACCAGAGGGAAGCAGGGCAATAGCTCCTCCCTCCCATTCATCCTTGCAGCCTCCTCTAGCCTACCAGTGGCCAGTCCAGCAGGGAGACTCTGGCAAGGCAAGAATGAGGCTCCCAAGCACCAGGCCAGCCCCAGAAAATGGGTGCAGCGGGAGCTTGATGTTGAAAGTCAGTAGCTTCCAAGCAGCACGTGCATGGAAACTCCAGGGCCACCAGAAGGAAAAGCAAGGTCCCTGCTTCCTGCCTTGAGAAAGCAGCCTTGGTGTGTGTTGAGTGACAGCTGATGTCACTCAACACACACCAAGACAGAGCCCAGTGCCTGCCGTGTGCCAGGAGCCGTCCTAAATACCTCCAGTATTTTAATTCAGCTATCCCCAAAAATGCAACACCATGGGGTGTATGTCACGGTCACCCCCCTTTCACAGATGAAGAGACTGAGGTATAGAGCTAAACAAGGCTCCGAGTCACTCCAGGGTTGGGATTATGACGAGGCAGGTGAGGTGCCTTGGCCCAGAATTTGAGAAGGCACCCTGCTCAGGGGTCCGCCTGTACATGCACTGCCACTGGCACCTCACTCCCCTCACCCCAAGCCCAGCACTAGGCCACACAGCTAGTGAGTGGCAGACACTGAATTTAAATGGCAGCAGTCCAGCTGCAGGCTCTCCTGCTCAGAACCACTACATGAAGCGCATCAAATACCTCGAGTTTAAGAAAGTCCAGTATATGGCACAAAAATATACACATGCACGAGCTCACTAAATGCAGCCAGATTCCATCATCTGAATGTGAGTTACCCATTTCAGTAACAGCCTTGGCCAGCATTTAACCCCAGGACAGCTTCCTTCTGGCACCTAACCTGCGGCTGGGATGGCTTCCTCCTCTTCACCCCTCACCCTCCCTCATTTATTAGGGAGACTGGTTTTAAAAGTTGGCTCAAAGGTAAATTAAAACTCAGACAGTAACTTCAGAAGTTTTGTTTTTAATTATCCATGCTTTATTTTCCACCACCAACACCATCTCCATGGATAAAGTGGGTTCCAAACTACCGATGTATGAGTCAACATGACCCAAGTAAGACGGAGGACTGTGGTCTCAACACACATGGTCAGGTCAACAGCAAGCCCAGTTTGATTTTTCGATTGAAATGCCAGGTTTTGAAATAATCCTTGCAAAGACTGGATTTGTTCCTAACAGGCCTTGGATTGGCCTCCAATGATCCACTAACTTGTTATTCACCAGGAAAGGCAATTTCTCTCTCCCCAAAATAGTTCATTTGGTCATGAATGTATCTATACCTATATGTACCTCCATACCTATATTCATATTTACATCCAAATTTATTTCCATAGCCACATCTGTATCTATACCTGTATTCATATCCATATCTGTATCTATACCCGTATCTATGTCCATATCCGTATCTATATCCATATCTATGCCTCAGGAGGCTGAGGCAGGAAAATTAAATCAAACTAAGATGAGTTTCATAGGCTAGAACCATCTAGGAACATTTAACAGACAAGAGCTCAGGAAGCAATAAGCTTTGAGTAAATGGTGCCAATTCTGCCTCAGCAGCCCTGAAAACCTCCTGCTCCCTTTGTATCCCCCAAAAGGGCAATGGTTGTCAAATAAACATATGGACTTGAGTCTTTTGGGGTTTTTTGTTTGTTTCATTTTGTTTTGTTGTGAGACGGAGTCTCGCTCTGTTGTCAGGCTGGAGTGCAGTGGTGCGATCTCAGCTCACTGCAACCTCCGCCTCCCGGGTTCAAGCGATTTTCCTGCCTCAGCTTCCTGAGTAGCTGAGGCTATAGGCGCCCGCCACCACGCCCAGCTAATTTTTATACTTTTAGCAGAGACGGTGTTTCACCACATTGGTCAGGCTGGTCTCGATCTCTTGACCTTGCGATCTGCCTGCCTCGGCCTCCCAAAGCGCTAGGATTACAGGAGTGAGCCACCGCACCCGGCCCTTCTTTGAGTTTTAATGCCATATAAGCTGTGGATGTTATAGGATTTCTTATTTCCCTGGGCAGTAACTGGCCCTCTATTGAGACCCAAACACCCTCTTCAGAGGGAACTACGAGGTCAACAAGCACAATCCCCACATGTGCGGTGAAGTCTCCAAACGTCCACTCTGGAGGAGGAGATGACAAGGCAGGAAGTCTGTCATTTCCTACTCGGGCGGGCCCTTCTGGAGACGGTCAGCTCTGCCCCCTCTGCGATTCCAGTCAGCAGCCTAGCATGGCACCCTGGGAGGACCGCAGGAACTAGCAAATCCAATATTCTGCTTACAAATGGGGAGATAGAGGCCCCAAGAAGAAAGCTAAGAAGTACCATCATCAAAGGTAAGGTGATGGGAAGCTGCCCCGTGCCTCAGTGTTCCACTATGACACGGAAGACACGGCGGTTATAACTGCCACTTACCACTGATTGGTTTTTTGTTTGTTTTTTTGAGACAGAGTCTGTCACCCAGGCTGAAGTACAGTGGCGCGATCTCAGCTCACTGCAAGCTCCGCCTCCCGGGTTTACAACATTCTCCTGCCTCAGCCTCCCAAGTAGCTGGGACTACAGGCGCCGCCACCTCGCTCGGCTAGTTTTTTGTATTTTTTAGTAGAGACGGGGTTTCACCGTGTTAGCCAGGATGGTCTTGATCACTGATTGTTAAACTCAACTTCATTTCTTTTCATTTTTTGCCTTTGCCATGATAGATTTTATATCTCATCACAACTGTGTGGTGATGTGGTTTCTATGTGGGTTCCCTCCAAATCTCATGTTGAAATGTGGTCCCCAGTGTTGGGGTGGGGCCTGATGGGAGGTGTTGGATCATGGGGTGGATTCCTCATGAATGGCCTGGCACTCACTCTCCCTTTGGTGATGAGTGAGTTCCTGCTCTGAGATGACGACTCAGATAACTCCATGCTGTGGTGCTAGCACCTGAGACACACATGACCGAGAGATCTGCCCCCACGTATGAATCTAGATGGGTGGGGCTGGCCTGCTGCTTCTCTTCAAGAACCGGTAGAGGCTGACTCTGCAGAGAGGGCAGCACCCCAGGGTCAAGGAAACCACCGGCAGAGGGGACCAGCAGGGGTCACCAAAGACCCCAGAACAAGAGAAACCTTTCTCTATTTACCACATCCAGTGAGTTCAACAGAAGCCTCCGGTTTCAGCCAGGGGTCCCCAGGGAAGCAGAGTAAGAGGACACAGGTAGATGTGGAAGTGGACATGAGCATGGGAATGGATGAATATGGATATGGATATTGATATAGAGAGAGGTATGGATATGGACATGAATATGGGTATAGATACAGATATGAATATGGGTCTAGATGGATATGGATACAGACATGGGTACAGATTTAGGCATAGATATGGATATAGATACGGATATGGACATAGATATGGGTATAGATACAGATATGGATATGAATACAGATATAGATACAGATGTGGCTATGGAAATAAATTTGGATGTAAATATGAATATAGGTATGGAGGTACATATAGGTATAGATACAGATGTGGCTATGGAAATAAATTTGGATGTAAATATGAATATAGGTATGGAGGTACATATAGGTATAGATACAGATATGGCTATGAATATAGATACAGATATGGAAATGGATATGGGTATACATACAGAGGTGACTATGGGTATATATATAGATACGGACTTGGAAATGGATGTGGGTGTAGATATGGATGTGGGTGTAGATATGGATGTGGCTGTAGATAATGGATTCAGATGTAGGCACGGATGTGGATGGAGGTATGGATGAGGGTGAGATATGGATGAGGATATAGATATGGATGTGGATGTAGATATGGATGAGGGTGTAGATACGGATGAGGGTAGATGTGGATGTGGGTGTAAGCATGGATGTGGGTGTAGATATGGATGTGGGTGTAGATATTGAAATAGGTGTAGATATGGATGTGGATATAGATATGGGTGTGGGTGTAGATATGGACGTGGGTGTAGATATGAATGTGGGTGTAGATATGGATATGGATATAGATATGGGTGTGGGTGTGGATGTGAGTGTAGGCATGGATGTGAGTATAGATATGGATACGGGTGTAGATGTGGATGCGGTGTACATGTGGATGAGGGTGTAGATATGGATGTGGGTGTAGATATGAATGTGGGTGTAGATATGGATGTGGATATAGATATGGATGTGGGTGTGGGTGTGGATGTGGATGTGAGTGTAGGCATGGATGTGGGTGCAGATATGGATGTAGGTATAGATATGGATGAGGGTGTAGATGTGGATGCGGGTGTAGATGTGGATGAGGGTGTAGATATGAATGTGGGTATAGATATGGATGTGGGTGTGGGTGTGGATGTGAGTGTAGATATGGATGTGGGTGTAGATATGGATGTAGGTGTAGATATGGATGAGGGTATAGATGTGGATGTGGGTGTAAGCATGGATGTGGGTGTAGATATGGATGAGGGTGTAGATATGGATGCAGGTGTAGATATGGATGTGGGTGTAGGCATGGATGTGGGTGTGGGAATGGATGTGGATGTAGATATGGATGTGGGTGTAGATGTGGATGCGGGTGTAGATGTGGATGAGGGTGTAGATGTGGATGAGGGTGTAGATGTGGATGAGGGTGTAGATGTGGATGTGGGTGTAGATATGGATATGGGTGTGGGTGTGGATGTGAGTATAGGCATGGATGTGGGTGTAGATATGAATATGGGTGTAGCTATGGATGTGGGTGTAGATGTGGATGAGGGTGTAGATGTGAATGTGGGTGTAGATAGGATGTGGGTATAGATATGGATGTGGGTGTGGGTGTGGGTGTGGATGTGGGTGTAGGAATGGATGTGGATGTAGATATGGATGTGAGTGTAGATGTGGATGCGGGTGTAGATGTGGATGAGGGTGTAGATGTGGATGAGGGTGTAGATATGGATGTGAGTGTAGATATGGATGTGGGTATAGATATGGATGTGGGTGTAGCTATGGATGTGGGTGTAGATGTGGATGAGGGTGTAGATATGAATGTGGGTGTAGATATGGATGAGGGTGTAGATATGAATGTGGGTGTAGGTATGGATGTGGAGATAGATATGGATGTGGGTGTGGGTGTGGGTGTGGATGTGAGTTTAGGCATGGATGTGGGTGTAGATATGGATGTGGGTGTAGATATGGATGTGGGTGTAGATATGAATGTGGGTGTAGATAGGATGTGGACGTAGGCATAGATACACACATAGGCACAGATGTGGACGTAGGCATGGATACAGATGTAGATATGTATGTACATGTAGGCATGAATGTGGATGGAGGCATGGACATGGATGGAGATATGGATATGGAAGTATCCATGGATATATGTATGGATATGGGTATACAAATGTAGATGTGGATCCAGATATGAGATTTCTTTTTACAATTGGCTCGTGTGATTGGAAGCTGTCAAGTCTGAAATCTGCAGGACAGGCCAACGGGCTGGAAACCCAGGCTGAGGCTGAGGCTAAAGTCTTGGGGCAGAATGTCTCCTTCCTTCAGCTGACTGGGTGAGGCCCACTCACGCTGCGGAGGGCAATCGCCCTTACTAAAAGTCAGGTGATGGGACACATCCACCATGTCTACAGAATACCTTCCCGGGAGCACCGAGATTCGCGTGTGTTTACATAATTGGGTGACATGACCTAGCCAAGCTGATGCCTAAAGCCAACCACCACAGCCCACACAACCACCGCAGCCCTGCCGAGCGAGCCCAGCCCTGTCTCTTTACCCCTCTTCCCTGGCCCCAGTATTGCCTGCTGTGGGGAGCAAAAACCACAACCAGCCTGTGAGGGGCTGAGCAGAAAGCTGACAGAGGCCCCTGGTCCGGCCCCTGCTAAAGCCTCAGCCCGGAGCAAGGTGCAGCTTAGAGGGGAGTGACGTGGAAAGCGACACTGAGAGCTCAGCTCATTGCCTGGGACCGCATTGGCAGAGGTTCCTTATCTAAAAATACTTGTGAGCCACCCCCTTTCGGTGTAGGGCAGGGAAGTGGGTCCCATTGAAGAAGGCTGAAAGGGCAAGAAGAGATGTGGTTATTGCAGTGAAAGTCTCCTGGGTCCAACACCCCCTCCCAGTTCACACTCATTCCCTTTAGACGGACTGAGTCACCCCCCCAGACACCCCCGAGATACGGGAATAAAGTGGTTGTATCAGAAAAGGAGATCTCTCCAGCGACGGGGGGATCCCTCAGTGTGACTTCTTGGAGTCAAGGTTTTCTGGAAGCTGAGAGTGTGTCTGCCCCTCCAGGTCCGCCCTCCACCCCAGGAGGACCCCGTGGACGTGGTGCCCCGGCTCCACCACCCCAGGAGAAGAGGTGGGTGTTTGTGGTTTCCTGCTCCACCCCTGCAGGCCAGATCTAAGGGCGGCTGCACCTCCTACTCCCTCGGCAGCTCCTCGTGTCCTCCCCTGTCCTCGGCCCTACTCTATGGGCCTCCGGGATCCACTCCCTCTCTGGTCCCTGCAGGCTTGGGCGAGGCGACCGCTTCCCACTTTGCTGGTCCCAGGACACATCCCATCCATGGGAGTCCCCTTAACCTTGACCTCTGGAAACAGCCCCATCACTTTTCTCTCCATTCACCCATGTCAGGAATGTTGAATTCCTTTGCTAGTAACACAGAAAGCCTCAATCGGATCCTGTCGTTGCGCTGCCTAAAGCCCAGCGACAGCTTCCCATGGCGCTTAGAATAGAATTTAAAGCCCAACAGGCTCTGCCCAAGCTTCCACCTCCCTCCCAGCCTCCTCCCCTCACCGCACCACCAAGGGCCACCTCCTTTTGTCTCCTCTGATGTCCCATCAGTGCCACGCGTGGACTTGTTTTTGCTGTTTCTGGGACAGTGGTGCCATTCTCCTCCCATGACTGACTCTGGCGTAGAGTCCCTAATCTGCCCATCACCCCCAAGCGCTGTCCATGGCACCCTGTTGACTTCCTCCAACCATCTAACACGACCTGAAACAACCTCTTCCGCCCACCACGTCTCATCTGTGCCCCCCTGCCTGGAACAGAGCTGCAGGAAAGCAGCGATGTTTGTCTGGAGATGGGCACTGTGGTGGGCGCTCGCCCCACACGTGGGTGTCCATTGATGGGTGGGCATCCCCCCGAGGCCTCGGAGCAGCAGACGCCCCTCCCTGAGACTGGTTGGGCCTGCACCACAAGCAGCACCCAGGTCCCACAGGTCCCTCTCCACACACAGCTCAGTGCAGGCCATGAGCAGGTGGCCTCATCCATGCTGCCGACCACCTGCCTGGCATGGCATTTGGTAAACAGCAGGTGGATGTTGGTGTAGATATGCCACCTCACATTGCTAGATTGGGCAGAGCCCCGCTAGAGCCCGTCCGGCTGCAGACACAAACCCAGGGCCCAGCAGATGGTGCTGTCTGCTAGGACAAGGCTGGAGAGTGGTTGCTCCATCCAGTCAGTTTCCCACGCCTGGACGTCTGCATCATCCCCTGGACAGCTGTGCAGAATCAGCCCTCTGCAGGCATTGGAGGGCCAGGGACAGGAGGCTAACCCTCCACGGTGGGGTCCAGGCTGCCCTGCACAACATCCTGCGAGGCAAGTTCCGCGCTGCGACCACGGGCAGCCACGGCCCCGCCACTGAGCTCTGGGGACAGCCGCGGGGCAGGAGCAGGAGTTTCTGTCTCACTTTGTCTTTATTTCATTGCCCACCCTCTGGTTGCGGGTTCCCTGTTCGCTGGTGCAGGTCTATGAGGAGGAAACACGCAGAAACCAAAAGATGACATCAGGGTGTCTCGGGCCACTTCCTTCCACCACAGCTCTGCCTGGAGTGCTGGCCCCAGCGCAGGTGGATACACAGAACCAGCGCCTCCCTCCTGGAGCTTTCTTGAGGGGACCAGTGAGGGTGAACAAGGAAGTGGATAGAGAACTCCCCGCAGCATAAGTGCAGTGGGGACATTTGTGGCAGGGAGTGCCTGGGGGGGGTGGTCGGGGAAGACTGCCCCAAGGAGGTACCATCTGAGCAAGACCCAAAATTGTAAGAGAGAAGTAGCACGCAGAGCTCCGAGGGCAGAGCACGCCGGGCTGGTGGCCCTGCAGTGGGGACAAGCTCGGCAGCTTGGAGGACCAGAGAGAAATCCAGGTGGGTATTGGCCAAGGTGGGGGTGTGAGAAGGAGGGCCGAGGATAGCTGGGGTCACACAGCACCAAGTTGTACCAACCCAGGCACAGTTAACCATTCATTTTAAGAGCACGTGAATCCCACATGCTTGACCCAAGGAATTGCTGGAAAGGTGCTGACAGACCCAAAGGATGTAGAGTTCAATGCCAAAGGGTGTGGCAGTCACCCCTCAGAGGCTCAGAGCGAGTGGCAGGGCAACCGACTCCCCTGCATTTCCATCCACAGTGCACTAAATGCCACTGAACTATCTGCTTTGGAGTAGTTAAGATTGTTAACTTTTGTTATGTGAGCTTCACCATGGAATAAATGTGTGTGTGTTCATCCACAGCTCCTGCCTCATAACTCACACAGCCCTGGTTATAGCTTTTTGTTATCACGTTGGGGCAATTTCAAAGCAGGCCTCAGGAAGCAGAATCTCAAGACTCCTAACCTGACTGTGGGTCAGAAGATCCTCATTCCAGGGCAGGTTCTGCCCCATCACCTGGAGGAAGAAATGCTGCCGAGAAGCTGAGAAGAGTCTGGGCCGGGCACGGTGGCTCACGCCTGTAATCCCAACACTGTGGGAGGCCAAGGCGGACGGATCACCTGAAGTCAGGAGTTCGAGGCCAGCCTGGCCAACATGGCAAAACCCATCTGTACTAAAAATACAAAAATTAGTCGGGCATGGTGGCAGGCGCCTGTAATCCCAGCTGCTGGGGCTGCTGAGCCAGGAGAATTGCTTGAACCTGGGAGGCAGAGGTTGCAGTGAGCCGAGATCGCACCACTGCGCTCCAGCCTGGGTAAAAAAGTGAGGCTCCATCTCAAAAAAAAAAAAAAAAGAAGAAGAAGAATCTGGACAGACAAGCCCTGCTGGGTTTACACCACACCCTGTTTGTCCAGTGGCATTTCTACATGATCAATCATTCCTGTCCAATGATGTCTCCATCAAAGGCCCAAGAGGACAGGGTTCAGGGAGCTTTCAGAAAGCTGGGCATGCGGAGGCTCCTGGAGGGGCTGCCCAGAAAGGGCATGGCAGCTGCGCGCCCCTTCCCCACACCTCGCCTGTGCATCTCTTCATATGTATTCTTCGCAATATTACTTATAATAAACCAGGAAGCGTGTTTCCCTGAGTCCTGTGAGCCACTCTAACAAATTAATCAAACACAAAGAGGGGGTTACGGGAACCCCAACATCAAGAAGTTTGTCAGAAGGCCCAGATTTGCAGTTCATGTCTGGAGTTGTGATGGGGCGGTGTCTTAGGGACTGAGCCCTCACCCTGTATGATCAGACACTGTCTCTAGGTAGAGGGGTCAGAATGGAATTGGAGGACCCCCCCCGTTGGTGTCCGCTACAGGACTGTTGCTCACTTGATGATGGGGA
The DNA here is from genome assembly GCF_024542745.1 of Macaca thibetana thibetana. Classification (NCBI taxonomy): domain Eukaryota; kingdom Metazoa; phylum Chordata; class Mammalia; order Primates; family Cercopithecidae; genus Macaca; species Macaca thibetana. Next base: position 127,131,718 of record NC_065588.1, read on the forward strand.
GAAGCCGCAACTCTGCATTTGCTCACAGGAGTCTGCTGTGTTGATGTCGTGGTGTTGAAGTTGATGATGTCATGACGTTGATGGTGTCGTGTTAATTATGTCATGGTGCTGATGAGGTTGTGGTGCTGATGGTGTGTTGTTGATGTCATGGTGTTAATGATGTCATGGTGTTGATGACATCGTTGTTGATGTGTTGGTAGTGTCATGGTGTTAATGACGTGGTGTTGATGATGTCGTGGTGTTAGTAATGCGGTGTTGATTATGTCATGGTGTTGATGATGTCATGGTGCTGATGTGGTGTTAATGACACAGTGTTGATATCGAGATGTTGATAATATCATGTTGATGATGTCATAGTGTTAGTGATGTCGTGGTGGTAGTAATGTCATGGTGTTGATGCCACGGTGTGGATGTGATGGTGTTGATGATGTCACAGTGTTCATGATGTCATGATGTTGATGTGGTGTTAATGATGCATTGTTCTCCATGCCACAGTATTGATGATGTCATGGTGTTCATGATGTCCTGGTCTTGATGTGTTGATGGTGTCATGGTGTTGATGATGTTGTAGTGTTGATGTCACGGTATTGATGGCATGGTATTGATGATGTCATGGTCTTGATGTTGTGTTGATGATGTCACTGCATTGATGATGTCATGGTGTTAATGATGTCACAGTGTTGATGTCATGGTGTTGGTGTGGTGTTGCTGTCGTGGTGTTAATGATGTCATGTTGATGTCATGGTATTGATGATGTTGTGGTATTAATGATGCATTGTTGATGACATGGTTTTGATGATGTCATGGTGTTGACAGTGTCAGGGTGTTAATGATGCAGTGTTGATAATGTCATGGTCTTGATGTGTTGATGATGTCATGGTGTTGATGATGTCATGTAATGATGTGGTATAGATGATGCCATGGTGTAGATGATGTCATGGTGTTAATGATGTCATGGTGTTGATAGTGTCATGGTGTTAATGATGCAGCATTGATTATGTCATGGTCTTGATGTTATGTTTATAATGTCATAGTGTTGATGATGTCGTGGTGTTGATGATGGCATGTGTTGATGATGTCATGATGTTGTGTTGATGATGTCACTGCATTGCTGTATTGATGGCATGGTTTGATGATGTCATGGTCTTGATATCATGGTGTTGATGTCATGGTGCTGATGTCATGGTGTTAATGATGCAGTGTAGATAATGATGCAGTGTCGATGATGCAGTGTGGATGATGTCATTGGGGTTAAGGATGTCATGGTTTTGATGATGTCATGGTGCTGATGTCATGGTGTTGATGATGTCATGGTGTTGATGTTGAGGTGTTGATGATGTCATGGAGTGGATGATGTCAGGGAATTGATGATGTTATTGTGTTGATGCTGTCACGGCGTTCATGATGTGATGGTGTTGATGTTGCAGTGTTGATGATGTCATAGTGTTGGTGATGCCATGGTGCTGATGTTGTGGTGTTGATGATGTCACAGTATTTACGACGTCATGGTGATCATGATGTGTTCACGTCACTGTGTTGATGTCATGGTGTTGATAATGTCATGGTGTTAATGATGTGGTGTTAATGATGTCATGTTAATGATGTGGTGTTGATGTTGTGGTGCTGATGATGTCATAGTGTTGATGATGTCATGGTGTTAATGCCGTGTTGATGATGTCATGTGTTGATCGTATCATGGTGTTGATGATGTGGTGTTGATGATGTCATGGTGATGTCATGGTGTTGATGATGTGGTGTTAATGTGGTGTTAATGATGTGGTGTTAATGATGTCATGGTGTTGATGTTGAGGTGTTGATGTCATGGTGTTGATGGTGTCATGGTGCTGATGATGTAGTGGTGTTAATGATGCAATGCTGATTATATCATGGTGTTGATGATGTCATCGTGTTCATGATGTCATGGTGTGCTAGTATAGTGGGAGCAGCTTGAAGTCATTCAGCCATCAAAAGGGATGAAGCCCTGACCCATGTTCCAACATTGATGGAGCTTGCAAGCACGACACCAAGGGAAAGAAGGCAGGCATGTAAGGCCACATACTGTATGGCCGGATATGTCCAGAAGAGGCAAATCCACAGAGGCAGAAAGTGGATTCATGTGGGGAGGAAATGGAGAGTGACTAGTAATGGCAACAGGGTTTGTTTCTGATGTGATGAATGTGTTTTGAAGCTAGACAGAAATGGTAGCTGCATGCCATTGGGAATGCACTAAATGCCACTGAATTGCACAGTTTCGAGTAGTTAATAACATTGTTAATGTATGTTATGTGAGCTTCACCATGGAATAAAATAATAAATGTATGTATGATAGACAAGACCTCAGAGTCAGGTCGAAAACAGAAAGCACCCATCAAGTGTTTACTATTTGCACTATTGAACATGCTGACCATGACCTCATTTAATCCTCACTCCGTAAGGGAGAATTATTAATATTGCTAACTCTGACTGATGGACAAGGAAACCGAGGCACAGAAAGTGGAAGTGATTCAGGCAGGGACACAGTGGACAGCAAGGGTTCAAGCCCAAGTAGTATTTCTTAAAGAGGTCACCAACTTGCATAAGCTTCAGGCCTTACAATGCCAGTTTCAGATTAACAACATCACCACCACTCATCATCGCCATCATCATCACCACCTCCACCATCACTACCATTATCACCACCACCACCACAATCACCACCATCACCATCATCACCAACACCATCATCACCATTATCATATCATCATTGCCATCACTATCATCATCACCATCACCATTGTCATCATCACCACCACCATCACCATTATCACCATCTTCACCATCACCATCATAATCACCATCACCATCATCATCACTGTCACTATCCTTACTATCACAATCATCACCATCATCATCATTACTATCATCATCACCATTATCACCATCACTATCATTACCATCACCATCATCACCATTACTGTCATCATCACCATCACCATTATTGCCATCATCACCATCACCATAATCCTTGCCATCATCATCACCAAAATCATCACCATCACCATCCCTATCATCACCACCATTATCACCATCACATGCCAGTAGTGAGATGTAAAACAAATGAAATTATCACACATTGCTGATGGAAGCTTGGAAAGAGAGAGAGAGAAAAGAAAGAGAGTGGAAAGAACAAAGGGAGGAAGAGAAGGAAAGAAGAAGGGAGTGAAAGAATCGGGGGATGGGGGGAGAAGAGGAAATAGGAGAGGACTGGAGGGAGGGAAGGGAAGGGGAAAAAGACCTAGGAGGTGGCTTGGGCCCTTTGGCCCTCAAATCCCTAGGGGCAAAGGGCTCTCAGATGTGGGGCAGGGTTGGGAGGAGGAGTGCTGCAGGGATGGCTCCCTCACCCAGCAGCCAGAAAGTCCTGAGTGCTCAGGACAGCCCAAGAATGATATACAGGGTGGGCCCAACCTCCTATGGCCCCTGCACCTCCCTCCCAGCAGGACACTGCAACTCTCCATCCACTCCTCCCCACTACCAAAAGAACACAAAAATAGGAGGATGGACTGCTGGTGGTCGGTGGTCCACAAACAGATGGCCTCATTTCAACTCCATCCTCAGCCTGGATCCTGCCTGGGTATGAATCCACCTGGCCCAGTAAGCCAGGCCAGGTACAGGAGGGGCACCCAGGCTTATCTGCAGGCAACACCAGCAGCACTACCACTCTGTGATCAGCTTGGGGCATCCTGCCCTTAGGATCAAACACTAGTGTCAGGGGTGTCCTCATCAGAGTGAGTCTGCCTTTCATGAATGTGGGATATAGCCATGCCTGCAGGGTTATACTCCCAGGGGGTGGGCACTCTTGGGCACCAGATGTTTATGGCTGAGGCAACAAATTAGTGATGCTAACTAAATACACAGAACTTTATGGCAATGTCTTAATATTTTAAGAACAAAAAAGCATTCTTAGTTTAAAAGTAGGTTTTGATTTAAGGTTAATAGTACATTCGTAAATCCTTGCTGAAATCAGTAGTAACAAAGGAAAACAACACTAATAGCCTGTCAGAAGCTGATCAACAGCCTCTGTAATAAAGCACAAAAGACCTCTCTTCTTAGCTCTGTTAACCGACGTAAACAAGAATCGTATTTAAGGTGTGCACGTTCCTTCTCTTGCTTTTGGAGGACGCCCTACTCTGTAACTGAGTGGTCTCTAATAAACGATTTTAACTTTACTATACTCTGCCAGTCACCTGGAATTGTTTCTCACCCAACATCCAAGAACCTACTCTTGGGGTCTAGGACAAGCCCCTTATTCCAGTGACTCTAGGAAGGGGTTAAAAAATGGGAAAAAAAAAAAAAAAAAAAAAAAAAAGGACTTGCCTTTCAAGATGCCTACTCGGTCCTTCTCCAAGTTTCCTTTCCTTCCTTTCATTCATGTTCTAAAGCCTTTTAATAAACTTTCACTCCTGTTCCGAAACTGGCTTCGGTCTCTCTTTCTGCCTTATGCCACTCAGTCGAATTCTTTCTTCTGAGGAGGCAAGAACTGAGACTGCTGCAGACCCCCACGGACGTGAATTCACCACCAGGAACATTTTGGTGCCATGATTCCAACACGTATTTTGGTGTTGAACGACTCGGATCCGTTCCTGGTGGTAAGACACCTCTATGCCTCGCCTTCTTCAGCTAGAGATGCTCCACCCCTGTACACGATCTTCTTCTCCCCTTTGCTCTCCTGTTTACTAACCAACGCCCAGAACAACTCCCCTCAGCTGTAAGTGACTCTGTTGATCTCTCAGTTGACCCTGATGGGTGGCTCGCAGGGGTGGGAAGAACCTTGGGGTCTGCCCCGAGTAGAACTTGAGGCACCAATGACACCCTGGAGACAGAAGATTTCTGCGGGTGGTGGGGCTAAAGCATAAAGCCATGCAATGTCTGGGGTTTCCTCTGCTTTCTCAACTAAAATCAGCTCTTTCCCAAGAACCCACAGTGCCTAGTCTCCTGTTTTCTCTGTGTGTGTTCTGCCCATGGGACTTTCTAAACACTCCCTGGTATATTCGTGTGTCCATGGCTCTTACTGCATTTGTGTGGCACCAAAGACATGGGCTCCCTTGTGGATCCCCCTGAGATTTATATTTGTTCTCACCCTACCAGCTCAGATGACCTCCCACCCTTCCCCTGTCTGCGGCCGCACTGCCGGGGCAGATACTCACTGGAACCCCAGCCCTTCCAGCTCCTTATGACCTACCATGTGCTTTCCATTTCTGTAAAAAGAAAACAAAAATGAGGCCGGGCACATGAGGCTCATGCCTGCAATCCCAGCACTTTGGGAGGCCGAGGCAGGTGGATCACCTGAGGTCAGGAGTTTGAGACCAGTCTGGCCAACATGATGAAACCCCATCTCTACTAAAAACACAAAAATTAGCCAGGCATGATGGTGCACACCTGTAGTCCCAGCTACTCTGGAGGCTGAGGGGGAAGGATTGCTTCAACCTGGGATGTTAAGGCTGCAGTGAGCCAAGATTGCGCCACTGAACTCTAAGCCTGGGTGACAGAGCAAGACCATCTCAAAAAAAAAAAGAAAAAAAGAAAAAATGAAAAAAGGAGGCTCTACCCCAAGGTTCTTTCTTCACCTTGGGAATTCTCCACAACTCCCATGGGAGCAGGGCTGGGAGGCAGTGCAAAAGAGTCCTGAAGCCGGATAACAGGTGGGGATTCCAGCACTGCCATTCTCTAATGGAATGCTCGGCTGGATGCTTGACCCTGGAGAAATTCTTTCTCTGAAGTTTTTCTTAGTGGAGAGGGAGAAAATAAAAAAAAATATGCGTATGTATATTTTGTTAAATGTAAGGTAATAATGGCTATTAAGTTTCAACTATTTGTAAGAAGATGAGAGTTAAAAGACAGTCAGGGAGACAAGCACAGCGGGCAGGACCTGGCCCGGATTAGATGCTCAGTAAACACTCATCTTCTTCTTTCCGGGTTTCCCCACTTCCCTCTAGTTTATTAGATCTTAGACCTGATATGAGAAGGGGCAGTGAGTGTTCATCAGATTGGGTTTTTCCCAAGCTTCAGTGATCACCATACATTTTCCATGACTTTCTATTCATCCCATCTATATCATTCATCATTTGAATACTTTTGGCTTAATTAAACACATTGACTCACTTTTCTTTTTTACTTAAATGTATTTTAAAGGAAGCCTCATATCGCAACCAAAAATGGAAAACTAATATATCCATTGCCATTAATAAAAGGTAACCATAACAATATAGTAAAGTAAATAAAACAGTATCATCAAACTGCAGCTAGCTTGTACAGCCAGTTGAAGGCGTCACACTTGAGGCCCACTTCTGCCTTTTCGTCTTTCAAACAAGGAGTTTGGAAAGTTTAGAGATTGATTGGCACCCAAAGGAGATTCCCTTGTTGATTTAATTATTAGAAAAATAGGTAATTAAAAAGTGAATAACTTCACTATGGATTCAATGTCATATCTGTTATAAAAAATATTTAAAAATAGGCAAAAACAAACTACTAAGTGTGCCTCTGAGGTTGGCTTTGTATTGACTGAACTATATTACAACTGTAGAATAGAAGTTCATGTAGAGAATGCAGCAGTGCTCATGATTCTTATCTGAGAACAACACAAAGCTTCCTCTATGGTAATGTAATCAATGTTGTTCACTATAGATGCAATTGATGCCCATGCCTAAGGAAAGATGATCCCAAGTATTACACCTTATTGTCCTGTAGGATGTTACCCAAGTTTGCATCTATTATCAAATTCATGTCAGCCTGCCTTTGTTCTTCACATTGTCCTTTGAACCAGCCTTGACATCTGCTATGGTCTGAAGCTGTCTCCCCAGATTCGTGTGTTGGAAATGTAATCCCCAGCACAACATTGTCAGGGGGTGGGGCCTTTGGAGGTGTTTGGGTCATGGGAGCTCCACCCACATAAATGGATTAGTGCCTCTGTAATCTGGGGTTTTCAGGAGTGGGTTCACTCTCTCTTGCCCTTTCACCTTCTGCCACGTGAGGACACAGCAAGAAAGCCCTTGTCAGATGCCAGCATCCTGATCTTGATTTTCAGCCTCCAGAACTGTGAGAAACAAGTTTCTATTCTTGATAAATTGCTCAGCCTCAGGTATTCTGTTCTAATAGCACAAAGTGGACTAAGACAACATCTTACAGGTTCCCTCGTTCACTGATGAGTTAAATACAACATTTTACAGGTTCCCTCGTTCACTGATGAGTTAAATACAACATCTTACAGGTTCTCTCATTCACTGATGAGTTAAATATAACATCTTACAGGTTCCCTCGTTCATTGATGAGTTAAATACAACATCTTACCAGTTCCTCTGTTCACTGATGAGTTAAATACAATCCTTTACATGTGCTTATTTTATATTTATAGAAGAGTTGTTTTCCACCTTTTGAAAATTACATTTTAGCATCTCATTGTACTGAAAATCATCTCCTATGCTGGTTAGGGTCTCCTACCAACCTTATTAATTTCCTATGCTGGTTAGGGTCTCCTACCAACCCAGAAGGGGTCAGTGCCTTCTCTGAGGCTGCACAGCAGTGGATGCTAAACCTGAGACTACAAGCCAAGTCCCTGATTTGTTCGTGTTTCTTGTGGCCATCTGCCTCCCCTTAATGGCTGCCCAAACCTACCTCTCTGGAAGTGAGGGTCCCCTCTCACTTTTCTGGAGGTAAAAATGTATTACTATCCTCTCGCCTCTACCCTGGCAACCCACGCTCCTCCTTATTGCTTCCCTAATTCCCAGATAACACCCAAATACAGCCTTCCTTCTCTGCACTCTCCTTGCCTCCCTGAACCAGAACACCTGTCTCTTAAACTTAACCATGGTCCCACACTCCTCTCTGAACACTCCCCGCCATGACCTACACACCCAACACACTCTGGCTGCTGCCCTTCTCTCTACCTCAGTCCTACCAATCTCCCCAGCTCACCACACTCTGCACCCAACCCTTTGCTCTGTCCCTTAAACTGCCAAGTTGCTCCTGCTCCACAGCCTCCGCCCTCACAGGTCCCGCAGCCAGGGGTCTTCTACCCACTCCTCCACCTTCTTCACATGCCATTCTCCCTTTGGTTGGCCTCTCCCTGGCCACTGTGGTGAACACCCCTAACTCTACCACCTCCCAGCCACTCTATCCCAATACTGTGTTCCCAATTCTTCACAATCTTTCTCTTGCTCTGATTTCAGAGCTGTATGGGGGTTTTGGCTGGCTGGTTTACTGTCGATCTCCCGCACTAGAATCTAAGCTCTGTTGAGCAAGTTCCCTGTTTGGCTTGCTCAGGGCACCTAGAGCCAGACCTCGTGCAGAGCAGGTGCTGATGAATATTTGCTGAATGGCTGCACACTGCCTTAGCTGGTAGCAGCCCCTGGATCTCTGAAAAGGCTCACAATATCAGACAGGGCGACACACGCTGCCTCTGCTGCTGACTCTGGTACCTGGGCTCTTTCCTTCAAGCAATATCTATTTCATGCCCAGCACAGCTCTAGGTGCTGAGAAAATTGGACTTGGTTACATACAGTGGCTGTGGTGAGGAAAGAAAGGGGTTCGTGCCGTGGAGACCAGCAGGTAAGAGAAGGTATGCTCTCAGCCCAGCATCCTCAGCTGACTTGGGCCACCAGTCTCACATCATCCCCCTTTGTTTCACTGACTATCTAAGTCCACTTTGCATTGCTCTAAAGGAATACTTGAGGCTAGGTAATATATAGAGAAAAGAGGTTTATTTGACTCATTATTCTGCAGGCTGAACAAGAAGCATGTGCCAACATTTGGTGAGGCCTTGGGCTCCTTCCACTCGTGAAAAAAGGGGAAGGGGAGCAGGAGTAGCACATGGAGCGGGAGATAGGGGAGGCGGAGGGGGGAGGGGGAGGACATTGTCAGGCTTTTTTTTTTTTTTTTTTTTTTTTTTTTTTTGAGACGGAGTCTCACTCTGTCGCCCGGGCTGGAGTACAGTGGCCGGATCTCAGCTCACTGCAAGCTCCGCCTCCCGGGTTTACGTCATTCTCCTGCCTCAGCATCCCGAGTAGCTGGGACTATAGGCACCCGCCACCTCGCCCGGCTAGTTTTTTTGTATTTTTTTAGTAGAGACGGGGTTTCACTGTGTTAGCCAGGATGGTCTCGATCTCCTGGCCTCATGATCCGCCCGTCTCGGCCTCCCAAAGTGCTGGGATTACAGGCTTGAGCCACCGCGCCCGGCCTGTCACGCTTTTTAACAATCGCCCTTGCAGGGACCCATAGAGTGAGAACTCACTCATCACAAGACAGTGAGGGGGAAAATATCCAAACGTATCACCAACCACTTCCTGAATATGGGCCTCCAAGACACAGGAGGTTCAGGACCCAGCGTGAGAGCAAGGACACACAGCCTTCCAGAGGGGACTCCCAGTGAGGCCACCCCACACTGGGGGATTTCAAGTCATCTGGGAAAGATCTGGGGAAAGATAAGGTGACTATTCCAGCCACCTCCAGTCATGGAGAGGAAGGCAGGTGGACGCAGAAAGACAGAGGACAAGGTAAAAGTGTTGGGGGCGCTCATATGGAAATTCAACAACTGTGACTTTGGGAGGCTGAGACGGGTGGATCACGAGGTCAGGAGATCGAGACCATCCTGGCTAACACGGTGAAACCCCGTCTCTAATAAAAAATACAAAAAACTAGCTGAGCGCGGTGGCGGGCGCCTATAGTCCCAGCTACTCGGGAGGCTGAGGCAGGAGAATGGCGTGAACCCGGGAGGCGGAGCTTGCAGTGAGCTGAGATCCGGCCACTGCACTCCAGCCTGGGCGACAGAGCGAGACTCCGTCTCAAAAAAAAAAAAAAAAAAAAAAAAAAAAACTGTGATATTTTTAACCAGTTCCTATTGTTTTTGTTTGTTGTTTGTTTGTTTGTTTTGAGACAGGGTCTCGCTGTGTTACCCAGGCTGGAATATAGTAGCGTGATCTCAGCTCACTGCAGCCTCCAACTCCTGGGTTCAAACGATCCTCCCACTTCAGCCTCCCAATTAGCTACCATGCCCAGCTAATTTTTTTTATTTTTTGTACAGATGAAGTCTCACTATGTTGCCCAGGCTGGTCTTGAACTCCTAGCCTCAAACGATTCTCCTGCCTTGGCCTCTCAAAGTACTGGGACTGCAGGCACAAGCCCTGCACCTGGCCACCAGTCCCTATTATAAAAAGGAAAAAATACATACACACACACACACACACACACACAAAAGCACATAAATACTACAGCAAAGAAAGGGGGCTGGATTTTCAGATAACTTATCTGTAGCTCTGAGGACAACCCGGTTCCCCAGGGATTCATTAAGTCCTTCTTACATGGCTGCTGAGTCTTCCCCATCAACAAGCCCGGCAACCTCCCGAAAGAAAGGATTCCCCAGCCTGGAGAGGGCCCCCATCCACTGGCAATTATTTGTTTCTTGCTCAGAGGAAACTATGTCTAGTTCCCTGCTGACGCAGCCTCGGGAAGCCAACACGTCACCGAGAACCCTGAATCGGCCCTCTCACAGGCCGGGGAGACGGTGGGGCTGGCAGGGCTACTGTTTTGAATTCATGTCCATTGACTGTGTCCCCTGAGCTAAACCTGCATTCACCGCACCGATTCAAGACAGCCCCATCCATTCACCAGGCTCTGTGTCATCAACGTCACCCCTATGACGTGCCAACATCAGGGATCCCCTACTCAGAGCTCAGGAAGACCGTCCTAGGGTATTTTTTTTTTAAACACAACAAGAGACAAATAACAAGAAGTCCGGTGGTAGTGACAGACCTAAGAGCGTTCTGTCCGTCTCAGGCCCCACAACGCGTACCGCTGCCCGGGAGTTCGTTCTTAGGTTTTTAGGTCTTTAAAGAGGTTGTGAAGAGGAGAGTATTCCAGATGCTTTCTAAACTGACAGACTTTTTAATTAACATAACACCGTGATATTATCACATCCAACAAAACACCAATCCCTTACTATCTTCTAATACCTAGTCCATAATAAATGTATCTGCTTATCTCAAAGAAAAATTTCAGTTGGTTTTGTTCAAATCAGAATCTCAACCAGGTTTAGGTAGCCTTTGGTATTTCTCTTAAGTCTCTCTTCTCTTTCTCTCTCTTATTATTATTTTTTTACAGATGCATTAACCTTAATCAATCAGGAATATATCAAAAGAGCAAGCAGGCCGGGCGCAGTGGCTCATGCCTGTGATCCCAGCGCTTTGGGAGGCCAAGGCAGGTGGATCACTCAAGCCCCGGGGTTTCAAGACCAGCCTGGGCAACACAGTAAGACGCCCATCTCTACAAGAAAATACAAATACAAAAATTCGCCAGGCATGGTGGTGCACACCTGTGATCCCAGCTACTCAGGGGTCTGAAGCAAGAGGATCATTTGAGCCTGGGTGGTCAAGGCTGCAGTGAGCTGTGATTGCACTAGGATGATTTGAGCCTGGGTGGTCAAGGTTGCAGTGAGCTGTGATTGCACTAGGATCATTTGAGCCTGGGTGGTCAAGGCTGCAGTGAGCTGTGATTGCACTAGGATCATTTGAGCCTGGGTGGTCAAGGCTGCAGTGAGCTGTGATTGCACTAGGATGATTTGAGCCTGGGTGGTCAAGGCTGCAGTGAGCTGTGATTGCACTAGGATCATTTGAGCCTGGGTGGTCAAGGCTGCAGTGAGCTGTGATTGCACTAGGATCATTTGAGCCTGGGTGGTCAAGGCTGCAGTGAGCTGTGATTGCACTAGGATGATTTGAGCCTGGGTGGTCAAGGCTGCAGTGAGCTGTGATTGCACTAGGATCATTTGAGCCTGGGTGGTCAAGGCTGCAGTGAGCTGTGATTGCACTAGTGCACTACAGCCTGGGTAAGAGACAGAGATCCTGTCTTTAAAAAAAAGAAAAGAAAAGCAAGCAGGCAGGATATTAAATGAAGGAGCCATTTTAGCCAGGGAAGGGGCCCCAGGACACAGCACATCGCTTCTGCATTGCAGACTTGCAGTCTGTCTCTTGGAAGCTCAGAGCTCTCCATGCATCTTGCTTAAGACCAGTGGTCAATGACGATCAATCCCACCTGCAGCCAGGAGACGGGCGATTACACGACTCTGCCGGGGGATCCAGACTTCCTTTAGGGTATTTTCCCAAATGTCCTCCCTAGCAGTAAGGCCAGATATCACCAGAGGAGGCGAAGAAACGAGTAAGAAAATACACTGTGTCCAACAGACTGACCCGTGCCCCCAGGGGTGTTGCCATGGTTCGGGTTTTACAGTTTTTGATAGGTTTTCTTCAAAAACCCAAATATCAAGATGAGCGTGGCTCATCCTATTAAAAGGGAATACGTTAATCATTCTGTGATTTCAGAGAAGAAAAAGAACGCACGTAACCCACACAAGAGCCAGGCCCCATGTGAACCAGACTGTGCGTGGCCCACATAGAAAGAAATACTATTATTCATGAACCAAAGGTGATAAAAAGCAATTCCTGCTTTAGTGGTGCTTCTTGGAAAAGCTTTTAGGGCGTCTAATTCATAGTCCATAGCAATACTTTCTTTTAAAAAATCTACTTTTATTTATTTATTTATTTTTGAGATGGAGTCTCACTCTGTCGCCCAGGCTAGCAAGCAGTAGGACAGTCTTGGCTCACTGCAGCCTCCACCTCCCTGGTTGAAGCGATTCTCCTGCCTCAGCCTCCCGAGTAGCTGGGATTACAGGTACTTGCCACCATACCAGGCTAATTTTTGTATTTTTAGTAGAGGTGGGGATTCACCATGTTGGCCAAGCTGGTCTCAAACTCCTGACCTCCAGCGATCCACCCACCTCGGCCGCCCAAATCGATGGGATTACAGGTGTGAGCCAATGCGCCTGGCCTTCTACTTTTTATTTTGGAATGATTTTAGATTTACAGGGAAGTTGCAGCAGTAACTTCTAACATCTCCTTCCCTTTCATCCTCGGTTCTTCCGCACTTTGCAATCTGTTCTGTTGCTTTTCTCTCACTAACTCCCTACCCGGCCCACCTATCCCCCAAAACATACTCTTCCTGGCACCCAGTTTCTATGAGTTTCAGTCCCTCCTTCTGGGTTTCCTCCCCTTGTTCAGTTTATTTATTTCACAGCCCACCTGAGTTTCTCTGGCATTTTGTAGTTTTTTCTCCACTTCACCCATTTCACTCTAATTTCCCCACCAAGAAATGTGCTGGAGCAAGCTGGGCCCACCAGAGCCCTCTCCCCCTTCTCACAGCTCTCTGCTTACTTTCTCCACTCCGCCCATTCCCCTGACTCCGTTCTGCATGAAAAAAGGGAACCCGGGGGAAGGACCACATTCTCCTTAGAGGGTGGAGGAAGCACACAGTGTGAAAACCTCCAGTGTAAGAGGCACGAGCGATGGTGGAGGGCGATGGTGGAGGGCACTGGAATCATCTTCACAAGTCGCACCTGCTGCTCTGAGGAGCCCGGCCCCAAAGGCTCGGGCTGGAGTCAACCAAGCCAGGGCGGTCATCCCAACTGCACCCTGCGGCCGCCCCCGGCCACCAGGAGAGGAGCTCTGCAGGGCAGTCAGCGCCCGCAGAGGGGGAGAACACCCGCACAGCTGGCACCCCTCTGCTGAGACGCTGCCCAAAATACCCCGCTCACGACTGCGTTCCAAGCTAACTGCTGAAGCCGAAAGTTCTGACGGGCAGCTGTGGGCGTGCATGAAGCCTGAGTCATCAGCTCAGAGCCGCTGTGGTGGAGCGGAGGCATCCGCTCTGGGCACTGGCTTCCCAGCTGGAAGGAGGCACCTCCCAGCAAGTCGCCTTGAGCCAAGAGCCCTGGAGCTCCCTCCCAGTCGCCAGGGTTCCAGGCCGGGCGTTTTCATTTATCCATGGTCTTCACCACGACCTGCGTCAGGCACCTCTTCCTTATAAAACCATCCGTGGGTCCAAAGACAGTTCTGTTAGTCTCTCTCCGACAATACCCCGAAACACCTCTCACCTCCATGTGTGCGGATCTGCTGTAATATTGGCCCTCACTTTGTAATAACAGCAAACATTACTGGCGGGGTCAGAGCGAAAGTTCATCCTCCTGTTATTTTATTTAACGCTCAGTGAATCAAGTTGCACTGAGATCCCATTGTTTAAACAGGAAGCAGCAGTGCAGGGGACGATGTGCCTGCCCAGAGCTGCGGGGCTAGAAAAGGCTGGAGCTGGGGTCAGAACAGGCTTTTGTCTCCATGAGAGCGCTCCTGGCCAGCTGCTGGCTTCTGGCCCCAGCCGGCTTTCCTGTTACTGCTCTGCTGCGCTGTGGCTGGTTTTGCTTACACTCACAGTGCCGCTCTAAAAACCTCAGTAGCACAGAGTTCTCCTTCTGGACTAAATACCTAGCAAGCAGCCAGAGCTGAAATATTCACGCAAACTGCATTTCGCCACATCTCCTGAGTGTATCCTGTGTGTCAAGCAACACACTAAGCTCTGTACGTGTAGAATTTTTTCTTTTCCTGTTAGATATGGGGTCTCACTGTCCTGCCCAGGCTGGAGGGCAGTGGCTATTGACACATATGAACATAGTGCACTGCAGCCTCGAACTTCAAGGCTCAAGTGACCAACCTCAGCCTCCCCAGCAGGCAGGACTCCGGGCACGCGCCACCACTCCCGGCTTCCATGTACAGTCTTATTAAATACTTCCTGTGGCCCGAAGATGTGAGACTGTTATCGACCTGTTTTATGGAGGAGGAAACTCAGGCTTAGGATCATTAAATAAGTTGCCCACAGTCACACAGCGTGGGAGCCAGGCTCTCAGCCAGCAGAGCTATCTTCATGCATGATTCCACCTCCTCCCTTACCTTCAGACCCAGCTGGGTCCTGGGGGGCTGAGGACCCCTGCCTGGCATCACACTAAGGGTCAACACCAGCGCAGGTGCACCCACAGCCTGAGCAGCCCGTGCCTCTCCCAGGGTACACCTGCTTAGGAAAAGGCCCGACAGAGACTCCACGCCCCGGCACTAACTCCCCGTGTTGGAGAGCAGAACACGCAGTGACGGGCCACAGGCCAGGTGGGGACACACACTTATGTGGACAGGCACATATAGGTTTCTGTTTGTTTTTAAAATGAAATGGATATTTTGAAAAGCCAAACAAAATCTCATCATATGCAGTTTCTCTTGAACGTCTGACGCCCAGCAGCCCTTGGCTCTTATTTGTACATGGCAACAGCTATAGCCCCAAAGCAGCCTCCTGCCACCCAGAGCTGCCAGTCCTCAACTGCCTGCATCCCCGCTCCCTGACCCACATGCTGAGGTACTTGTCATGTACCGTAGGCTGGCACTGCTGCTCCTGCCCAGTAAAGAAAGGTCTCTCTCTGTGCCCATGCTCTTTGCTTCTGGTGGGGAAATGAAACACAGAACCTCCTGGCTTCTGGGACATCCCCTCCCTGGCTGGCCGCTCCTCCCCTCCTAACTTGGGAGCATCAGGGGCCCAGGGCTCAGTCCTGCCCCTTGTCTTCCCCCTGTCACTCACCAGCCTGGTGCTCCTGTCATTCATTCTGTGGCCCTCTCCCCAGAGCCAGTGCTGAGTGTCCAAATGTTTCCCCCATATCCACTTGCATATCTGATCACAGCCTAGACCTAACTGAGCTCCCGGGCCAGGCCCAGTGGCTCACACCTGTAATCCCAGCACTTTGGGAGGCTGAGGCAGGAGGATTGTTTGAGCCCAGGAGTTAGAGACCAGCCTGGGCAACACAGCAAGACCCCATTTCCATAAAAAATTTAGAAATTAGCCAGGTGTGGTGGTGTGCACCTGTAGTCCCAGCTACTTGGGAGGCTGAGGGAGGAAGATTGTTTAAGCCCATGAGTTTGAGGCTGCAGTGAGCTGTGATCATGCCACCGCACTCCAGCCTGGGCAACAGAGCAAGACCTCATCTCAAAACAAAACAAAAAAAAACAAACAACTGAACTCCTGAAACTCTTAGCCCTCCCCTAACACTTGCCCCTCCTCTGTCTGCTTTCCTCCTTGAAGACCATCCTTCCAGCTCCCCAGGCCAGTCTTCCTTGCCTCCTCTCCTTCTCAGACCCCAACACCCATCCATCTGCAAATCCTCATTTCTGTTAATAACATTGCTGACACCTAACTCATATACCATTCAACTCAATGGTTCTTAGTGTATTTACAGACTTGTGGAACCATTACCATTAATTTTAGAATCTTTTCATTACCCCATGAAGACTCCCCATACCCTTTAACAGCCCAGCCAAAGGGCTTTTGACTCAAACCTCAAAGTATATTGATAAAGTGTCTAACCTCTTTTGCCCTAACTTCAGCTGTCACTCTAAGTCCCCACCACCTCCTGTCTAGATGGCCTTAGGAACCTCATAATCGCTCTTCCTTTTTCTTTTCTTTGCTTCTTTGAGGAGGATGGGGACAGGGTCTCACTGTGCTGCCCAGGCTGGAATGCAGTGGTGCGATCTCAGCTCACTGCAGCTTTGACTTCCTAGGTTCAGGTAATCCTCCTGCCTTAGCCTTCTGAGTAGCTGGGACAACAGGCACACACCACCACACCCAGCTAATTTTCTAATTTTTCACTATGTTGTCCAGGCTGGTTTTGAACTCCTGGGCTCAAGCGCTCCTCCCACCTCAGACTCCCAAAGTGCTGGGGTTACAGGTGTGAGCCACTGTACCTGGCTTGGTCTTCTTCTTTCTATCTTTGTCCCCCTTTTGACACATCTACCCACAGGAGTCAGCACATGCCTTTAACACATAAGTGTTGTCAACTCTACATATACGATCTTCCAGTCACTCCCATTTTTGTCGGAGTCAAAGTCCATATGATGGCCCCCTAGACCCTGAGTGATCTGGCCCCCCACCCACTCACCCAAGCACACACGCCCCGTGGTCTCTCTCCCTCCTGTCCGGTCACTGCAGCGACACAAGCCTCCTTGCAGTTGCTTGGACACACCGGGCCCATGCCCACCTCAGGACCTTTGCATGTGCCTCTTCCTCAGCCTGGAAAGTTCCTTTCCCAGAAATCCAAGGGGATCACATGCTTACCTGTCACCGGTCATCATCTAAATATCACCTTTCATAAGAGCTTCCTGAATGCCCTCTACAGGGATGTCCAATCTCCACACTTTATCTCCTCGGAGATTTATTTTTCTCCAAAATTTTTATCACCACCCAGCACAGATACATTTGACTTAACCATGTATTGGTTTCCTGTCTCCCTCCTCTAGATTACACCTCGTCGGGGCAGTGATTTTACCGGGACCATTCACAGCTGGATCTTGGCACATAGAATCTTCCCTGGCATGCAGTCAGTGTTCTAGAAATATGTGAAGAACAAAAGAGCTGCCTGTTTCATGAAAAAAGTAGGAGAGTAAGCCGGGCACAGTGGCTCACACCCATAATCCCAGCACTTTGGGAGGCCGAGGCAGCAGGATTGCTTAAGCCCAGGAGTTCAAGATCAGCCTGGGCAACATGGTGAAACCCCATCTCTACAAAAAATACAAAACTTAGCCAAGTGTGATGCTGGGCACCTGTAATCCCAGCGACTTGGGAGGCTGAGGTGGGAGGATCACTTGAACACGGGAGGCAGAGGTGCAGTGAGCCGAGACTGCACCACTGCACTCCAGCCTGGGTGACACAGCGAGGCTCTATCTCAAAACACAAGGGGTGCTGGAGGAGCATGCATACTCCTTTGTGGAAGGGCGGGATGTTGCTGTGTGTTTCCCAAGTCAAAGAATCCCACCTAGAATGCACGCCGAAGCAAATCATAGCATCTGTGAGGGATCTGAGCTTATGATTCCTGCATTAGAAGCTCAGAAAGAAACAGAAAACTCCAACCTGTGTAGAGCCTGGAGTGAGTCACGGGAGCAAGGGTCTCCTACCTTCTTTCCCCGCCCGGAGCAGCAGGGGCCCTGCCCCATGCAGAGCCACAGAGGCAGGGCGCCGCCTCACCCTCCTCCACCAGCGACTCCTGCAGCCTGGGCTCCTGTCTTCTGGCGGGTGCCCACCAGAGCAGCTCGGGATCCCAAATGTCTCAGAATCTTCCCTCTAGCAGAGCTACTCCTACAAACCTATCCCAGCTGGGGCAGGGAGGAGACAGGAGATGCCCGGCTCTGTCCACCTAGAGTCAAGGTCCTGCTGCCCACTGTGGACTCCTGGCTCCAGCAGCGTGGGACAGCCCAGCAGTCAGCACATCCAGGCCTGGGCACGTCTCTGCAAGGCCCAGAGCCCAGTGGGTCCATGCATTCGAGGTCCTGGGGTGACTCCACTTAGCAGAGACTCAGAACAATCAGCTGCCATCGCCTCCCATGGAATGGCTGTGATGCCACGATGAGAAGAACCAACCAACCCACCTGTCTCTCATCCACAAACGGAAGCAAACTGCGAGAACCTCCTCCTCCAGCAAGGGCGGTACAAGCAGCTCTGCAGAGCCACGGAGCGTCCACGGATCCCCAGGCCAGGCTGTGGCTCAGGGAGGCGGCACCCACACCGGGCTTCCCAGGTCGCACCTCCAGGCCCCGATCCCTGCTCTCACCTCCCGGGCTCACCCTCCCGGGGGAAGGAGGGGCTGGACATGGAGCCTGTGGCTGCTCGGCGTGGGTGGTGACACTCTCGGTGACGTCCCTTGGCCGTCAGGACTCATTTCCCCAGTGCTAGAGGCAGCTCGAGGACGGCAGAGGGGCCCCGTCAGTAAGGATGGGAAGGTCTCACTGTAGATTATGACACCGAATGCCGGAGACGCAGACGCTCCTACCCCAGCGGCACCAAGGCTGCCGTCTGTGGAATCCCGAAGGTGACAGCGTTCTGTACCACGGGCCGCCCCAGCCTGCCAGCTCTGGGCTTGCTATGCATGGGATTATGTGCTAAACTTTGTGGGTGTCACAGGATGCTTCTGACAATATGATAATGAGAACCGGGGAGCGACTGGTATTTTCAAACTCAGTCATCTTTTTCTACTTACGGAGAATCCCGTTTGGAAAGACGTCACGGGAGTGAAGTTTCGTTGTTTTGGTCTAGGGAAAAGTAGTCAGATAGGCCATTTGGCTACATGCAAAGATAAAGCGCGAACTCTATTCAAGAATAAGAATGTTCAGAAAATCAAAGAGTAAAGCCATGCAGTAATAATTCACACTTACAATGTGCCAGGCACGAACCCAAGCACACCTGCATTATTCCACACGTGATTGTCCAACAGGCCTATGAGGTGGGGGGGTGTCCACCCTGTGGTCCCCTCCAGCTGTGAGGCAGGGGCAGGTGTGGATCCCACAGTCCCCTCCAGCTGTGAGGCAGGGGCAGGTGTGGATCCCACAGTCCCCTCCAGCTGTGAGGCAGGGGCAGGTGTGGATCCCCCAGTCCCCTCCAGCTGTGAGGTGGGGGCAGGTGTCGGCTCCCCTGCTGCCCAGCGAACCTCTGCTGCTGCCCTGGTTCCTCTACCCTGTCACTGACTCAAGGTCTTGGTTTCTATAATTAATCCCTCCCTCTTGCATATAATTTCTTCCCTTTTCAGTATCTATTATTTCCCATGTAAAATAATAACACCCTCCACTGACCTCACATTCCCTCCTGTATAACAAAGCCCTCCCTGTATAACAAAGCCCTCGGCCGGGCACAGCCTCGCCTCCCATCTCTGCTGAGTCCACTTCATTCAGGCTTCCCTCCCCAGCTCCCTCTGAAACCACACCTGTCCAGGTCACCGGCGAGGTCCGTGTTGCCGAACCCGGTGGCCCCCGCTTCCTGGCCTTCCCAGGGGCAGCTTCCCTGGCTGACCACTCCCTCCTTCTTGAACCTCTTTTTTCACTTGGACTTGAGGACCCCATACTCTTTCCCATCTTTGCCCTCCCCTCAGTTCACCTCAGGCTCCTCTGCTGAACCCTCCTCTTCTTCCAAACCTCTAGTTCTGCAATGCCCCAGCTCCCAGTCCTGAGCCCCTTCTCTCCTCCCACGTTCTCCCGGGTTGGTCCCCTCTAGTCTGTGGTTTGGGGCACCATCTACACAGACACTTCCCTGATTTTCCGTCATCAGCGCCTCCTCCCCAAGCTCTAGCCTCATATCTTCAATGGCTGATTTAATTTTTGACTTCTATGTCCAGGTTTACCATTTACAAAGCACAACTCTTGATTATTCACCAGCAATCACACTTTCCCCTGCATTTTCTCCTCCCGGCAAATGACCTCACCACTGACCTGTCTGCCGAGGCAGACACCTGGCACCACCCCTGAGTCCTCAGCATCCCCGCAGGAAACAAGCAGTGAGAAGGATTTACATGAAGCCCTCACTGGAAGGGCTACTCTCAGAGATGGGGACAGAGATAAGCAACAAAGGACAGATGTTGAGGGACCCAGAGACCAGTGACAGCAGGAAGTCCCCACCACCCTAGGCCAGAAGGGACCAGACAGAAACAGAGTTTTCAGAGGCCAGTGAAGGTGGGTCTCCTCGTGGTGGGACCTGGGGTCAGGCAGTGACCAAGCCCAGGGGCACGGGTCCAAAGCAAGGTGGCAGTGAAGGCATGCCCTACGCCCCTCCTCCTGCTTGTTCTTCCCACCCCAGAGCCTCAGGAATCCGAGTGCAGATGAGGGGTGGATGCGGACCTCAGGCCTGGCACCTGGGAACAAAGCAAGAGAAGGCCAAGGGTGGCAGGAAAGGGGATACAGATAGAGAAGAATAGGTTCACACCTACTCCCTCGTCTACCATGGGGGCGCGGGAGAAAGTGAGGGCCGAGGCGGACTCAAAAACAGGCTCCTCTCTGAAGACACTCCCCACCCTCACGTCAGCAGAGGCTTGAGGGCGTGCAGCTCAACCTCTCTCAGCTGACCGCTGACTTATGTAGACAAGGGGACAACCCCTGGGAAGCAGACGTAAAATAGAAACAGGAAATTTAAAAACTGATGAGGGATATCAACGCCTACATACCACAGAGACAGGTTTCACAGATTTAGCCTGGGCAAGTTACTAACAAAGAAAGGAATTAAAAATGAACAAGCAGAAACGCATCAACAACAATCATGTGCGGCGGGCATCCAGTTCCAGAATTACTGCATTACTTAAAACGTCCAGTTTTAAACAAATGATATATGCAAAGAAACATGAAAGTGGATCTCATCCATGAAAGCATAAAAAAGCAGTGAATATAAACTCTCTCTCCGTGTCTCCAGGCTAAATCTTTTCTGATTTAGCAAAGACTTCAAAGCAGCTGTTATAAATAGAATCAAAGAACTAAAGAAGACCAGGTGTGATGGCTCACACTTGTACTCACAACATTTCGGGAGACCGAGGTGGGAAAGTCACTTGAGACCAGGAGTTGGAGACCAGCCTAGGTAACATAACAAGACCCCGTCTCTAGAAAACAATTTTAAATGGTGGCTCATGGCTGTAATCCCACCACTTTGGGAGGCTGAAGCGGGAGGATCACCTGAGCCCAGGGGTTTGAGACTAGCCTGGGCAACATCGCAAAACTCCGTTTCTACAAAAAGTATTTTATTTTATTTTTTTTTTTTGTTTTTTTTTTTTTTTTTTTTTTTTTGAGACAGAGTCTCGCTCTGTCACCCAGGCTGGAGTGCTGTGGCCGGATCTCAGCTCACTGCAAACTCCACCTCCCGGGTTCACGCCATTCTCCTGCCTCAGCCTCCCGAGTAGCTGGGACTACAGGCGCCCGCCACCTCGCCCGGCTAGTTTTTTTTTTTTTGTATTTTTTAGTAGAGACGGGGTTTCACCGTGTTAGCCAGGATGGTCTCGATCTCCTGACCTCGTGATCCGCCCGTCTCGGCCTCCCAAAGTGCTGGGATTACAGGCTTGAGCCACCGCGCCCGGCTACAAAAAGTATTTTAAAAATAGCCATGCATGGTGGCATGCACCTGTGGTCCCAGCTACTTGGGAGGCTAAGGTCGGGGGGTGGGGATCATCTGAGCCAGGGAGGTTGAAGCTGCAGTGAGCGGTGATTGTGCCACTGTACTCCAGCCTGGGTGACAGAGTGAGACCTTGTCTTGAAACCAAAAAGAAAATTTTAAAAAGAACTATTAACGCATAATAGTTTAAGGTAGCAGGTAAAAAAATTAAAATACGAAGAACTAAAGAAAACTGTATTTAAATAATTAATAATAAATCAACAGGGATTCTCAACAATGCAGAAATTACTTTTTAAAAGGAGCCAAACTAAAATTCTAGAGTTGAAAAGTAATCACCAAAATGAAAATATTCACTAGAAGAGCTCAACAGTAGACCCAAGATGGTACAGGCGTGAATCTGTCAACTCGAAGTTAGATCAGCACAGGTTATCCATTATTAAGAACAGAAAGAAAAAAAGCTGAAGAAAAACAAACAGAACCTCAGAGACATATAGGCCAGCATCGAGCATCCCAAAATACACACAGTGGGAGTGGCAGGAGGAGAGAAGACAAAGACGCAGAAAAAGCATTTCAGCAAATAGTGGCCCAGAGCTTCCAAAAGGTGATGAAAAACAGAATATGCAGATATCTACACCTAAACTTCTAAACAACAGGACAAAATCTTGAAAGCAGCAAGAGAAAAATGACTGATCACATATAAGGGAGCATCAATATGATTAACAGCCAAATTCATGCTTGAGACACAGGAGGCTGGAGAGTGGCAGTATAAGATCCTCAAGGGCTGAAAGAAGAAGAAAAAAAAAGAACTGTAAACCAAGAATTCAATACCCAGCAAAACTATCCTTCCAAACTGAAAGTGAAATTGAGAAATGCTCAGATGAAAAAAACACAGAGAATGCATTGCAAACAGACTTGCTTTACAAGAGATGCCAAAGGAAGTCCTTGAGGCTGGAAGAAAACTACTCTAGAGAGTGGTCCCAGCCTGCAGGTAGACATGCAGAGCACCAGAAATGGTCGCTAGGTATGTTAACATAAAACACTCTGCAAATACACTTCTCCTTTATTTCCTTAACTTCTTTCAAAGATGTAAGATTGCATAAGACAATAACTTTATCCAGAATACATAAGGAACTCTTAAAATTCAAAAATAAACCAGGTATAGTGGCTTACACCTATAATCCCAACACTTTAGGAGGCTGGGGTAGGAGGATCACTTGAGCCCAGGAGTTCAAGACAGCCTAGGCAACATAGTGAGACCCTATCTCTACAGAAAAATTTAAAAATAGCCAGGCATGGTGCCGTGCACCTGTAGTCCCGGCTACCCAGGAGGCTGAGGCAGGAGGATAGCTTGAGTCCAGAAGGTCGAGGTTGCAGTGAGCCATGACTGTGCCACTACACTCTAGTCTGGGTAACAGAGCAGGACCCTGTCTCAAAAAATATATAAAATTAAAATTAAATAAAACTCAAAAATAAGACAGCCAAATTTAAAATGTGCAAAAGATTTGAGTTAATATCTTACTTTAAAAGATCTATGAATGGCTATTAAACACAAGAAAAGATATCAACATTGTTCATCAGTAAGAAAATGCAAATGAAAACCAAAGTGAGACACCACTCCGTACCCACTAGCACATATAAGTTTAAAAACATAACACAATACCAAGAGTTGGTGAGAACGTGGAGAAACTGGAATCCTTATCCTTTCCTTTTTACTTGGAAGTAAAATGACACAGCATTTGGAAAGTTCAGTTGTTCCTTAAAATGTTAAATATAAATTTACATATGACCCAGTATTTCTAGTCCCAGAAAGCTACTAAGGAAAATGAAAACATAGATCCATATAAATATATGTACACAGATGTTCATAGTAGCATTATTCATCATAGTAAAACTGGCGGCTGGGCGCGGTGGCTCACGCCTGTAATCCCAGCGCTTTAGGAGGCCGAGGCAGGCGGATCACGAGGTCAGGAGATCGAGACCATCCTGGCCAACACGGTGAAACCCTGTTTCTACCAAAAATACAAAAAATTAGCCGGGCGTGGTGGCGGCGCCTGTAGTCCCAGCTACTCACGAGGCTGAGGCAGGAGAATGGTGTGAACCCGGGAGGCGGAGCTTGCAGTGAGCCGAGATTGCGCCACTGCACTCCAGCCTGGGGAACAGAGGGAGACTTTGTCTCAAAAAAAAAAAACAAAAACTGGCAACAGTTCAACGCCCATGAGGTGGCGAAGGGACAATAAAGGAAGCTCAGCAGCAAAAGGGGACCGACTACCCACGCGTGCTTCACAGGGACCGCCTCGGTGCCGCTGCTGAGTGAAGAGGCCAGATGCAGAAGGCTCTCATGCCTGACTCTACTTTCAGGAAACGTCCAGAAAGACAAACTGATGGAGAGAAAGCATTGCCAGGGGTGGCCTAGCACCGGGATGGGAGCTGGGACTAACAGCAAATGGGCATAACAGTAGTTTTGGGGTGATGGAAATGTTCCCAAAAAAGAGGGTTGTGATGGTGACACAACTCTATTAATTACTAAAATCACAGAATTACACAGTTATGATGGATGAATGTATGGTGGATTATACCTCAATAAAGCACTTTCTCAAACACGACGAAGGAATGGCAGACAATACCTCCCTCCAGGCCTGCTGCCGGCCGGCCAGCGACAGAGACCCCCCCTCCCCGCACTGGGCCCGCCCCTGCGCCCGCCCGGAGCAGTGCTCTACACTTGAGTGTTTCAGCGTCTGGGTCCTAATTCCTAGTGGGAGCACAGAGGACACAGGGAATGTTGGGAGCTACATGGACCATGTCTTGGTCCCATGGAACCTGGCGCTACTTGACCCAAGGCCACACTAGCTTGTAGACACGAACTTTTGGGGAGACTCTGAGTCCTAAGAGATCCAGCTCTCCATGCCACACAGGCGGAAAGGAAGTAGCTGGAGAGTCCGCAGCCCACACCACCCCGTGCTCCACGGCCTCACCCCCAGGCCATCACAGAGCCCCAGTCTCCCGCCACTTCAGTGCAACCCTTGCAGTCTGCCCACTCCTCCAGACATGACGCTTAGGGCCTCACCTCGCTCTCCAGCTCAGAGCCCGGCTCCCATGGCGGGGTCAGACCTGCCCTGGCCTCTCCCCTCCGCCTGAGCCACGCCTGGCTTCCTGCTCACCAGGCCTGCGTTAGTATCTGCAGCTGTGCTTCTCTGGCCGCCGCAACACCGGCCTTCCCGCATTGCTCCAAGACACCGAGCCTGGTGCATGCTCAGGAAATTCAACAGTTTCAGAACACTGTCACTTTCCCCGCCTGACGACCAGCGCTGTACTCTGCTCACAGGGCAACCTGCTTTAGCAAACTCCGCGACACGTTAAAAAGCACAATTTGCAAAGAAAGGCAGAGGAGGGCTACCACCTGGCTGGTGTCACCTAGAGACTGGCCCCGGGAGAGCGCTCCTCGGTGACCTTGCGAAGGATGGAATTTACATGAAAAAGGCACAGTCTTTAGTCCTGGAAAGTCACCCTGGGATTCTCCAACTCCATCCGTCTTTTTCACAGGCAGGGAACTGAGGCCCCAGGAGGCCCAGGTCACCCCACCCCAGGAGGCAAGGCCTCCCCTGCGCTCTCTGGAACCTGTCCCTGGCAAGAAGCCAGAGGCCCTGTTTTCTCAGGCTTAGGAATCTGCAGTCTCTTGTTCAAAGCCTGCGGGTCAGAAGAGGAGGGCCACGTGCTGCCTTCAATTTCTCTTATTGCTCAAACGGAAAACAATGAAACAGGGCTGGCCACACACAGCCTGCCGCCTGCCAGTCATTTAAGGCCTGGCGCGCATTTCCATAGCTCCTCTGACGCCAGGAAAATCAGAGCCATCTCCGGAGGGCTCCTGCCTCTGGATGTCTAAATGTTCTTACCTTAAACACAGTGTGACGCTCCACCCCTCCCACACCGCGCACAAACGAATTTTAACAAAATCTTAAAACCAGAACTTAACAAAAGGTTGCGTGCTACCAGGTCCATTCGGTTCCGTGTGAAACCAACTAGGAAAATCCGCATGAGGCTTTTCCTCAGCTGCGCCGAGGGCCTGGTTTCCAGTCATCTGAGAAGCTGTGTGCGCCCCGTATGGTCTGTTCTTTCCTTTAGGGCTCGCCTTTGTCAACAGTGAGTGTTGTGGTGGCAACTAAAATAAGGAGCCGTCCAGTGCGCCTAGGGTGGGAAACCTGGGCAACTCCGCAGGCGCCGGCACCGGCCACAGACCCACGCCTGGGGCACTCGCGTTTATATTCAGCAGAGCACAGGAGTCAGGCAGCGCGGGCGGGGGCGGGAAGAGGCGTCTGCGCACTGGCCACGGTGTGGTGGACCCAGCCCTGCCCTTCCCGGGGGCTGAGTGGGACTCTCCACGGGGCCAGCGGGTTTTCCTGGCTTTTCTGCCCCTCTCCGGTGGATATGCAACCTTTCCAGTTTGAATTCCACCTCGGTTTAATCCACTTTTTAAACTCATGAAAGGATGTGATTGTAGATTTGAAGACATTCATAAAAAGTCATTTAGGCAATAAATACTATAGGAGTACACTGTCTTTAAAAAGTATAAATAAATTATTGACTGTGCACGGCTGATTTGAAAGGAAATTCATTCTGGGAGAAATAGAGAAATAGGAGATTAAAATGAACATCCAGGGCTCTGTCTCCATGAATTAGTTTTCTACACTTCTGTCTTCTCTTGTTTTTAAATTGTGGTTTGCAAGTGTCACTTTCCAATATGATCAGAATTCGGTAAGCATTGAGGAAGTAAAGAAATTCTACTTAATAAGAAAAACTCTGAAAGAGGATTAAGTATAGAGGATAAATAACTCGGAACATAGTGAGGGACAGGGAGACCCCCCCATTAACAAATGGAATGTGTCAAGTTGACAGAGGAATTCCAACAGAGTGACTCTGAGATAGAGCCCAAATTCACTGAATTGGTATTTGTTAGAAACAGCAAGAATTCCGGCGAGTCCCTTACCACATGGTACTGACATCTGAGCCATGAACAACAGAAGCTTGTAATATAACACTAATAATCAAAAAATTACCAAATACTTCCAAAATTACTCACATCATTCCACGTAATAGCCACAAGAGCAATTTTCCTAGTAGAACAATTTATTAATGAATATGCAATAAAATATCTCCCCAAAATCTTTCCAGAAATGACAAAGCAGGAAGTGAATACTTTACGCTTCTCTGGAAATTTTTAATGTAAACATGACATATTTGAAGAACTGACTAAAAAGTCACAAGTGAATCTGTAAATACATTTTTAAGTCTGACTTCAAATCGGTACATGAGGCTTAGACATACACGTCATTGGACAAGTGACTTAAATATCTAAATACAAATCAAATAGCATTTTCATAACTTCAACTATAAAAACACAAATGTCAACAGGTACTGCAAATCTAAGATGAACAACTTGAAAAATACCATAATAAGTGTTGTAAAAGGGGAGGACTCATATGACAGAGCTTGAAGGAAAAGTGGGACATCACGGGAGGCAGGTCCCCCCGTGGACGTGATTCCATGCAGGCGTGGAGTCCTGCTGCCACCGGCGTGATCCTGAAATATTGAAAACCCGCAAGACAAGTGATACCTTCAACGAAGCCACAAATCAGTGAGCACATCCCATGACAGGGTGTTTAAAGACCAAAAGAAAAAAAAACAGAGGCAGAATTCCCCTAATAACTCTGCCACACAGTGACCACCATCGAGTGATCCAACGGACGCGTCATGGATGAGGGAGATTCGGAATTTGTTCAGTAAGGGACGCGGCTTCTAAGCTATTCAATATTCTCCACACCCACTGTTTGGAATCAGACATCTCTACATTAGTTTCAAACCAAACAGTGTTAAAAGTCACATGCTTATACCATCACATACAGGAGTCACAAGAGTTAATGATATCTGGGGCATCCTTCATGCACTCCTTTAAAATTCTGACCAGTTACTCTCTTAACAGATGTCCATTCACCAGTTCATACATTTTACAAGTCTAAAAGTAAGTCATATTCTTCTACTAAAAAAAATGAGCAATAAAAAGGTTTAATTATCATGAATTCCTATACATTTTGGAAATTAACTTTTAAAGTTCAGCAAAACATTAGGTACTTAACAACATGTACGTGATCTGTCCAATAGTTTAAATTGATAAGAATTACTCCATGTCTTAGGAATAATTGCCTCGAGTCCCCAGAGTACTGAACCTCGGTGTCATCACCTTCTTAAATTCAGACTTTATCCATGTAAACTGGGAAACTCGAATCTCATATGTAGTGAAAAGAGGCCATGGTCTTCACAGTGCAGTAACCGTTCATTATCCCAGGGGAGGGAAGAGGCAGAAATGGAGCTGAGGCCGAGGCGTTTCTGGAGGGCACCAGCACATTTAAACTCACAGAAGGCACTTGAGGGGCTTTGAGGGGCTTTGAGGGGCTTTGCAACCAATGTTTTCTGTGACAAGGGGAAACTTTGTAAACAACTGTAAAAGGTGGCTCCAACACCATGAAGCTTCCTGTTTCACTCAAAAGGCCACACTCAGTATATAAAAATGGGGTAAGATGCTAATATATTAAACAATTTATCAACATTTAAAATTATAGATATCTTACAAAAACCTGTGATAAAAATTATTTCTTCCAACAGGAAATAAACACAACAGTATAAAAGGCCTCTTAATTAGCACATACTAGCTGGGAGAGGGGGAAAGGAAGCCTTAGACCTGAGGTCCAAAAGCTTCAGAACGGCCGGGCGCGGTGGCTCACGCCTGTAATCCCAGCACTTTGGGAGGCTGAGGCAGGTGGATCCGCGGTGGCTCATGCCTGTAATCCCAGCACTTTGGGAGGCTGAGGCAGGTGGATCCGCGGTGGCTCATGCCTGTAATCCCAGCACTTTGGGAGGCTGAGGCAGGTGGATCACGAGGTCAGGAGTTTGAGACCAGCCTGGCCAGCATGGTAAAACCCCGTCTCTACTAAAAAAAATACAAAAAATTAGCTGGGCGTGGTGGCACGTGCCTGTAATCCCAGCTACTCGGAGGCTGAGGCAGGAGAATGGCGTGAACCCGGGAGGTGGAGGCTGCAGTGAGCCGAGATCGCACCACTGCACTCCAGCCTGGGTGACAAAGCGAGACTCCATCTCAAAAAATTAAAAAAAGCTTTATAACATAAAGCATTCCTTCCTAATTAAACTTCATGCACATTTGTAACACTGAAATATTTTTAATATTAAAATGTTCAACATTTTCTTAGTTCAAGGCCAGTGAGAGAAGGCTCACACTGCCCACATTCTGTAGTGGGTCATTCAGGGCCATGCATCACACCCACTGTGCTTACGGCGCTTTCACTGAACAAGACGTTCGGTTGTGCTTCTTCCATGAATTCATAAATTAAAAGGTCAGTACTCAATGCCGGGTTACAGCGTCTGAGATTCATTCACGAAATGACAGGATGCTGATCTGGTTGCAGATGTGGTCTGAGTCTCCAAGGATAAATGGCTCTTGGGATATGGTTGCTATGACAATGTTGTTGCTAGGATAATTCCAAGGATCACAAGCAAAATAATTACACAAATAATAATGAATATCATTTTCTGCAAGATAAAGAAAAACATTAATTTGCAATGTATCAAAGAAATCAACAATGTCATCTGCTAACTAAATCCTTCTGGGATTTGGGATAGTTTAAAAAATATATCCAGGGGGCCGGGCGCAGCGGCTCAAGCCTGTAATCCCAGCACTTTGGGAGGCCGAGACAGGCGGATCACGAGGTCAGGAGATCGAGACCATCCTGGCTAACACAGTGAAACCCCGTCTCTACTAAAAAATACAAAAAACTAGCCGGGCGAGGTGGCGGGTGCCTGTAGTCCCAGCTACTCGGGAGGCTGAGGCAGGAGAATGGCGTGAACCCGGGAGGCGGAGCTTGCAGTGAGCTGAGATCCAGCCACTGCACTCCAGCCTGGGCCACAGAGCGAGACTCCGTCTCAAATAAATAAATAAATAAATAATATATCCATCATCAAGAAAGGACTCCTCCTTGTCATAGAAAAGAATGTGCTCTCAGCTCACTGTAACCTCCGCCTCCCGGGTTCAAGCGATTCTCCTGCCTCAGCCTCCCGAGTAGCTGGGATTACAGGCACCCGCCACCATACCCAGCTAATTTTTGTATTTTTAGTAGAGACAGGGTTTCAGCATGTTGGCCAGGATAGTCTCGATCTCTTGACCTCATGATCCACCCACCTCAGCCTCCCAAAGTGCTGAGATTACAGGTGTGAGCCACCACGCCCGGCCGACACTTTCTTTTAATCATAATAAAACCCCAGGATTGCTGTTAATTGGATGAATTACACATCTTTTTAAAACTTTACATGAATTTCTTGTTGGCTGAAAAATCCTATATTTTCTTTCTTTTCTGAAAGGAGGTGTCACTCTGTTGCCGAGGCTGGAGGGCAGTGGTGCAGACATGGCTCCCTGCAAACACATCCTCCTGGGCTCAAGCAATCCTCCCACCTCAGTGTCCCAAGGAGCTAGGATGACAGGCATACACCACCATGCCCAGCTAATTAAAAAATACGTTTTTAAGAGATAGGGTCTTCCTATGTTGCTCAGACTAGTCTCGAACTCTTGGGTTCAAGGGATCTTCCTGCCTTGGCCTCCTGAAGTGCTGGGATTACAGGCATGAGCCACTGCACCTGGCCTTATCTATTTTCTACATTTAAATGTGACGAACATGTGTAAGAAATCAACAAGACATTCATTCATTCTTCTACTGCATTGATGGTCTCAAAGCAGGGCGCGACACAGCATTTAACTTTTTTAAAATTAACAAGTATCCTCACACAAGGGAAAGCGAGGCCACCTTTGGCTTAATAAATGGAGTCTCCTCCAGGAAGTTGTCTGAGGGAAGGGAAGGAAGACACGGCAGGAGGCACCGCGCTGTAGGACTCTGAGTTCTCTTTTTGAAAAGCAGAGATCGAGATCCATCATTTTAATGACAGTTTCAAATGTATGAGTGCTTTTACCTAAGAAATCCTGTTTACTGAGCCTGGACAGCTCTAATACTGCGGCTTCAGTCAGTTATGCAGGGTTTATCAAGAGGCCCATGGCAGGCCCCGGTGAGCCTCCCAGTGACTCCTCACCACCAGGGAGAGCTGCCTGCAGGAGGGCCCCTCCCTGGGATTCTAGTTCCCTGTTAACATCACGCACATTTCCCGCAAAGCCCCAGCCACTCTCTCATCCTCTACATGCACTCCTATGCCCCTCTCTCGGCACCTTCCTAGAAAAACCTCTTCTTCCCTTCTCTGTGATGCCTTCCCTCCCTCCAGAGGGAGGCACGCCCTCGCGCTCAGCAAGTGAGTGTGCTGGGGCCACCTCCAGTCAGCTCCATGCAGCGCTCTCATCTCCTGCCGCTGCTGCGCTGCCTGCCACGCGTCTGGGTGCTCGACGTGTGTGCACTTTCCTGCCACATCTGGCTTTCAGGATGACTGTCAACTACATGCAGTCTAGGGTGCAGGACCCAGGAGTCATTTAACCTCCTGGTCACAGCGAGAGTGGAGAGGCACACCCTGGAGAGTCCAGCTCCAGGTCCGGGCCAGGGCCCTCTCACCGACTAAGACTCCGCCTGTCTCCTTAAAGCAGCGCATCCCACCCATGCTCCCACCCGTGCTCCCACCCATGCTCCCACCCGTGCTCCCACCCATGCTCCGGGGTGACGGGCCTGCACCTGGCACACCCTGCAGGGAGGGGCCGCACCCAGCCCCAGGAAGGCCAATTGCTAAAGGATGAAAGGCTATGTTAATATTTTAAAAGTGAAATTAAGGACCTTAACCACTGCCTTCCTATGCAAAGATAACTGCTGGTATTCATTTTGGTCTGTTTTTTATGAATGAGGATCCTTCTGTGTTCATTCTTATTTACATACACTAGGGTGAAATGGCCAGCCAGGCCCAGGGCACAGGACTTGAAGCCCCACTCCCCAGGGGTCACACTGAGAGGAGCCTTCTTTTAGTCAGTCTCAATGCCAAGTAGTGCCCATGAAAAGTAGCGCATTTCACTGTGTCCAAGCTAAAAATTGTAATTTTATCTTTAGTGTAACCACATTAAACTAACCATATGATAGTATTATGAAAAAACTCAGAAAGTACATGTTAGAATCATGAAAATATTGAAAAATACCACTATAACAATGAAGAAAAATCACATGTACAGTATGTTCAGCAGAGCTCAGAAGAAAAAAATAGAACATCTTGCCTAATAAGCATCCTACACAAACAACCTGCCTAATAAAAATAGAGTGTAAGAGAGTTCTGACTGCCAAATAATGGAATGTTAACACACGCAGCATCCCAGAGCTCCATATGGAGGAATTCCAGGTGTAATTCTATGGCTTGTGCATAAATGTCAGAACACTAACTTGAAAACTTCTCATCTGGTAACTGCGTATGGTGAACGTAACAGATGCTCACATTAAGATACCAATCTTTTGTTTTGAGACGGTCCCGCTCTGTCACCCAGGCTGGAGTGCCGTGGTGCGATCTAGGCTCACTCTAGCCTCGACCTCCCCAGACTCAGGTGATCCTCCTGCCTCGGCCTCTGGAGTAGCTGGGACTATAGGTGTGTGTGCCACCGTGCCCAATTAGTTTTTTGGATTTTATTTTTTTTTTTCTGTAGAGACAGGGTTTTGCCATGTTGAAGGAATAAATCTTACAGATTACAAAGCAGTAGTGAGACTTAACTATGCTCGTGATTCCTTTCTGCTGTATGTTAACTTTTTAAAAAGCCTTAGGTGACTATCAAGTCTGCAGTCACTTCCATAACCCAAGAATAAATTCATCAAGGATGACTTGCCACACTCTAGACACCTGGGGACATTTCACAATTGTCTAATACATGAATTATGCCAAACAAACACTTACAGAGAAATCCCCGCTGTGTCCAACTGTAACACACTGACAGCATTCCCACTTCAGGACTAGTGCCAGGAGGGCTCCCAATGCGTGAGAGAACCAGGGGGAACCACAAAGCCCGCTGGAGTTTAGGAAAGGTGGCGCTCACACCGTGAGCAAAGGCAATGATTCTTTCAATCAACTGGAATTTTATATTCAGAATTCTTTAAGAATTAACAGGCATGCGAACCAAATATAATACATAAGTTTCCTTTTAATATTAAAGAAAA
Organism: Macaca thibetana thibetana; assembly: GCF_024542745.1. Classification (NCBI taxonomy): domain Eukaryota; kingdom Metazoa; phylum Chordata; class Mammalia; order Primates; family Cercopithecidae; genus Macaca; species Macaca thibetana. Next base: position 127,164,687 of record NC_065588.1, read on the forward strand.
TATTTTTAAATAAAATAGATGCTGCCAAATAGAAAGGTCAAAGGATTTTCCTTTCGGTCAATGTTTTTCTGAGCATGAATTCATGCCCTCAATTCTAGTAAATGATGCGTTAATGGATTTCATAAAGTACCTTTCAGTGTTGCCAATTACTCTAAAAATTAAAACTCAGGAGACAAAACATTACAAGTTTTGTAACTGAGAATTAATCTTCACTGATATTTCTATGACATTTAATGAAGGACCCACTACCTGTAAAGAGCTAATGGTCTCCTTAGATCAAAAACCAAAGATTCAGGCTGAGTACAATGGCTCATGTCTGTCTATGATCCCAGCACTTTGGGAGGCCGAGGGCCAGGAATTCGAGACCAGCCTGGGCAATACAGAGAGTTCTCATCTCTACTAAAAATAATTTTTAAAAAAATTAGCCAGGTGTGGTGGTGCATGTCTGTAGTCCCAGCTACTCGGGAGGCTGAGGTAGGAGGATAGTTTGAGCCCAGGGGGTCAAGGCTGCAGTGAGCCATGATCATGCCACTGCATTCCATCCTGGGTGACAGAGCAAGACCCTGTCTCAAAAAAACTTTTAAAAACAGGATAAGAAGGTAGCCTTGGTTTAAAAATGAGTTACCACCCAGCCTATGCTTGTTCTCGGCAAACACAGTGGCTGGGCACTAGAATCAGCACACAGGCAGATGTATCACTGGACGGCGTTATCTGTACTGCGTGGCGGGCAAGCTTTTATTAGTTTTATGTCTATTACAATTAAGCAAACACTGTTACTGGTTAATTGCAAACGTTAATAAGTAAATTAGTTGATGAGTTACTTACTCCCACCCTGGCGGAGAGGCATGCACACTGACGTTATCCACACCATCATTTGCCAACTGACAAGCCAATAATTAGAGCGATTATGGCAACCAGAACCACTGACACAGCAATAATTATCCACTTTTTCTGTCAAAGAAAAGCAAGCTGATTACATCACGCATGGTTAATTTCATATTGCCACATTAAAAGACATCCTTCATTCAAAATAAAACGACCTGACCGGGTGCAGTGGCTCACGCCTGTAATCCCAGCACTTCAGGAGTCTAAGGCAGGTGGATCACCTGAGGTCAGGGGTTTGAGACCAGCCTGGCCAACATGGCAAAACCCTGTCTCTACTAAAAATACAAAAATCAGCTGGGCATGTGTCTGTAATCTCAGCTACTCAGGAGGCTGCGGCAGAAGAATCACTTGAACCCAGGAGGCAGAGGTTGGAGAGAACGAGGATCATGTCACTGCACTCCAGCCTGGGCGACAGAACAAGACTCCATCTCAAAAAAATAATAATAAAATAAAACAAAGCCAAACACCCATCAGAACTCACTTTAGAAGCTAAGTTACAGGACACTGCTTAATCCTGTTGGGCGATTTCCTGAGATGGTGACTTAATAAGGTCAGACTACTTGGAGATAAGCTGCTATGTAATTTTTATTTCAGGTTTCATCCATGGGGACAGCACGACCATGTTATTTTGCCACATTTCTGATGACGGAGACGTGCAGTTAGTCTTCCGCATGTACAGAGTATGGGCCTGCTAGCTCAGTGGCGGAGAGCCCCACTGCCTCTTCAGGAAGCCCTACACCCTCAGCACTCGGCCTTTTGCTCCTTCTTTTATGTTCTTGGTGGTTACTTCTTCACTGCTCCTGACATAGCACACGGAAAAAAAAAAAAAAAAAAAACTCTTCTACAAACGGTGCCTGGCCTCCCTCCGAGGGCCACATGGCTCCCTAGGAATAAATGCAGGACACTAGGAGTGGGGACGACCCACACCTGAGCCAGGGGCAGCAGCAAAGCATCTGAGTGGCAAGGGGACAGGCAGGCAAGCCAGGAGAGCTCCATTGGCAGGCATCTAATCAAAAAGACAGTGTCATTTCTGAAACAGGCATCACGTCTCTGACCAGTTTACACGCCAGGTACCGTACAGACCCCAAGCACCTCACAGAGCCAGGCTTGCTCATCCACAGGGGAGAATGAAACCGTTTACACACCCCCCACCTTTCTCCTTTGTAAAACCAATGGACTTTCACTATCGTTTTCACAGGACTGATGTGTTCAGGTCATGGAGAAAGGAACGGGGCTGCCTTCTTTTAATGAAGCTGACTTAGGCCTGGAACTAAGTTAAGCACTTTATACAGGTATCTCTTCACCTCAATTTACATTAGGGGCCAACTGTTTTGAAGCAATAAATGAAATAACATGAGAAACCATATCTGGCATTTCAGAGATGAGGAGCATACTTAGACATACCCAGGAAAAGCGGAGGGTGTGCCCTGGTGGCTGAGCCTGCAGCCCGGGGGGTGGGTGTGAGCAGAGGGTGTGTCCTGGTGGCTGGGGGGGGGTGTGAGCAGAGGGTGTGCCCTGGCAGCTGAGCCTGCAGCCCCAGGGTGTGAGTGAGGGTGTGGCCTGGCACCTGAGCCTGCAGCCCAGGGGTGTAAGCAGAGGGTGTGGCCTGGCGGCTGAGCCTGCAGCCCAGGGATGTAAGTGGAGGGTGTGCCCTGGCCACTGAGTCTGCAGCCCCGGGGTGCGTCTCAGGGCCATCGCCTGGAGGTGCATCCACACACACAGTCTCACTCCATTTGTTCCTAACTCGGTGAAAATCTCTCTTTACAGAACTTCTGCTGACATCGCACTGAGCCGTCAGCCTCTGAGAAAGGCACCGTGCCCCCACAGCGGTCTTCAGGAAGCGTGAGTGGATACCCAAGCCGGGCTGGGTGCTTGGGTATTCATCTTTCTCCACACTGGAGAGAAACGGCCAGGCAGGGACACACAGTGAGATGCACAGGGCCCAAGTCACTCGGTGGAAATGAGCTTTGTGGTTTCCTAAGTTTGCTCAGAAGAGCTTTCATTCACGCATGATACTCTTTAGATTCAAAGATATTAAAACTCATTTAGAAAGCTCACATCATCCTCAGCATCTCTGTGTATTAGCACAAGGAGGTGACAATGTGGAAAACCCATGACCTCTGCAGTGTCAGAGGCACTATATGATAAAATGCCTAAGTTAGGGGAATACGTTTCAAATTTTTGCCCCGTAACAAAAAAATCACACAGGGTTCCCTGAACCCTTTTAAATGCAAAGTCTGTGCATCTTAAGTGAAAGGGGCTCCCTTCTTTTGAGAATCCCTTTAAGTGGGTGCTACCTAAGATTGCAGGTCCACGGTCTCAAATAATTCTCTTCTTTCCTCCAAACCAATAATTCACAAATAACCTAAATAAAAAATCAGTGTTCACTGCATCAAATGTGTAGCCAACAATCTGGTGCCAGGCGCCGTGGCTCACTCCCAAAGTGCCTGTAATCCCAGCAGTTTGGAAGGCGGAGATGGGCAGATCACTTGAGGTCAGGAGTTCGAGACCAGCCTGGCCAACACGGTGAAACCCTATCTCTACTAAAAATACAAAATTAGCCTGGCATGGTGGCCGGTGCCTGTAATCCCAGCTACTCAGGAGGCTGAGGCATGAGAATCACTTGAACCCGGGAGGTGGAGGTTGCAGTGAGCCGAGATCACTCCATTGCACTCTACTAGCCTGGGCAACAAGAGCGAAACTCCAATCCAAAAAAAAAGAAAAAGTGCTGGAATTGCAGGCATGAGCCACCACATCCAGTCCTGGGGTTTTAATTACTTAGAACACAAAAGGGTTTATACTACAAATAATTCATCCAATAAACTTTTTAAAATTTTTAGCAAAAAGAATTATTTCCATTTTTAAACAATTATTTTAAATTGAATATTTAAATTGAATATTTAAAACAAAACATTTATTTAATTAATCATTTCTTGGAATACCTTTCAGGCAGGCTTACATCAATGTATCACAACTTGAAACCAAATAAAGGGAAAAACGCAGCTTAATTCTTCCAAGCCAAACTCACCCTTCTCGCCTTGCTCTGATATTTGATAGCTTTTTTTGTTTCTTCTTTAGCGTGTTCTACATAGTCTGTGGCATTCATAATGTTTCTTTCTATGTTGTTGATCATTTCACCCTTAAAACAAAAGTTTCAAACTTAGAAGACATTTTCAAATGGCTTAATTATGTATCTTTAAGACAACCATAGAACAAAGGTTTTATGTAAACATGATGTGCATGTAATGGATACTGAGGGTTTTTTTCACATTTACAGAAAGATAAAAGATGAGGCCATTATACATGTGCCGGTGCAAAGCAATCAAAACTCAACTTATATTTTAAAAAGAACGGAAAGGAAAGGGCTGCCATGTTGATAATTAAAGGCATCTCAAGTCAATTCTGAGATACCTTTGGCACGCAGACACTGCGACAGACGGGCAGGGGGAGGAGGCAGCCCGCTTTCGGTTGAGCTAGTATCTTACCATTATGCAGACAGACAATGTACAAAGAATGACATCTTTTCCACAAAGTACAAAACTGTAACTACCTCTTTAATCAGTACACTGAGCACAGCTGACATCTGACACTCAGCTGACTACATCAATGAGCAAAATGTAAACAGAGGTGAATTCAGCAAAGTGTGAGGGAGAAAACGTATTACCTGGTTTTCTGTCCACAGACACAACCTGCAGCAGTGAATCGTAAAGCATTGAAGAATGACGGACAGTTAACTCACTCAGTCACAAACTTCAACTTACTAGTAAGCTCTGACTATGCAAACATTTGCATTAGATGAGTCAATATAATGTAATACCAACAGACTTCTAAAAGGAAACAGTGAAACAAAGCCAGGGATACAGCCATTTTTCTAACCGAGCTTAATGCAATGCATTTGGTATAGAGCAATTACAACTGAAGTCTAAGGTACTACAAAAGCTTTAGTAATTACAGAAATCATCTCTCATTCTTTCTGGCCAGCTGGTTTCCTTTGGAATGCTTCCTGGTAATAAGTAGCCAACGGTAATCAGACTCCCCACACTCCACTTCTCATATCGTGAATAGCAATGGGGCCCCCAAATCAAAAAGGAGTAAGATCATCCCATCCCTGCCCTCTGTGTAGCTGTTGGTTTCCTCTAGCAAATGCTTAGAAATACAAACGTTAGCCGGGCATGGTGGTGCACACCTGTGCTCCCAGCTGCTCGGGAGGCTGAGGCGGGAGAATTGCTGGAGGCCAGGAGGCAGAGGCAGCACTGAGCCAAGACTGTACTACTGCACTCCAACTTGGGCAACAGAGCAAGACCCCGTCTCAAAAAAAAAAAAAAAAAAAAAATAGGCATGGTGCCTGAGTTTTTCACACACATTCTCATGATAAAGTTCCTCGAAATGAACAGTGTTTCTTAACAAGGTTGGTGAGGCAGGCAGGAACAATTCTGCGTGTGGGTGGATTCCTGTCCCACCTTACACAATCCAGGCGGTCCCAGAAAATAAGCCCATCAGATGTGAACCTATTTAGGGGACGACTGCAGCCAAAACAGATCCTGAAACCAGCCTCAGGAGGAGTGAGGAAACCATTTTCTTAGGATGGTTCGATATAAATGCTTCCGCTTCACCTGGTGGTCAGCTGAATCCTAACCAGCAACAGAGTCCTATCTCCATGGTGTTTGAAAAATAGGGAGAGGACCTTATTCAAAGGCAAAGAGCGAGTGTGAACATCCCCATGCACATCACGGAGCATGTGAACTGTGATCCATCCCGTACTTTACACGGAGTTACATACATACATACATATATACAATTTTTTTTTTTTTTTTGGAGACAGGGTCTCAGTCTGTCACCCACGCTGGAGTGTAGTGGCGTGACCATAGCTCACCACAGCCTTGAACTCATGGGCATAAACAATCCTCCCACCTCAACCTCCCAAAGGAGTTTTCCATTTTTTAAGAATTGCATTAACTCTTCAGTTCACTCAGAAGGGCCCTTCCACTCCTGCTGTCACTCCCTGTCTGTGTTACTGGGCAGATGGGAAACCCCGTGTAACAGGCACGAGCTTTTACCTGTGTCATAGATTGTATCCCCACTTGGGGTTGATTCTTTCAGACATTTCTCCTAGTTATTACTGTAATATATGCTCCTTGCAGACAATCTGAAAATAAGTACTTTTAGAGAAGATTAAAATTCCCATAGTCTCACTGCCAATACGCTATTTGATATACGCCTCTCCTTCTGTGAATACTGTTTTATGGAGCTGAGCTCATGCCACATGCTTGCATTTATGTATTCATACATATGCACGGACATACAAAGAAGATCTTTGTATCTCCCTTTTCTCCTAATTCTAGCACACATCTCTGTATATTTCAATGAGAATTCCCCATGAACAAAGTTGAGGTTGCCTGTGGTTGCCTAAAAGGCTGACCTACGAACGCTCCATAATTTAATTCACTGGACCAGTCCCTTCCTGTTAACACTTCGACTGTCAAAGCTGCTTCCAGCATTTCAGCATCACACATAACACTGCAATTAACTTGAATTTGGTGGATTCAAAATAACAGCTTTCCTAGATACATCCACTAGATAGAGCGGGATGCAGTAAGATCTTACACATGACTGTATCTCTCTTGGAGAATGCAAGAGTCTGTAACTACCTGAGTCTCCACAAACATAGCCATGTCCATGAACATCTCATGCAACTCTCTGATGCTGGTCTCCAGCTTCATGATGTCCTTGTGACGTGACTCGATTTCATTGAGAGCTTGTCTAGTAATTTGTGAATCTGATATAATCTTGGAAAAACAAAAATAAAAGAGAATATTAATAAACTGACGATGGGTTTGGGAGTTAAAGGGTTTTTAGAAAGCTCTGTCTACAGAAGAGGATATGGAGCCACAGGGCCGTGTCCCCACTCACGTCGGAAATGAAGATGGACGGCTTCCCGCTCTCCAGCATCTCTTCCAGCTCGTCGTCTGTGGTGGTTCTCCCAGCTGAAAGACCCGCAACCACAGCCCCACTCAGAATGCAGCACAATTTAAAAACAAGGCCGTTTGCAACCATAAGTTAGCAACTACAGTCGTAGTTGTTAGCATTTTTCAATAATTTTTTTAAACCTTTTCTTAAGCAGATATTGACAATGAGAAATGAACCTAAGATTGAGACGCAGGAAGAACTAAAAACACTCCAAAAAACTTTATGTTACGAACAACACAATTTCATTTTAATATTAGTGAGAAACAACTGCAGAAAGGAAATCGGTAAACAATGTTTTGGCACACTGGTTTCCCTAAGAGTTTAACTCTGCCTCATGTAAAAGGGGGTTAAGCTGAATGTAGCATGTATTAAATGGGGATCAATAAAGTCTATGTAATGAGAGTCAGAAGCCCGAACACTTTCCGTGTTCTGAGAGGGAGGCTTGCTCTGTAGCCCAGGCTGGAGTGCAGTGGCGTGACCTTGGCTCACTGCAACCTCTGCCTCCCAGGTCCCGGTACAAGCAATTATCCTACCTCAGTCTCCTGGGTAGCTGGGATTACAGGCACGCGCCACTATGCCCAGCTAATTTTTGTATTTTTAGTAGAGACAGGGTTTCACCATGTTGGCCAGGATGGTCTTGAACTCCTGACTTCATGATCCGCCCGCCTCGGCCTCCCAAAGTACTGGGATTACAGGCATGAGCCACCGCGCAAATGTGTAATGACTTCTAAGAAACATGTACACAGGTTTTTGGAAACCTAACTGTTAATTACTATTTTTCATAGTTTGTGCCACAGAAAACAAAAGAAAATGAATAAATGTCATAATAATTCAAATGTCATCTAAGAAGCAGCATTATTCATAATTGCCAAAAAGTGGAAACAATGCAAACGTCTGTCCCCCGATGCCTGTGGGAGCAAACTGCGGTCTAGCCACACGCTGACGCACAATTCAGCCACAAAAAGAAAGGATGCTTTGGGGGTTTGTTGTTTTGTTTTTTGAGACAGGGTCTCACTCTGTCGCCCAGGCTGGAGTGCAGGGGCACAATCACAGCTCACTGCAACCTCTTCCTCCTGGGTTCAAGCAATTCTCATGCCTCAGACTCCTGAGTGGCGGGGACTACATGGGTGCGCCACCACGCCCAGCTAATTTTTGTATTTTTTGGTACAGGTGGGGTTTCACCATTTTGGCCAGGCTGGTCTCGAACTCCTGACCTCAAGTGATCTCCCCACCTCAGCCTCCCAAAGTGCTGGGATTACAGGCGTAAGCCACCGTACCCAGCCTGGGTCTTACTCTGTCATCCAGACTGGAGTGTAGTGGTATAATCTCAGCTCACTGCTGCCTTGACCTCCTAGGCTCAAGCAATCCTCCTGCCCCAGCCTCCCGAGTGACTGAGATTATAGGCACACACCCCATGCCTAGTTTATTTTTTATTTTATTTTATTTTATTTTTTTACAGACGGGGTCTTGCTATGTTGTCGAGCTGGTCTTGAACTCCTGGCCTCAAGTAATCCTCCCACCCTGGATTCCCAACCAAGGTGTTGGGATTAGTATAGATGTGAGCCACCACATCCCACCCACCCCATGGTGAAACCTTGCAAAAACTGTGTTACAGGAAAGAAGTCAGCCACAGAAGAACACACAGTGTATCATTCCGTTTACACGAAACATCCAAAATGGAAAATGTGCAGGGCTAAAAAGTAGAATGCAGTTGCCTTGGGCTAGGAGAAGAGGAAATGCAGAGTGACTGGTGGTGGGTGTGAAATTTCCTTTTGGTGTGATAAAAGTGTTCTAAAATTGATTGTGTGTGGAAATATGCCAAAAACCACTGAATTAATTGTATGCCCCAAATATCATTCACATATTAAGAGATTTACTTCTAAATAAAGTGGTTGAGATGTCATTTAATGAAAAAAGTTTAAAGTTAGTAAACTGCAAAATTTGTTTACTTACACTGTTTTTTTGGAGGTAATTCTCAATCATTTAAAAATCTATATAAGGGCAAACATGGTGGTTTACATGTATAATCCCAGTGCTTTGGGAGACCAAGGTGGAAGGATTGCTTGAGGCTAGGAGTTTGAGACTAGCCTAGACAACATAGCAAGACCCCATCTCTACAAAACATAAAATAAAATAAAATTTTAAAATCTATTCAAAAGAGCTCAATAAGGAGATTCTCTCAGTTTTGCTTTGCTTTTTTAAAAACATGAAAAGTGTTTTAAATAATGTAAAATATAATCATCAAAACTAGAAATTTCAGCTTGGGCAACATAGTGAAAACCTCATCTCTACAAAAAATAAAATTAGCCAGGTATGGTGGTGTGCTTCCGTGGTCCCACTCGAGAGGCTGAGGTGGGAGGATCCCTGGGAGGCCACAATGAATGGCTACTACAACACTGCACTCCAGCCTGGGTGACAGAGTGAGACTCTCAAAAAAAAAAAAAAAAAAAAAACCTAAAAGTTACAGTTCATGTCTCACGTTCACAAAGCTCTTCCCACTGGCTGACTGCTAAGTCTGAGGAACAGCCTGGGGTCATGGCATGTGAAACGCAGCGCACGTTCCTAACCTTCTCCGGAATGCCGAAATCCAAAACATTATGAAACCTGGGTTTTCTCTTAAGCTTGATGTCAATATTCAATGAGCGGCAAAATCTGACCTGAACTGAGTCATGGCTATTTATAATCTTAACTCATCCCACTTACTGTGAATACTCACCTTTCTCTGGAGAGCTCTGTGAATGTGCCTGATTACAGGCTGCCGTCCTAGACCCCACCTGGGGAGTACATAATACACCTCTTATACATCGTACTGTCTTCCTAAAATCTGAACCGTTCTGAACTCTGAAACACACACAGCCCCAACCATTCCAGAGAAAGCACTGTGGGCCTGTCTAACATGCCCTGGTACAAGAAGAAACTCACTTGCCATTTGAAGAAATAAAGCACGCAGCACAGGGAAAGATATCCTGTGATACAAGGTAAGAAGCCTGACGACAGGGCTGACTGAAGGAAGAAAGAAAGGGTTTCGAAAAAATGGTTCTAGGTGCAAGGATTTGGAGAAGACCACCGCTGTGTGGCCAGAGTGACGCCATCCTGAAGGAAAACTGCCGTGACGACCGATGTTTGACTCGTGCATGCCAAGCTGTTCTGCAACGAGGTCTGAAGACAATGCCTGTGGCCCAGGCAACCTCTCATCAAGATGCTCACCCAGCCTGACCAGTGGTCGCAAGTCTCGTCAAGCAAGTCTGAAGACAGGGCTGGCTGCACGCGTTCTACCCTGAAAGCCTGCTTTATAAAGAACGCTTTCTGGAGGGCAGGCGGCTGTGGGGATCCACCGTCTCTGTCTCTTGGGGGCTTGTGTTCGTACGTCCCTATTCAGTGTTTCCTTCCGAGACACTGGATTTGTTAGCCTCTTTCTTTGGCCTCTCTGCTCGCTCAGCCTTTGGGGGTGAGTTTGCATAGATCTGCTCACTTCGGAATAGCCACATGGAGGGTTTAGAATTTAACAGACTTAAAAGAATTACTAAAAAAAACTCCCAGCATGTATATGATACTTCATTGCTTATAAGACACGTTCACAAACAGTACTGCATTCAACAGAGCACGATTGCAAGAGAAGAAACTCGAAATGAAATTCTGTGGGCTAAGATAGAATAATGTGGGAAAGAGAGGAGAGACAGGTGATCTGATCCGCTACGGGATTCACGGGGAGTGAAGACAGGATGGACCTGCAGGAGAGACGCCGCGGGGCCTTCAACCCCAGGCTGGGGGACACCGTGCTAGGAAGTGCTCACCACAGAGTCCCAGAGCGCAAATCCTCACAGTGCAACCAGCTGCCTGTAATGATGACGTTCACTTTAAAAAGGACTAACAGATCCCTGAAGTCAAAGCGGTTTGTAAAAACTTTTCACAGAAAAGCAGTCTAGTCGACATCATGATGGAGCATTTCTACCAGGATGGAGCAACAGGGACCGTCTTTTCCCTGCCACTTGAAATAACAACAACAAACCCACCAAAATCTACAAAACAATGATTTCAAGACCCTAAGCGTCAGGCCACACGCAGATTCCCCACAGATGGAAACAAGCCAGGCGAGCCTGCCGCTGCCCCCAGGTGGAATTCTTGTGTAGGCCACAGAGCAGACAGGGCCCAGGGGAGCCCAGAGGTCCCCAGGCAAAGGCACAGAGCTCAGGGGAGACCAAGGCAACCGGATTTGCAAGATGGAGTACGAGAGATGAGAGAGATGCAGACAGCGTGCTGCACAGACCCCGCATGCTCACTGGAGGGCTGACTGGCGTGCCAGACGGAACACGCTGCCAGGCAGATGAGGGTGCCATGAGGTTCGCAGCCATCAGAGCAGGTACTCAGAAGGGTCTTGCGTCAGGAGTAATGAACGACAGGCCTGCAAATAAAGCTGCTCTGCTTCCTTTAAACACAAGATCCCAAAGGATAAAGCATGCTCATGTGATTTAACTACATTCTAAAACAAAGGCCAAGGAGATTTACAAAAACACTCAAAATACAGAAATACCCACCACCCAACAAAGTAACATTCACAATGTCTGGCACACACTCGAAATTTACCAGGCTTGCAAAGAAGCAGGAAAACACAAGCCACAGAAAGGAAGGAAATCAACCAACCAGAGCAGACAGGACACTGGAGTTGGCAGACAAAGAGGTGACAAGTTACTGCAAGTGCGTCCCAGGTGTGCAGTGGGAGCAACACGGGAGCCACAGAAAACACCCAGCAGAACTAGCAGCAGAAACCACAGCGTCTCAGCATCCCAGGTGTGCAGTGGGAGCAACACGGGAACCACAGAAAACACCCAGCAGAACCAGCAGCAGAAACCACAGCGTCTCAGGTGAAACATACACTGGAGGAAGTTAAAGGCACATCACACAAGGAAGAGAAACTGACCAAAACCAAACACACTGGAAAAGAGCATCTAAAACATGAGGAGCCTCGCTGAGCTGGGGGACAAGGTCAAGCAGCCTGCAGCCTGGCGGGTGTATGACAACATTCTCCGAGGGGGACGTGCAGCGTTGGGAGCCGGGATGGGCCTGAGGCTTCATCTGACCTGCGAGCTGACAGGCTGGCCTGCCAGGACTCCGTGGAGGCCGGCAGAAGGTCCAAGGCCCCAGGTCAGGGACAAAGGGCTTTCCTACTCACAGCACAGCAGGCAACCTGAGGCTCATGAGCAGCTGTCCACAGCCCCCAGTCTCATGGGGAGAGGGAGAGCAGCCACAGTGGGACATCCTCACAGTGGGTCTGTGTGTCTGAAGGACCTGAGCTTGGGAACCCCAATCTTTCACAATGGGGAGTCTGCAAACCTGACCAACCTTTATCCCTGAAACAGACCCGTCTGTCCCCGAAGAAGGCACCATGTCCACTGCCATGGCCAATGGTCCCCACAGACACCCTTGAAAAGAGTCTGGGGTAGTAGGGCTGCTGCCTCTGCTCACGGACAAGGAGAGCTGTGGGGAGCCACGAAGATGCCCCCGAACCAGGGCAGGATGGGACTGAGGACACAGAAACACTCGAAGAGGAAATGACTGAACACTCTCCCAATCTCCCTGAAACTCTAAAAGGAATGGCAACGAGCAAGGTAAACCCCACCGCTTAGGACTTCCTGAAGAACAGGTTTGCCCAGCTCACGGCACAGGGAGCTACAAGTGGTCTTTGGGTTTTACAGTATTGGTGAAAATAGACATGGAGTTCCTTTTCTGAAGTTAAAGTCATTTGAAGTGAGACCCTAAGGGAGAAAAACATGATTTTAACAAAGACGGAGTCTCCATTACTCACTTATCTCCAGCTGGCGCTGGATGCGGCCCTTGCTCCGCTCCCGAAACAGAGTCTGTGCCTCATTGTACTCCGCCATGGCTTCCACAAACTTCCGAGACAGCACCGAATGCTAACAACACAGGAAAACTATATTCGTATCTGAGGGCCATGCCTTCCACTGAAAGTGACATGCAAGACATGCATTTTGGAAACTCAAACTACATGTTCTTCTGTTCCTGCAAATGGAAAATGACAGTGGCAAAGTCCCCATGATAGCATCTGTGCTAAGAACTTTGCATGCATCATCTTACCTAATTTTCACAAGAGCCCTATTACGCCAGTCACATCCCTCTTAAAGAAAACTATGACTTTGAGGTCATTAGCCCAAGGTCACAGGCTTTTCTGATAAACATGGATCACCGCTGGGACCCAGGCAGGCGGACCCCAGAGTCCACGTGCTTCATCGCCTCGTGCCCACGAGGCCTCAGGGCTCTGTCTTCCTCTGGGCTGCACCACAAACCACTGAAACGTGGCGGCCTGACCACAAACACTCAAATCATTGGGATAATCCCTGCTCTTCGGAATAGAACTCTGTTGATAGATTGAATAGATTTTTCTTCACAATAAAGAGATGTTCTACAAATACTGTGAAAGGAAAATAAAATCGCAGGACCTCACACTCACTACCCCAAAGGGACAGTTAAGCTTGGGAACTAAGTCATACAAAACACTGCCCTCCCTCCTCTTCCCAAACAGATGGCTGCAGGGACAGAAGGCCGCACACCTCCCCAGCGGCCTCCCGCACAAAGTGTTCACAAGGAAATTCCTCGTGGGTCCCAGACTCTTTCAGAATCCATATCCCCCCAAAAACTAACTCTAAAACCGAGTTCTGCTGAATCTCACCCTGACAATGTCGGTCAGCTGCTTATCTTCACCGGTACAGGACAAAGACAAGACCACAAGTCACCCTCGGCCCACCCTGAGAAATGCATGGATAGCTCCTCCCTCAACTCGGGCTCACATTGGCCCAGGTAGGAGGCACGGGAGGAGTGCAGCATCAACCCCCACTCCTCTCTTCCCACATGTGAAATGTGAACGCAGTGAGCACTGACCAAAGCCTCACAACAGCGTGGCCACCTCGCTGCCTACCCCCGCTTTTTCTCTCTTTTTTCCCCCTTTCCTCCTTCCTCTCCTGCCTGCCCTTTCCCCTTTAAATATCAAAGTCCTCAAAACCCTCTTCGGGAAAGGCACAAACCACAGATCCTACCCTAATTTGTATTTCTTTTTTCCAAGTGTGTCCTCAGCTTTGGCAAAATAAACCTCTGTCTCAGATACTTTTGTTTTATAATACTGTATTATTTTTGTGCAGAAATACTGTGAGGATAAGCATGACAGTAAAGATGAAATTATTCAGAGTCTGCAAGAAGAAAGTAAAAACACTTATTCTGCGGCATTACTTCCATCTAAATGAGGCTGATACCAAACCTGGGTTCTTCGTATCCGAAGATCCACTGAAGTCCGGTTCCCACTCTCATCCTGATCAAAACTTTGTTCAATAGCTAGGAACAAATAGGAAATAATTACTTTCCAAATTTAAAAATGAAAATGTTTCAAGTCTAACTTCAAATTCCTTTTATTTCTTATCTTTCAAGTACCTTTATAAAACTTAAGCTAATGAACAAGTGACCTTTTAAAGCAATCTACTAAAGAGACAATCCCTCAATAGGAAATTGTTTTTTGAGACAAGGTCTGGCTCTATCACCCGGGCTGCAGTGCAGGGGCACAATCTCGGCTCATGGCAACCTCAGCCTCCCAGGCTCAAGCAATCCTCCCACCTCAGCCTCCTGAGTAGCTAGGATTACAGGCGTGTGCCACCACATCAAGCTAATTTTTGTATTTTTTGTACAGACAGGATTTTGCCATGTTACCCAGGCTGGTCTCGAACTCATGAGCTCAAGTGATCCACCTGCCTTGGCATCCCAAAGTGTTGGCATTACAGGTGTGAGCTACTGCGCCCAACCCCATCAAGAGGAAATTATTACTGCTCTTGAGAAGCATGTATATGTATATACACACAGATATATATACACATATATGCACACATATATACACAGATACACACAGATATATATACACATATATGCACACATATATACACAGATACACAGATATATATACATATATGCACACATATAGACACAGATACACAGAGAGACATATACACATATATGCACACATATATACACAGATACACACAGATATATATACACATATATGCACACATATATACACAGATACACACAGGTATATATACACATATATGCACACATATATACACAGATATACACAGATATATATATACCCATATATGCAGATACACACAGATACACATATATGCACACATATAGACACAGATACACAGAGAGACATATACACATATATGCACACATATATACACAGATACACACAGATATATATATACACATATATGCACACATATATACACAGATACACACAGGTATATATACACATATATGCACACATATATACACATATATACACAGATATATATATACCCATATATGCAGATACACACAGATACACATATATGCACACATATATACACAGATACACACAGGTATATATACACATATATGCACACATATATACACATATATACACAGATATATATATACCCATATATGCACAGATACACACAGATACACATATATGCACACATATATACACAGATACACACAGATATATATGCACACATATATACAGATATACACAGATATATATACACATGTATGCACACATATATACACAGATACAGATATATACATATATGCACACGTATATACAGATACACACAGATACATATATGCACACATATATACAGATACACACAGATATACACATGTATGCACACATATATACACAGATACAGATATATATACATATATGCACACATATATACACAGATATATACACATATATGCACACATACACAGATACACACAGATATATATACATATATGCACACATATATACACATATATACACATATATGCACACATATACACAGATACACACAGATGTATATATACATATATGCGCACATATATATACAGATACACACATATATATACACATATATGCACACATATATACACAGATACACACAGATATATATATACACACATATATACACAGATACACACAGATATATATACACACACATATATACAAATACATATTTACTCATCCAAACAAATGGAAACATAACCAACAGATTTTAAAACTGGGCACCGCTAAAGGGAAAGGAGAAACGAGGGGGGACAAAGAAAGAAGTTAGACTCTGAATATGTTTTATAAATTTGACTTCAGAATAATATAAATACTTCACAAAACTATAATGCAAAATTAAATTTTAAAAGCATTAATCCCTAAACTTCAAAGGAAAAAATAAAACAAAACTAACAGTAAGTCAAGTTAATGATATAAACACACAGAGGAGCCGGGTGCGGTGGCTCACACCTGTAATCCTAGCACTTTGGGAGGCTAAGGCAGGCGGATCACTTGAGGTCAAGAGTTTGAGACCAGCATGGCCAACATGGTGAAACCCTGTCTGCACTACAAATACAAAAATTAGCCAGGCGTGGTGGAAGGTGCCTGTAATCAGAGCTACTAGGGAGGCTGAGGCAGGAGAATTGCTTGAACTTAGGAGGCGGAGGTTGCAGTGAGCCGAGATCGCGCCATTGCACTCCAGCCTAGGGGACAAGAGCGAATCTCCATCTCAAAAAAATAAATAAACACACAGAGGAAAAACCATTCAAAGTAACTTTAAAACCCAGTAATTTGTAGCTGGACACAGTGGCGTGTGCCTGTAGTCACAACTGCTGGGGGGATCACTTGAGCCTAGGAGTTCGAGGCTGTAGTGCACCATGATCACACTGGTGAACAGTCACTGCACTACAGCCTGGCCAGCACAGCGAGACCTCAGGTCAAACAACAACAACAACAACAAAAAGTAATCTGATTATATCGCCCAGTGGGATACACCTATAGACAAAAAGAATGAAAAAAATAAATAAAAAATAAACTTTTAAGTAATCATACTCTTGACAGTAGATGCTGGCATAATTATTTTGGGTCTGTTGTTGTGTGTACTATGAATAGCAAGTGAATAATTATGTAAGTGTCAGTGAGAACCAGAATTTGGGGCATAGTTGAAAGGAGATAAAGATGTAATATCGCCTGTATTAAGTAAAAATCCTTTCAAAAAAATTTTTTTAGTCCTTCCTTTATTCTTAATTTGGGAGTCTCAGTAACAAATCATGATTCATTTTATCTTTTTAAAAAATCTTAGCCCAATCCACTGCAAAAGCCCAGGAAACAATGGTCAGGTCATCGTCATGTATGGCAATACATTCCCCAGTATGCCGACCTCGGTGTCTAGATAACATTCTTCAGACACAGCAGCGGGGCTCCCTGGGGAAATGGCTGATCCCAGGCCCAGGAAAGGAAAGGGGTGAAATGAGCATGGGTCCTTTTGTCACAGCAAAAAGTGGAAAGGCTGTCACAGACAATGAGGGGCCTACCAAAAGGACTCAAGAGTCCACCTTACTAGCCAAAGGGACCATCTGAGCATTGAGGAGAACGCAACAATGAAAACATCAGATGTGTTTAATCCATTGTTCACAACGATGGACGAGAAGCAGCAACAGAGACTCTCCCTGGTCATCTCTGGAGGACTCCAGGGAACCAACCTATGAAAATTACACCAGAGAGAGACAGAGTCCAACGCTGATCCTCTCTGTCCTCCATGATCTGTGACCCAGAATGCGCTTTGGCTCCCTTGGTCGGAGAAGCCAGGTCATTTGTCCCACAGAACCTGCCCCGCTGCACACTTTGCTGATTTCACCCTGCTGTTGCAGAGCAACACGTTCAGCAGGCTCTGCTGTCCTCTGTATTTACTGTGGGCTGATAGAGTCTCCAAACTTTATCCAATTCAGGAGTTGAAGGAGAAAGGTTTCTTTTTAAATAACTATTCCAGCAACTAAACAAAGAAGGAATAATAAAATCAGGATATTCATGCTTGTAATCCCAGCACTTTGGGAGGCTGAGACGGGCGGATCATTTGAGGTCAGGAGTTTGAGACCAGCCTGGCCAGCATGGCGAAACCCTGTCTCTACTAAAAATACAAAAATTAGCCAGGTGTGGTGGAGGGCGCCTGTAGTCCCAGCTACTCAGGAGGCTGAAGCAGAAGAGTCACTTGAGCCCAGGAGGTGGAGGTTGCAGTGAGCCGAGATCATGCCATTGCACTCCAACCTGGGTGACAGAGACTCCATCTCAAAAAAAAAAAAAAAAATCAAGATATTACTGCTTGCAACTGCTAATGAATTATGGATCTTGGAAACAATCATCCATTTTTGACAATATCACAGAATAGAAAAGAATGTTATATCTTATTTAAAATGTTACTGAACTTACTTAGAGCCAAGAAAAAATGTTAATATCACCACTAACATCTTAACATAACCATGAGGACATAAAATCTGTAATCAGATGCTGCATCTTTACATTTTAAAAACCCACAAAAAACACCTGAATCAGATAAAGCTTAGAGAATTTAACTACCAACCTCCAGCAAAGTCAGAGGACGGCAGAGCCTATTAAACACGCTGCAGGGGGAAAATCAGCAAAATCTGCAGCGTGGCAGATTCTGTAGGACAAATGACCTGGTTTCACCAACCAAAGGAAAAAGTGCCAGAGAGAAAAATGATGAAGGGAGACTCTCATTTTTAAAAGCCAGAGTTTGGTCCTTACTTGGGACTCAATTCAAGCGAACTGTTTTTAAAAAAAAAAAAATCATAAGACCACTAGGGAAACAGAATCTCTGCCTGGATATTTTGTACTATCAAGTAATGACAATGAAGCTGGGTTTAGATATGATGGTGGTTGCGCTCTGGGGGAAGCTTCTGTTTTTGAAATACACACTGATGAAATCTCAGATGCCTGGGGTGGGTTTCAGAATGCTCTGGGAGCGGGTTGCGGTGGGAGCTCATGGAGAGGTGTGGAGCTGGGGGGTTGGCTTGTGGCCGCCTCCTCTGCTTCTGCACACATCTGAAACCTGCCGTAATACAAGTGTTTCGCCATCTGCACAGAGATTGTTTTTGATCTTGATGCCATTCTGCAAAAATCAAATACCATGTGTTCTTCTACCAAATCAAGAAAAGCAACCTCTGTTTAAGTCCCAGGTGAAAGCTCTAAGCCTTCCGAAAAACTGCTGCTGCTAAAGCGGAATGCCAAACATCATCCAATAAATTCCACTGAGTTTGAAAGAAACGAGCAATTAAAGGGTCCATTCAAGAAGAGCTTGGCAATTCACCCTCCCAAACATCTGCAACTTAGCCTGAAATGTCATAAAAAATGTAACAGTAACAGTTTATAAGCAAACACACAACTTTTTTCAACATGAATTAGTACTCTGAATTACATACAAATAATTTATTTTAAAGCAGTCACAATTTTAATTTTTAAAAACGTAAAATAACAAAAACCAATAAAGAATAAAATAACAAAAACCCACACTCCCAATTAAACATAAAACTTCAAACTTACCCTTTAACTTGGCTCGAATTTTATTTGCAGTTTTCTTGATTTCTTTGTTCAGATCTTCAAGCTCTTCTTTTATTTCTATAAAAATTTAAAATAAAAAAATAAAATACAGCATCTGAGCTATAACATCCAACATAAATGATATCCAATGAATTTAAGTGAAACAGTATCCTTAGTAAATATTCACTTTTTTTCTGTAAGAAAAACTACCACTTATACCAGTGGTTCTCAAGGTGGGTTCCTAGACAGCAGCTTTCATAAATATCAGGTGGGACCTTAGTAGAAACACAAATCCCCGGGCCCCACCCTGGACCTACTCAGAAACTGAGGTGGCGGCAGTGGCCCAGCAAGCTGAGTTAGCAAACCCTCCAGGTGACACAAGTTTGAGACTTGCTGGTCTACACCAATGAATGAAACGGCTGCCTAAATCCACTGCTAACACCTAGACCTGGGAAAGGAAAACGGAGACATAACAATGATCTCAACAAAGTCTCCTGTGTGTGTGCTCTTCTCTGGTGCTATCAGCTGTCTCCCCAAGACGCCCAAAGAATCACAGCCACCGCTTCAGTGCTGCTGGGCCGGCTGCCCTGGGCTGGCTTCTCACACACTCAGGGCTGCAAGCAGAGGGCGACGGAGGCAGGGGCCGGCCTCCTGACCTCCGTCAGGAGGGAGGCTGGCAGAGCAGAGGCCAACACTCCAGGGCGGTGCTGAGACCTAAGGCCACCCCAGGGCGTCACGGCAGCCTCTGCTTTCACGCCTGGCTGCCCCAGAGCCCAGGAGGGTGGCAGGATGTCTGCTCCATGCCACACACTCACGTCTGCCAGTCCGGTGGCTGAAGTGACCTGAAGGGGGTTTCCCTCTCCTCTGGCCAGAAGTTGCTGAGACAGGAAGGCCCCCACCCCGTCTCTGGAGCCCTGCTGTCGTTTCACAGAGTCCTGCACTTGCCTCTCTCACTCAATCTCACACGCATCAGCCGGGGAAATGGCAAACGTTTCCACCATAGACAACTTGGCCAAGAATGAAAGCTTTCAGAGATGCCCATTCTCCTCCTGGCACCCCCTCAGTTGAGCACACACAGGGTGCCCTGAGTACCCACTGCACACCAGCGCGTGCTAAGTCTTCTTTCCACGCTCAGCTGTGGTCATCAGATGCAGCCTGGATCCTCCAGGGTTTCAGAACCAGATCAGAGACTGAGTGATGTCCAGAGGTGAGAGGTCACGCACCAGTAATACCTACTGAGTGCTCTACGTGTGTGAAGGCTCATGTCATGCAAGGAGGCTAAGAAGATCACCAGGGATCTAATAACTTGGTAAAAAAAAAAAAAAAAAAAAAAAAAAGATAAGGCAAACCCAGGAAGCGCCAATGCCAGGCAGAAACTAACAACGGACGAGACAGGTTTCACAAAACGCCATGGGCAGCCAGGAGAAGAGGCGTCTACTGCAGCTGTCCCGCAGGAGGGGACATCTGACCTGGGAGTGGAGAGACTGGCGGCTTCTATCCCAGGCAGGAGAAGGGACTGCAGCACAGAGCAGCAGGACAGTGGGCTGAAGTGACTGGCGTGGGAGGAGGCCGACTGCAGGCTGCCCAGGCAGGAGGGTGCAGGCCCGCCTGACTTTGGGGCTTTTACTGAGGGCACCAGTCAGCACTGAAGGTTTTCTGAGCAAAAAAAGACATCAGCAAAGATGCATTAGAGATTTTTTTTTTTTTTGAGACGGAGTCTTGCTCTTGTCACCCAGGCTGGAGTGCAGTGGCACAATCTCGGCTCATTGCAACTTCTACCTCCTGGGTTCAAGCAATTCTCCTGCCTCAGCCTCCAAAGTAGCTGGGATTACAGGCCCCCACCACCACACCCGGCTAATTTTTGTATTTTTAGTAGAGTTGGGGTTTCACCACATTGACCAGGCTGGTCTCAAACTCCTGACTTCGTGATCCACCCGCCTCGGCCTCCCAAAGTGCTGGGATTACAGGCGTGAGCCACTGCATCCAGCCTAGAAAGATAATTTTTTTTTTTTTTTTTTTTTTTTTTTTTTTGAGACGGAGTCTGGCTCTGTCGCCCAGGCTGGAGTGCAGTGGCTGGATCTCAGCTCACTGCAAGCTCCGCCTCCCGGGTTTGCGCCATTCTCCTGCCTCAGCCTCCCGAGTAGCTGGGACTACAGGCGCCCGCCACCTCGCCCGGCTAGTTTTTTGTATTTTTTAGTAGAGACGGGGTTTCTCCGTGTTAGCCAGGATGGTCTCGATCTCCTGACCTCGTGATCCGCCCGTCTCGGCCTCCCAAAGTGCTGGGATTACAGGCTTGAGCCACCGCGCCCGGCCGAAAGATAATTTTTAAGCAGGGCACAGTGGTGTGCACCTGTAGTCCCAGCTACTTCAGAGGCTGAAGCGGGAGGATCACTTAAGCCTAGGAGTTTAAGGCCAACCTGGGCAACTAGCAAGATGCCATCTCTATTTATAAAAGGAAAGAAAAAAGAGAAAAACGGAGAAAAATTATTCTGATAATGGATGAAACTAGAAAAAAAGAGAAACTAGACACAAAGGGGCCATTTCGTGGTTCTCCTCTGTGAACATGTTTCTAAAGGGATATTCTCAGGGGAATCTTTCTACCACCCCAAGAGGTATTCTGAAATCTGTGGGGTATTTCCAGTCATCATAACAAAGGCAGAGCCACTGGCAGCCAGAAGACAGGAGCCAGGAATGGCACCAGCCAGCACCACACAGCGCTCCTGAGCGTGACGACGGCACCAGCCAGCACCACACAACGTTCCTGAGCGTGACGACGGGGTGTCCATGCGCGTGTGAGATGTACCACCCTCGAACCTCGTTATGTCAGCACATCACCCGCTGACCTGCATAACTTCCAAATGGACACTGCTCACTCGGGCAGGAGAAAAGACCTGTTTTCCTGAGCCCAGAACCTAACTCCAGCTTACAAATAAGTCCTATTTTCATCTGCATCGTTTCAATATCCAGTGGATTTTCAGGAATGCAACTGCCGTGACACCGCTCTGCATGGCGAGAAAGCTGTACTTCATTCTATTTCAGCGACACAACTGCCTTAGGAAAAGCACAGGGAAGCCTGCTGACAGCATCTGAATCACAACGCCTCATCAGCTTGCAGTCTTGGCTGTCAGTCACAGGACTTGTTTGTAGGGGGCAAGTGCCTGAATTTCGTTTTCTGGTGTTGTGCCTGAGCCTGCACAATACAATTTGTACTTCAGTATGTAAGTTACTTCCATTTTATGTCTTCTTCATATTAGTTTGGATATTACATGTTTTTAAAAAATTATGGAAGTAGGTAGGCTATATCATCTATGAACTTCATTTTAGGACAGTAAAGGGAACACAAAATGCCTTATAAAATAGGGCATTTAACGGGAATTACAGAGACTTGCTATGAATAAAGAGGGGGGCAGGTCCACAGTTTGTGGCGGGAGTGCTGGCTCCCGTGGCGCATGAGGCTGATGCAGACCCCCCCAACACCTGGCCACTGTGCCTGGGGAATGAGGGCTGAGTGTAGGCGTCGAAGTGAAAATGTACACACAGCAAGGGTATTTGTGCAGCGGTCCGGCGCAGCCAGCGCCTGAGCACAGCTGAGGACAATCAGACTCGGGAGACAGTCGTGAGCCACTGCGCGGCCACAGATACCACGAGATCTGAGCGCCGGGCCTGCCGGTGGATGAGAGTCTCCCTCTTGAGCTGGTGGGCCACAGCAGGACTCACTTCCCTGGGAAAGAAAGCCCTGAGCTCTTACACAGCAGGGGTGGGAGGCACTCAGGAAGGAAAGAGTGACCTTGCTGCCACCACAGGCACACAGGGGCTTAGGCAGCTCATCAGCAAAATGAAAGAGGCACTGCCTGTCTCATCCTGCGAGACACCGGCCATAAGGTCACATGTGACAAACGTGGCATTTCCAACCACTGATATCAGGCACCTCCTCTTCCAGCGGCCTAGGTGATTCAGCTCAATCCTCCTGCTGAGAACAATTAGAAAGGGTAGACACTACTCTTTTCAAATCTGTGGAAAGCCATTAGAAACCTAACAAGGTGCAAAAATAAACAAAACAAAACAAAACAATAAAAAAAGAAAGAAACCTAACAAGGCAGGAAAGCAGACTCAGACGAGAAAACCCAAGGAGGTGGGTCCCACTTTTGCAGCCACTTTTACCGGGGGCAGGTGCCAACTCCATAAAAGGCAATTGGGCTGCAGAGAAGCGGAGAAAAGTGCTGACTCGGAGGACAGGCAGGTGGGAAGCTGGCCCTCGCAGGGGCCGAAGCGTCAGTCTAAATCATCTCAGTCCCTAAAATCAGGTCCAGAACTGCTGGCGCTTCTCACCATCTGCCAGAAATAAAAATACATCACCTCTTTATAAAGAAAATATCATTCAGGACTCGAATTATTACTACACATCATTCCAATACCAAGCTCAAAACTCAAATCAAAAATAACCAAAAAAACACACACAAAAAACCAACAAAACGGACAACATTAACCCATCCACATAGGCACCAGTTAATGAAGTTACAAGACACAGACATTAAAACAATTACATTCAAAGAGATAAAATGTAATATCATAAATTTTCTCAGAGAATAGGACAGTATTAAAAGGAACCAAATGGAATTATAGGAGTTAAACCAATCCAAAAATAATTCCATAGATGAAGAAAGATTCCCTGACCTGCAAGACAATCGCTGAAGAGAAATTAAAAATAAGTCGGGAAAACATTTTCAAAATGAAATATATAGAGAAAATGATGAACAATAGAGAACAAAAGAGGACAGACAGAAAGGATATAGTGAAAAGCTCTAAAAGACAATTCCAGTCGCAAAGAGAGATGACAGAAAAAGGAGCAAGAAGTAATGGCCAAAGTTTGAAGAAGTAATGGCCAAAGTTTTTCAAAACACAGCCAGAAAATGTCAATCCAAAGATTCAAGAAGCCTTATAAGAGGGAAAAAGAAAACGAAAAACACATTTTAAAACATCAAAGTAAAACTGCTAAAACCAAAGACCAAAAACCAAATACCTTAAAAGCTCTAATTAGCTGAAAAAAAAAAGTAAAGCCAAAGACACTGGAAAAATATGTTTTAAATCCTCAGAGTGGTGAAAGAAAGTAACTTCTAAACTAGAACCTTCTACTCAGTGAAAATATCCTTCGAGAATAATACTAAACTGAGGATAACTTCAGATCATAGCGAATCTTCACTGAAGGAGGTAAGAAGGAAGCGGAGAGGAACCGCAAGGGCAGGAAGGCCTCTGGTGGGGTGCTCCCAGCCTGTGGTGGGGGCAGCTGGGCTGAAGCAGGGCAGGGGTCCTGGAGCCAAGGCTCCCTAGTAAGGCCCTGCAGTGGGAGGGGGTTGCCGGAGCCTGGCCACGCAGCTCCTTACGGGGGTTCAGGGCTTCGTTTCTGAAGGCAGAAAGCCCCATGAGTGGCCCCCATGCCCTGCAGGGGAGGAGACAGGAGAGAGGCAACATAGTGAGATGTTGTTTCCACAAAAAAAAAAAAGGTGTGTGTGTGTGTGTGTGTGTGTATACATATTATTTATATGTGTGTGTATATATATGTTATACATATATGATATATATAAACCTGTAATCCCAGCTACTCAGGAGGCTGAAGTGGGAGGACTGTCTGAGCCCAGGAGGCTGAGCCCACAGTGGGCTGAGATCACGCAGCTGCACTCCCGCCTGGTCGACAGAGGGAGACTCCGCTGGGGCGGCGGGGGGAAGAATCACAACAGCACTGAAAGGCAGATGCCACCACTAGCCCACTTCACACGTGTGGGAACAGCCCCGGAGACGTTAAGTGATGCGTCCAAGGCCACACAGGGATAACCGCTGGAACAGGATCGGTGCGGCTTCCTCCAGGGCCCTCAGGGGCTTCGCACAAGGACCCGGGTCTCCATGAGTCTGATTTCCCGCAGAAAAGCACAGAACGCACGGGAGCAGGCGGCGCTGGAGACAGAGACGGAGACGGCGCAGAAGCGGTCCCAGCGCAGTCCGAGGGGAGCCCCAGGGAACTGCTGAGGGAACAGGAAGCGGAGAAAACGCGAGCGCGCGCAGCCGCAGGACGACGGCCCCCGAACACAGGGCGCCAGCCAGGCTGACGGCTGACTGCAGGAGCGAATCAAACCCCCGCCGTCCTGCAGGACAATCCCAGCCTTGCCGTCACTAAAACCCAAACGAGAACCACACACACTTCATGCTCCTGCAGGGCTGGATCCGTGTCTTGGAGGGCCTGAAATATCTACGTTTTGCAAAGACGCTCTTTTAATACAAAAGAAAAAAGAAATAATACAAAAGTAGGAAGTGAAAAAAGAAAAATGCAGGTAAAAGGCCCTTCGTCCACCTCTCTGCCCTGGGATCCGTGGCTGCAGGTGGCGCGACGCACGCGGTGCTAGGACCGGGGACCCGCCCGGGACCGGCTGCCTCTGGCGCCACCTGGCGGCCGCCGTGCCCAGCCCTGCCCCAGGTCCTGAGGTTGACGGGAGGGCAGCAGCCTGAGAATCGCCTGCTCACCAGGACCTAAGCAGGGCGCCTGCCCGAGGATGGGGAGACACGGGGGAGGCGGAGCACCGTAGTCCCCATTCCTCCCTCCCACCCTCCCCTCTTTCTTTAGGAACAGGGCGGGAAGGCCAAGAGCCTGTCCCTCTCTGTATTATCCCAGGCCCGTCATTGGGAGAGGGGAATCACTGCATTTTGCTTTTTAAAGACCAACCAAGGAAGCGGCTGGAGGCTGCTGCCCACATTTTGGTTCACACTCTGTCACAAAACAAAAGACAAAAAAGCAACGGTTTTCTTTAGAGCCCGAAAGGGACTATCATCAAACAGTAACAGTTCTAAATTTACTCAAAAAATATTCTATCTGCTATGACTTGGCAGCAAAAATGTTTTGGAGGTAAATTATTCCAAAAAAAATGCTGATACTTATTCAAATAGAATTTCCCTAAGCATTAAGCATGATGTTAACAGATGGGACATAAAAGGTCCTACGGGCAAATAAATGTGTGAAACACTAAACAAAGGTAAACAGGCTTCCTTCTAGGAAGACTTCTCAGAGCCTTGATTATTCTAAGGTTACTGCAACTTCCCAAGAGGGGCTGGGCGACGGCACGAAGAGGTCCCGGGAAGGAGCTGGCCGCAGCACCCTGGCTGCACGGACTAGCTCATGAGAGGGCGGCTCCAGAAACATGTTGGGAAACACACTTCTGAGCCACTGAGAAGGCACAAACAGAGGCTCAGAACCTTATTTTACAAGACACACACAATTTTAAAATGCGTTCTTTTTCAATTTAATACTACTTTATTTTTTCAACGTACGGCTACACTTAAGTAATAGTCCAACAAAAAATGTGTTTGCTGGCAACTTTCCTCCAAGACCAAAAATACGTGTGCCCCCATCACCACTTCCATTCAATACTGTACTGGAGGTCAGCTAAATAAGTCAGTTAAAACTAACAAGCATAAGAGCTGCAAGGAAAAAAGTTACTATTATTCACAATGATATGATTGGGGACAAAGACAATCCAACATTAGCTACAGAGGATATTAGAATTAATAACTGATTAGGCAAGGGGTACGAGGCCAATATGCAAAAATCATTGTATTTCTATATGCCAACAACAAACAGAGAAAATGACATTTAAAGTAGATATGGCTGGGCGCGGTGGCTCATGCCTATAATCCCAGCACTTTGGGAGGCCGAGGCGGGTGGATCACAAGGTCAAGAGTTCGAGACCAGCTTAGCCAATATGATGAAATCCTGTCTGTACTAAAAATACAAAAATTAGCCGGGCATGGTGGTGGACGCCTGTAGTCCCAGCTACTCGGGAGGCTGAGGCAGGAGAATTACGTGAACCCAGGAGGCAGAGGTTGCAGTGAGCCGAGATTGTGCCATTGCACTCCAGCCTGGGCGACAGAGCAAGACTCCGTCTCAAAAAATAAATAAATAAATAAATAAAATAAAATCATGTCTTTTCTCCCAATGAGGAGATGCAAATACCGTGGGGAAGCAAATTGGGACAAAAATCCAGGTTCTTCAGCTGCTTCCACTGAGCTCCTTTCACTCTTCTGTGTGCCTCAGATTCAAAAGGAAGCAAATATGAAGCAGATAAAGAGAAAAAAAGCATTTCTTCTGTGCCATCCTCCACAGGCACTGAACGCAGCACAGTCCATACAAAAGCTCCTCCTTAAGACTTTCAGAGTCACCTCAGTGTGTCTTCCTATTTCACTCTGCTCTTACAAGTACTGTTTCCAAATCAATCCCGGATTCACTGCCCTCTGAACATAAAGTGCTGTCTTGCTGACCTGTGGTCTAATCTTGGCTCCTAAGTTCTGCGAAGCCACTTTTGTCTATTCTTTAGGATCTGATCCATCCGTGGTCCTCACTCGGGCTGCCCATGAGAATCACATGGGCAGCTTCAAAACAAACCATACAGACGCCCTGGCTCGCCCCAGGCCAAACGCCTCAGACTCTCTAGCTTATCAGCATTTCGTACAAACGCCCCTGCATCTAACGTGAAGCCAGAGTCGAGGCCTGTGCTGCAGACAGCAAGAGACACACACAGACAGACAAACTTTTTGTTGTTAAAACCAACAACTTACTTCCTTCTGGGTTTGGTGCAGAAAGAATGATGCTGTGGTTTTTCTTTACTTCTTCAACATATTGAGTTATTTTATCAATACTGTTTCTAATCTCCTCAACCTAGGAGAGAGAGAGAGTCATTATAGCATGGCAAACTCAAATCTGTGACCACTTTCATGCCCTAAAAGGGGAAGAATAAAGGAGGGAAATAAATAATTACCACATAAGAAATAAAAAGCCTCTCCCATTCTCACACTGATATAATTTTTTTTTTTGAGACAGAGTCTCGCTCTGTCGCCCAGGCTGGAGTGCAGTGGCACGATCTCGGCTCACTGCAAGCTCCGCCTCCCGGGTTCAAGCCATTCTCCTGCCTCAGCCTCCCCAGTAGCTGGGACTACAGGCGCCCACCACCACGCCCGGGTAATTTTTTTTTGTATTTTTAGTAGAGACGGGGTTTCACCGTGTTAGCCAGGATGGTCTCGATCTCCTGACCTCGTGATCTGCCCACCTCGGCCTCCCAAAGTGCTAGGATTACAGACGTGAGCCACCGCACCCGGCAGTCTCATTAAATTTAAAAAATAAAGATATACCCTATGAATATTTCTGCCTTCATACCTAAAGCAGTACCAATCACCATTCACCAGGAAAACCTATCAGGCTGTAAAAATTTCTAGTCAAGTCCCAAGCATGACACAGACGGGGCCAATTAGAAGCGTACTACTACTAATACCCATTTTCAGTATAACCAGGAAGTAAGCCCATAAAACATGCGGCACAGTGGCTCACACCTGTAATCCCCGCACTGTGGGAGGCCAAGGTGGGCGGATCACTTCAGGCCAGGAGTTCGGGACCAGCCTGGCCAACATAGAGAAACCTCTTCTCTACTAAAAATACAACAATTAGCCGACTGAGGTGGCACACACCTGTGATCCCAGCTACTCAGGAAGCTGAGGCTCAAAAATCGCTTGAATCAGGAGGCGGAGGTTGCAGTGAACAGAGATCGCACCACTGCACTCCAGCCTGAGCAACAGAGCAAAACTCTGTCTAAAAAAAAAAAAAAAGAAAATAATAATAATAATACTCTTATGGGAGGAGGTATCTACAGCTCACACAGCCAAACCTTCATAATTGTTATCTTTGACCTCTAAATGTTTAAATTCAATATATGTTTCAAAATGTAATGTATCATTAGCAAGATTTATCTAGATGGAGTCATAACATTATCTTCAAAAACCTCTATGTCACGCTGAAAAATGACCCTAAAGATGTTCAGGTCCTAATCCCTGGGCCTGTAAGTTACCTTATAGGACAAAAGATATTTTGCAGATGTGACTAAACTAAGGATCTTAAGATGGGAAATTACCCTGAATTCTCCAGGGGGGTCCTCATTAACCCATTTATGCCAGAGGCTACAATTCGTGTGTGTGAAAAATCAGACCTTGGCGATGACCCTGAGCACTAGGATATAAATAACTCGCACAAGCTTAGCATTCCAATAATGGAACACTAGGCATAAATGGGTTAAAGTTGTAAGTGTTCTTAGAAGACAGCAGTAGAGGGACATCCAGCTACAGAAGTAGCAAGGTGAGCCCTGAAGCAAGATGCTCTGCTGCCAGCTCCTACCTCCTTCCTCATTTTAAAATAGTAATTATAGGCCAGGCACAGTGGCTCATGCCTGTAATCCCAACACTTTGGGAGCCAAGGCAGAAGGATCACTTGTGGCCAAGAGTTTAAGACCAGCCTGGGCAACACAGAGAGACCCCATCTCTACAAAAACTAAAAGAAAAGAAAATTAGCTGGGCACAATAGTACATGCCTGCAGTCCCAGCCACTCAGGAGGCTGAGGCAGGAAGACCACTTGGGCCCAGCAAGTTGAGGCTGTAGTGAGCTGTGATTATACTACTACACTCCAGCCTGGGCAACAGAGCAAGATCTTGCTCTTAAAAAAAAAAAAAAAGAAAGAATTATTAACCATTACATGTCGTGGCACAATCCACGTCCTAATCCCGGAGTCTGTGAATATGTCGCCTTGCACGGCAAAGGGAACTTTGCAGATGTGATCCAGTTGAGTCTTGAGACTGCCCTGGATTATCTGGGTGGGCCCAATGGAACCACAGGAGTCCTTACAAGACAAGACAAGAGGACCAATGTTGGAAAAGGGACACTTGATCATGAAAACAGCGGCTGGAGTGATGGCTTTGAAGGTGGAGGAAAACCAAGAACACAGGCCGCCTGCGGAAGCTGGAGAGGAAGGCAGCTCCAGGAGGCTCGCAGCTCTGCCCTGCCAGCACCTGAGCTTCTCCAGGCCCTGGAACTAGGAGGGGGTGATAAACGTGTTGTTGAACCACAGTGATTTGTTACAGCAGCAGCAGGAAACTGACACACATGTCAACATAAATAACACATTTCTGTGAAAAAATAGATCTCCAAAAAATCAGTGGAAACAGGGGCAGTGATTTGCACTTTTTGTAAATCTAATGTCTAGCTTAATAGAAAGCACCCTGATCATCACAGATACTCTTGGGTTTGGTGTGTTGGCTCTGAGAAACTCCGTCACTGTGCAGTCATAAGAGAGTAAAAATGGCAATGATCATCTTAGTATTACTTTGAAAAGAGCTTTGACCACAGAATCCTCTTGAAAGGATCTTAGGGACCCCAAGGACTCCTAGGCCAAGCCCCAGACCAGATTTGAAAAGTCTAAGTATTAAAGAATCACGCAGGCCAGGGGCAGAGGCTCACACCTGTAATCCCAGCATTGTGGGAGCCCAAGGTAGGCGTATCACTTGAGATCAAAAGTTCAAGACCAGCCTGGCCAGCATGGCAAAATGCCGTCTCTACTAAAAATACAAAATTAGCCAGGCGTGGTGGCGTGCCTGTAGTACCAGCTACTCAGGAGGCTGAGACAAGAGAATTGCTTGAACTCAGGAGGAAGAGGCTGCAGTGAGCCGAGATCACACCACTGCACTCTACCCTGGGTGACAGAGTGAGGCTCCGTCTCAAGAAAAGAAAGCAAAATTACCATTTCTAAAGTAATACACATATGTTAGAAAGTAAAAGAAAAAAAACATTATTTTAACTCTTGGAGAGTTCTGCAATATATACCGCTGCTAACTCCAAGCCCCCGTGTGGCTCCAGAGGAACAGGAAACTGCAGGGCTACACACCCGCACCCAGAGAGGCACCGAGAGAGAATGGTGCCAGCTAGCATTTTATGTCTGGAAATAACACAGCACGGGGGGCCTTTGGCTCCGTTATAAATCGTCTTCGCAGAAACGAGGCTCCCTGGCCACCCTTCAGAGCACTGTTTTAGTGTTAACCAAACACTCGCCGTGTGAAATCCATTTCTCTTGCAAACTTCTATGTGATATTGAAGATCAGAATGA
The DNA here is from genome assembly GCF_024542745.1 of Macaca thibetana thibetana. Taxonomy (NCBI): domain Eukaryota; kingdom Metazoa; phylum Chordata; class Mammalia; order Primates; family Cercopithecidae; genus Macaca; species Macaca thibetana. Next base: position 127,195,905 of record NC_065588.1, read on the forward strand.
GTTTATATTAACAAACATTACTTGCTTCTGTATTTGTCTAGGAAGTCATTTCACAGAAATTAAGTGCAAACTAAATTGACTATTTAACAAATGAAAGATTGAGCTTAAGTTAGAACCCAGTGAGGACAAGCACTGGGCAAGCCTTCCTAACGCACGAGTAACCTGTTTCCCACATGCCCCGAGACGCCAGCAGCAAAGACCACAGCTTAATGGCAGTCAGTGAATTGCACAACTTAACTTTTCTGTTCTTCTTCTTTTTTTTTCTTTTTTTTTTTTTTTTTTTTGAGACAGAGTCTCACTCTGTCACCCAAGCTGGAGTACAGTGGTGTGTTCTGAGCTCACTGCAACCTCTGCCTCCTGGGTTCCAGTGATTCTCCCGCCACAGCCTCCCAAGCAGCTGGGATTATAGGCACTGCCATCATGCCTGGCTAATTTTTGTATTTTTAGTAGAGACAGGTTTTGCCATGTTGACCAGGCTGGTCTGGAACTCCTGACCTAAGGTGATCCACCTGCCTCGGACTCCCAAAGTGCTGGGATTACAGGCATGCATGAGCCACTGCACCCGGCCTGCACTATGTAACTTTTCTATTAAATGCAACACTTAATGGCAGGAGATTCTTTAAAATAAATACATTTTTACAAAGAACTTGCATGGAGTTAAGCAACCAAGTAAAAGGAATAAAATCGGAAAAATAATAATTTGACAAAGGGGCCAGGAAGGCTAAAGACAATTTTAAAAGTCTCATTTCCAAGAAGTGAAATCAGGAAATCCGAGCATCTTAATTCCTTTATACCTTAAAGGAACTTCCTTGTAGCTTATAATTTAATCTCATGTTTTTTTCCTTTAGATAACAGTAGCAACTAACAAATACTAGAAAACCAGTGACTAGGCTTATGTGAGATATTCAAGAAATTCTGATTGAGTCTGAAAAACTAATAACTTTCCATATACTTTTATAAACCTCTTAAAATGTTCAAATCCAGGCACTGCTAGGCGAGCTGAGGCTGTCGAGTGAAACTATCCCATGAGACTCAGCATAATCAAGGCGAGTCCTGCAACGAAGGTTCCGTCATTAAAAAACCCACTGGACATGTGTTTTCGTTCCTTCACGTTTTACAAGGTCAATGTATTTGTTCTGTGACTCAATTTCAAAACTTTGAAATTATGCAACATTAGATCAGATAGTTCTTAGGTTTGAGAATTTCAGCAGGGCCTAAGCCCAAGAGCTGTGCTGGGGAGATAAGCAGGAGGGGGAGGCCTCACACCTCAGACAGGATCCCAGCACTGGCAGGCTGCCACGTCTTAAAATATCAGCCACTGGGTCACCAGTGACTTTCCTCTGAGTCTTCTACCTGAGCTCATATACAGCTGATCAGTCACCGATTTCAGACCCTGAGCCCTCTGCTCTATGCACCTGCCCCCAGGACTCACTCCCACCAGTGGAGGGGCGGCAGTGCTGGTGGGAGCCACGCACACCTGACCCCTGCGCCTCAGCCAGGTGCCACCTCTGCTGCCGGAACCACCACTTCCTGAAGAACCAAGGAGTCCTCGTTCTGAGACACTGCCGGTCTTGCAGGGAGGCCTTTGTAAAACTCTCTTAAGGGGCGCCGCAGGACCTCCCAAAGGCAGCCTGCAAGGAGGAGGCGCTCCTGCAGCAGCCAGCGCCGGGTGGGAGAAGCGGGCACCCACCAGCAGAGGGCGCTGCAGGCCTGGCCCCAGCACACGCGGAGGCCGCGTGCACAGCTCCACCACCCGCACCCAACTCCCTCCTGGACTGCACCAGAACGATGATTCGCATTTTTCTCATATTAACATTGTGATCATACTAAAAATTCCAGAGAACTTATGTAATTCAAACAACTTTTTAAAATATTAGCTGAAGTATTATTTCAAATATTATAAAATGCACAATCATATTGATACACATCTTTAAAGAAGAAAGCCACCATGTGCGGGGACTCACACTGGTAATCCCAGCACTTTGGGAGGCCGAGGCAGGCGGATTGCCTGAGCTCAGGAGTTTGAAACCAGCCTAGGCAACATGGTGAAACCCCATCTCTACTAAAAATGAAAAAAAAAAAAGAATTAGCCGGGCGTGGTGGCACGCACCTGTGGTCCCAGCTACTTGGGAGGCTAAGGCAAGAGAATCACTTGAACCTGGGAGGCAGAGGTTGCAGTAAGCTGAGATTGTGTCACTGCACTCCAGCCTGGGCAACAGAGTGAGACTCTGCCTCCAAAAACAAGAAAAAGAAAAAAAAAGAAAAAGAAAGAAGGGAGGAAGGAAGGAAGGAAAGGAAGGGAGGGGAGGGGGAAGGAGAAAGGGGGAGGGGGAGGGAGGGAGGGCAGGTAGGCAGGCTATGATTGGGTTTCATTAAACGCTCTTACCTGATGGAAGAAATCCTCCATGAAATGGTCTTTCTCAACCACAACAACTGTGTCTCCATCATCATTCTTCCTACACTACAATGAAAAATGGAAAATTCAGATTTTTAAAATTTTTATGTAGGCACAAATAGAGAACTGAAATACAAAAACAGTTCAATACCCACAAGATCTCAACTCACTAGAGCACCAAATTGTAACAAACTAGCAGCCACCACTATCTACCCCAGCTGAACTCCACAACATTTTCAACAGAACAGATCCTGGCTGAAGCAGCCGGGAAGGCGCAAGACCTGCACAGAAGCAAGGGGTGGCTTTCTCAGAACTAAGCTGCTTAGAATCGTTTAGTTCTCACTATGTAAGTCAACATCACACAGGCCAGTTTCACCTTCAAGAAGCGAACCTGCTTGTGTTGCATATTTTCCATGAACAGTAAAAACACTGGCCGGCCACAGTGGCTCACGCCTGTAATCTCAGCACTTTAGGAGGCTGAGGAGGGCGGCTTGCTTAAGTCCAGGAATTCAAGACCGGCCTGGGCAACAAGATTAAACCCTGTCTCCACAAAAAATTAGCCAGGCATGGTGGCACATGCCCGTGGTCCCAGCTACTTGGGAGGCTGAGGTGGGAGGACTACCTGAGCCCAGAAGGTTGAGGCTGCAGTGACCCTGTATCTAAAAACAAACAAAAACAAAACAAAACAAAACCCCAACATCATCCAGAAGAACGACCATTGATCAGGAGCTGAAGACCTGGGCTCCAGCCTCCTCCCCAACAGCCCATTAGCTTGTCTCAGTCTCTGCCTCTTGTCCATGAAATACAGATAGTATTCTCCCATCTCCATCGGAAGACCCTAAGGATAAGATATTTATCAGTGTTTTATAAGGTAACACTACTTTCATGGGTCATATTAATATATAAACCAATAAAGGCTTTTGAAATTACTTCTAGTCCCTACTCTTTTTTTTCTTTTTTGGAAACAAAGTCTAGCTCTGTCACCCAGGCTGGAGTGTGGAGTGCACAGTGGCAGGATCTTGGCTCACTGCAGCCTCCGCCTACTGGGTTCAAGTAATGCTTGCGCCTCAGCCTCCTGAGTAGCTAGGATTACATGCACCTGCCACCACACCCAGCTAATTTTTTTGTATTTTTAGTAGAGACGGGATTTCACCATGTTGGCCAGGCTGGTTTCGAACTCCTGAGCTCAGGCAATCCGCCCACCTCACCCTCCCAAATTGCTGGGATTACAGGCATGAGCCACTGCACCCAGCCCGTACACTTGTCATTCTAAGCAAAGAAGCACTTCAAGACAAAATGGCAATCAACTGACAAGCAGCAGAAACTAACATTAAGACAGACCCCACATAGTCTAACACTCTTCTCCAGGATCCCACACCACTCTAAAAACCAAAAAAGAACAGCTGAAGATACTGAGTGCCAGTGCCCAGGGTCTGCAGGAGGCAGGCCAGGTGTGTTATCTGTCAATCCTCCTGGTACCACACCCCCATCCCCGCCATGAGGCAGGTACTGGCATGGCTACCTCAGAGTAGAGCACATGCTCAATGGTTATGGTCTCGGAGCTAAGCGGTGCCGAACCAGTAGGTGAAGCCAGTCCATCTGACTTTCCAAAACTCCCCATCTTAACAGCTGTACCATGTTGAACCTCTTAAAAAGAGTAAGAGCTGTCCTTTAGTGCCAGCGCACAAGCGGCAGGCAATTTGAAACACGCTCCACACGTGTTCTCATTGGTTTTATGGGCCCCACGTTGCCAGTGAGGAGGCGGAAACACAGTGCAGGGATCACTCAGCAGGGACGGCAGAGCAGAAGCGGCCTGTGGCTGTGATTCCACACACTCTGCTCTGACAAGCACACTCTACCCTGGGGGAAGATGGGATGGGGGAGGAGCTGTGCTGTGGACCCCACTAGCCACGCAGGCCAGGCCCCACAGACTCCCCTTGCAGGGACTCCCTCTCTTAGACAGAGGATCTATTCCCGTGTGTGCCAGCCCCGCCTCTCGGGCCCACAGCCTGCTCCCTCCCTGTCTCCAAGCGCTCACTTGGGCAAACTAAATCCCACTAGCTGGGCCCGGGGTCTCACTGCTTCCCTGTGGCTATCTGCCTTCTCTTCTCAGCTGTGCGGTCTCAGAGGCACACGGCCAGGAATGATGGAATGAAGCATGACCACGTTAAGTCGTTGACTGTGCATTCACCCAAATACCCATGGAGGGGGTGGGGAGGAGGGGCGGAGAGCTGAAACTGAGCTGCAGACTGCGCTTGTGGCCCTGAGCCCAGGGCCATAAAAGTGCTTCACCCCACCCTGGAGGTGCCACGTGGCTCTCAGGGCATCTCACACCTCCCTGCTCTGTCAGTAACTTTAGGTTCTAGATTCAAAGTCACCTCATTTTTGTTTATTTGGAAAACTGTAAACATATACAAAAGTAGAAGGAATACTATGGGTGAGCCCTCACTGTCCCCATCACCCAGGCTTAACAATGGTCAAGCCACAGCCTGTCTGTTTAGGTTGACACCCGCCTCTTCCCACCACTTCCTACCCCACACCATAAGACCATCTTGAGGCAAATCCCACGAGGCAGATGCTACTGTGGAGACTGCACCTGCGGCTCCAGCAAAGAGGCTGCACCCATCTCACTGCTCCCCAGCACCACGCTTCCCTGTGAAAGCAAGTCACTTTCCATGGTGACCTTCCCATGCTGTGCGATGGCCCCCACAGTGGCGTGGTGTAAACAACTAAAGGCTCAGTCCTCCTCTCCCATGGTGACTGTCCCATGTTGTGCAATGCACCCCCACAGTGGTATGGCGTCAGTCCTCCTCCACTCTGAACCCATGGCACAGGCAGATTTTTGTTCCGAGTCATTCGCTTGCTGGTAAACAATGTGGTTCTCTACCTGTAGACCAGGAAAGATCCACATGACTGGAATATGTTTCCTCTACCGTCTTATTTCTTATTCCTAAGCCTTGACTTATATGTCTTATTTCTACCTGGAACTCTTAAAACTGATCAGATAACAGGAAACAGACCCAATAATACTGTCTTTGCTTTTCCATTCAAAAAAAAAAATGACCAAAGCAATCTTTTTGGCTTTATCCCTAAGCAACATTATTCTCATCTTCAATGAATGTCCACGTTCAGTGTTTCAAGCTGAGACAGTGCAACAGCTGTACAACAGCCATGATTATGAGAGGGTATTCATTGTAAATAACCAAACCGCTTGTGGCAAACGTTTACTAAAAGCCAGGGAATACTCTCCTATATGACATACTTGATTTCCCAAGTGTCAAAGTACAGGATAAACATTTAAATATCAGCATTCCATTTCTGTTACATGTTAACAGAAGTCTCCTTAAAAGAAGCATTATAGTAAAATCACAACTCCCCCGTGTGAATACTACTGTCAGGAACAGGTAGCAGGTAGCTTCCTGGTGTAGAAACTGTGTAACAGAAAAGAGAGTCATTGGAACACTCATCATTTATAATTCAACAGAAGCTGAACTATCACAAATGGCAGAATCCAAAGCTGGACAGAATCCTGACTTTCTTCTGCATGTTGTTCACACACACATGCTAAGGAACTTCCACACAAATAGTAACTGTAGACAAATAAATTACAAACCTTGACATAGACACAGTGGTTTTAGTACTATGTTGCTAGAATACTTTGACTTATTTTTCACAATTAAATCACTTAGGTAGAAAAAGAAAAGACTTGTAACTAAATGTAGGTAAAAGCTGGCCGCGTGCGGCAGCTCATGCCTGTAATCCCAGCACTTTGGGAGGTTTAACTGGGAGGATCACTGGAGCTCCAGAGTTTGAGACCAGCCTCGGCAACATGGTGATACCCCATTTTTGGTACAAAACATACATAAATCAGCCAGGTGTGGTGGCTCACACTTGTGAGGATCCCCCGAGCCCAGGAGATTGAGGCTGTACTGAGCAGTGATGGTGCCACTCCAGCCTGGTGACAGAGAGAGACTTTGTCTCAAAAAACAAGTAAGTAAATGCTGACTCTGGGCCAGTGTGTAACTATGGTGCTAAAGGTAACCTACTCTCTCATATTTGTGTATGGTGAATTACACTTTTATACCCACGATAAAATGTTACACTGTTTTAAATTTTTTTGTATTTTTACTAACACTTGTTCCCATTATTATTATATAAATACTTTTTAACAGGCACTTAGACTTTATGTAAGTAGTGTTATCCTTACGCAATTTTTTTTTTTTTTTTTTTTTTTTTTTGGAGGCAGGGTCTTGCTCTATCACCCAGGCTGGAGTGCAGTAGTGTGATCAGAGCTCACAACAGCTTCGACCTCCTGGGCTCAGGCGACCCCTTCGCCTCAGCCTCCTGAGTAGCTGGGACTACAGGTACACATATTTTTTTTAGAGATGAGGTCTAGCCATGTTGCCCAGGCTGGCCTTGAACTCCCGGGCCCAACCAATCCTCCCACCTTGGTCTCACCGAGTGCTGGTATTACAGGGGTGAGTGACTGCACCCGGCCTGCCTCTGCAACTTAATCATTTTTTTGTTTTTTTGGTTTTTTTCCTCTCAGCTATACATTCAGATTTCTCCACTCAGCATGTATCGCTCTAGTGTTAGGTGAAACCACACCATATGGGTCAACCTCATACACTCATCTTACCTGCTGCGTACGCTCCTTTACATAAAAAGCCACGATGTGTTATTCATCCAGGCTCCTATTGGCCCTAACATTTTTCCGTTTCCAACAATGTAACAAACCACCGTTACACGGCTGCACGCGCATGGCAGGATGGCTTTCTGGAACACACGCACATATGCAGAGAGAGGACCATGAGCCATGGGGCTGAAGCGTCTTCAGCTTCACTAAACAATGCCAAATTGCTCTCCAAAGCAGTTGCAATAAATTGGATGCCCCCAGCACGGCACGTGGACATGAGACACTGCCAGGCTAATCTTGAGCTACCAAGGGCCCATCCCTTGATCTCGCCCGAGGAATAAGGATCAAAACTGACATGATGAAGCCCGGAGAGCCTGAACTAGAGAGGATTTAAACTTGGGAGCTGGGGGCAGCCCCTTTACATCAGGTCGTGAAGATGAAGAGAAACCCACATGATCTGGCTCCAGCCAACCTCTCCAGCTCATTCATGTCTCACCTCCGCCCACTACTGACCATTCACTCACTACCGACAGCATCTTTCTGTCCCTTGCATGACCTCGTTCTCAACTCTGGGCCTCTGGACTTGCTGTGTCTTCTGCCCAGGGCGCCCTCCCCCAGCCCTGTCCACAGCCGCTTTCTTATCCACAGCTCAGCTCAAGGGGTAGCCCCCTGACCCGCCCGGCCAAGACAGCCACACCCACACCCTCACCCTGCTTATTCCCTCACAGCAAGGACTGCGAAAGACATGGATTCCTCTGCTTAGCTGCTGCCTATCTCCCAGCTGCAGCTTCCATGAGAGCAAGGACTTGTCTTTTCACAACGCAGGCATCCGGCCCACAGCAGTACCTGGCACACAGCCACCAGTCAGCGATGACCAGGTCAACGAACGAGTCAATGAATGAATGAAGAGCAAGAAAAGGGCAGACACAGACAAGGGGGAGGAGAGTGGGAAAGTACACACAAATGACAGAAGGCAAGAAATGGAAACAGAGACACACACAGACTGAGGCCTGGCAAGCACAAAATGGCCACAACACAAGGACAGGAAGGACCTCGGTGGCTCGCTCTGTCCTAACTCCATCCCTCATGGGGCTGAGGGTACTATGTGCCCTCAAGTCTGCGAGAAATCACTCGACCTTTTTTTTTTTTTTTTTTTTTTTTTTTTGAGATGGATTCTCACTCTGTCCCCCAGGCTGGAGTGCAGTGACAGGATATTGGCTCACTGTAACCTCCACTTCCCAGATTCCAGCTATTCTCTCACCTCAGCTTCCCAAGTAGCTGAGATTATAGGTGCCTACCACCACCCCCAGTTAATTTTTGCATCTTTAGTAGAGACGGAGTTTCGCCATGTTGGCCAGGCTGGTCTAGAACTCCTGACCTCAAGTGATCCTTCCACCTCAGTCTCCCAAAGTACTGAGAATACAGGCATAAGCCACCCCACCAGACCCACTCTGCTTTTTAATAAATCTCGCTTTTCTGCTTTAGGTGATGGGTTTATGTCCCTTTTAACCAAAAGGCCTTGAAGACAACAGATTCCAGTGGCATCTATATTTTTCTTACCATGGGCATTTTCAAATGGAAACACGCTGACTCAATAAATACCTGGCAGGTGCTCTGGATCAGGCACCATGCAGAATACTGAGGCTTCAGAGAACAAATGACAACATGCATCTGCCCTGAAAAGGTTGAAGAGCCGGGGAAAGGGTGCAGGAAAAAACAGGACTGCATCTGTGTCCAGAATGCCCCAAGACAAGATGGGCCATCTCTGGGAACACGCGAGGAAGGGGACACAGGAAGGCTTCCTGGTGATGCCTAACCTGAGACTAAAAAAGGTGCGAGGCTGCGTGTGGTGGCTCATGCCTGTAATCCCAGCACTTTGGGAGGCCAAGGCGGGTGGATCACCTGAGGTTGGGAGTTCAAGACCAGCCTGGCCAATGTGGTGAAACTCCGCTTCTACTACAAATACAAAAATCAGCCGGGTGTCGTGAAAGGCTGAGGCAGGAGAATTGCTTGAACCCTAGAGGCGGAGAATGCAGTGAACGAGATCACGCCACTGCACTCCATTCTGGGCAAGAAAGCAAGGTTCTGTCTCAAAAAAAAAAAAAAAAAAAAGGTACAAGGCAAGAGAGAAGGTGCAGAGGGAGAAGTCCAGTGGTTCAGACAAAGGGAGCAGCACCTGCCAGGGCAGGGAAGAGGGGGCATATCAGTCCAGAGGCAGGAGCCCTGTCGCCACCACAGGGCGACAGGTCTGGGCTCCCGGGGAGCTCTTCCAGGGATCAGTTATTTCTTAGAGTCGCTGCTCCTTGCATTCAGAATAGACCTCACGTTAAAAACAAGAAGTGATTAATCTGTGAAAATGGACAGATTTTGCTCTTCAAATCAAAGGACATGTTTAGATATATAAATGAGTAAACCTATTATAGTTAAGAATAGAGAAACTATACACTCCAACTGTAGGAACTGTTTGTATGAGAACACACAAAATACAAAAATTCGGCAGGATTGCATAAATTATGAAATTCTAAACTATAAATACATGCATATATAAAATTATGTTCGTATATGAAATTCTTAGTATTTTAAGTTCCAATGAAATCTCTTAATCTTATTTTATCAACTGGAACCTGAATCTTCACTATGCAACATTCCGCACTACATGGGCAAACATAAGTTTTCAAAAAATCACTTTTAAAAATATCTGAGCAGTGTTTTCCGCCCTTTAAGAAATTATATTTGCAGGCCGGGCATGGTAACTCACGCCTGAAATCCCAGCACTTTGGGAGCCCAAGGTGGGCAGACTGCTTGAGTTCAAGAGTTGAAGAGCAGCCTGGGCAACACAGCGAAACCCCACCTCCACAAAAGTATGAAAATGTGCTGGGTGCACACGCCTGTGGTCCTAGCTACTGAGGAAGCTGAGGTGGGAGGATGGCTTGAGCCTTGGAGATCAAGGGTGCAATGAGTCATGATCGTGCCACTGCAGTCCAGCCTGAGCTACACAGCGAGATCCTGTCTCAAAGGAAAAAAAAAAAAAAAGAGAGATTATATTTGCAATTCACCACCTTGAAACCAGGATGAAAAATAATGTTCTCATTTCTTTTAGGTCAACTAAGAACACCACATAGCTACTGTATATTTACTGTTTATTATCATGCAAACAATTCCCACAGATGAAATACGTGGTTTCTCTGTTCTTCACTGTAATAAATACATATATCATCTATATATCAAATATAATAAAGATATCAATGTGCATAAACTTTTTTTAAAAAAGTAATCAAAATACGTTTGGGGTGGTTATGTTATAGAATAGCTATTCCGTTTTGCTTACGTCCTACAGTGAATTTCATTACACCTCGGTCACTCTTCCTCCCCAGGCTGCATGCAACCAACCGCACCCACCCTCAGTTCACTGCTGTGTCTCTCTGCACCCAGCACATGATCTGCTGGAGGCCTGACACTCAAGTACCTGTTGGACGGGCGAGTCTTTTACTTTCTGTAAATCAGAAATATCTTCCTGGATTTAGAGTCTAGGAGATCTGGACCAAGTCACGTAAACTTTCTATGCCCAAATGACTGGTTGCTCAAAAACAGAATCACTGGTTAGAAACTAAATCTGTCAACACAAATTATATTGAGCAAATTAATTTTTAAGCCCTTTCCATGTAATTATCAGAGGTACATTTTTCTCAGGAACAAGCTTCAATAGCTAATAAAATAAACTTTTTGGAAGCATCACAAATATTTTGTTAATGTGGACATTGTAGATGAGGCATTTTAATCAACAAAATATTAAACTTTACCTAGAAAAAAAAAACACCAGCCATTTAGAAGCATGGTTGTGAATACACATTCAACTACTCTACGAACTACTTGGAAAGGACACATTTCCTGGGGGGGAGAAGTTAAACTTGTATCTGGTAACTTTAAGATGGGTTTTTAAATATTAAAAGTTATTAAACTTCAAATTCAGTTTTAACTTACTATTTTATACTAGGGAGAAGGTTGCTCTTTTTTCTGTTTTTGAGACAAAGTCTCAATCTGTCTGTCCCCCAGGCTAGAGGGCAGTGGCAAAATCTTGGCTCACTGCAACCTCCGCCTCCTGGGCTCAAGCAATCTTCCCACCTCAGCCTCCTGAGTAGCTGGAACCACAGGCATGCGCCACTACACCTGGCTAATTTTTTGTATGTTTTTTGTAAAGACAGGGTTTTGCCATGTTGCCCAGGCTGGTCTGGAACTCCTGAGCTCAAATGATCCGCCCGCCTCAGCCTCTCAAAGTGCTGGGACTACAGGTGAAAGCCACTGTGCCCGGCCAGAAGGCTGCTTTCTATAACTTCCTAAAAAAAAATCTGGTAAATATTAATCACACTTATAATTACATAGCACTTCCTCCCTCCCACCTTCTCCCAGAGCTTCACACATTAGATAATTTTATGCTTCATAACTCCCTCTATGAGGTGGACAAGAGCGATACCACTGTCCCCATTTTACACACAAGAAAAAGTTTTGAGAGGTTTAAAAATTATTTGCCCAAGATGAGAAACTCCAGAAGTGGAAACTTCCACAGCTTTCCTCTCTGACTGCTCAGTGGCTGTATCTAAAGCAGGATGGTATTGAAGTAGACGAGCTGACTCCTAGCTCCGCCACTCTAGAACAAAACTGATTGACATGTTCTACTGTTTCAGGAAGGGTTGGGATATATAGAAACTGAGTGACAAATAATTGCCTTATTTGCTTTTTGCTATTCAAGCCAAGAAAAGGTACCTTCTCATGATTCCCCAACATATAAATTTGGCTATCTTTTGCTAAAATAGTCACAGCTCTCACATTCAGTGACATTTTTTGTTTTTTGTTTTTTGTTTTTTTGAGACAGTGTGTCACTCTGTCACCCAGGCTAGAGTGCAGTGGCATGGCACAATCATGGCCCATGGCAGCCTCTATCTCCTAGACTCAAGGAATCCTCCTAGCTTAGCCTCCTGAGTACCAGGGACTACAGGTGCGAGTCACCACACCTGGATAGTTTTTTGTGTGTGTTTTGTTTTGTTGGTTTTTTTGAAAGAGTCTCTTTCTGTCGTCCAGACTGGAGTACAGTGGCCCGATCTCAGCTTTCTGCAACCTCCGCCTCCTGGGTTCAAGCGATTCTCCTGCCGCAGCCTCCAGAGTAGCTGGGACTACAGGCGTGCGCCACAACATCCGGCTAATTTTTGTATTTTTACAAAACAGGGTTTTGCCATGTTGGCCAGGCTGGTCTCAAACTCCTGACCTCAAGTGATCCACCCAACTCAGCCTCCCAAAGTGCTGGGATTACAGGCATGAGACACTGTGACTGGCCTCCTGCTAATTTTTTAATTTCTTTTGAGAAACAGAGTCTCCCTATGTTGCCCAAGCTGATCTCCAATACCTGGGCTCAAGTGATCCTCCCACCCTAATCTCCCAGACTGCTGGGATTACAGGCATGAGCCACGGCTTTTCTTCATTAAATAAATATCTAAGCTCCTACTACACGGCACTGAAAGATAATCTACCGGGCAAGACAACGCAACTATAATTTGCTGTGTTTAAGATGGTATTGATCTGTGGACCACAGGGAATATTTGTCCATTAATAAAAAAGGAAAAATCACTGTGAAGAAACTTCCTTGGAAAGAATATAAAGCATAATTTCTATGATCCTAAGGATGAAATCATTGCCTTTCTCAACCAGAGCTCCTCATCTGAACCACAGAACACAGATAATTATTTAAGTGGCTCTTTTCTCTATTCTCCCACTCGGGGGTACATAACAGCTCCATTCTAGCAGAAGAGGAGAGAGAATAATTCATTACATGCAATGGGTGCCGGAGGGCTGTGGCCTTAGCAACCCTGTTCTGAGGCCGCCAATAATTTAGAGACCAGGGGCTGTCTGTGCACACACGCAGCATGAGTTAGTACCTGTACTGTAAAGGGAAAAAGTCATAATTACTTCTGTTGGCCTAAGCTGTCCTGGGTTAGATAAGCTTGGAAAGTGCACGACCATCGCTATCATTTCGCTGTCACTGCACCATGCACAGTTCTGTTACCTTTACATGTGTAGAATGCATCAAAATCCTTCCAAAATTTTTAGTGACCTGCTTTTCCCTTGCTAAAGTAAATAATTTGCTGTGTGCTCGGCTGTTGGCGCGTTAGGTGTGTTCAGAGTCAACACACACAGTCCCAGTTCCCAAAGCAAACTATTGGGGAGATCAGACACGAGCTGCTGTTCTGTTGTTCCTGCTCACCCCACCGCAAGCACCCAGCACTCTAAGGCGCCTACATGTCACACCTATCTGTTGCCTCCTGCTTGGTGCAGGGTCCTGTGTGAAGCCCCAGGAATAGAGCAGCGACCAAAGGGACTCGGCCTGCTCCCTGGGGCTGAAGCCCGCTGCGGGGACACCGCGGGGTCGACCACGGTTAAGCCGGTGGGTAAGCGCCAGAGAGAATCCGCCAGGCGGAGTGACCGACAGGGAGTCCCGCTTGGAGAGAGGGTCGAGGCCGGGACCTTCTCGGCTCCCTCCTCCTGCCCCAACCCGCCCTGAGAACTCCGCCCAGGAAGCCCCAAGACCCCGCCCTGGGGACCCGGCCCGGAGCTGCCACCCTAGGACTCCCCAAGACCCCAGCCCTCGGGACCCCACCCGGGGCGCCTGCCCAGGACTCCCCGAGGCCCCCGCCCCCTCCGAGCCCCCAGCCCGCCCGCCCCAAGACCACGCCCTGGGGACCCCGCCCGAAGCCCCCACCCTAAGACTCCCCGAGACCCCCGCCCTGGGGACCCCGCCCGGAGCCCCCACCCTAGGACTACCGGGACCCCCGCCCTGGGGGCCCCACTAGGAACCCCGGCTCAGGACTCCCTGAGACTCTGCCCGCAGCCCCCGCCCCCGAACGCCCGAGATCCTCGCCCTGGCGACCCACCCGGAGCCCCGCCCAAGACGCCCCGAGCCCCCGCCCGCCCTCCAGACCCCGCCCCGGCCGGGCCTGAACCGCTACCCGCGGCTGCCGCTCACCGCGGTCAGGTCTGGCAGCCGGTCCCGCATCCCCGCCGGCCGGGCAGCGCGCCCCGCCGCTCAAGCCTGTCCCGAGCTGCCTCCAGCCGGGCCGCGGGCTCTCCGGTCGCCACCTCAGGCTCAGCGATCCCGGCCCCACGCCCGCCCTCCCTGGAGCCGGCGCTGCCACGGCAACCGCGCCCCGCGCGCTCTGCGCATGCCCGGCCCGCGCCGCGCCCCGCACCCACCCACACGGTGGCGGCGCTTTCCTGCGGGAGCCCGGAGGGGCGGGGCCTGGAGGGCGGGGCCTAGGCGGGGAGGGGAGGGGCCTGGGCGGGGAGGGGAGGGGCCTCGGGGGAGGGGCGGGGCCCGGCCGAGCCCCAGGCTGGCCAGTCTGCTATAAGTGCTGTTTGTCTCTTCTTGATCTGCTTTTATGCTTTCACACTCGTTATTTTATTTATTACAATGTAGAGCATTCAACGAATAGTGACGAAGAGCAAAGCTCCCGGAATGTGCGGGGTGCAGCTTTGGGTAATACATATGCCGAACCTTCTCTTTAAGTGTCCACGCCCAGCCTCGGGTGTGAATGAAGGAGAGGAGACCACACGTGATGCTTAAGGAGCATAACATGGTAGGGGGCGGCAACGGGAAGAGCGCCCGCAGGCCCAGCCCAGGAATGCAGTTCTCGCAGGAGAAACAGGCAATACAGACATAGACAAATAAATTATAAATGGGAAAAGAAAATAAGGGCATGGACACCGAGAAGAACCGGCAGAGAGGTCGTCACGAAGGTGCAGGAGCTTAGGTGAACTACACAGGTTGGCGGAACAGTCCCCAAGACCACCATCACCTCCGACACCAACGGCAAGTTCTAGCGGTTTCCAAAACCACCTTCAAGTTCCATAATTTGCTAGAAGGAATCACAGAATTCACTAAAAACTACTGTACTCACAACTATGGTTTCTTAGCAGGGAAATTGTACAGATTAACATCAGCCAAGGAAGAAGGGCAGATGGGGAAGTCTGGGAATTACAGCGTGGAGCTTCGAGGTCCTCCCGTGGTCCTCTCCCTGTGTAGTCAGGCCTCATTACTCGCCCTACACTGATGTGTGGTCATACACACAAAGTACTGCCAGTCATTTGCAGAACTTTTACTGGGCTCTATTGCACGGGCGTGATTGATGGATGGTTTGATTGCTCTCATGGTTGATCTCAGCTTCTTGGTTAAGTGATATCCATGTAACCCTAAGCCCCCACCATAAATCACACTGTTACTCTCTGGCTAGGCGAAGACTCTCAGGCAAACAAAGATTGCCTTCCAGGAGAAGGCAAGGCCAGACTTCTTTTTAAACAAGGTTAAGGTCTTTACTGCCTCCTGGAGGAGATGGCTTTGATCTGACCAGAAGGCATCGCTAAGAAATCTGCTTGAGAGCAACAGGCTACACAGTAAAAAACAGGACGTTTTGGACTTGGTTCTAGGTGTGATGTGGTTCTGTTACCCGATGGAAGGTCTTGACGGCCAGTTGTCCAGGTGGGTGTGGTGGCATGCACCTGTAATCCCAGCTACTCAGGAGGCTGATGCATGATAATTGCTTGAACCCGGGAGGTGGAGCTTGCAGTGAGCCAAGATTGCACCACTGCACTCCAGCCAGGGCAGTAGAGTGAGACTCCCTCTCCAAAAAAAAAAAGATACGGTTTTTCTCTCCATACCCTGAACTTCCCCACCAGAATGCCTCCTGGACCCTGCAACGGGCAAGCACTTTTCTTTCAGCCTCTTTGCCTCAGCCACCACCATTTTCATTCTCCCTCTCTGGTACATACTGGCCCCTCCCTCATTTCTCCCTCTCCCCCAGTGGATTTTTCTAAAACGTATAATAATATTGGCAGCAGCTGGATGCTGTTGAATTGGCAACCAAAACTGTTTGTTTGTTTGTTTGTTTGTTTGTTTGTTTGAGACAGGATCTTATTCTGTCTCCCAGACTGGAGTGCAGTGGCACAGTCATAGCTCATTGCAGCCTTGAACTCCTAGGCTCAAGCAATCCTCCCACTTCAGCCTCCAAAAGCTCAGGGACCACAGGCATGAGCCCACCATGCCCAACTTCAAAACTTTCCTTATCCTGCCAGAGAAAAAAATGAAATTGTGAATAATATGTAATTTATCATTTTTGTTCATATTACGTACATACATACATATGCAGTCAAGGTGTCTTGGAGGTCAAAACATCAGTCAGGTCACAACAGTGGGTTCAAAACACCATTATAACAGCCAAACACTAACGCTGAATGAAATCTACATGGAGGCTGAGGTGGGAGGATTGCTTGAGCCCAGGCGTTGGAGGCTGCAGTAAGCTGTGATCTTGCCACTGCTCTCTAGCCGAGTCCACAGAGCAAGACCCTGTTTCTAATAAATACATAAATAAATGTTTAAAAAACTTAAAGAAAGAAGAAAAAGTGAAAGAGGAAGAGGAAGAAGGAAAAAGGAAAGGAAGAAAGAAAAAGGAAAGGAAGGAAGGAGAAAAAGAAAGAAAAGAAAAAAGAAAGAAAGAGAGAGGAAGGAAGGAAAAGAAAGAAAGAAGAAAGGAAATAAGGAAGAAAGAAAGAAGAAGGAAGAAAGAAAGAGAAGAAAAGAGAAACAAAGGGCTATGTTACATTCCTGAGAAAATCTGACTGGAGCCTGGGCAACATAGCAAAACCCTGTCTCTGCAAAAAGTTTTTAAAAATTATCTGGGCATAGTGGCATGTGCCAGTAGGCAACCCAGGAGGCTGAGGGAGGAGGATTGCTTGAGCCCAAGAGGTCAAGGCTGAAGTGAGCTGTGATTGTGCACTCCAGCCCAGGCAACAGAGTGAGACCCTGTCTAAAAAAATGCATATATATATACACACACACACACACGCACTATAAATATATAGTATATACAAACTATATACACACATATAGTATATACAAACTATATACACACATATATAGTATATACATGCTATATATACACATACAGTACATGCTATATATACACACATATAGCATATGCAATATACTATGTATATACTACATAGTATAGAGTATATATAGTATATATACACATATGTATATAGTATGTATGTATGTATATATGCACATATGTCTATACTATATATGCATATGTGTATATATATGCATTTTTACTATGTGTATACATACATATATGTATATATGTATAGATGCATGCATATATGTTTATATGTATATAGTAATGTATACTTATATATGTGTATGTATATATACTATATATAGTATTTACATAGTATGTACTATACATAGTATGTACATATACCATGTATAATATATATATTTACATAGTATATACTATACATAGTATGTATATATACCATGTAAATATATATATTTACATAGTATATGCTATACATAGTGTATATATACCATGTATATACTATGCATGATATATACTATATATAGTATGTATATATTATATGTGTGTGTAGTATGTATATACTATATGTGTGTGAAGTATGTGTATACTATATATGTATAGTGCACGTGTGTGTGTGTATATATGTATGTGTTTTTTAGACAGGGTCTCTGTTGCCCAGGCAGGAGTTCAGTGGCACAATCACAGCTCACTTCAGCCCTGACCTCCTGAGATCAAGCAATCCTCCTGCCTCAGCCTCCTGAGTAGCCTATAGGCACATGCCACCATGCCCAGCATATACATAGAGTATGTATACTGTATGTATAATATGTATATACTATATATGTGTGTATAACGGGTCAAGTGCCCTGTTTAACTGTGATTCTAGGACTTTCTATGCTGGCCCACCTCTGGCATCTTGCACCCCTTCCCCATGATTCTTCCCTCAGGGTGGGCAGCCCACATGTGTAGTGCTTTCTTCACACTGAGGAAGTGAGCATGTGCAGTATGTTTAGGAAGCTGTATGCACGCCCATCTGAGGCCTTCTTCCCTTTCCTGGTGGAGAGCCGCCGGGAGGTCATACTCCACCATTCTGTCTCTTAATGCACATGCTCAGGCTCACTTGCCCAATACCTGATTTTTTTTTTTTTTTTTTTTTTTGAGATGGAGTCTGGCTCTGTCGCCTGGGCTGGAGTGCAGTGGCCGGATCTCAGCTCACTGCAAGCTCCGCCTCCCGGGTTCACGCCTCAGCCTCCCGAGTAGCTGGGACTACAGGCGCCCGCCACATCGCCCGGCTAGTTTTTTGTATTTTTTTTAGTAGAGACGGGGTTTCAATGTGTTAGCCAGGATGGTCTCGATCTCCTGACCTCGTGATCCGCCCATCTCGGCCTCCCAAAGTGCTGGGATTACAGGCTTGAGCCACCGCGCCCGGCCAATACTTGATATTTTATTGGAAGCCCTGTCTGCGTCTCCCTGGCACCTGCATTCAATTAACACTCTAATGTAACAGCTGCGGACCATCAGGAGATTGTCTGTCCCTGGCGCCAGCTGCTGAGTTATCATTTTGAGACAGGCAGTGTGATCATTGTTGAACCAGGACCTGATGATCTCCTGACATTCCTGGTGGGTCAGGAGAGAGCCCTCTCCTGCCCTTCTCATGCCTGTCTAACTATCTGTAACAGGTTGAAGAACGGGCCCCAACAGAAATACACCCTAATCCCTGGAATGTGTAACTATGTTACCTTACATGGCAAAGTCCATAGTCACAGGTCATAGACTTTCCTGGAGTATTGGGAGTTAGCTCGATCTAATTACAAAAGCAGAGCACTTTCCCCAGCTAGAATAAAAGATGTAGCAGAGGGGGAAGTCAGACCCCAAGTGTAAGGATTTGATGCACTCTTGCTAGCTCTGAAATGTAGGCGCCCCATGGAAGGGCCCAAGAGAGACCTCTAGGAGCGATGGGTGGACCTCAGTACACAGCCAGCAAAGAAATGGGAACCTCAGTTCTTGAGCTGCAAAGAACTGCATTCTGTCAGCAATAGGAGTGGGCTTGGAAGTGAATTCTCCCTTGTGCCTCCCAACAAGAGCCCAGGGGCTGCACCTTGTTTTCAGCCTTGTGAAACCCAGAGGAGAGAGCCAGAGGAGAGAGCCAGTGCAGCCTTGTGAAACCCGGAGGAGAGAGCCAGTGGAGCCCACTCAGGCTTCTGACCTACTGAATTGGGAGCTAACAAATGCGTTATTTAAAGTCGCTACATCATTTTTGTTTTGTTTCCTTTTGTTTAAGACAGAGTCTGGCTTTGTTACCCAGGCTGGAGTGCAGTGGCATGATCTCTCTGCTCACTGCAACCTCTGCCTCCCAGGTTCAAGCGATTCTCTGATTCTCCTGCCTCAGCCTCCTGAGTGGCTGGGATTACAGGCGCCCACCACCATGCCCAGCTAGTTTTTGTATTTTAAGTAAAGACGGGGTTTCGCCATGTTGGCCACGCTGACCTCGAGCTCCTGACCTCAAGGGATCCGCCTGCCTGACCTCCCAAAGTGCTGAGATTACAGACATGAGCCACTGTGCCTGGCCCTAAAGTTGCTACATCTTTATCATTGTTACAGCAGCAACAGAAAACTAACAATCATTTAGTAAAATTAGGCATTTAGCTCCTGAACAATAGGGAATATAGCCCGGAAGACAGATAATATATTATGTACCCCTTGTCAAGAAATGTTACAAGTGAATGAATGAACAGGGCAAGGAAGGTGATTTATTGATCTTGGTAGCCTTGCCTACCCCACACAGCTATGTTTCTGGTGGACATGAACTGAATAAATCAAATATTCAGTTAGTCCCCAGGGAATGAGAAGGGGCTATATAGCGTTAGAACGGAGCTGAATGCATTCTGAAATCACAATGGGAAACAGATGTGAGAGTTCACCGGCTGCAGACTCACGGGCAGGATACACATCTTCTATTCAGTCTAACATACCCCAGCTTTCCTCTGCACAGTCTAGGATTTTCCTCCGCACCACTGGTTTTATTTCTCCTACTTGACTCACCCATCAGAAATGGTTGTTGGCCAGTGTTCATGCCTTTGGGAGGCCAAGGCCAGCAGATAACTTGAGGTCATGAGTTCAAGATCAGCCTGGGCAACATGATGAAACCCCGTCTCTACTAAAAATACAAAAATTAGCTGGGCATGGTGGCGGGTGCCTGTAATCCCAGTTACTTGGAAGGCTGAGGCAGGAGAGTAGCTTGAACCCAGGAGGCGGAGGTTGCGGTTAGCCGGGATCACACCACTGCACTCCAGCCTGGACGGAGCAAGACTCTGTCTCAAAGAAAAAAAGACAAGAAATGATTGTTTGCAGCAGCCTTGATTTTTTTTTTTTTTTTACTTTTAAGTTCAGGGATGCACGTGCCAGTTTGTTATTTAGGTAAACTTGTGTCATGGGTGTTTGTTGTACAGATTAGTTCATTACCCAGGTACTAAGCCTAGTAGCCATTAGTTATTTTTCCTGATCCTCTCCCTCCTCCTACCCTCCACCCTCCAAAAGGCCAGAGTGTGTGTTGTTTCCCTCTATGTGTCCATGTGTTCTCGCCATTTAGCTCCCACTTCTAAGAGAGAACATGTGGTTATTTGGTGTCTGTTCCTGCGTTCTTTTGCTAAGGACAGTGGCCTCCAGTTCCATCCATGTTGCTACAAAGGACATGATCTCGTTCTTTTTTTATAGCCTTGATTCGTAAGCACACTGAAGTTTGAGCCCACACTCTAAAGATTAGAGCACATTGGTAACACGGCATGCGCATTTATGGGATTCTTAGATTCATATTCATAGCATTTGTGTTCCTCGGCGTACAAGCCTGGCTGAACACCCCGACTATTCAGAATAAGGCTTCCAGCAAGTAGGCAGAGAAGCCGGCAGAAAGGGAAATGGGGGAGCGGGGACTTAGTATCGTGTTTTTGTTTTTGTTTTGAGGCAGGGTCTCACTCTGTGGCCCAGGCTGGATGCAGTGGCACCATCTCGTCTCACTGCAGCCTCTACCTCCCTGAATCAAGCAATCCTCCCATCTCAGCCTCCCAGGTAGCTGGGACTACGACTGTGTGTCACCACGACCCACTAATTTTGTTTATCTTTTCTACAGACAGGGTCTCCCTATGTTGTCTAGGCTGGTCCTGAATTCCTGGGCTCAGGTGATCCACCCTCCTCAGCCTCCCAAAGAGTTTTAAAAGCACTGAAACCTTAAGAACATAAGCCCTTCATTATAAGGAATGATATTGCCTTACAAAAGATGATGACAAATTTGCTTCATAAAATGAAGAAAAGATTTACAAATACTCTTTACTGCGTCCTACAGTAAAATCTGAGAAAGTTAATAAACACTGAGCAAGTGAAGCCAGCATAGTGGCTTACACCTATAATCCCAGCACTTTGGGAGGCAGAGGTGGGAGGATCGCTTAAGTCCAGGAGCTCAAGACCAGCCTGAGCAACATAGCAAGACCCTGTCTCTACAAAAAATAAAAAATTAGCAAGGCATGATGATGCATACCTGTGGGCCCAGGTACTTGGGAGGCTGAAATGGGAGGATTGCTGGAGCCCAAGAGGTCAAGGCTGCAGTGAGCTGTGATTGTGACACTGCATTCCAGCCTGGGCAACAGAGTGAGACCCTGTCTCTATTAAAAACAAAAAACATGGCCAGGCACGGAGGCTTGTGCCTATAATCCCAGCGCTTTGGGAGGCCGAGGCAGGTGGATCATGAAGTCAGGAGCTTGAGACTGTCCTGGCTAACACAGTGAAACCCCATCTCTACTAAAAATACAAAAAAATGAGCCTGTAGTCCCAGCTACTCAGGAGGCTGAGGCAGGAGAATTGTTTGAACCTGGGAGGCAGTGGTTGCAGTGCACTGAGACTGCGCTACTGCACTCCAGCCTGGGCAACAGAGTGAGACTCCATCTCAAAAAAATAAAAATAAAAATAAAATGTAAAAAAAACAGGCTGGGCATGGTGGCTCATGTGTGTAATCCCAGCACTTTGGGAGGCCAAGGCAGGCAAATGACTTGAGGTCAGGAGTTCAAGAGCAGTCTGGCCAACATGGTGAAACCCCATCTCTACTAAATAAAATACAAAAATCAGCCAGGTACGGTGGTGGGTACCTGTGCTTCCAGCTACTCAGGAGGCTGAGGCAGGACAATTGCTTGAACTGGTGAAGCAGAGGTTGCAGTGAGCTGAGATCATGCTACTGCACTCCAGCCTGGGTGACAGAGCAATACTCCATCTGAAAAAATTAATTAATTAATTAATTAATTAATTAAAAAACAAAAAACAAAAGCACTGGTGAGTGAAGCCATTTTGGGCATTTCACCACAACCCAGCTGCCAGTTAAATGTAGCAAGTGAGTGGACCCCAACCAACACCACCAGGAGCAGAAGAACCAACAAGCTGAGCCCTGCCCATATTCCTGACCCTCAGAATTGTAAACCAAAAAGTATCTGAGACAGGTCTCAATCAATGTAGGTTAAGGAGATGCCTAGAAAAAATAAACACAGACTCACAGAAGCAATCATTGGTGGCCTGTGCCTTTCTCCAAAAATGATTTTGAGGGCTTTAGTATTTAAAGGGGAAAAGCAGGTTTCAGGGGAAAAGGGAGGATGTAGTCATCCACACGCTGCAAGAGAAAATGAGCAGGTAGGGGAATCATCAATTATGTATTCATCTAACTCTTTATTTTTTATTTTTGTATATATATTTTAGTATATATAATCAACACTTTATTTTTTATTTTTGTATATCTATTTTAGGCAGGGTCTCACTCCATCCAGGCTAGAGTGCAGTGGAGTGAATTCGGCTCACTACAGCCTCCGCCCTCCAAGTTCAAGTGGTTCTCCTGCCTCAGCCTCCCAAGTAGCTGGGATCATAGGCACCTGCCCCCACACCCAGCTAATTTTTGTATTTTTAGTAGAGGCGGGGTTTTTGCCATGTTGCCCAGGCTGGTCTCGAACTCCTGAGCTCGAGGGATCTGCCCACCTTGGCCTCCCAAGATGTTAGGATTACAGGTGTGAGCCGCTGCACTTTATGTAGATAAGGTGAATGCAGAGTAGCAACTTGAGGAGGTTGCTGTCTGCTTCAGAACAAAAGGAAAGGCAGTTTCATTCATGACTGAGCTTTCGGCTTAATTGTTTTCTTTTGGCAGAGTGAATTGGGGTCCCGAGGATTTATTTTTCCTTCACAGAATCAGGAGAAATTATCAATCATTATTGTATTATGCCATTAAGTTTTTGGGTAGTCGATTATGCAGTAGATAACTGGAGCAAATAATTAAAGACAATCGTGTTCATTTAAGTAGAAATGTGTATTTAGTACCCACTGTAAATCAAAAATAAAATTATAAGCCCCCCAACCATCTAAATGGACCCTTCCTCTCAGCCAAGGGCATTCCAAAATTAACCTGAAACACCAGTTCAGGCCATGATGGGAAGTGGGGTTGGACAGGCCTCATGGTACCCACCTCCCTTTGGAATTCAGGAAAAGCCGAACAACATTAACATCAACACAGACCTTTAGTCTGTTAAGAAACATTTACAATCTATTCTCTCTGAAGTCCGCTACTTGGAGGCTTCATCTGCATGATAAAACCTTGGTCTCCACAACCCCTTTTTGTAACCCAGATATTTCTTTCTATTGATAGTAACTCTTTCAACCAATTGCCAATCAAAAAAGTCTTAAATCTACATAGGGCCTGGAAGCCTCCCCCTCCACCACTTCAAGTTGTCACACCCTTCCAGATGGAACCAACGTAACTCTTACGTGTACTGATTGAGGTCTTATGTCTCCCAAAAATGCATAAAAGCAAGCTGTGTCCCAACCACCTTGGGCATAAGTCATCAGGACCTCCTGAGACTGTCATGGGTGCATTCTTAAGCTCAGCAAAATAAACTTTCTAAACTGATAGAGACCTGTGTCTCAGAGACTTTTGGGTTCACATCAGTATGTGCCAAATACTGTTCTATGCTCTAGGAATATAGAATTGTATAGCATATGGAATATAAAATTACTGCCTTCACAGAGCTTATATTCAAGAGTGGAAGTGTGTGTGTGTGTGTATACGTGTGTGAGCACGTGTGTGCATTTGCGTGTGTGCATGTGTGTGTGTGCACGTGTGTGTGTGTGTGTGTAAGAAACAAACAAGATAGAAGAGAAAGGCCAGGCACTGTGTCTACACCTGTAACTGCTGTGCTTTGGGAGGCCAAGGTAGGAGGATCACTTGAGGCCAGGTGTTCGAGGCCAGCCTGGGCAACATAGCCGGGCTTTACAAAAAAATATTTTTAAATTAGCCAGATGCAGTGGCATGTGCCTGTAGTCCCAGCTACTCAGGAGGCTGAGGCGGGAGGATTGCTTGAGCCCAGGAGCCCAGGAGGCTGTACTGAGCTCTGATCACACCACTGCACTCCAGCCTGGAAAACAGAGCAAGGACCCATCTCCCAAAAAAAAAAAAAATAAAATAAAATAAAAAGCCAAACCTATAAGTTCTGGGTGTCAAGTGCTCCAGAGAAAAATGTTGCAGGAAAAGGGGACAGAGGGTGTCAGGGCAGGTGCAGTTTCAGGCAGGTTGACTGGGAAAAGCGTCACTGAGATGATGCCCTGGAGATGTCACTGTGGGCCTCCCAGATCCTTCTGGGGCCTCAGGGACTCCCTGCTCACTGCTCCACGTGTTGCGTGTTGCGGGAGCCACGGCGTTCCCCTGAGTCCCCACTAAGCGCTGCTTCCTGGGAGTGGCTACATACCACGATGCCCGCTGCTGTGAGGTGGGACAACTCCAGCGGCCACACAGATGTCAGAGCTTAGGGCAGGAGCGCCTCAGTGAGACCTTGGTGGTCAACCCCACTTCCCAATCCCACTTTCTTCTCTCCTCCTCCAGTGTCAACACTCCCAATAACTTCCTGCTTCCTAGGAACTGGACCCAAGACAGATGGGAATGGGGGAAGGAGACTGGCCATGCTTTCCACGCAGGGAGAACAGAGAAGGGCAAGCGTGGAGCAGAGGGCTCGGGGAGCCTGCAGAGGGTCCGGTGGCTCCTCTGCCCCAACCTCCAAGCAAAACCCTGACAGCAGCAGCGGGGTGTGCGCACTCCACGCTCAGCCAGCACCTCTCAGGCCTCATCCCTGCTACCCTGGCGTCCTCTGCAGGAACTGCTCCGTCCCCACAGGGACCAGCTCTGTCCCGCGCCTTCTTCGGGATTTTGGTTCCATGACGTTTCTGTGAGGCCTGTTTGGACCCATCCGGTTAAAAATTGCCACCCACTTTGAACTGTTCTATGCACAGCACTTCAGACAAGAGACACGCAGTTTCTTCCACCCCAGCAACCCAGTCTCCAGCTCTCCAGACCCCAACAGAGTGTCCAACTGTTCCATTCCATTCTGCCCCGAACTACATGGAATTGGTCCAGACCCCACAGGTCAGGGACTCAGCTCACAAGACGGCCCCGCACTTCAGATGCCAATTGCAGGTCGGCGTCTCCAGTGCATCCGACTGACTGGCCATTAATAGAAGGCTCCTACAGCCCCTCCCTCCTCAAGTTTGATAATTTGCTAGAATGGGTCAGAGAACACAGGGAAGTGCTTTACTTACTATTATAAAGACTTCAAGTCAGAAACAGCCACAAGGAAGAGGTGCACAGGACCAGGTAAGGATGGGAGGGGCATGCAGGGGGTCTCAGGACGGGACTAGGCAGCGCCTCTTGGCCTACAGAAATGCCAAATCTGAAAATGATCTTGATCCTTTTGTGTCTGTGTGTGTGTGACAAGGTCTCATTCTGTCACCCAGGCTGGATGCAGTGGTGCAATCGTGGTTCACTGCAGCCTCAACCTCCTGGACTCAAGCAATCCTCCCACCTCAGCCTCCCAAGTAGCTGGGACTACAGGCCCAACTAATTTTGTTTTTCTGTAGAGATGGGGTCTTGCTGTGTTGCCCAGGCAACAATGCATTGTCCAGACCCTCTCCCTGCCAGCTGCTCCTCTCAGCGCCTCCTGGCCTTCACCAACCCAGAAGCTCGCAGAGCTGCATAGTTCAGGGTTTTACGGAGAGCCCACTCGGTAGGCATGATTGCTATTATTGGCCAATGGTGTTGAATGCAATCTCCAGCACCCTCCAACCACCAGAGATGGAGGGCGGAGCTGAAAGTCTCAACCCTCTACTCCCAAGGTTGGTTCCCCTGGCAACTAGTCCCCATCTAGGGGCAACCTAGGACCCTCCAGGAGTCACCTCATTAGCATAAACGCTGGAATGGGTGAAAGAGCCTGTTATGAATAACAAAAGCCGCTATTGCCCTATCACTTGGAATTCCAAGGATTTCAGAAGCCCTGTTTTGGGAACCGAGAGGAAGACCAAATGCATGTTATTGCCCACCTGGGACACCCTCGCCATCCCCTACCCTGTGCGCTTTTCCTGCAGCAACCTCCTCAGGCTCTGCTCAACTCACGGACGTCTGCGGTTTCTCACCTGCCTTCCTCCTCAGGAAACTACGGGCAGGGATTTTTGTCTGCTTTGTTTACAAATTGTCTTCCATACCTAGAATGTCGCCCGGCACACTTAAGGTTTCTTTTTTTTTTTTTTTTTTTTTTTTGAGTCTCGCTCTGCCGCCCAGGCTGGAGTGCAGTGGCTGGATCTCAGCTCACTGCAAGCTCCGCCTCCCGGGTTCACGCCATTCTCCTGCCTCAGCCTCCCGAGTAGCTGGGATAACAGGCGCCCGTCACCGCGCCCGGCTAGTTTTTTGTATTTTTCAGTAGAGATGGAGTTTCACCATGTTAGCCAGGATTGTCTCGATCTCCTGACCTCGTGATCCACCCGTCTTGGCCTCCCAAGTGCTGGGATTACAGGCTTGAGCCACCGCGCCTGGCCACTTAAGGTTTCTTATTTGTTTTCTGTTTTTTGTTTTCTGGTTTTGGTTTGTTTTGTTTTGTTACAAAGTCTCGCTCTGTCACCCAGGCTGGAGTGTGGTGCCATGATCTCAGCTCACTGCAACCTCCGCCTCCCAGGTTCAGGTGTTTCTCCTGCTTCAGCCTCCTGAGTAGCTGGGATTACAGGCGCCCGCCACCACACAGGCTGATTTTTGTATTTTTAGTAGAGACACGGTTTTGCCATGTTGCCCAGGCTGGTCTTGAACTCCTGACCTCAGGTGATCCACTTAAGGGAGGAGACCACCCCTCATATTGTCTTGTGCCCAATTTCTGCCTCCAAAGAAAGAAGAAGTAAAAACTAAAAGGCAGAAATGAAATCCACAGGCAGACAGCCCAGCACCACACCCTGGGCCTAGTAGTTAAGGATCAACCCCTGACCTAATTGGTTATGTTATCTATAGATTACAGACCACGTACCCCGTGCTTGCTCAGGAAATATGATCTCCTTCACTTGAATGCCTTGTCTGTCTCTTTCTTTCTTTCTTTCTTTCTTTCTTTCTTTCTTTCTTTCTTTCTTTCTTTCTTTCTTTCTTTCTTTCTTTCTTTCTCTCTCTCTCTCTTCCTTCCTTCCTTCCTTCCTTCCTTCCTTCCTTCCTTCCTCCTCCCTCCCTCCCTCCCTCTCTCTCTCTTTCTTTTTCTTTCTTTCGTTCTTTCTTACTTGACATGGTCTCACTCTGTTACCCAGGCTGGAGTGCAGTGGTGCAATCATGGCTCACTGCAGTCTCAACCTCCTGAGCTCAAGTGATTCTCCCACCTCAGTCTCCCAAGTAGCTGGGACTAAAGGCGCATGCCACAATGCCTGGCTAATTTTGGTTTTTGTAGAGATGGGTGTCTCACTCTGTTGCCCAGGCTGGTCTCAAACTCCTGAACTCAAGAGATCCTCCTGCCTCAGCCTCCCAAAGTGCTGGAATTACAGGCATGAGCCACTGCATCCGACCTCAAAGACCAGTTCTTTAGGATTCACAATAGTGATGTTATCTATAGGAGTAGTTGTGGAAGTTACAAATTTTGTGACACCCCCCTCCCCCCGCCCCCAGTTATGTGACTCTGGGGCAGTCAGCAACTTCTAGGGAAAGACGCCAAGCAGTGGGAGGTCATCCTTTAACTGTGCCTATTCTTTAGCAAAGTCCAAGCCACTACCATAGTTTTTTTTTTTTTGAGACGGAGTCTCGCTCTGTCGCCCAGGCTGGAGTGCGGTGGCCGGATCTCAGCTCACTGCAAGCTCCGCCTCCCGGGTTCACGCCATTCTCCTGCCTCAGCCTCCCGAGTAGCTGGGACTACAGGCGCCCGCCACCTCGCCCGGCTAGTTTTTTGTATTTTTTTAGTAGAGACGGGGTTTCACCGTGTTAGCCAGGATGGTCTCGATCTCCTGACCTCGTGATCCGCCCGTCTCGGCCTCCCAAAGTGCTGGGATTACAGGCTTGAGCCACCGCGCCCGGCCCACTACCATAATTTTTAACTTTGCCTCATGAATGAGGCTTCAATCTCCGGACAAGAGGGGTGTCAGTTTCCCTTGCCTCCATGTTTCATAAACTAAATCCCTCTCATAGTTATCATGGCCTCTGTGCTAGAATAAGAAAAAAAAAATATTTAGCCTGTGAGGTTAGAAGCAAGATGGAGTCAGTCACGTTAAGCTTCTCTCATTGTTTATAATTCTGCAAAGGCGGTTTTGCTATACAGCGTTCTAACCCATTTAATCTCCTGTCGCCCCTAGGAGGAGGCTTCTGTTCGGCAGCAATTTGGATACAAACCCAGCGAGGTTCCTACCTATTTTAAAATCCTGGCTGAGAGCGGTGGCTCATGCCTGCAATCCCAGCACTTTGGAGTCTGAGGCGGAAGGATCGCTTGAGGACAGGAGTTCGAGGCCAGCCTGGGCAACATGGAGAAACCCCTGTGTCTACAAAAATGTCTTCAGTTAAAAATAAATAAATAAAATTCTGTGATTTCAAAGTATTATATTTTTCTGGACTTATGAAATAATAGGGAAAATTTAAAATTCATCCC
The DNA here is from genome assembly GCF_024542745.1 of Macaca thibetana thibetana. Lineage (NCBI taxonomy): Eukaryota > Metazoa > Chordata > Mammalia > Primates > Cercopithecidae > Macaca > Macaca thibetana. The sequence continues at coordinate 127,224,774 of NC_065588.1, forward strand.
CATTGACGGTCCTAAAGAATTGAGAATATCAGTCAACCATAGCACTGTTTCTTCTGCTTGGAAGTTCAAGGCTGGCTTAGAATTCATTGTGTCTTCTCCTTATCCTGGATACAGGATGTAAATTTAAGTGGGTATGAAGCTTTAATGATATCTGAAAATGCAATCGCCTTGTTTATCATTATTGTGGAATATAATAAATTCCTCTTCAAAGGTTTTAGCCTGTAAATTATTTAGTGCAATGAGTTCTGAGATCCTCTCCAAAGAACCAATGTATCCGTATGTTCAGCTCCCCCGTTCTTTGTTCTTCATTTTATGTTTAACTTCCTTGTTCTCTTCGTCTGCTTGCCCCTAGTTTTAATAAACAACCCCCTCCTAGCCTCTATCACCGGCTCTGACCTTAGTCACCCTTGTCCCCTGCTCTGACCTTAGTCACCCCGTCCCCTGCTCTGACCTTAGTCACCCCTGTCCCCTGCTCTGACCTTAGTCACCCCTGTCCCCTGCTCTGACCTTAGTCATCCTTGTCCCCTGCTCTGACCTTAGTCACCCCTGTCCCCTGCTCTGACTTTAGTCACCCCTGTCCCCTGCTCTGACCTTAGTCACCCTTGTCCCCTGCTCTGACCTTAGTCATCCTTGGTGAACTGTTGTGTTCTTAGTCATCCTGAGTCACCTGTTCTGTAACCATCTTTCTCGCCAAACTACTCCCCTGCCACTCCAACTCATTCCCCTGCTCTCTTTAAAATAGCCAATCGGAATTAGCTTAGACTGTGCAGTCCAACCCTAGCCAATAGAGGAATGACACAGCAGAAGGGGCTACCTGTGTCAGGGATAAGAACCCCTTCCCCTCCCTTGTCCAGGTGTACTCTCAGCATTACTCCATCCATGAGACACACCCTTCCATAGTAGTAAATTGCCTTGCTGAGAAAGTGTATGCTCGAGTGCTATTTATTTTGTGGCACTAAAAATTTATTTCTAACCATTATGCAAAGTTTAAGTTTAGAAATAAGCTATCCGAGGCCAGGTGCGGTGGCTCATGCCTGTAATCCCAGCACTTTGGGAGGCCGAGGTGGGTGGATCACGAGGTCAGGAGTTCAAGACCAGTCTGGCCAAGATGGTGAAACCCTGTCTCTACTGAAAATACAAAAATTAGCTGGGCGCAGTGGCAGGCGCCTGTAATCCCAGCTACTCAGGAGGCTGAGGCAGGAGAATTGCTTGAACCCAGGTGGCAGAGGTTGCAGTGAGCAGAGATTACGCCATTGCACTCCAGCCTGGGCAACAGAGTGAGATTCCGTTTCAAAAAAATAAATAAATAAAAGGAAGAAAGAAGCTATCCTTTTTAAAGATGAGGCCGAATACATTATCTGGAAATAGCTTTCAAAATACAATGTCACTTGCTGTATCAGGTTCGTATGCCTGCTGTCAGAAATTGCTGCAAAGTTAGTGGCCTAAAGCAACACAGATTTGCCATCTTGCAGTTGCGGGAGTCAGACGTCAGGTGCGGGCATCCGTGGAGTGAAGGGGGCTGCTTTCTACCAGCTGCCAGGAAGAATCCATTTCCCTGCCTTTCCTGGCCTCCAGAGGTGCCGCATTTCCTAGCTCCTGACCCACCCTCCGTCTTCAGCCCCGGCAGCACGGCACCACTCTGACCCTTCTCCATGAACCTTTTTCTCTGACCACAGTCAGAAACAGGCTCCACTTTTGAGGAGTCAACTGATTATACAGAGTAGAGTTGCACTGTCCAGGATCATCTCCCCATCTGAAAATCTGTACCTTTCATGCAAATGCAGATTCTCTCTCGCCATGGAAGGGGACGCTGACACTTCCCAGCGGCCAGGGCAGGGACCTCCTTGTGGCCATTATTTGCCAACCACAGTTTTCAGAGCATTATTTCATGTATCAGTTTATGTGAATGAGAAGGAAACAGCATGAAACTCTTCACGCACCTTGACTTTTGTTTAACTTGTTTATTTATTTACTTATTTATAGAGGCTGGTCTCGAACTCCTGGGCTTAAGTGATCCTCCCACCTTGGCCTCCCAAAATACTGGGATTACACGCATGAGCCACCACACCCAGGGACTTTCCACGTTAACCAATCAAATATTTTCTATTTATTTTAAATAGAATTTAGAAATGGAAACCACGGTGTGACACCATTTTCCCAACTTCTAGTGAAAACAGAAATAGAAAACACACACCTTCAGTTGGGCGTGGTGACTCACGTCTGTGATTCCAGCTACTCAGGAGTCTCAGGTGGGAGGACCCCTGAGCCCAGGAGTTTCAGAAAGGGATGACTGGGCAACATAGTGAGACCCCATCTCTATTAAAAAAAAACGCCAGGCACTGTGGCTCACACCTGTAATCCCAGCACTTTGGGAGGCCAAGGCGAGAGGATCACTTGCGGTCAGGAGTTCAAGACCAGCCTGGCCAACATGGTGAAACCCCGTCTCTACTAAAAATACAAAAAGATTAGCCGGGCATGGTGATGGGTGCCTGTAATCCCAGCTACTTGGGAGGCTGAGGGAGGAGAATTGCTTGAACCCACGAGGCAGAGGTTGCAGTGAGCCAAAATCGCACCATTGCACTCTAGCCTGGGTGACAGAGCAAGACTACGTCTCAAAAAAAAAAAAAAAAAAAATACACACCTCTTTGACCTAGCAGGTCCCCTTTAGGAATCTAAAGATCCATAAAATAAAAGCCCCAGTGTGCAAATATATATGTTTAAGGATATTAACTGCTGCATTGTTTTCGTGGGAAAGTGAGCTAGAAAAGCCTGAAGGTCTATTGGTAGTAGAAGGTTTAAATGAATAACTTGGGCTTCAGCAGTGCAGTGACTCTTGTGTATGGCAGAGTCATATCAGATGAGCTAGCAGTGCTGCGGCTTCCCCACCTCCACCCAGGTGAAGTCATGTACCAGGCTCCTGAAGCACACTGTGGGGACTCACGGGGGAAAGTGGCCATCCGGCTAACCTTCAACTTGTACCCTGGTTCCGAAGTTCTGAACTATTCTACCAAAGTATATTCTGAATGTATATATAAGCAAATATAATCTATTTACATGTGTATGTAAATACATATATATTTATTTTATTTTGTTTTGTTTTTTTGAAGTGGAGTCTCCCTCTGTCACCCAGGCTGCAGTGCAGTGGCATGATCTCGGCTCACTGCAACCTCCTCCTCCTGGGTTCAAACGATTCTTGTGCCTCAGCCTCCTGAGTAGCTGGGACTACAGGAGCATGCCACAATACCTGGCTAATTTTTGTATTTTTAGTAGAGACAGAGTTTCACCGTGTTGGCCAGGCTGGTCTCGAACTCCTGACCTCAGGTGATCTGCCCACCTAAACCTCCCAAACTGCTGTGATTACAAGTGTGATCCACCGTGCCCAGCCAATATACATATATTTATTTATTTATTTTTATTTTTTTGAGGTGGAGTCTCACTTTGTTGCCCAGGCTGGAGTGCAGTGGCGCAACCTTGGCTCACTGCAACCTCTGCCTCCCATACTCAAGTGATTCTCCTGCCTCAGCCTTGCAAGTAGCTGGGATTACAGGCACCCACCACCACACCTGGCTAATTTTTGTATTTTTAGTACAGATGGGGTTTCACCATGTTGGCCAGGCTGGTCTCAAACTCCTGACCTCAAGGGATCCACCTGCCTAGGCCTCCCAAAGTGCTGGGATTATAGGCGTGAGCCACCGAGTGCCTGGCCACTATATACATATTTCTAAAACCTGTGCTGTGGGTTGAATTGTGTCCTCTCAAAGATGTGTTGAAGTTCTTCTCCCCTCTACCTGTGAATGTGGCTTATTTTGGAAATAGGGTCTTTATAGAGGTAATAGAGTTCAGATGAGGTAATCAGGGTGGACCCCAATCTGGTGTATGGAGTCCTTCTAAGGAAAGACAGAGCCAGAGATACACAGAGCCAGAGACAACTCACACTCACAGGAGACAGGGAGACACTCAGGGAGAAGACTGCCATGTGACTGCAGTGATGTGTCCACAAGCTGAGGAGAACCAAGGGTTGCCCGCAATGCCAGAGGCTAAGAGAAAGGTATGGGACAGAGTCTCCCCTCAAGATGCCAGAGGGCCACAGCCCTCCCACACCTCAATTTCAGGCTTCTATCCTCCTGAACTGTGAAAGAATAAATTTCTGTTATTTTAAGGCACCAGTGTGTGGTATTTTGCTATGGCAGCCCCGGGAAGCTGATGGTACCCTATAATTATCTTATGAATAGCACAGTTATGTTGCACTGGGTGTTGGTATATCTTAGAAGAGTCAACTTATTAAAAGCAAGCATTCGAAATGGTCCACAATTTTTGAAACCCTAAATATAATACTGAAAATTGAACTATATAGTGGAAAATGTAATAGGTATATTTTGGAACTCTATGTCTGTGAAGTGTCCCAGGCATCTCTCAACCTTTGAGAAGTTCCAAAATATTCTTACGTTTTCTTACGTTTTTTTCTGTCCTCCTTAATTAGACTAGATTCTCCTAAAGTGACAGGTAACACCGAATGAAAGACATTACTGGCTGGGCGCCATGGCTCATGCCTGTAACTCCAGCACTTTGGGAGGCTGAGGAGGTTGAATCCCTTGAGGTCAGGAGTTCGAGATCAGCCTGGCCAACATGGTGAAACCCCATCTCTACTAAAAATACAAAAATTAGCCAAGCATGGTGGCAGATACCTGTAATCCCAGCTACTGAGGAGGTTGAGGCAAGAAAATCCCTTGAACCCAGGAGAGGGAGGTTGCAGTGAACCAAGATTGTGCCACTGCACTCCAGCCTGGGTGACAAAGTGAGACTCCATCTCAAAATAAAAAATAAAAAATAAAAAGACGTTACCGTTGTCCCTAACAGGAGCGGTTGTCTTATTCTGTTTAGGCTGTTATAACAGAATATCATAGACGGAGTGGCTTATCAACAACAGAAACTCCTTTCTCGTACTTCTGGAGGCTGGGAAGTCCAAGATCAAGGCACCAGCACATAGGCTGTCTGCAGAGGACCCACTGTCTGGTTCAAAGATGCTGCCTTCTGGTTCATAGACTTTTCACTGTTATAGTCTCCACTGGATTTGATAAATTGAAAACAGTGAATTATAGATTATATCATTCATAGATGTATTGTTAAATATACTTTAAAAGAAAAGATTACCAAAAACAGTGATATGTGGAAATAGTCAAAGAACCCAGAAAAATACACCCAATAAATGAATTAATAATAAAGTTTATTTAACAACAACATATACAGAAATAAAAGTACTAGCAATGAAAACACACAAAGTTGTAAATTATATTGTCCCATGCACAAAATTAAGAATTTTTTTTTTTTTTTTTTTTTTTTTTTTTTTTAGACAGAATCTTGCTCTGTCGCCCAGGCTGGAGTGCAGTGGTGCGATCTTGGCTCACTGCAACCTCTGCCTCCCGGGTTCAAGCGATTCCCCTGCCTCAGCCTCCCGAGTAGCTGGGATTACAGCCGTGCGCCATCTTGCCCAGCTAATTTTTGTAGTTTTAGTAGAGATGGGGTTTCACTGTGTTGGCCAAGATGGTCTTGATCTCTTGACCTTGTGATCTGCCCACTGCAGCCTCCCAAAGTGCTGGGATTACAGGCGTGAGCCACTGCGCCCAGTCAAAATTAAGAATTTTTAATATTCATTCATTGACAGGGTTTTGCCATGTTGCCCAGGCTGGTCTTGAACTCAGGTGGTAGAAGGGATGAGGGAGTTCCCTGGGGTCCCTTTGTCAAAGGCACTAATCCTATTCATGAAGGCTCCACCCTCCTGACCTAATCACCTTTCAAAGGTCCTACCTCCTAGTACCATCACCTTCAGGGTTAGGATCAGAACAGATGAGTTTTGGGGGAGGAAACATTCAGACCACAGCAGAGGCTCCTTGCCCTCACCCTCACCCAAGCTTCCACAACAAAGCCAGCATGTTCGCCCCTCTGCACCTGGCTGAGCCCTCCTCGCCCTCCTCTTCCTCTCCTGTGTGCACCTGCCTCAGCCAGCTGGGTTCCTTGCTGTCCTTGGACAGCTCCAGGCAGTCTCTCGCCTTGGGGCCTTTGCACTCGCCCCTCCCTCTTGCTGGAATTCTCTTCCTCCGAATATCTGCATGGCTCCTTCCCTCGCCTTCTGCGGGTCTCTGCTCAAACATTACCGTCTTAGGGAAGGTCTCTTGGCCACCCGACCTGCACAACCACCTCCTTCCTTTGACCTTCTGTATGTTTTTCGTTTGATTGATTGTTTTCAGGCGGAGTCTCCCTCTGTTGCCCAGGCTGGAGTGCAGTGGTGCAATCTCAGCTCACTGCAACCTCTGTCTCCTGGGTTCAAGCGATTCTCCTGCCTCAGCCTCCCGAGTAGCTGGGATTACAGGTGCTCGCCACCACGCCTAGCTAGTTTTTGTATTTTTAGTAGAAACGGGGTTTCACCATGTTGGCCAGGCTGGTCTTGAACTCCTGACCTCAGGTTATCCACCCGCCTCGGCCTCCCAAAGTGCTGGGATTACAGGCATGAGCCACTGTGCCCGGCCTGTATGTTCTTTTTTATACAGAGTCTCACTCTCTGTCACCCAGGCTAGAGTGCAGTGGCGTGATCTCAGCTCACTGCAACCTCCACCTTGCAGGCTCAAGCAGCTCTCCTGTCTCAGCCTCCTGAGTAGTTGGGACTACAGGTACGCACCACCACGCCCAGCTAATTTTTGCATATATTGTAAAGATAGGGTTTCACCAGCCCAGGCTGGTCATTAACTCCTGGCCTTAAGTGATCCACCCACCTCAGCCTCCCAAAGTGCTGGGATTACAGTTGTGAGACTGGCCTGTATTTTCTTTAACTGCTTTACTTTTTACCTTAGTAATTATCACTACTTCATAGATGTTACTTAATTCTCAGGTTCATTTTTTTGTCTGTTTTACTCAATGTCCCAGTCCCTGGAGAGTGCCTGGTACACAGCAGATGCTCAATAAATATTAGGTGGGTGAACTAATACATCTGCACGTTTCATCCCTCTGTCTTAGACTCAGTAGAGTTTCGTAACTCAAACAACTCAGGGCTCAGGCAGATAAGCAAACATGCAGCACAGGCTGAGCATCAGATCACAAGGCGCAAATGGTTTGAGGCCTGCGCCTGTCTGAGATTTAACAGGGAATGGTGGGCTGGGGGCAATGGCAGCTGGCAGCATTTGCCCCGTCTATAGGGGGCAGTGGCTATGTACCTCCAGAAGTCTGTAGCCACACAAGAAATGAGGCTCGATGCCTCCCAATCTTATTATGATTTTCAAAGGAATTCAGATACCTGGATTTTATGTGAAATATCCTTTTCTTTCATATTAGTTATCTATTACTGTGTAACAAAGTGCTCTAAACGTTAATGGCTTGAACAACAATCAACCCTTTTTATCTCACAGTTTCTGTGTGACTTCACTGGATCCAGGTCTCGTGAAATTTGCAGGTAAGGTGTCAGCTAAGGCTATAGAGTCACCTGAAGGCTTGACCAGTGCTGGAAGATTTGATTTCAGGATGGCGCGCTCATGTGGCTGGCAGGTTTTCTGGTTTGTTTTGCTTTGCTTTGCCGTTTTGAGACCAGGTCTCTCTGTGTTGCTCAGGCTGGAGGGCAGTGGCAGGATCACAGCTCACCATAGCCTTGATGTCCTGGGCCTGAGCAATACTCTGGCCTCAGCCTCCTGAGTAGCTGGAACTATAGACATAGGCCATCATGCCCAGCTAAATATTTTTATTTTTATTTTTTGTAGAGACAGGGTCTCACTATGTTGTCCTGGCTGGACTCAAACTCCTGGGTTCAAGTAATTCTCCTGCTTTGGCCTCCCAAAGTGCTGGGATTACAGGGATGAGCCACCACAATGGCTGGCTGGCATGTTTATAGAGGCTCTTCGCAGGGGACTTCAGATTTTTGTCACAAGAACCTGTCCATAGGACTGTGTTTGTCCTTATAATACGGTGACTGGGCCCCACAGAGTCAGTGATTCTGGCCACAGAGCTTCTGTGACCTAGTTTCCAAAGTAACACACTGTCCATTATGACATATTCCGCTTGTTATAACTAAGTTGCTAAGTCCAGCCCACACTCAAGGAGACATTAATTAGAATCAACCTTTTCCATGGAGGGGGATCAAAGAATTTCTAGACGTAAAATCATCTAATCTTAAAATGCTGTCAATGAGTTCAGATAGAAAGCATGTTCTGATTCACCCCAGCACAGGTGAGACGACACCCTTGAAGGTTCTGTTTCATATAGGCCACCAAAGAGTACACTCAGCACTATTCTCATCTTTATTTTTTATTTTTTAAATATTTATTTAAAGTTTTTTTTTAATTTTTTTAATTAAAAAAAAAATTATAGGCTGGGCACGGTGACTCATGCCTGTAATCCCAGCACTTTGGGAGGCCGAGGTAGAGGGATCACCTGTGGTCAGGAGTTCGAGACCAGCCTGGCCAACATGGTGAAACCACGTATCTACTAAAAATACAAAAATTAGCCAGGTATAGTGGCACATACCTGTAGTCCTAGCTATTCCGGAGGCTGAGGCAGGAGAATCACTAGAACCTAGGAGGTGGAGGTTGCAGTGAGCTGAGATTGTGCCACTATACACCAGCCTGGGTGACACAATGAGACTCTGTCTAAAAAAAATAAAATAAAATAAAAATTTTAAAGATTATAAACAATTCAGTTTAAAATTTTTATTAAAAATTTAAGGGCCAGGCACGGTGTCTCACGCCTGTAATCCCGGCATTTTTGGAGGCCCAGGCAAGAGGATCATGAGGTCAGGAGATCAAGACCATCCTGGCTAACACGGTGAAACCCTGTCTCTACTAAAAATACAAAAAATTAGCCGGGCGTGGTAACGGGCACCTGTAGTCCCAGCTACTCAGGAGGCTGAGGCAGGAGAATGGCATGAACCTGGAAGGCAGAGCTTGCAGTAAGCCAAGATGGTGCTACTGCACTCCAGCCTGGGCAACAGGGCGAGACTCCATCTCAAAAAACAGACAACAACAACAACAACAAAAACTTAAAAAATTATAGAGATGGGATCTCACTATGTTGCCCAAGTTGGCTTTGAACCCCTGGATTCAAGTGATCCTCCCACCTTAGCTTCCCAAAGTGCTGGGATTACAGGCATAAGTCACTGCATCCAGGCTTTATTTTATTTTATTTATTTATTTATTTTTGAAATGGAGTTTCACACTCTCACCCAGGCTGGAGTGCAGTGGTGCCATGCACTAATAAAAAAAAAATTATTTTTGAATTAGGGTCATGCTCTGTCACCCAGGCTGGAGCGCAGTGTATGGGTCATGCTCTGTCACCCAGGCTGGAGCGCAGTGTATGGGTCATGCTCTGTCACCCAGGCTGGAGTGCAGTGTATGGGTCATGCTCTGTCACCCAGGCTGGAGTGCAGTGTATGCACAGATTAGTCTTTGCCATGAAGTACCATTATTAACATTCAATAGGCCTGCACATTTATTATTATTTATTTGTTTATTTTTATTTATTTATTTATTTTGATAGAGTCTTGCTCTGTCGCCCAGGCTGGAGTGCAGTGGCTCGATCTCAGCTCACTGCAATCTCCGCCTCCCAGGTACCTCCTAGGTTCAAGCAATTCTTCTGCCTCAGCCTCCCGAGTAACTGGGATTACAGGCACCTGCCACCAAGCCCGGCTAATTTTTTGTATTTTTGGTAGAGATGGGGTTTCACCATTTTGGCCAGGCTGGTCTCGAACCCCTGACCTCAGGTGATCCACTTGCCTTAGCCTCCCAAAGTGCTGGGATTACAAGCCTAAGCCACTAGGCCTGGCCTATTATTCTTATTAGAATATAATGCTGCTGTGTCTCATTCCTCTTTCTGTATTCAGAAGGGGTCAAGAGTCATTCATTCACCCAGGAGGCAAACACCTGTGATCCAAGCTACTCAGGAAGCTAAGACAAGAGGTTCATTTGAGCCCAGGAATTTGAGGCGGCCGTGAGCTATGATCATGCCACTGTACTCCAGCCCGGGCAACAGAGCAAGACTGCGTCTCTAAAAAACAAAACAAACCAAAAAAAGACTAATTCATTCAATATTTCAATAAATATTGTTTAAGCATACATTATGTGACAGGTGCTGCACTAGATACTTCGAATGTCATGACATGGTATGCCACTTATTTTAGTGAAGGAAAGAAAGACTGAAAAACGAGCATGTAAATAATTAAGCGATATGTTCTCAATAAGTGCTCTGAAGTAAAGAAAATGGGTGCTGAGGTGGAGAAAGCCTGGGGGTGGTTAGGGGCCTGAAAGGTGAGAAGGAGCCAGCCAGGCTAAGATGGGTGGGGAAGAGCATTTTATTTACTTGTTTATTTGAGACAGGGTCTTGCTGTGTTGCCCAGGCTGGAGGGCAGTGGCACGATCATGGATCACTGTAGCCTCCACCTGCCAGGCTGAAGTGATCCTCCTGCCTCAGCATCCCAAGTAGCTGGGATTACAGGCGTGTGCCATTACACCTGGCTAATTTTTGTATTTTTAGTAGAGATGAGGTTTCATCATATTGGCCAGGCTGGTCTTGAACTCCTAACCTCAAGTGATTTGCCTGCCTCAGCCTCCCAAAGTGCTGACATTACAGGCATGAGCCACCGCGCCCAGCCAAGGGAGGATAATTTTAAACAGCGGGACCAGTAAGTGCAAAGGCCCTGTGGCAGGAACAAATTTGACTGGGGTAAGATACAGAAAGTCCTGTGAGGCTATAGGGGGAGAGGCAGGAGACGAGGTAGGCGAGGTAGGCATGAGCTAGAGCCCATAGTACCTCCCAGACTACAGATTTCATGGATCTAAGTGAGACAGATAGAAAACCACTGCAGGGTTTTATGAGTGGAGGAGGATGATCTGATATATACAAAGTTTTTTTAGTAGAGACGGAGTTTCACTATGTTGGCCAGGCTGGTCTTGAACTCCTGGCCTTGTGATCCACCTGCTTTGACCTCCCAAAGTGCTGGAATTACAGGTGTGAGCCACCACGCCCAGCCCCTGACATGGTTTTAAAAGATCACTCTGGGCCACGTGCAGTGGCTCATGCCTGTTATCTCAATACTTTGAGAAGTTAAGGCAGGAAAATTATTTGGGGCCAGAAGTTTGAGAAAAGCCTGGGCAATGTAGCAAGACCCCATCTCTACAAAAAAGAAAAAAAAATTGCTGGGTGTGGTGGTGCGTGCCTGTATTTCCAGCTACTCAGAGGGCTGAGGTGGGAGGATCACTTGACACCAGGAGCTCAAGGTTGCAGTGAGTCATGATCTCGCCACTGCACTCCAACCCTGGTGACAGAGAAATACCCTGTCACTGCCAAACAAACAAAATCCACCCTGTGCCTCCTGATCAGAGGCACTAAGAAGGACACATCACTTTTGTGGCTTTTCTACTCAAACGGCATCGCCTGTATCTAAGCATGAGGAATTATCAGAGAAATTCAAACGAAAGGACAGCCTACAAAATAACCGGCCTCTAAAATACTCTGCAAGGCCAGGCACAGCAGCTCACACCTATAATCCCAGCACTTTAGGGGGCCCAGGTGGGTGGATCCCCTGAGGTCAGGAGTTTGAGACCAGCCTGGCCAACATGGTGAAAACCCGTCTCTACAACAACCACAAAAATTAGCCAGGTGTGGTAGCAGGCACCTGTAATCCCAGCTACTCAGGAGGCTGAGGCAGAAGAATCAGTGAACCTGGGAGGCAGAGGTTGCAGTGAGCTGGGATCACGCCACTGCACTCCAGCCTGGCGACAGAGCAAGACTCTGTCTTGGGGAAAAAAAAAATACTCAGCCAGACGCAGTGGCTCATGCCTGAATCCCAGCACTTTGGGAGGCCGAGGAGGGCAGATCATGAGGTCAAGAGATCGAGACAATCCTGACCAACGTGGTACATGGTGAAACCCCATCTCTACTAAAAATACAAACATTAGGTGGGCATGGGGGCGTGCGCCTGTAGTCCCAGCTACTCAGGAGGCTGAAGCAGGAGAATTGCCAAAACTCGGGAGGTGGAGATTGCAGTGAGCCAAGATCACGCCACTGCACTCCAGCCTGGCAACAGAGCAAGACTCCATCTCAAAAAAAAAACTCTGCAAAAGTGTCAAGGTCATGAAAGATAACGAAAAACTGAAGGACTTGCAGATGGAAAGAGACTAAGGAGGCTGACAAGCGAACATTCCATGCAGTCATGGACTGGATCCTAAACCAGACAAATGGCATCAGTGAGACAACTAACAGTTGAGGGTCGAGATGAGATAATCAAATTACAGCAATGTTAACTGCCTGATTTCGATAAGTGTACAGTGGTTATGTAACAGAGTGTCCTTGGTTTTAAGAAATACGTCGAAGGGCGTCTTGTTTGCTACTTACCTCAAACGTTTCAGAGAAAAAAAGTCATATATATACACACACCGAAATATATCTTTATAAAATCACATACAGGTATATAGGTGAGATCAGCTGGGGCAACATAGTGAGACCCCATTGCTACAATAAAATTAAAAAAAAAAAATTAGCTGGGCCTGGTGGCACATGCCTATAGTCCCAGCTAGTTAGCAGGCTGAGGTGGGAGGATCACTTGAGGCCAGGAGTTCCAGGCTGCAGTGAGCTATGATTGGGCCACTACACTCCAGCCTGTGTGACAGAGACCCTGTCTCTAAAAAACACTAGAGACTAAGGAGGCCTGAGAAACAAGCTAAAAGCGTTACATGTAATCCTGGACTGGATTCTTGTATGGGAAAAACGCCAAAAGGTAGAAACACTGATGTTCTCATCACCCAGAATTGTACAAATGGTTAATATATTCTCACCTTGCTTTGATTACCCTTTTTAAAAAAAATTTTCTTTCTTGTTTTTTTTAGAGACATGGGTTTCGCCATGTTGCCCGGGCTGGTCCTAAACTCCTGGCTCAAGTGATCCATCTGCCTCGGCCTCCCAAAGTGCTGGGATTACAGGCGTGAGTCACCGCACCCAGCCTGATTACCATTTTTAAAAAAGAAATGGAACATTGCAGGTAAGGTTAAAGTCTTCTGTGACCTCTCTCCCCAGTTCCATCACACTCCTATGTATGGAGAGAGAGAAAGGGAGGAGAGGGAATGACAGAGACAAATGAAAAAGCAAGTAATGTTAAGATTTAGGGAAAACAGAGGGAAGGGTACGTTGAAATTCCTTGTACTATTTTTGCAACTTTTTGGTAGGTCTGCATATAGTTGGTAAGTCTGCGTATTTGGCTGCAATTTTTTAAACTACAGTTTAAGCACAGGTTTGCAGTTCATGTTGGATGGCAAAGACAAGTTTAAGTATCTCTACAAACTGCAAAGCCATTGATAATCAGAGGAGTTTTTAGCAGAGAAAACAATACCTAAAACAATTTCAGGCCAGGCGCGGTGGCTCACGCCTGTAATCCCAGCACTTTGGGAGGCCGAGACAGGTGGATCACGAGGTCAGGAGATCCAGACCATCCTGGCTAACACGGTGAAACCCTGTCTCTACTAAAAGTACAAAAAATTGGCCAGGCGCGGTGGCTCAAGCCTGTAATCCCAGCACTTTGGGAGGCCAAGACGGGTGGATCACAAGGTCAGGAGATCCAGACCATCCTGGCTAACACGGTGAAACCCCGTCTCTACTAAAGAATACAAAAAACTAGCCGGGCAAGGTGGCGGGCGCCTGTAGTCCCAGCTACTCAGGAGGCTGAGGCAGGAGAATGGCGTGAACCCAGGAGGCGGAGCTTGCAGTGAGATGAGATTGCGCCACTGCACTCCAGCCTGGGCAACTCCGTCTCAAAAAAAAAAAAAAAAAAAAAAAGAAAAAGAAAAAAAAGAAGCAAAACACAACAATTTCCGTATATTTTCCTGTTTTCACTCTGCTCCTAAGGTGGTCTTTGTTTCTGAGATGGGTCTCACTATGTTGCCAAGGCTGGAGTGCAGTAGCTATTCACAAGTGGGATCATAGCTCACTACAGCCTTCTGACCTCAAGCAATCCTCCCCTCTCAGCCTCCATAGTCGCTGGGACAACAGGTGCGTGCCACCACATCCGGCAAGATGATCTTTAGAAAGTTCCCAGCTTGGGCTGGCTAATAACACTCACAGCTGAGATACCATGCCAGAGCCCCATTGAAAAGGCCAGGTGCTAGAACAACTAATACTCTCGGTTTGACATATTTCCACTTGGTATTTTTGTAGGGGAAAAAAATGCCAAAAGGTATAAACACGGGTGTTCCAATGCCCAGAACTGTATAGTAGTTAATATATTGTCACCTTTGCTTTACCTTTTTTCTTTAAATTTTTCTAATTAATTAAAAAAAATTGTCATCCTTGGCTGGGTGCGGTGGCTCACGCCTGTAATCTTAGCACTTTGGGAGGCTGAGGCGGGCAGATCACCTGAGGTCAGGAGTTCGAGACAGGCCTAGCAAACATGGCGAAACCCCATCTCTACTAAAAATACAAAAATTGGCCGGGCGTGGTGTCGTGGGCGTGTAAACCCGGCTACTCAGGAGGCTGAGGCAGGAGAATCGCTTGAACCCGGGACACAGAGCTTGCAGTGAAATGAGATCACGGCACTGTACTCCAGCCTGGGCAACAAGAGTGAGACTGTCTCAAAAAAAAAAAAAAAAAAAAAAAAAAAAGTAAAAGAAAAAATTGTCATCTTTGCGCAGGTGGCATGCTAATCTTCTCTGTATCATTCCAATTTTGGTATACGTGCTACCAAAGTGACCACTCGATTACCTATTCCAATATAATGAAACCCCGTCTCTACTAAAAATAAAAAAATAAAAATAAAAAAAATTAGCCGGCTGTGGTGGCGCATGCCTGTAATCCCAGCTACTCAACTAGCTGAGGCAGGAGAATCGCTTGAACCTGGGAGGCGGAAGTTGCAGTGAGCCGAGATCACACCACTGCACTCCAGCCTGAGCGACAGAGTGAGGCTCTGTCTCAAAAAAAAAAAAAAGAAAGAAAGAAAGAAAGAAAAATAAAAAACAAAAGAAATAGAATATTGCAAGTAAAGTTAAAGTCTTCTTTGACTCCTCTTCTCAGTTCCATCACACTCCTTTCTACCCTTTCTTGAAGCAGTAACCATCAGGATATGGTATGTATATCCTTGCAATTAAAAAAAATACATATATCCAATAGCCAATATGCTTTTATGTTTTTGTAAAAAACTTACATAAATGACATTATACTATATATATAATCCCTCTAGATAAAGTTACATATAGTGTTAGGCTTTATGTAATAATTTTGAAAACAGGGTCTTACTCTGTCTCCTAGGCTGGGAACTCCTGGGTTTAAGGAATCCTCCTACCTCGGGCTCCCAAAGTGCTGGGATTACAGGTGGCCTAGACTTTATAAAGCGATTATCACCTCTTTCTTCTTTTCTCAACATTATCCTTTTGACGTCTATCTAAACCTGTGGAAACAGACGACCGTCAATCCTTTTAAATGTTATACAGCATTAAATGTTGTGCACATGTGTGAGGCGTGAGTTTAACTCTCCCTAGAAATGGAAATCCAGGGTCACAAGCAATGGGCATTCCCGTTTTACTGTTAGATTCTGCTCTCCCGCGAGAGGTGCTTGGCGTTCCCCTGAGGGTTCTGGGGGAGCTCGGACTTGCGTTCCCAGCAGGCCGGTTCTCCCCCGCGTTGTGACCAATTTGCGTCACTGGGGTTCCCAGCGGACTCAAGTGTGCCCAGGACTGCAGGGAGGACTCCTCGGTTACCGGGACTCTTTCACCATGCTGGACTCTTCTAAGGCGCTTGACTGCGCTGATTTGAGCCTTTTTCCGTCTGCATGTCGGCAGGGGCGCCCAGGAAGTCGGGGTCGCTCTAGCTCAACCTTGTTTGGAGTCTTACAGCTTCAGGCCAACACGGGGCTGGGAAGCTGAGCACTTATTCCGTCCGCGTTCGTAACTAGGGCTGGAAGACGCGCCCAGACTGCAAACAAAATTTTATCATTTTGTTTGTAGGACGCAGCGGCCAAGGCTGCCAACCTATGAAACGCTTTGAGAAGCTGGGCGCTTTGGGAGGCCGAGGCGGGTGGATCCCCTGAAGCCAACCTGGGAGACATAGTAAGATCCTGTCCCTAAAAATTAAAAAAAAAAAAAAAGAAAAAAAAAAATTACCCCGGATGTGGTGCGCGCCTGTAGTCCCAGCTAATTGGGAGGCTGAGGCGGGAGGATCGTTCGAGCCTGGGAGTTCGAGACCAGCCTGGGCAACATAGCGAGACTCTGTCTCTTTTTTTTTTTTTTTTTTTGAGACGGAGTCTCGCTCTGTCGCCCAGGCTGGAGTGCAGTGGCCGGATCTCTGCTCACTGCAAGCTCCGCCTTCCGGGTTTACGCCATTCTCCTGCCTCAGCCTCCCGAGTAGCTGGGACTACAGACGCCCGCCGCCTCGCCCGGCTAGTTTTTTGTATTTTTTAGTAGAGACGGGGTTTCACCGTGTTAGCCAGGATGGTCTTGATCTCCTGACCTCGTGATCCGCCCGTCTCGGCCTCCCAAAGTGCTGGGATTACAGGCGTGAGCCACCGCACCCGGCCGAGACTCTGTCTCTTAAAAAAAAATAAGTAGCCATTTTCCGGGGTGGGGGCATCCCTCTCTGGTTCCTCGCTCTCCAACTGGCCCTGGTCCTGGGGGCGTGAAGGCTGCGATCTGGAGAGACAGAGCCGCGGGCTGACTCTGGAGGCCCAGCCTAGGATCCCTTCATTCATTCATCCGTTCTGTCACTCACCCGTCCTGCGCGCACGCGAGCGCCATCCTAAGCCCCAGGACCCCAAGTACCCCAACCCCACGGGGCACAGACAAGGACTGGCTGGCCAGCGCCTGGAAGCCGCGTGCCTCACCGCGTCTGCCCAAGCGAGTACCGCCTCCCACCCAAGAGGTAGCACGGCCGCGACAGTCCGGCCGCGCCCAACGACTCCCGCCCAGGGGCGCGCCGCCTCCCTGTCAGCGCATGCGCGCCCCCGAGCCCGCCCTGGGCGTCGGCGCACGTGGCCCCCACGGGCCAGCATGCGTGCGCGCTCCCGGCTCGCCCTCCCACGCGGTCCATCGCGCCTCCCGCCCCACCCTAAGCGCAGCGCCGGCCGCAGCGGCCGACTGAACCAGGTTGCGTGCGTGCGCGCGCGCACGCGCGGGCCACGTGGGCGGGCGCCGTGCCGTTGCCCCGCCCCTTGTCAACCCCGCCCCCGTCGGCCCCGCCCCTGCCCGCGCGCCGGCGTCGGCTGCGTCTCCGGCGTTTGAATTGCGCTTCCGCCATCTTTCCAGCCTCAGTCGGACGGGCGCGGAGACGCTTCTGGAAGGTAGTGAGACGCGGCGGGCAGGGCAGGGCCGGGCGGGGACAGGGGCGGCGGCGGCGGGATAGGGGCCGGAGCCGGGGTCAGGGCCGGGGCAGGTGGCGGGCCCAGGGACAGCGGGCGGCTGTGAGTAGGTGGGTGGCACGGGCCCGGCCGTGCCGGGGCAGGAGACGGGCATGGGGTCGGCGCCCGCCCCCGCGAACCCCCGTTTCATCCTCCGCTCTCATTCCCGTCCCGGTCTCAGTCCCGTCCCTATCCCGACTCCTCCGTCCGCCGTTCCCCGCGCCCCGCCGCCCCGGATGCCGGCCCCGCCCGCCGCCTTCCCGCTCCGAGGCCCGGCCGCCATGGCGCCGCGGGCGGGAGGCCTTTGTGGGGCGGGCACGTGGGGCGCTGGGGGCGCGGGAGCGGGGCCGCCATGGGCTGCGGGGCCGCGCGAGCGCTCGCCTCCGTCCTCTGCCTCCGCAGGAACGCCGCGATGGCTGCGCAGGGAGAGCCCCAGGTCCAGTTCAAAGTAGGTAACCCTGCGGGGCGGGAGGCGGCCGAGTCCGACCGCGTGCGACTCGCGGGTCCCTCCTCCCGGACCCACGATGGCTGTAACGGGGCCCCGCATCCATATTCTTTGTTTTAAGTGAGCCTGTGATGGTTAAAGTTCCATGACTCTGGGATCTTGAGAGCTGAAGTGTTTTGGGTTTACTTCCAAATGTGTTCTCCAACAGCTTGTATTGGTTGGTGATGGTGGTACTGGAAAAACGACCTTCGTGAAGCGTCATTTGACTGGTGAATTTGAGAAGAAGTATGTAGGTATGTGCAGGAAAACCTTGCTTGTGGAAATACGTGAGAAATGGGTAAATTCATCCACTCAATCATGTCGTTTCCGTTTTAGCCACCTTGGGTGTTGAGGTTCATCCCCTAGTGTTCCACACCAACAGAGGACCTATTAAATTCAATGTATGGGACACAGCCGGCCAGGAGAAATTCGGCGGACTGAGAGATGGCTATTATATCCAAGGTAGGCATTTGTAACTTGCTGAACAGTTTTTGAGAGGTTTTGTGTACTTCAGTTTTCAAGGTTATAGAAAATCAGGTCTGTTCCAACAAATAGTGCTTAATACTGTAATGGGAATTGTGTCATTTCTGGTTTAAAAAAAGACGTGGACTTCAGGGAGTTGACCACCATTTTGGTGGCAGAGGAGAAAATTTTATGAAAGTTGCATGCTGTGTCATGCTAGGCATGGTTTAGAAAAACCTATGACTTACACTGGAACTTATAAGTCATCTTTAAAACAGTAACAGGCTGTTACAGCAGTTTCAGTATTTGAAAACTTAGGTTCTTGTGTGTAGTTTGGTGTGGCGATCAATGAATATTTCTAGTCCATTACAAAGCAACACCAGATACTAGACCAGAGGAGATAGGAGGTCTTAACAAGTGTTATACAAGACTAGCCGATTTCTTGTTAAATTGTTTGTAGTAAGTTGTGCAGAGTATTTTTCTCAAATAGTTTGATTTAAAAATCTCAAGGAAAATGTTCATTGTACCAAAAAGAGAGGAATAAACAAAATACTCATCTCTCCTGGAACCTCACGTTGCTAATAACACATTATCTGGAATCATTCCATGCCTTTTGCTTTTCTTGAACGTGTACATATAAACACAAGAATTTCCCCCCAAAAAAATCCTTTAACCAAAAAGTTGTGGTTTCTTGCCTTACTAACTGTACCATAGTTATTCCTGCAGGTGAGTATATAGACTTTATCTGGGTTATTTAATTTTTTTTTTTTTGAGACAGGGTCTTGCTTTGTTGCCCAACCTGGAGTGCAGCTTCTGCCTCCTAAGCCTCAGCCTCCTGAGTAGCTGGGACTACAGGTACCTGCCACTATGCCTGACTAATTTTTGTATTTTTTTTTGGTAGGGATGGGGATTCACCATGTTGCCCATGCTGGTCTGGAACTCATGAGCTCAGGTGATCCACCCACCTCAGCCTCTCAAAGTGCTGGGATTACAGGCATGAGCCACATCGCTTGGCCTATTTGGAGTTTTTAAGACAGGAATGATATTTCCTAGTATAGTCGGCCATTTAAAGACTTTCTGAAGACTATTTGCAGGCCCTACCCTCAGAATATGGCAGCTTGGTTCTCCAGAATCTCACTTGGCATTAATTACTTCAGATAGTGTTTTGGGGATGAGGGGAGTATTAATGGTGAAGTTTATCAGGGAGATTTGATAGAATCAGCTCATCTTTCTTAGGAAGAGTTCTGTGTTAATGTTCTTAGAATTGAGAGAGACTTTGAAAGTGAGGGGAGAGATCTAGGTGCCTCGTTGAGGTCTAAGACTATAGTTGAATCCTAGTCTCTGCGGTTCTTAGCATTCTTCACTTGTGTGGTAAACTGAGTGTACTAATTACCGCAACTGTTTCTTTCAGCCCAGTGTGCCATCATCATGTTTGACGTAACATCGAGAGTTACTTACAAGAACGTGCCTAACTGGCATAGAGATCTGGTGCGAGTGTGTGAAAACATCCCCATTGTGTTGTGTGGTAACAAAGTGGATATTAAGGACAGGAAAGTGAAGGCGAAATCCATTGTCTTCCACCGAAAGAAGAATCTTCAGGTGTGTAAAATTAAAACTTCCTGAGTTATTTCTCTTAGCGGAGATTGTATGTAACACCATGAAATTGACCAGTGTCTATTATATATGGAAATGATTTTTTTTCTCCCAAGATGGAGTCCCGCTCTGTCCCCCAGGCTGGAGTGCAGTGACGCAATCTGGGCTCGCTGCGACCTCCGCCTCCCGGGTTCAAGCAGTTCTCCTGTCTCAGCTCCTCTAGTAGCTGGATTAAAGGCATGTACCACCACGCCTGGCTAATTTTTGTACTTTTTTTTTTTTTTTTTAGTAGAGACGGGGTTTCACCATGTTGGTCAGGCTGATCTCCGACTCCTGACCTTAAGTGATCCACTTGCCTCGGCCTCCTGAAGTGCTGGGATTACAGGCATGAGCCACTGTGCTGGCAGGAAATAATTTTGTCTTTTTTTATACTATTGTTTTTAAAGAATGATAGAGATGGGGTTTCACTGTTGTCTGGGTTGGTCAACTGAGATACGTGTGTGTATTTATATATTCTTTGTTTTTTGAGACAGGGTCTTGCCCTGTTGCCCTGGCGGGAGTGCAGTGTCATGAACATAGCTCACTGCAGCCTTGAACTCCTGGGCTCAAGCAGTCCTCCCACTTCAGCCTTCTGAGTAGCTGGGACCACAGGCATTCAAGACCATGCCCACCTAATTTGTTTTTTTGTAGAGATGGGGTCTTGCTCTGTTGCCCAGGCCTGATCTTGTACTATTGGCCTCAGGCAATCCTCCCACCTCAGCCCCCGCCCAAAGTGCTGGGATTACAGGCATGAGCCACCATGCCTTGCCAAGAATCTTAACATTTTCTTGTCTTGCCATGTCCTAGAAAAATCGTCATCTTAATGAATTTTAAAAGGTAAAATTATTTTCTTTTAAACAGTACTACGACATTTCTGCCAAAAGTAACTACAACTTTGAAAAGCCCTTCCTCTGGCTCGCTAGGAAGCTCATTGGAGACCCTAACTTGGAATTTGTTGCCATGCCTGCTCTTGCCCCACCGGAAGTTGTCATGGACCCAGCTTTGGCAGCGCAGTATGAGCACGACTTAGAGGTATTACGGCCACTTTGCTGTCTAGGCTATAACGTTTGACTTGTATATTCCTGGCAGTTTTGATCTGGAGTGTTAACATTTTTTCATCTCTTCGTCTAGGTTGCTCAGACAACTGCTCTCCCGGATGAGGATGATGACCTGTGAGAATGGAGCTGGAGCCCAGCGTCAGAAGTCTAGTTTTATAGGCAGCTGTCCTGTGATGTCAGCGGTGCAGCGTGTGTGCCACCTCATTATTATCTAGCTAAGCGGAACATGTGCTTCATCTGTGGGATGCTGAAGGAGATGAGTGGGCTTCGGAGTGAATGTGGCAGTTTAAAAAATACCTTCATTGTTTGGACCTGCATATTTAGTTGTTTTGGAACGCGGTTGATTCCTTGAGTTTCAAATATAAGACTGCTACAGTCACATCACAATATTCAGTGGTGAAATCTTGTTTTGTTACTGTCATTCCCATTCCTTTTCGTTTAGAATCAGAATAAAGTTGTATTTCAAATATCTAAGCAAGTGAACTCATCCCTTGTTTATAAATAGCATTTGGAAATCGCTAAAATAGGGAAATTTTATGCCATGTTAATATTTGAATTGCCTTGCTATTATCGCTTAATTTGAAATCTATTGGGTTAATTTCTCCCTATGTCTACTTTTTATTTTTGTACATTTGAGCCATGTCACACAAACTGATTATGGCAGATCGGCAGTATTCTATTTGGTTAGAAGGGTCACATGGTGTAAATATTAGTGCAGTTAAGCTAAAGCAATGTTTGCTCCACCTTCATTTTGGCTAGGTAGGGTCACCTAGGGAAGAACTTGCTCAAAATTTGTGACCTGTCAGAATAAAAAATAATGTGGTTTGTATATATGAAATAGATATTTTAAGGGTAATACTTTTGTTTTATGGCAAAAGTAATCATGTTTTAATGTAGAACTTCAAACAGGATGGAATATCAGTGGATGGCAGGAGCTTGGGAATTCTTGCTGTTAAGTACAAATTTTGCACTTTTTGAATGTTAGATGCTTAGTGTAAAGTTGATACGCAAGGAAAATGGTCCATGTTTACCCACGGTTTTCAGGTACTCCCGGACTTTAAAGATGTCTTGGACATTAAGTTCTTAAGCAGTACACACTACACCGTTTGATTATTATTTTTTTTTCCTCCTAAGGATTTTTTTGTAGGGCAGCACAGCAGAGCAGGACATGGATGAAATACTAGGAATACGCATAGTGGGGCAGTGTGGGGGCTTCTCAGCAATGGAGAACAGTTGGTGAAACCTTTATTTTTATCAAACTAAGCATTTAATCTTGTATATTTCCCACATTTAAAAATGAATTAGGTCTCTATCCTAATTAGGATTTGATCCCATCAACACTATTGTAGCAGTTAGGAATCTTAAGAGCTATTTTTTTTTCATACAATTACTATAGTCCAGTTTACCAAAGTTTTCTTTAGATGTCTGATTATCTTGAGGTGATTACTTACCTTAAAAGGTATAGAAAGGATCACTTACATATATGGAAAAATGAAACAAGGGTGAAGCTGAATAAAGTTCTACTTACTGTATTAACTGGCAACAGTTGAGTTTCTTAAGATCTGAATTGCTGTGTATGTTACGCTGTATTCAGAACCAGTTTCTAACCAGCCTGTGAGATGGGAAGTTTTTTTCCCATAATTGGGATGAAACCTTTCATTCAGATATTTTGAATTGAAGGTGTATGTGTTGTTTGTAACCTTGTGTAGATTGCAAGTGGTGTTGACATTCTGGATCTTCTATGTAACAGTTGAAATTTGGAAGTGACGTCGCTTACCTGTCTAACATGGTGTGGGAGAGAATTTACAAGTCATTTATTGAAAGAATAATTGTTGCAAAATATATTGCTTCGACTTTGCCTGGATTTTTTGAATCATCTGTAGTATTTGCTTTAGGAAATACTGACTAGTTAGCAGAGATTATTATCTTTTATGTGGGGGGTGGGGTGGGGAAGGGGTCATTTCTCTCCAGATTGTACATATGGGAAAAGTTGGCTCTCCCTTTTTTGAAATCTCCTAATGAAAGCTTTATACGAAGTTACTGCAAACTAGTAATAGCTTATTCGAGCAACGTCATTAAGAAAAAGCATAGTTAACGCATGGGTCTTGTGTGGATATAATGTGAAACATTGGTAAATTAGCGGGTAAAATGTTGGAGAGCAGTTTCAATTTGTGTGAGAGCCAGTTTTTTTTTTTTTTAAAAACCCATATAGAATTTTTTTTTTTTTTTTTAATCATAAAATGTCTGGAAAAGATGAGACTCCAAAATAACCTCCAAAGAGGACTGGTTTCCTGGCTAACTGTTCACCTGAAGGAACTCAAGTACAGAGAATTTCTGGTTTCTTCTGCAAAAACATCAGGAACACAAAAAATTACCCGCTGAGCAAATGGGGTGAGGGTTGGATTCAGCTTTTCTTGCTGGCAAACTGACACATCGTGTATGATGCTTTCTAGAAGCCACGTTGGGGCTGTGCAGGGCTGTCCTGCCCAGCAGGATAACGTGAGACTAAGCTCTCCCTGTGTGAGGCAGACCTTGTACTAGGACAGCAGCCATCCTAACTCCCTGCAGCACCTTTTACCCTTGAAGCCTAGGGCATGTTGGGGAGAAACCGCACCTCACCACGGAAACCTTATCTTTAGTTAAGGGGTCAGAGTCCAATTCAAAAAACATCTGATGCATCTCTCTCGCTCCACATTTCCTACAAGGTCTTGCAAGCTCTGGTGACACGTGCATCCTGAGATCACACACCTGTGTGCATGCTGCTTTTCAGAACTCCCCCTTACCTCTCCTGAAGTCAGTCCTACCAGTTAATGCTTTACCTGCTTTAGAATTCACTCACTGGTTTTTACCTTAAGTGAGTCAGATGTCCGACTACAGACATCACAGATTGCTCTCAGCCCTAGTCAGCATGGCAAATTTGCAATTGCGACTTTCCCTTCCTAGTCTAATTGCCACGGGGGCAAGGGCCATGTCACTGCTTTTTCATGTCCCTAGTGTTTACTAAATGTTCTATGGGAACCTGGAGGAACAGAGAACTTGGGGGTTAGAGAGAGAGTGGGATTGATGGAGGTGGGTGGAGAGGAGCTGGGAGAACTTTATACACCATTAGGTCTGACTATTCCGAAGTCATGCTGGTATTTCCTTCCCGAGGTTTGTAGCTTATACTCTCTTTTTAGTTTTTTAGATTAATTAATTTATTTATTTACTTTTTTAGAGTCTCTCTCTCCCAGGCTGGAGTGCAGTGGCGCGATCTCAGCTTACTGCAACCTCTGCCTCCCGGGTTCAGGCGTTTCTCATGCCTCAGCCTTCTGGGTAGCTGGGACAGGCATGCGCATACACTGTCTTTTATCCATTTATTCTGGCTTGTTTCTTTAGTGTACAGGAGTAGAGAGAGTCAGTGTGGACAGTCGGGAAACTTGCGGGATGGAACTCAGTTAAAATGGTGCCATCAGCAGGTGTTGGGGCCGTGAGGCTTGAAGTTTAGTCACAGGCATTGGAAAAGGCACCTTGGATTTAGTTGGTTTTCAGTTCCCTACTGAAGCAAAGTAGAAACCATTCAGTATACATTGGCCTTTGGTAATGTGGACAGTTCAGTCCTCCTGTCCAGTCAGCTGTGCTCAGAGATAGACTGTGCAGTGCTGCAGTGGCTTCGCTCATGAAGCCCTGGCCTGGGGAGACAGGCAGTCGGGTTCCCTGGGATGAGGCTGAGCGCTGCAGCGAGTGGGAGGAGCGACAGCAGGATGAGGCTTTGGGAGCATCGCAGGGGCCTGGTCTGAGGCCTGAGAAGGAGGGCAGTGGAGTCCAGGAGAGACCCTGAGGGGGAAGGCCCCCTGGCGAGCAGGCGGGAAGGTGGGGTGCACAGGCGGAGGCTCTCAAGCAGGCGTGTGGTTTTTTATAAGCCGGTTTACAGTTTGGCATTTAGAACACAATGGGACGCCACAGAAGGCTCAAACGTCATAAGATTTTGGCAACAGGAGTGGGTGCCCAGGGTCCAGGGGCAGCCAGCCTTGCCCCCGCCAAGCCTATGCTCCAGGAAAGGAAGGGTCGCACCGTGGCCACCACAAAGCCTCGTCGTCCAGCCCCTCAGTGTACTCATCCATTGAGTGAGCAGCCACTGCTAACGCCAGGCGCTGGCCCCACCCATGCAGGGGGGCTTCTTAACGAGGCAGGAGAAAAGGATCAGGGGCTTCTCCAATAGTAAGTGTGAGGTGTGAGCTGCAGTGCCTAAAGCCACCAATACCTGTGGTCAAGGTCAGTTTCTGGTGACAAAACTATGGATCAGGCCGGGGGTCGAGTGGCTGTGACAAGGTAGCAGCACTGTGACTGCCCCCCAGGCATGAAGGATGGGAACCGAATTGCTAGGAAGCGCAGCTGGAAGCCAGTGGGCAGGGGAGCCGGGTGGGGCAGCGCTGCAGGTCTTGGGGAGAAGTATTTGCTTTTTGCTTCCTCCCTCCCTTGATGTCCGACCTTCTTTTCCCCCACCAAGGGAAGAAGTCGTACAGGCTGGGTATTGACAGTGTGGGGATTGGAGCAGTTAAAACAGACACAGTTGGCACAGTTCCCCCTACCAGAGGTAACTTGTTGACATTTTGTCATATATCCTTTCACATGTTTTCTAAAAAGAGGGGATTATACTATCATGCAGTTTCCTAACCATTTTTCACTTTTTGTGATGGGCTTTTCTACGTCAGTGAGTTTCACAGCACTGTTCACAATTATCTAGGGATCCAGAGCGCAGCCAGGCCGTCATTTAGTGTGACAGCCACTGTGGTTCTCGTCAGACTGCGTTGCTGTCTCGTCCCACTCGTCTGCATGCTGCTTAGCAGACTGGGTTTAACTCTTGAAGGGAAGTTTATTTCCAGATGTGTAGACCATCCGTGGTCTTTTTCTTCCACGTGCTTCTCAGGCTGTTGTGTTTGTTACTTTTTTTTTCTCTCTCTTTTGAGTCAGAGTCACCCTCTGTCACCCAGGCTGGAGTGCAGTGGTGGGATCTTGGCTCACTGCAGCCTCAACCTCCCAGCCTCAAGCCATCCTCCCACCTCAGCCTCTCGAGTAGCTGGGACTATAGGTATGCGCCACCACACCCAGCTAATTTTAATTTTTTTTTTTTTTGCAGAGACTGGGTTTCACCATGTTGCCCATGCTGGTCTTGAACTCCTGGGCTCAAGGAATCCTCCCACCTCGGCCTCCCAAAGTGCTGGAATTACAGATGTGAGCCACTGTGCTGGCCACATGTTTGTTACTTTAAACTTCTGAGGGTGTGTCCTGCTTTATAAACTCCTAATAGATGGAAAACCAAACTTACTTTGAAATTAAACTCTCTGGGGGTGTGTGTATGTCTGTGTGTGTGTCTTTGTGTATCTGTGTGTCTTTGTGTGTCTGTGTGTGTCTCTGGGTGTGTCTGTGTGTGTGTGTGTCTCTGGGTGTGTGTGTGTCTGTGTGTCAGTGTGTGTGTGTGTGTGTGTCTCTGGGTGTGTGTGTGTCTGTGTGTCAGTGTGTATGTCTGTGTGTGTCTCTGGGTGTGTGTGTATGTCTGTGTCTCTGGGTATGTCTGTGTGTATGTGTCTGTGTGTGTGTGTGTCTCTGGGTGTGTGTGTGTCTGTGTGTCAGTGTGTGTCTGTGTGTGTGTGTGTCTCTGGGTGTGTGTGTGTCTGTGTGTCAGTGTATGTGTCTGTGTATGTCTCTGGGTGTGTGTGTATGTCTGTGTCTCTGGGTATGTCTGTGTGTATGTGTCTGTGTGTGTGTGTGTCTCTGGGTGTGTGTGTGTCTGTGTGTCAGTGTGTGTCTGTGTGTGTGTGTGTCTCTGGGTGTGTGTGTGTGTGTCAGTGTATGTGTCTGTGTATGTCTCTGGGTGTGTGTGTATGTCTGTGTCTCTGGGTATGTCTGTGTGTATGTGTCTGTGTGTGTGTGTGTCTCTGGGTGTGTGTGTGTCTGTGTGTCAGTGTGTGTATGTGTCTGTGTGTGTCTCTGGGTGTGTGTGTATGTGTGTCTCTGGGTGTGTGTGTATGTCTGTGTCTCTGGGTATGTCTGTGTGTATGTGTCTGTGTGTCTGTGTGTGTGTGTGTCTCTGTGCATTTCAGTTTGTTGATTTTCGCCATGTGAACTTCCGCTTTGCATTCCCAGCACTGGACATGGGCGAGAGGCTGAAGTCCTAACATGCTGAATTACACACATTTTATTACATGGTTCCCTTCATGCGATTTAATCTATAAATTCACATTTATGGTCATGCCCAGGGGCTCACGCTTGTAATCCCAGCACTTTGGGAGGCTGAGGCAGGAGGATTACTTGAACCTAGGAGTTTGAGACCAGCCTGGGCAACGTAATGAGACCCCATCTCTAATTTTTTAGAAGCAAAAAAAATATTTTTATTGAAAAAATTCACACTTATGTTTTCAGAGATGTGCAAGGTCAGTGTATGCTCTTATCCCTTCTCACATATTCATATTCTGTGATGCTCCAATTTGGAGCTCAGAAAATATTGATTGACAATATTGAATTTGGACTTACAAGAACAAAATCTGGCCGGGCGCGGTGGCTCAAGCCTGTAATCCCAGCACTTTGGGAGGTCGAGACGGGCGGATCACGAGGTCAGGAGATCGAGACCATCCTGGTGAACACGGTGAAACCCCGTCTCTACTAAAAAAATACAAAAAACTAGCCGGGCGAGGTGGCGGGCGCCTGTAGTCCCAGCTACACAGGAGGCTGAGGCAGGAGAATGGCGTAAACCCGGGAGGCGGAGCTTGCAGTGAGCTGAGATCCGGCCACTGCGCTCCAGCCCCGGCGACAGAGCGAGACTCCGTCTCAAAAAAAAAAAAAAAAAAAAGAACAAAATCTGGGGAAAAATAGTGTTAGCCAAAGGAAAATGTCATAACGAGGAGGAAACTGAAAGCTTAAATTGCAGAAATAAAAAGCACATAATGGTCCAGATCCCAGGAGGCCCAAATATGAGAATACATTAGAGATCAATTCATTAGAGATGGGGTCTTACTTTGTCGTCCAGGCTGGAGTGCCATGGCATCATCGTGATCATAGTTCACTGCAGTCTCAACCTCCTGAGCTCAAGCCATCCTCCAGCCTTCCAAGTAACTGGGACTACAGGCGTGCACTGGCGCACCTGTCTTTCTTGCTTTCTTTTTTATATGGATTTCTCACCTCCAGGTACTCCTGAGAACGCCTCCTGCGTCTGTGGATCTGCGTGGTGTCCATCACTGATCTCACCTCTAGGTACTCCTGAGAGCGCTTCCTCCGTCTGTGGATCCGCGTGGTCTCCATCACTGATCTCACCTCTAGGTGCTCCTGAGAACGCCTCCTCCCTCTGTGGATCCACGTGGTCTCCATCACTGATCTCACCTCTAGGTACTCCTGAGAATGCCTCCTCCGTCTGTGGATCCACGTGGTCTCCATCACTGATCTCACCTCTAGGTACTCCTGAGAATGCCTCCTTTGTCTGTGGATCCGCGTGGTCTCCATCACTGATCTCACCTCTAGGTGCTCCCGAGAACGCCTCCTCCCTCTGTGGATCCACGTGGTCTCCATCACTGATCTCACCTCTAGGTACTCCTGAGAGCGCCTCCTCCGTCTGTGGATCCGCGTGGTCTCCATCACTGATCTCACCTCTAGGTACTCCCAAGAACGCCTCCTCCGTCTGTGGATCCGCGTGGTCTCCATCACTGATCTCACCTCTAGGTACTCCCGAGAACGCCTCCTCCGTCTGTGGATCCCGCGTGGTCTCCATCACTGATCTCACCTCTAGGTACTCCCGAGAACGCCTCCTCCGTCTGTGGATCCGCGTGGTCTCCATCACTGATCTCACCTCTAGGTACTCCCGAGAACGCCTCCTCCGTCTGTGGATCCGCGTGGTCTCCATCACTGATCTCACCTCTAGGTACTCCCCGAGAACGCCTCCTCCGTCTGTGGATCCGCGTGGTCTCCATCACTGATCTCACCTCTAGGTACTCCCGAGAACGCCTCCTCCGTCTGTGGATCCGCGTGGTCTCCATCACTGATCTCACCTCTAGGTACTCCCGAGAACGCCTCCTCCGTCTGTGGATCCGCGTGGTCTCCATCACTGATCTCACCTCTAGGTACTCCTGAGAACGCCTCCTCTGTCTGTGGATCCGCGTGGTCTCCATCACTGATCTCACCTCTAGGTACTCCTGAGAACGCCTCCTCTGTCTGTGGATCCGCGTGGTCTCCATCACTGATCTCACCTCTAGGTGCTCCCGAGAGTGCCGCCTCTGTCACTGTGGATCTGTGTAGTTTGCATCACTGAGATGTGTCGCGTCATTTCTGTCTTCCTGCTGTGCGTTCCTTTGGCTGCAGTATACAAATTGCATAAATCCACTGCCTTTCACACCCGCAAATAGCTTCCTAGGGCCACCATAATAAATTACTACACGCCGGGTGGCTTAGAACAATTTTATCCCTCAGCCTCCCAGAGGCCGCGCGTCTGAAATCAAGGTGTCAGCAGGGCCGTGCTCCCTGTGAAGGATCCAGCAAGAACCTTCTCCACGGTGTTCTCCTAGGTCCCGGTGTTGCCGGCAACCCTTGCTGACCCTCCGCTGGCAGACCCATGGCTCCCACCTCTGCCTCTGTCATCACAGGGCCGTCTCCCTGTGTGTGTGTCTGTCTCTGTGTCGCCTCTCCTCTTGTAATAAGAAACCAGGAATACCCACCCACATACTGGCACAGTGCTCCACACCTGTAATCCTAGGCCTTTGGGAGGCCAAGGCAGGCAGATCACTGGAGGCCAGAAGTTTGAGACCAGCCTGGGCAACCTGGCAACACCTCTTCTCTACAAAAAACAAAAGAATTAGCCAGGTGTGGTGACTTACATCTGTAGTCCCAGCTACTGAGGAGGCTGAGGTGGGAGGATCACTTGAGCCCTGGAGGTTGAGGCTTCAGTGAGCCATGATTGCATCAGTGCACTCCCACCTGGGTGACAAAGCAAGACCCTGTCTCAAAAAACACTGAACCACAACTTCAGGATGGCCTCATCTTAACCAATTACATCTACAATGACCATCTTTCCGAATAAAGTCACATTTTGAGATTAAAGGGGTTGGGACTTGAACATGTCCTTTTGCGGGACACAGTTGAACCTACAGTTGTGGTGAGTGAGTGTCTCCAGGCTTTTGATCTCCAGAAGTGTGTTACTACATTCTGCTTTCCGTCTTGTGTTGTACATGTGCAAGAGTTTCTCTTGGCTGGACACACACAGGCATACATGGAATTGAATGGCTGGATCAAAAAGACATTTACAACACGTGCTCACCAAAGGAATGTTACAAAATGTTCCCTAATTTGTAACATCTCTTTTCACTTAAAGTCTTCCTGATTCACAAACATTGTTAATTTTAACATGGTTCAACTTACTGATACTTCTTTTAGTTCATGTTTCTACGTTTAAAATATCCTTTCCTATCTATAGTTGAAAAGATATTCACTTACATTTTATTTTTTTATTTTATTTTGAGATGGAGTTTCACTCTGTTGCCCAGGCTGGAGTACAATGGCGTGATCTCGGTTCACTGCAACCTCTGCTTCCTGGGTTCAAGAGATTCTCCTGCCTCAGCCTCCCAAGTGGTTGGGATTACAGGCATGTACCACCATATCTGGCGAATTTTTGTATTTTTAGTAGAGACAGGGTTTCTCCATGTTGGTCAGGCTGGTCTCGAACTCCCAACCTCAGGTGATCCGCCCACCTTGGCTTCCCAAAGTGCTGGGATTACAGGTGTGAGCCACTGCACCCAGCCTTTCACTTACATTTTATACTAGGAATTTTTAAGTTTTATTTTTGACAGATGAAACTTGATCCATCAGGAGCTGCTTTTTGCATATAGTGTAAGATAGGGATTTTCTTTTCTTTTTTTTGAGACAGAATTTCACTCTTTCACCCAGGCTGGAGTGCAGTGGCGTGATCAAGGCTCACTGCAGCCTTGCCCCTGAGTCTCAAGCAATCTTCCTGCCTCAGTCTCTCAAGTAGCTGGGACTACTGATGTGCACCACCATGCCTGGCTAATTTTTTTTTTTTTTTTTTGAAGACATGGGGTTTCACTGTGTTGTCAGGCTGGGCTCAAGTGATCTGCTCACCCCGGCCTCCCAAAGTACTGGGATTACAGGTGTGCACCACCGTGCCCAGCTGTAGATAGGGGTTTGATTTTGTCTTTTCTTTGTGGATGACCAGTTTTTCCAGTTCCAGCTAATGAATGATTCCTTCTCCTGTGCTGATCTGACATGCCGTCAGTCCCATGGTCACATCCACAATATGACTCTGTTGCTGGCCTCCCTGTTCGCTTCCATTGGTCAGCATGCCTTTTCCTGGGCCAGTATCACACTATCTTAATTAATTACTATAGGCTGGGCTCAGTGGCTCACGCCTGTAATCCCAGCACTTTGGGAGGCCAAGGTAGGTGGATCACTTGAGGTCAGGAGTTTGAGACCAGCCTGGCCAACATGGTGAAACCCTGTCTATACTAAAAATACAAAAATTAGCTAGGCATGGTGGCACATGCCTGTAATCCCAGCTACTTGGGAGGCTGAGGCAGGAGAATCGCTTGAACCTGGGAGATGGAGGTTGCAGTGAGCCGAGACTGTGCCATTGCACTCCAGGCTAGGCAACAAGAAAGAAATTCTGTCTCAAAAAAAAAAAATGTACTACAGCTTGGTAAGTGCTTATATTTGATAAACCAAGTCCTATCTCTGTTCTTCAGAAGAGTTTTGGCTATGTTCGATGCTTCCATGAAAATTCCACAAAAAACACTAGGAATTTTGATTGGAATCACACAGAATATGCAGCTATTTTTGGGAAGTTGACATATTTCCTAGGATGAACTTTGAGGAGCCAGGTTAGCAGGTCAAAGACTGTATGAACACGGGGACTTTTGACAGGCATCGTCCAGTTGCTTTTCGCTGGTTGTACTAAGCTACAGATGGGCAAGAACTTGGCCAGCTCACCTTTATGTCTTGAGCTCCTAGCTCAGTGCCTGAAACACTTATCAAACCAGCAATGTCTCTTATGCCAGCTGCACCCCAACTTCTCCAGTATAATTTTGTTTTATTTTTTATTTTTGTTTTTATTTTTTTGAGATGGAGTCCCTCTCTGTTGCCCAGGCTGGAGTGCAGTGGCATGATCTCGGCTCACTGCAACCTCTACCTCCCAGCATTATAACAGGGATACATTATAACATTATAACAGGAATCGCTCCCAGGCAGCGATTCTCCTGCCTCAGCCTCCTGAGTAGCGAGGATTACAGGTGCCCACCAACAAGCCCAGCTAAGTTTTGTATTTTTAGTAGAGACGGGTTTCACTATGTTGGTCAGGCTGGTCTTGAACTCCTGACCTCAGGTGATCCTCCCACCTTGGCTTCCCAAAATGCTGGGATTACAGGCGTGAGCCACCACACCCAACCTCTACTATAATTTTGAAATGTATAACTACTTTTTATCATGAATATCTCTAAACATAACCAGAAGAAAACAGCACCTTCTATTGGAATGGTGAAAATTCAGGACATAGACAACACGAAATGCTGGCAAGGATGTGGAGCAACAGGAACGCTCCTTCATTGCTGATGGGAATGCAAATGGTGCAGCCACTTTGGAAGACAGTTTGGCAGTTTCTTACAAAACTAAACAGTATCTTACCATATGATTCCTCAATCCTGTTCCTTGGTATTTACCCAAATGAGCTGAAAGCTTAGGTCCTCACAAAACCTCCACCTGGATGTTTATAGCTGCTTTCTTCATAAATGCCAATGCTTGGAAGCACCCAAGATGTCCTCCAGTGGGTGAAAGAATAAGCTGTGGTGCATCTGGAAATGGAATATTATTCAGCACTGAAAAGAACCGAGCCATCAAGCCATGAAAAGACATGGGAGAAAAATGCACTTCACTAAGTGAAATATTCTGAAAAGGTCACAATACCAACTATATGACATTCCAGAAAAGCCAAACCACGGAGACACTATAAAGGTCAGTCATTAGGGTGTGGGTAGGATGAGTGGGTGTCATGCAGAGGATTTTTAGGGCAATGTATAGCATTATAACAGGGATACATGTCATTTCACATTTGCCAAACCCCACAAAATGTGCACCACCAGACTGAACCGCAGTGTGAACTGTGGGCGATAATGGTGCGTCACTGTGAGTTCATCAGTTGTAACAAATGGACCACTCTAGGGGGATGCTGATATGGAGGAGGCTGTGCATATGTGGGGCATAGCGGGTATTCTCACCCAATTTTGCTGTGAACCTAAAACCGCTCTAAAAAAGTCTATTTAAAGTAAAGCAACAACAGAATAAGATTTAAGTATAAATAAGTCTGTTATAAAATAGAGAACATCCATCAGTGGATAAAAGTTAAGATTTTTTTGTTGATCAATTTATAAGTGAAGTGACTGACAAAACTTGTTTTTTTGAGCTCAGGTTAAAGCTATCTCAGAAACAAGTAGTGGAGTTGCCATTCTCCAAAATAAGCCATGTGAGTAGAGAGCAAATTGTTAATAACTTCAGCATTTCTGTGCATAGAACCAGGGAAGTAATGTCTTTAAATACATCTGCATCTTGAAATATCTGCCACTAATTTAGGCACATTGAAATTGCTGCATTAAACTACTGAACTATCACAGAAGCCTCTGCAACCTTTATTCTGAGTTTACTGATCCTATTTATAGCAGAGGATCAGAAAAAAAAAATGTATTACTATCTGGTGTACTAGGTGACCGTGACAGTGATGTATGTCTGGTGTAATAGGTGACCATGATGGTGATGGGTGACTGTGACAGTGATGTGTGTCTGATGTAATAGGTGACCATGATGGTGATGGGTGACTGTGACAGTGATGTGTGTCTGATGTAATAGGTGACCATGATGGTGATGGGTGACTGTGACAGTGATGTGTGTCTGATGTAATAGGTGACCATGATGGTGATGGGTGACTGTGACAGTGATGTGTGTCTGATGTAATAGGTGACCATGATGGTGATGGGTGACCGTGGCAGTGATGTGTGTCTAGTGTAACAGTCAACCGTGATGGTGATAGGTGATGGTGATAGTGATGGTGACAGGTGACCGTGACAATGATGTCTGTCTGATATAACAGTTAACCATGATGGTTACAGGAGAAAGTTGTACTGTCTATTTCCACAGGAACATCTGTAGAGCATGTTTGGCTAATGTTTCTCTTAATGCACACTGGAACCACGCCATGCTGTTTTCCCTGCCCCCACCTGACAGCACAGTGCCCGGCACACATGACTTAGTCAATAAAACGTTGAATTAAAAAAAAAATTAACCATTTTAAGTGTACGATTCAGTGACGTTTAGTACAGCCACAGTGTTGTGCGAACACAACTATCTAATTCCAGGACATTTGCTTCACCCCCAAAGGAAACCCCATACTCATTGGTAATCACTTCTGTGTCCCCCTTTCTCCTGCCCCTGGCAACCATGAATCTGCTTTCTGTTTTTTTGGTTTTTTTTTTTTTGAGATGGAGTCTTGCTCTGTCGCCCAGGCTGGAGTGCAGTGGCGCAATCTCGGCTCACTGCAACCTTCGCGTCCTGGGTTCACGCCGTTCTCCTGCCTCAGCCTCCTGAGTAGCTGGGACTATAGGCGCTTGCCACTACGCCCGGCTAATTTTTTGTATTCTTTACTAGAGACGGGGTTTCACTGTGTTAGCCAGGATGGTCTCGATCTCCCGACTTCGTAATCCGCCTGCCTCGGCCTCCTAAAGTGCTGGGATTATAGGCGTGAGCCACCGCGCCCAGCCTGCTTTCTGTTTTTATGGACTGGCTTATTCTAGACATTTCATAAAAACGGATTCTTGCCATGTGGAGGCTTTTGTGTCTGGCTTCGTTCATCAGCATAATGTTTTCAAGATTCATTCACGTTGTAGATGAATCAGTACTTCGTTTCTTTTTTTAAATTTTTAATTCTTTTTTTTTTTTTTTTTTGAGACGGAGTCTCGCTCTATCGCCCAGGCTGGAGCGACAGATCTCAGCTCACTGCAAGCTCCACCTCCTGGGTTCACGCCATTCTCCTGCCTCAGCCTCCCTAGTAGCTGGGACTACAGGCGCCCACCAACACGCCCGGCTAGTTTTTTGTATTTTTTTAATAGAGACGGGGTTTCACCGTGTTAGCCAGGATGGTCTCGATCTCCTGACCTCGTGATCCGCCCGTCTCAGCCTCCCAAAGTGCTGGGATTACAGGCTTGAGCCACCGCGCCCGGCAATTCTTTTTATTTTTAATTTTTTGCAGAGACACAGGTCTCACCATGTTGCCCAATGAACTCCTGGCCTCAAGCAATCCTCCCACCTTGGCCTCCCAAAGTGCTGGGATTACAGATATGAGCCACCGTGCACTTTTTTAATTTTTAATTTTTTTTTTTTTGTGCCCAGGAGGCAAAACAATTTTATTTCACAGTTGTCTTTAAAATCACAAAGATACCTTTTCTTCATATATGAACATTAGTACAGATACCTATACTTTTTAGAAAATGATTGTACAGACCCTCTCAAAGAAAAATGTATTCTGTGATATGGTTTCAGCGAGGTTGCTTGGAAAAACTCACATCTGGACTGATTCCTAAAACATAGCATTCCACCACTCTACAAATTTGGGTTCAAAATATAGATTATTGTCATCAGTATGTGGTGCCTGCATTCTTACATATTTGATAATACATATATAGGCTGGCTTATCACCTAACATTCCATTGGTTTATCAGCCTTTCTGCAGGTTTATCAGCAGGTTGAGCAGCTGTGCCTTTCTCTGTGGCCTTTCTTCAAGACCTTCCAGGAATGGACACATATCATCATCATCATAGATTGTAAACTCCAAAGTCTTTACCAACAATTCCAATGGAAACGTCCTGTTTAGCCGGGTCCTGTTCTGTAGGAAGTGTCTCTCTCTTTTTTTTTTTTTTTTTTTTTTTTGAGACAGAGTCTCGCTCTGTCACCCAGGCTGGAGTGCAGTGGCATGATCTTGGCTTACTGAAATCTCTACTTCCCGGGTTCAAGCAATTGTCCTGCCTCAGCACCCACTAGTAGCTGGGATTACAGGCACATGCCACCATGACCGGCTAATATTTTTTGTATTTTTAGTAGAGGTGGGGTTTCACCATGTTGGCCAGGCTAGTCTCGAACTCCTGACCTTGGATGATCCACCTGCCTCGGCCTCCCAAAGTGCTGGAATTACAGGCGTGAGCCACCGTGCCCAGTCGGAAGTGTCTCTCTTAAGGCATGCAGACCATGTTTAGCCAGTTCCTTTAAATTGCACTCCATAAATTCAGACATATGTCTCTCCAAGTAAGCACGAGCGGACTGAAAACAGGCTCCAATGGACATTAGCTCTGCAGTCAAAATCGTTACCAGATGGACAGGTTTGGAAAATGTGAGGGCCTGCAGCATTATCACCAGCGATAAGCAGCCCAGCACCATATGGTCTCAGGCCGTATCGCAGTGTTGGTATCTGGGTTTGGTTTCCAATTAGAGATACGAGACACTGGAAGGGGTCTATCAAATACAAATCTGGAATCCAAACACTCCTGGTGCATAAAATTACACAACTGTCAGCCCAGGTTGGTCTCGAACTCTCAAGCTCAAGCAATCCACCCACCTCGGCTTCCCGAAGTGCTGGGTTTACAGGTGTGAGCCACCGCGCCTGGCCCAGTTCTACACTTCTTTTTTTTTTTTTTTTTTTTTTGAGAATGAGTCTCGCTCTGTCACCCAGGCTGGAGTGCAGTGACGTGATCTTGGCTCATTGCAAGCTCCACCTCCCGGGTTCAAGCCATTCTCCTGCCTCAGCCTCCCAAGTAGCTGGGACTACAGGCGCCCGCCGCCAGTCCCGGCTAATTTTTTTTTTTTTTTTTTTGCGTTTTTTAGTAGAGACAGGGTTTCACCGTGTTAGCCAGGATGGTCTCCATCTCCTGACCTCGTGATCCACCCACCTTGGCCTCCCAAAGTGCTGGGATTACAGGCGTGAGCTACCGTGCCCGACCTACTTTTAATATGCTCTCCATATGCCTCCTTTGAATCCTTGCTGAAATTGATATGTAACAAAATTCAGTAATGTGCACAAATACTTTTTTCTTCATTTTGATAGTTGGACTGTATTGACATTGTCGGAACCCATAGCTGTCACATGACATCACTCTCTCCTGTAGGCATTCGTCCTAATTCTGCAAGGAGGTGTATATTCCATTCCAACCAGCAGTCCCCGTGTCCCTCCAGTCATTTAGATGGTCTGAAGCAACATGGGCTTAGCCACTTGGGGTTGATTTTCCTAGATATTGTGCCCTTTCAATACCTAATTTCAAGTCTTTTTTCATTTCAGGAAACACTTCTCAAAACATACTTTTTTTTTTTAGATGGAGTCTCACTCTGTCCCCAGGCTGGAGTGCAGTGGGGTGATCTCAGCTCACTGCAACCTCTGCCTCCCAGGTTCAAGCGATTCTCCTGCCTCAGCCTCCTAAGTAGCTGGGATTACAGGCGCCCGCCACCATGCCCGGCTAATTTTTGTGTGAGTGTATTTTTCTTTTTCAGTAGAGATGGGGTTTCACTATGTTGGCCAGTCTGGTCTCGAACTCCTGACCTCAAGGGATCCACCTGCCTTGGCCCCCCAAAGTGCTGGGATTACAGGCCTGAGCCATCACGCCAGGCCCAAATATACTTTTTAATATTATTTTGTATTACTGCCTTGGTTTTCCTCTTCAGCAACTCATATTAAATTTACATTAGATCTTCTTTTCTGATCTTCTATACTTATTCCTCATTTTGAATTGGTTTCATCTTGTCATTTATTTTTAACTTCAGTTTTATGGAGGTTTAATTGAAGTACACTAAAGCGCAGATATTGTTGGTGTAGCCTTTGTTTTTGACATGCATGTGGAGTTTCACATCCATAACACTCAAGGTAGCAGCTATTTCTATGACCCCAAAAGTTTCTAGTGCCCGTCTATACCCATCCCTCCCTCCACTACCCATCCCTCCCTCCACTATCCATCCCTCCCTCCACTACCCATCCCTCCCTCCACTATCCATCCCTCCCTCCACTATCCATCCCTACCTCCACTACCCATCCCTCCCTCCACTACCCATCCCTCCCTCCACTATCCATCCCCTCCCTCCACTACCCATCCCTCCCTCCACTACCCATCCCTCCCTCCACTACCCATCCCTCCCTCCACTATCCATCCCTACCTCCACTACCCATCCCTACCTCCACTACCCATCCCTCCCTCCACGCCATCCCCAGGATGTGTTTTCTCATTGGTTTTTCATACCCAGGATCTGGTTTCTGTCATTGTATGCTAGTTTTCATGTTCCAGAAATTTATACAAATAGAATCATACAGTGTATTCTATTTTTCTTTTCTTTTCTTTTTTTTTTTTTGAGACAAAGTCTCACTGTCACCCAGGCTGGAGAGCAGTGGCATGATCTCAGCTCACTGCAACCTCTGCCTCCCGGGTTCAAGCCATTATCCTGCCTCAGCCTCCAGAGTAGCTGGGATTACAGGTGCCCACCACCACAACCGGCTAATTTTTTTAATTTTTAGTACAGACAGGGTTTCGCCGTGTTGCCCAGACTGGTCTTGAACTCCCAACCTCAAGCGATCCTCCTGCCTCTGCCTCCCAAAGTGCTGGGATTACAGGTGTGAGCCATCGTGCCTGGCTGTGGTTCTGTCTGGCTTCTCTCACTTTGTGTACTTCTGAGATTCAACTGTGCTGTAACTTGTGTCAGTAGCTTGCTTTTTAAATTGCTGAGTAACACCCCACTGTATGGATACATCACCCTTCCTTTGTCCATGAAATGCCCGCCCTCTTCATTTCATGGGTATTTCGGTTGTTTCCAGCTTTTGGCTATTAGAAATACAGCTGTGGGGAATGTTTGTATACCAGTCCTTATGTGGGCGTGTATTTTTTTCCTCTGGAGCAAGTCTGAAATGACTGGGTCATATGGTAGTGTATGTTTACTGTTTTAAGAAAGAAAGTCCTATTTTTTTCTAGGATTTATACCATTTTATATTGCCACCAGCAGTGTGGGAGACAATGCCTGTTGTTCACAAGCATGTGCTGGTGTCCAATTGTGGTTTTAATTTGTGTTTTTTGTTTCCCTGATGATGGTGAGGAACATTTTTTCTCTTTCTTCTCCTCCTCCTTCTTCTCCTTCTCCTCCTCCTCCTCCTCCTCCTCCTTCTTTCTTCTTTCTTTCCTCTTCCTTCTTCCTTCTTCTTCTTTCTTCTTTCTTCTTCCTTCCTTCTCCTTCTCCTTCTTCTTTTTCTTCTTCTCCTTCTTCTTTTTCTTCTTCTCCTTCTTCTTTTCTGTTTGAGACGAGTCTTCCTCTGTCACCCAGGCTAGAGCTCAGTGGTAGGAACTTAGCTCACTGCAACCTCCGCCTCCTGGGTTCAAGCAATTCTGCTGCCTCAGCCTCCCAAGTAGCTTGATTACTGGCGCATGCCACCATGCCTGGCTAATTTTTGTATTTTTAGTAAAGATGGGGTTTCGCCATGTTGGCCAGGCTGGTCTCGAACTCCTGACCTCAGGTGATCCGCCCATCTCAGCTTCCCAAAGTGCTGGGATTATAGGCGTGAGCCACTGCACCCGGCATGGGGCATGTTTTTTCATGTGCTTATTGGTTATTTACAAATATTATCCTACGAAATATCTATCGCCTTTTTTAAAAAGTGGGTTATTTGTTTTCTGGTTATTGGCTTTTAAGAGTTCTCCCGTGTTCTGGATGTAAGTTCTTTCTCTGGCATGTGTGGTGCAAATGTTTTCTTCAATGGATACCTTGCCTTTCTATTTTTAAAAATGGGTTATTTCAAAGAGCAAAATATTTTATTTTATTTTTATTGTTTATTTTTTGAGACCGAGTCTCACTTTGTTGCCTAGGCTGGAGTATAGTGGCACGATCTCTGCTCACTGCAATCTCTGCCATCCAGGTTCAAGTGATTCTCCTGCCTCAGCCTCCTGAGTAGCTGGGATTACAGGCACGCACCACCATGCCCAGCTAATTT
Source organism: Macaca thibetana thibetana (assembly GCF_024542745.1). Classification (NCBI taxonomy): domain Eukaryota; kingdom Metazoa; phylum Chordata; class Mammalia; order Primates; family Cercopithecidae; genus Macaca; species Macaca thibetana. The sequence goes on from NC_065588.1 coordinate 127,264,772, forward strand.
TTGTATTTTTAGTAGAGACAAGGTTTCACCATGTTGACCAGGCTGGTCTCACACCTCCGACCTCAAGTGATCCTCCTGCCTTGGCCTCCTAAAGTGCTGGGATGACAGGCGTGAGCCACCGCGCCCTGCCAGAAAAAGATATTTTAATTTTGATGACGTCTAGTTAATTTTTTTCTCTTGTGGTCTATGCCATATCACCAAGATTTTCTTCCCGTTCTAGAGACTCATAGTTTTGGATTTTACATATACCTCTGTGATGTATTTTGGATTAAACTTGTATATGGTGTCAGGCGTTAAGAGTCATTTTTGTTCCCCACATGAGTATCCAGTTGATACAGCACCATTTGTTGCAAATAATTTCCTTTCTGTGTTAAGTTACTTGGACATCTTGTTGAAAATCCATTGACAAAACCTGGGTGGGTCTGTTCCTAAACTTGCAAATTCTGTGTCATTGATCTCTGTGACTATCTTTCTGACAAGGTATTTTGATTTATGTAGTTTTGCTGCTCTTGTTTGTTTGTTTGAGATAAGGCTTCACTTTGTCTCCCAGGCTGGAGTGCAGTGGCACAATCTTGGCTCATTGCAGCCTTGATCTTCCAGGCTCAAGTGATCTTCCCACATCAGCCTTCCAAGTAGCTGGGACTACAGGTGTGTACCACCACATCTGGCTAATTTTTGTATTTTTTGGCCCCAAAAAGTGCTGTGATTACAAGTGTGAGCCACCACACTTGGCCTTGATTTATGTAATTTTAAGCCTTGAAGTCAGGTAGGTTAAGTATTTCAGGGTTTTTTTTTTTTTTTTTTTTTTTTTTTGACTGATTTTAGTTGGGCACGGTGGATAATGACAGTAAGTCAGCCCAGCTACTCAGGAAGCTGAGGTGGGAGGATCACTTGAGGCCAGGAGTTTGAGACCAGCCTGGGTAACATAGGGAGACCCCCATCTCTACTAAAAATAATTAAAAATATGGTCAGGCATGGTGGCTCACGCCTGTAATCCCATCACTTTGGGACGCCAACGTGGGCAGATCACTGGAGCTCACAAGTTCGAGACCAGCCTGGGCGACATGGTGAAACCCTGTCTCTACAAAAAATATAAAAATTAACCAGGTATGGTCATGGGTGCCTGTAGTCCCAGCTACTGGGAAGGCTGAGGTGGGAGGATGGCATGAGCCCAGGAGGTGGAGATTGCAGTGAGCCAAGATCACACCACCGCACTCCAGCCTGGGCGATAGAGCCAGACCTTGTCTTTAAAATTAAATACATAAATAAATAAGTAAATAAATAAATAAATAATAAATGATGGATTTGAGGTCAGGCGCTGTGGCTCATGCCTGTAATCCCAGCACTTTGGGAGGCCGAGGCGGGCGGATCACGAGGTCAGGAGATCCAGACCATCCTTGCTAACACGGTGAAACCCCGTCTCTACCAAAAATACAAAAAATTAGCCGGGCGTGGTGGCGGCACCTGTAGTCCCAGCTACTCAGGAGGCTGAGGCAGGAGAATGGTGTGAACCCGGGAGGCGGAGCTTGCGGGGAGCCAAGATCGCACCACTGCACTCCAGTCTGGGCGACAGAGTGAGACTCTGTCTCAAAAAAAAAGGATGGATTTGAGTCCTGCCCCTAGACCTTATGGAACCTTAATTCCTGCCTTACTCGAAAAACAACCACACTGGGAGTCAAGGCTCCAACATGGGAATCTTGGTGCAGAGACATTCAGTGCGTAGCAGCTGCTCTGAGGTACTGATGCCCCAGCACCTGCCGGGCTCCCTGGGTTCCTCACAGCGGCCTCCCACTTTGCTCTTTGCTTCGGTGGAGAGCTTGTTGACTTGTTGGGGTTCTGCTTTCAGGAACTGCAGATGCCCTGGTGCCTTTTTATGCCTTTCTTACCGAGATGCTGGTGCTGAAAATTCCACCTGCAAAATGTCATTGCCAAAACGTTGAATCCAGCTTTTAAACTACAATTTCATAGGAATTCAGGATCCGAAAGATTAAGATAAATTACACTCCCCAAAATCAGCAAAGTCCAGAATGTGTGGAACTCAATGGAACAGTGATTTCCTTCTAGAAAAACTACAACAAAGAGCAAGGGGTGGAATTGTAAGATTGCAGCTTAAAAGAGACCTAAGAGCCTCGTGGATTGAAGGCCATCTCTGGAACTAGTTTGGATCTTGATTTTAATGTTGAAGAAAAATATTTGCTAGATAAAGACATTTGAGGACTCTATATTTGATGATTCTAAGGAATTGCTGTTCATTTTTTGTGTGCTAATAAGGTTTTAAAAGGTCTACTTTGCTATATGTGTGAAAATGTCTGTAATAAAAAAACTCACTGACCAGCCTGGGCAGCATGGTGAGACCCAGTCTCTAAAAAAATACAAAAGTTAGCTTGGTGTGGTGGTGTGTGCCTATAGTCCCAGCCACTTGGGAGGCTGAGGTGGGAGGATCACCTGAGCCCAGGAGGCAGAGGTTGCAGTGAGCTACAGTGCACCACTGCACTCCAGCCTGAGTGACAGAGTGAGACCCTGTCTCAAAACAAACAAACAAGAAACAACAGCAACAAAAGCTCATTAATAAAAGTTTCACAGCAGTCATTGAGTAGATAGATCCACCATTTTATCTATCAATAAATGACTGCAATCTTTGATGACTAAGAGATCCACTATTTTATCTATTAATAAATGATTGTGATGTGTTACTTTGCTTATCCTATTACACCTGCATTTGTCAGGTGTGATTGTCTTGTACAGAATGGCTTTTCTCCATCAACCATTTGGTTATCCTAAAATACAGAATTAATACTTGATTTTTTTCCTGATCAATTTTCTGGATACTGATTTGGTGCCCTGGCCACTTGCAGAAGCCGCGGATGAGTATTCCCCTTTGCAGTCTCATGTGGGCATAGATTTGTATGCATTTGGTGTGGTTCCACATATTGCAATCATTATTTTCTTTTCCTTTTTCTTTCTTTCTTTCTTTTTTTTTTTTTTTTTTTTTTTTTGAGATGGAGTCTCTCTCTGTTGCCCAGGCTGGAGTGCAGTGGTGAGGTCTCGGCTCACTGCAACCTCCGTCTCCTGGGCTCATGCAATTCTCATGCCTCAGCCTCCTGAATAGCTGGAATTACAGGCACGCACCACCACACCCAGCTAATCTTTTTTGTATTTGTAGTGGAGATGGGGTTTTACCATGTTGGCCAGGCTGGTCTTGAACTCCTGACCTCAAGTGATCCGCCTGCCTTGGCTTCCCAAAGTGCTGGGATTACAAGCATGAGCCACCACACCTGGTCATTCTTTTTTTTTTGATGGTCAAATTCCACTGTCTTTGGCATCATTGCAGTATGACACTTTTCCTGTTTAATAACATTTTTACTTTCAGTCTTGACAAAATGTCCTGGAATCACCGTACATATCTCTGGCTCCAGACTAAGTGTCAGAGTTTCCCCAGCAAGCCCTGACTCTCGTTAACGAGAAATGCTCTGCAGAGACCTGGGTCTAGGGGCACAAGATGTTTGCTGTCGCCAGTTGGTCATTGCCACTCGACTGTCTGGGGGACAGAGGTAGGAAACATTTTTTTTGAAAGCGAAAAGTATTAATAAATCCCTGGATCTTTTGAATTCATTTTTATAACAGCATAGGTATTACCTCACATCATATTATAATCCAGGATATGTTCAATGAGACCCTCTTGAACAACATGTGGGTTATTTCCAGTCTTTTGTAATGAAAGTTGATATGGTGTAGCTCTGTGTCCCCACCCAAATCTCACCTTGACTTGTAATAATTCCCATAGGTCAAGGGCAGGACCAGGTGGATGTCATTGAATCACAAGGGCAGTTTCCCCCAGGCTATTCTCGTGATAATGAGTGAATCTCACGAGATCTGATGGTTTTCTAAGTGTCTGGCATTTCCCCCTTCGCTCAGCACTCATTCTCTTTTCTGCCGCCCTGTGAAGGGGTGCCGTCCATCATGATTGTAAGTTTCCTGAGGCCTTCCCAGCCATGCAGAACTGTGAGTCAATTAAACGTCCTTTCTTTTCTTTATAAATTACCCGGTCTTGGGTATTTCTTCACAGCAGCGTGAGAACAGACGAATACAGTCTTGTGCACTTATAATTTCATATAGTTGTGCCAGAGCATCTTTGTAGAAGAAGTGAGACTGGGGTCAAAGTGTAAAGGCATATTCAATTTGGCTAAATACTGCCAAATTCTTCCCTTTAGGGCTCAAAACCATTTTCATTTCCACCAGCAACGTATTCTGTTTTGGCCAAGGTCATTTAAAAACATTTATGCAACTTAAAACATTTCAGGACCAGATGGAATGACTCACACCTGTAATTCCAGCACTTTGGGAGACTGAGGTGGAAAGATCTCTTGAGGCCAGGAGTTCGAGGCTGGCCTGGGCAACAAAGCAAGGCTTTGTCTCTAAAATTAAAAAAAAATTCTCATGAAAGTGTGGATTTACATTTTCCCCCGAGAAATGAGATGATCTGGCCATGCCCGTTTCTGTGTGGAGGGACAGAGTTCAGCAGATCACCAGGACTCCGGCTTCTGCAAAATGTGGGCCTGCTTGCTCATACTTGGTGTAGGCGCTAGTTTACAGGCATTTGAATTTGTGAGTTCTTGTTATAAGTTGGACTTTGCCGTTTACCTGTAAATGAGACACACATGTCTCTGCTCTCATGGTGCTTATGTGTGTGTATGTGTGCATGCATGTGTGTGTGTGCATGCATGTGTGTGTGCATGCATGTGTGTGTGCGTGCATGTGTGTGTGCATGCATGTGTGTGCGCGTGCATGTGTGCGTGCATGTGTGTGCGCGTGCATGTGTGCGTGCATGTGTGTGTGCGTGCATGTGTGTGTGCATGTGTGTGTGTGCGTGCATGTGTGCATGTGCATGCATGTGTGTGTGCATGTGTGTGTGTGCATGCATGGGTGTGTGTGTGTGTACATGCATGTGTGTGTGCATGTGTGTGTGTGTGTGCATGCATATGTGTGTGTGTGTGTGTAGAGGGGGCTCAGCATGCTTCATAACATGTTGATATAACATAGAAATTGTCAGCCTGGGCAACATGGTGAAGCCACGTCTCTACTAAAAATACAAAAATTAGCCAGGCATGGTGGCACTCACCTGTAATCCCAGCAATTTAGGAGGCTGAGGTGGGAGGATTGCTTGAGCCCTGGAGCTCGAGGCTGCAGTGAGCTGTGATCACACCACTGCACTCCAGCCTGGGCAACAGAGTGAGACCCTGTCTCAAAAAAAAAAAAAAAACAAATCAATCTATGGTTAAATTTGTAATGTTTTCCCCAGAATTTTAAAAATTATTTTCATTGTAGAGACATTGAGTCGAGTTTGAAATAGTGGGAGTATTTGCCCTTCATCTTAATGAGGCTAGCACAGAAGGAAAGGCAGGAGTGTGTAGGGTCTACGGCCTGGCCTTGAAGGCTGAGGGCACCTGGAATTTCGTGTCTAACAATCGAGGATTACTGCAGGGGCTGAGGATGGCAGGGCTGACGGTGCTCATCAGAGGCAACATCACTGCTGAGATGTTGAGACAGATGGAAATTGTGCTGGCTCGGGATTCTCCTATGATTAAATCACCCAATATTTAATCCCATTAAGTCCTCACAGTGCTCGAGTTTAATAAAGCTCTGTAATACATGCCATAGGAAGGCCTTGTTATCCAAAGATAATTGGTATTAAAAGTAGTCACTTGAAAAGAGTCTACTTAACACGAGGACGGGAATCTCAGAGTTACAATGTGACAAGTTTTGGATTTGATGCTATGGATTTCATAATTGAAATTATATGCTGATTCTTGGAACAAAGCAAAAAAGGAACTGCGTTCATTTGGGAGGAACATAATTTGTATGGTAGAATTATAGTTTATTCTTCAATTCACACTCGGTTTTCACAGCATAATCATAAGAAGAGATTTGTGTGAAAATACTTCAGGGCTTCATCACCTTCCTGGAGGCCCTTTCTTCGTCTTCTGTCCTCAGAATATTCTCTTATGGACATTGATTGTCCTCACGGACATTTGGGAAATTCTCCCAAGGGACCCTCTGTTTTTTTCTTTCCTTTTTTTGAGACAGGGTCTCACTCTGACGCCCAGGCTGGAGTGCAGTGGTGTGATCTCACCTCACTGCAACCTCCGCCTCCTGGGCTCAAGCCATCCTCCCACCTCAGCCTCCCAAGTAGCTGGGATTATAGGGGTTCGCCACGACACTTAGCTAATTTCTGTAGTTTTTATAGAGGCAGGATTTTGCCACATGGCCCAGGCTGGTCTTGAACTCCTGAGGTGAAGCAATCCACCTGCCTTGGCCTCCCAGAATGCTCGGATTACAGGCATGTGCCATCACACCTGGCCCCAAGTGATCTTCTGTTGCAGGATTTGCAATGTCTTTTTTAACTGATTTAACTCTGATTCCATTCATTAGGGAGGGCCAGGATGACCAAGGCCTGGGATTTTGACTCCCTGACTTGGATGATAGGTGCCAACATGAGGCAGGGGGAGATGCTGGGGAGCCGTTTTGTAAGTGATCAACAGTGAATAACGTCGGGTGTTGATGACTTTCACCTCCTCTAGCAACCTCCATGAGGATATTTGGATAATGAGAAGCTGTTGTGTTTTAATGGAGTCTCATGGTAATTCTAATGGCCAGCCAAGGTCCCACAGCCAGGACACGCAGGATGTCGTCCACCCTGTGCCTATGAGCCTCTGTGACACCACTAGGCCCAGCGCTGCCATAGCTACTGTGAAAAGAGGGATTTTTTTGGTCAATCAACAATGTTAACATAGGCATTTATTTAAAAAGTCTTAAAATTATTATTATTGGCCGGGCATGGTGGCTCCCGCCTATAATCCCAGCACTTTGGGAGGCCAAGGCAGATGGATCACTTGAGGTCAGTAGTTCAAGACCAGCCTGGCCAACATGGCGAAACCCCGTCTCCACTAAAGACAAAAAAAAAGAAAAAAGCCCGGCGTGGTGGCAGGCACCTGTAATCCCACCTGCTAGAGAGACTGAAATCCACCATGCCTGGCCACTTTTTTTTTGTATTTGTGTAGAGACAAGGTTTCATCATATTGGCCAGGCTGTTGTTAAACTCCTGGCCTCAGGTGATCCGCCCGCCTCAGCCTCCCAAAGTGCTGTGATTACAGGTGTGAGCCACTGCACCCAGCAAGGAAATGAAAATTACCATTTTTTTCTAATTACACGAGTGGATGTTAATTATAAACATATTCAGACAGTATATAGAAATACCACAGCCATCCACAGTACCGCACTCTGAGACAAGCTTCTGTGCATTCTGGCGCAAGTCATTGTATGTGACGGTTTCTCAGAGACTTAAAAAGCACAGTCATTTTATTTTCCTTCCATCTTGCCTCACCAAGTAACAGCCTGGTGGTCTATTCTTCCATGCTTTCTCCGTTGTCACACTGTGTGTGCGCTTGTGTGTGTTGTGCGTGTGTGCACAGATTTGATGGTGTCTTAGGGTTCCCCAGAGGGACAGAACCAACACAATGTATGTATACATGAAAGGAACTTATTAGGGAAAATTGGCTCACACGATCACAAGACGAGGTCCCAGGATAGGCCGTCTGCAAGCTGGGTGAGAGAGAAGCCAGTAGTGGCTCAGTCCAAAAGCCTCAAACCAAGAAAGCCGACAGTGCCACCTTCTGTCTGTGGCGGAAGGCTTGCGAGCTTCCAGAAGCCACTGGTGCAAGTCCCAGAGTCCAAAGGCAGGAGAACCTGGAGGCTGATGTCCAAGGGCAGAAGGAGAGGGAGGAAGCATCCAGCACAGGAGAAAGAAGGAAGCCAGGAGACCCGGCAAGCCAGGTCATCCCATCTTCCTCCTGCCTTGTTCCAGCCGCGCTGGCAGCCCACTGGATGGTGCCCACCCACATTGAGGGTAGGTTTCCTCGCCCAGTCCACCGACTCAAATGTCCATCTCCTCTGGCAACATCCTCACGCCCAGGAACCATACTTCACCCGCCATCTACGCCTCCTTCAGTCCAAACAAGTTGACATCTAATATTTACCGTCACAGGTGAATGTTAATACTTTTGATTATTTGAACAGGGAACACTTACACACTCACATGATCCACAGCCCACAAAGTGCCGACAGGCACACCGGTGGGAAGTCTCTCCCCATCCAGCAATCTTTGTCTCACCCCAATAGACACTGGCTTGTATTGGTTTCCTATACGTCCTGTCATAATTTGTTTATGCTCAAACACGTAAGAATATAGACTCTTAGGCCGGGCGCAGTGGCTCACGCCTGTAATCCCAGCACTTTGGGAGGCCAAGGCGGGCGGATCACAAGGTCAGGAGATCGAGACCATCCGGGCTAACACGGTGAAACCCTGTCTCTACTAAAAAATACAAAAAACTAGCCGGGCGTGGTGGCAGGCGCCTGTAGTCCCAGCTACTCGGGAGGCTGAGGCAGGAGAATGGCGTGAACCCAGGAGGCGGATCTTGCAGTGAGCTGAGATTGCGCAACTGCACTCCAGCCTGGGCAACAGAGGGAGACTCTGTCTCAAAAAGAAAAAAAAAAAAGAATGTAGACTCTTAGTCTTCCACCAGTTATAAAAGCAAACAAAAGCTAGTTTGTTTAGACAATATGCATTTGGCTTTTTCACATAAGAGCGTATTCTGGAGATAATTTCACAGTGAGTATTGAGATCTCTCTAAGTAGTTGTATACCATTGAGCCTGGATGGATGCATCAAAATTTAATAACCAGCCCCCTATTGAGGACATTTTGGGTTGGTTATAATATTTAATTATTACAAACAGCACTGTGAATATGTTCTTGCACATTTGTTATTTTGCATATGTGCAAATATATCTGCAGGACCAACTCCTAGAAGTGGAATTGTTGGGTTACAGATGAACGTCGGTAGCTGTTGCTTAACGGCCTGAACTCTTGTGCTGTTCACATTCCCATTAGCAGAGTGGGGGTGCTGTCTTTCTCCCATAGCTTTGATACCAGCCTGTGTTATTAAACTTTTGGAACTTTGCCATTCTGATAACTGAAAAATGTAATTTCATGTGGCTTTAATTTGCATTTATCTTATCACAGGTGAGATTTAACCGCTTCACTTGTGGAACAGCTATTCCTAGTTATTTGTAAGTTGCATGCTTGTAGCCTTCCTTTCTCTATTTTCTTTGTTAGTTGCCTTTCCTTTTTGAAAATCCATTTCTAGGAGCTCTTTATTATGAAGAACATCCTTTGTAATGAGATGCAAACATTTTTTCCCAGTTCATCATTTACCTTTTGCTATTGCATTTTTATGTAATTTTTTTGAGACAGAATCTTATACTGTCATCGAGGCTAGAATGCAGTATCGTGATCTCGGCTCACTGCAACCTCCACCTCCCGGTTCAAGAGATTCTCGTGCCTCAGCCTCCTGAGTAGCTAGGACTACAGGCACACTCCACCACGCCCAGCTAATTTTTGTATTTTTAGTAGAGACGGGTTTCATCATGTTGGCCAGGCTGGTCTCAAACTCCTGACCTCAAGTGATCCACCCATCTTGGCCTCCCAAAGTGCTGGGATTACAGGCCTGAGCTGATGCACCCAGCCTTATTTTCTTTTTCAAGATAGTTATGCCTATGTTTCAACACCATTATTGAAGAGTTACCCGTAATTTCTCTGAGATGTCAAACTTATCATATGTTATATTCTTATTTGTACTGAGGCATGTTCCTGTGCTTTTGATAGCATTACAATGATCTATTTTTGTGTCAATGCCACAAGGTTTTAACTATTGTGACTTCATAATCCATCCTCTTCATATATATATGAATATATATATGAAAAAAATATATATATACACACACACTTTTTTTCTGGCTACTCTTTCTTGTTTATTTTTCCTCATAATCTAGTTCCAACAAAACAGAACCCAATGCAAGAAAAGAATCTAGTTATAGTATTTGTGTTAGCAACACTTCATATTTATAAATCAACAGAGACAAGAACACCTTTATGATATTGAGTCCTTGTTCAGGGCTGAATTGTGTGCCTTCACACCCTGAAACTCATGTGTTGAAGCCTTAACCCCTGGTACTCAGAATGTGATTGTGTTTGGAGATAGTCTTTAAAAAGGTGATTAAGTTAAAACGAGGCCCTTAGGGTGGGTCCTGTTCTAATCTGACTTATGTCCTTATAAGAAGAGGAGAGTCAGACATTCAAGGAGATACCAGGGATGGACGAACACAGAGAGAAAAACCATACGAGGACACAGGCAAGAAGGCGGCCGTCTGCAAGCCAAGGAGAGAGCCCCCAGCAGAAATCCACCTGCTGACCTTGGTCTTGAACCTGCAGGCTCCGGAACTGTGAGAGAATACGTTTTATACATTTTGTTGTTTAAGGCAAAAGATGTGCGGAACTTTATTATGGCAGCCCTAACTGACTAATACAGTCCTCTCTCCAAGAATATAATATTTCTTTCTATTTTTCACATTAAAACATTAATATAGTAAGGGTTTTCTTCACTCAGTTCTTGTAGAGTTCTTAAGCTTATTTAGACGTATTTTAAATTTTTTTGGTGGGATTTTTTTTTTTGTTTTTTTTGTTTTTTTTTTGAGACGGAGTATTGCTCTGTCACCCAGGCTGGAGTGCAGTGGCCAGATCTCGGCTCACTGCAAGCTCCGCCTCCCGGGTTCACGCCATTCTCCTGCCTCAGCCTCCAGAGTAGCTGGAACTACAGGCGCCCGCCACCTCGCCCGGCTAGTTTTTTTTGTATTTTTTAGTAGAGACGGGGTTTCACCGTGTTAGCCAGGATGGTCTCCATCTCCTGACCTCGTGATCTGCCCGTCTCGGTCTCCCAAAGTGCTGGGATTACAGGCTTGAGCCACCGCGCCTGGCCTGTGGGATTTTTTTTAAGTATATGGAGTCATTTTTTCTTATACCTTTTAAGCGATACTTCTTTGTATATATGAAAGTTCATTAAATTTGCCTTTGTAGTGTCTTTCCATTGTTTGTTTTACAAAAAATGGGACTCATCTACTCACCCACACTTAACTTATTTTACTTAGCAATACATAGTGGAACTACCTTCAATTTGTTCAAGTCAACAAATTCCCCCAAACTCTCATATACCCACCACCTTGAATCTACCATTGACATTTTACTACGCTTGTCTTGCCACTCATCTATCTGTCTGTCTATCTTTTTTTTTTTTTTTTTTTTGAGACAGAGTTTCATTCTTGTTGCCCAGGCTGGCACAGTCTCTGCTCATTGCAACCTCTGCTTCCTGGGTTCAAGCGATTCTCCTGCCTTAGCCTCCCAAGTAGCTGGGATTGCAGGCACCTGCCACCATGTCAGGCTAATTTTTGTATTTTTAGTAGAGATGGGGTTTCACCATGTTGGCCAGATTGGTCTTCAACTCTTGACCTCAGGTGATTCACCCACCTTGGCCTCCCAAAGTGCTGGGATTACAGATGTGAGCCACCGTGCCTGGCCATATCAGTCTGTCTATCTATCTATCTGTCTGTCTACCTACCTACCTACCTACCTACCTACCTTTCTATCTATATCTATCTATTCCTTTCTCTTTCCATAAACCCATTCTTTTTAATGGGAGCATAATATTTGCTCTTTATAAAGTACTGCAGTTTGTTAAACTGACAGTTTATTACTCCATTTCTAGTCTTTCCTCCTAACTACAAATATTTCTGCAATATATATTCTCACTTATGTGTTGATGCTTTTATTTCTGTAAGATAGATTCCCAGATGGAATGGAAATAATTTAAAAGATATTGCCAGGTTGCTCTCCCAAATGGATAACTCACCTTTCTAGGCTTGTTTAAGAGCACCTTCTTTCTTCCTTGCATCCTTCCAGCTAATATCACTCTTTTACATTTTGAAGATTTACTGAGTATAAAGTGATATTTCATTATTATTTGAATTTGCACTTCCCTGACTCCAAGGAAGTGGGAGCATCCTTCATTTGTATAAAGACCATTTTACTTTGTATGTTTCTTCTTTGTATTTTTTTATTCTTTAAAAAAGTGGATTTTTGGCCGGGCATGGTAGCTTATGCCTATAATCCCAACACTTTGGAAGGCTGAGGTTGGAGGATAGCTTGAGCCCAGGAGTTTGAGACCAGCCTGGGCAACATGGCGAAACCCCATCTCTAAAATTAAAAGAAGAAAAAAGAAAAAAAATTAGGTTGTTTGTCTTTTGGTCATTATTTGGTATTGATTTGTAAGATAACGTTTGATATTTCATATGCCGTGCAAATATTTTCTTTCTTTCTTTCTTTTTCTTTTCTCTTTTTTTTTTTTTTTTTTTTTTTTTTGAGACGGAGTCTTGCTCTGTCACCCAGGCTGGAGTGCTGCAATGGTATGATCTCAGCTCACTGAAACCTCCACCTCCTGGGTTCAAGCAATTCTCCTGCCTCAGCCTCCCAAGTAGCTGGGATTATAGGTACCCACCACCATGCCTGGCTAATTTTTGTATTTTTTAGTAGAGATGGGGTTTTGCCATGTTGGCCAGGCTGGTCTCAAACTCCTGACCTCAGGTGAGCCACTCACCTTCGCCTCCCAAAGTGCTGGGATTACAAGCATGAGCCATTGCACTTGTCTAATATTTTCTTAATTTTTAATTTGTGTACTGATATTTTTGACATTTTTTTGGTCATGCAATTAAAATTATGGCTGAATATTTTTTTATCTTTTTATCACAGCTTCTGGATTTCTGTTGGCCCTAAATAGGTTCCTCCAATCTAAGTTGTATGGATAGTCTTGTAAATTATTTTAACATTTTAACTGTATTTGTTTGCATGAAAGTGTTACTCTTTCCGGAAACTATTCTGTGTCTAGGGATCCAGGTCGGGTTCGTCTTTCCCTCTCCCACACTGATGACACGTTTGCTGCAGCAGCATTTAGGAAGTAGCCCCTCCACCCACCTCCCGCCGTGGCAGTGACACCCATGCCCTGTGCTAATCCTCATGCAGCAGGGCTCCATTCTGGGCGTCTGTTCTACCATCAGTTTCTCCAGCCCAAGATCCCCAGGATTCCGAGTGGATTCTGACTCTGTTGTCCTCTCTGGTGTGCAATCCCCTTTATTTCCCACCATTTCCTTGGCTATTCTTGAACTTTTTTTTTTTTTGACAAGTCTTGCTCTGTTGCTCAGGCTGGAGTGCAGAGGTGCGATCTTGGCTCACTGCAGCCTCTACCTCCAGGGTTCAAGAGATTCTCCTGCCTCAACCACTCAGGTAGCTGGGACTACAGGCATGCACCACCACCATGCCCAGCTAACATTTTCTGTATTTTTAGTAGAGACAGGGTTTCACCATGTTGACCAGGCAGGTCTCAAACTCCTGGCCTCAAGTGATCCACCTGCCTTGGCGTCCCAAAGTGCTGGGATTGCAGGCATGAGCCACCACACCTGTGGAACATTTCTTATACTGTATGTATTAAAACCATTTTATCCAACTGAAAATGTGATTCAATTACACGCTTAAAAAAATATTTAGAATAATGAGAGGAGAATCAGTCTTCTACAGTTAGTATCTTTTTCCATTTGTGTAGATCTTGTTTCACATCATCCAATAAGATACTTTGTTTTAAAATTCATCTTATTCTGCTATTTTTACTTAAAAAACTGTATTTTGACAAATGAAACTTTTTTTTTTTTGGAGACAGAATCTCACTCCGTCACTAGGCTGGAGTGCAGTGGTGTGATCTCGGCTCACTGCAACCTCTGCTTCCCGGCTCAAGCAATTCTCCTGCCTCAGCCTCCCGAGTAACTGGGACTACAGGTACCCACCACCACACCTGGCTAATTTTTGTAATTTTTAGTAGAAACGGGGTTTCACCATGTTGGTCAGGCTGGTCTCCATGTCGTGACCTCGTGATCTGCCCACCTCGGCCTCCTAAAGTGCTGGGATTACAGGCATGAGCCACTGTGCCCGGCCAATTTTTCTTCATTTTTAAGTGTTATCTGGTTATTGCTAATTTACAGAAAAAAATTAAAGACTGTATTCATCTTTAATCCAAGTGTCTTCACACACTTCTTTGTTTCTTTTGTTCATTCATTTATTTTTCAAGTATTTTGCTTTTTCAAGGTATGTAATCACAGACAGCAAAAGAGATTATATTATCACATTTCTAATGTTTATACTGATTATTTTATTTTCTCATATTCTTAAGTAGGCTGAAATAGCTAACTAATAATAAATGAAAAGGTAATAATACTTACTGTTTTTTAAAAAAATTATTTGATAGAGATAGGATGTCACTATGTTGCCCAGGCTGGGGTCAAACTCCTGGGTTCAAACGATCCTCCTGCCTCAGCCTCCCAAACTGCTGGGATTACAGATGTGAGCCACCATGCCTGACCAGTATTCGCTGTTTTAAATGATCTGTATTCTTGGGGTTTGACAAGTAATTTTTAACATTTAAGAAATTTATTTAGAAAGACTTTATTAGAAATAGTTACTCAACTTTACCAACTGCCTTTTCAGCATCTCTTCATATGAAATTTGTTTTCCCTTCCTTAGTTGTTTGATGTAACTTTTAAATGTTGACAGATTCCTGAACATCAATCATTCTTGAATTTCTGGGGAAAAGCCCTGCTTAGGTTTCGTGCTTGGTCATAGTGTTTATCTGATTTATTTCTGTTCTCTTTGTTCATTTTTGTGCCTGTATTTCTATGGGAGATGGATCCACAGTTTTCTAGTTTGCAGTGACCATTGTTAGGTTCTGGTGTAAAGCCCAGGCGTGGTGGCATCCCACAGGCTGAGCCACACGGGCTTTGGGAACAGGCTGCCTGGGTTTGGTCCATCCCTGCCTCTTACTGGCTATGTACCTAGGCACTTGCTCTCTTCCTTTGGCTGTCTTGTCTGTAAAACGAGAATATGGTAACTTTTCCTTCACAGGATTTCTGTGAGGATTAAGGAACTTAGAAGAGCGTTTGGTATGTAGAACGCTAGTACATGTTAGAAAAATTTGCCCTTTTTTTGTGTGTGTGAGACAGGGTCTTGCTCTGTTACCCAGGCTAGAGTGCCGTGGCCTGCTCATAGCTCACTGCAGACTTGAACTCAGGGGCTCAAGGGATCTTCCCACCTCAGCCTCCTGAGTAGCTGGGGCCACAGGTGTATGCCACCATGCCTGGCTAATTTTTCTGTTTTCAAAAACACAGATGGGGTCTCACTATGTTGGCCAGGTTAGTCTCAAACTCCTGGACTCAAGCAATCCACCTGCTTCGGCTTCCCAAAGTGCTGAGATTACAGGTGTGAGTCACCATGCCTGACTGCCCTGTCTTTTTAAAAGGAAATGAGGTCCAGGCATAGTGGGAGGCCGAGGTGGGCAGATTACCTGAGGTCAGGAGTTCTAGAGCAGCCTGGCCAACATGGTGATACCCTGTCTCTACTAAAAATACAAAAATCAGCCAGATGTGGTGGTGCAGGCCTGTAATCCCAGCTACTCAGGAGGCTGAGGCAGAGGAATCACTTGAACCTGGGAGGCAGAGGTTGCAGTGAGCTGAGATGGCGCCACTGCACTGCAGCCTGGGCAACAGAGCGAGACTCTGTCTCAAAAAAAAAAAAAAAAAAAAGGAAACGAGGATCTGTCTGTATTCCGTATCTTCTATAGTCTGGAATTATTTAAGGAATTTATCTACTGACTCCAACCTTGTACCTGAGGCATAAAATATTTGCATCAAGTGAACTTGAAATGACGAGGACAGCAGACGGTGGGAAGGAAAGGTCTGAATTGAGTGTTCCCACAGAAGAAAAGTCATCAGTGTCTGGTCTTTGACGTTCTCTAAGCAGATGGGCAAATCTCCAAGGTTCTGAAGTTTGTAGGGGAGGCAAAGTAATGCTGTTTCCGTCTCTCGGAAAAAGTCAGCAAGGAGCATGAGGGTTCGATGTGGTAACGTAACTGTACGTTCCTCTCTGAAGCTGTCAGCTTCTCCGCGAAAACATTCGACACACTGCATCTCTCATCTTTGAAAACCCCATTCTCAATGTGGGCCAAAATGATGAGTTGTTAAATAACAATTTATGCCAGAAATTTCTTTCTTTAGTGAAGAAAGAGAAGAAAGAGAAACCCCTTGGGAGCAGAGTTGTGCTTTGAAAATGTCTCGCACTAAGACAGGCTTTTTTTTTTTTTTTTTTTTTTTTTTGAGATAGGGTCTCACTCTGTCACCCAGGCTGGAGTGCAGTGGCATGATCTTGGCTCACTGTAGCCTCAACTTCCTGGACTCAAACAATCCTCCTGCCTCAGCCTCCTGAGTAGCTAGGACTACAGGTGCAGGCCACTGGACCTAGCTAATTAAAAAAAAATTATTTTTTGGTAGAGACAGGGTCTCACTATGTTGCCCAGGCTGGTCTTGAATTGCTGGCCTCAGTTGGTCCAAAAGTAGTGTGTTATCTCAACTGATTGTTCAAGGCCAGTCACAGATCAAAGTCCTTGTTCTCCTCTTCCCCCCTTCTCACTACTGCACTTGACTAGTCTTAAAAATACATATTATTATATTATTATTTTATATATTATTATATTATACATTATATAAATAATAGATATAAAAATACTGCCATATATATATATAATATAATATAATACAAAAAAGAACTCCCGACTTCAAGTAATCCTTCTGCCTTGGCCTTCTAAAGTGCCAGGATTGCAAGCATGAGCCACTAGGCCTGGTCTAAGACAACCTAATGTGTAAGGGTATGTTTAAATAGGAAAGTGAAAAGTGGTGGATTAAATTCCTAGATGAGTCCATGAATATATTATTGAAGCAGGGGGTAGAGTTAGTTTTTAAAGAGGTAGGCCAAATCATGTCACTTCATCACTCCTAATGGCATCTGAGGGCACTTAGAATAAAACAGAAACCCATCTCAAGATTTTGGATTCTTCTTGTCAGACTCCATATTTCTCCAGCCACATCCTCATTCTGTCTACTTTTGTTTTGTTTGTTTTTTTGAGATAGAGTCTCACTCTGTCTCCCAGGCTGGAGTGCAGTGGTGCAATCTTGGCTCACTGCAACCTCTGCCTCCCCAGTTCAAGTGATTCTCCTGCCTCAGCCCCCTGAGTAGCTGGGACTACAGGTGCATGCCACCATGCCCGGCTAATTTTTGGTATTTTTAGTAGAGACAGGGTTTCACTGTGTTAGCCAGGATGGTCTCGATCTCCTGACCTCGTGATCTGCCCGCCTTGACTTCCCAAAGTCCTGGGATTACAGGCATGAGTCACTGTGCCCGGCCCATTCTATTTCTTAAATATGCCCGGCTCATACCCTTCTTGGTATCTTAACATTTTAAAATCCATCTGCCTAGAAGAGTATTGCTCCAGGTTCTTCAGAGGCTGGTTCCTGCTGAATGTTTGGATCTCTGCTCAGATGCCCTTTCCTGGCCACCCTCCCTTTAGTATTGCCATGGGTTCCACCAGAGTCCTTCGGGCTTGTTGACTGCCTTATCCCTAATGTCAGGATCATGGTTGAATGAACAAATCCACTCACAGGATGGCTGGTGCATACCAGCCAGTGTTGTACACCCCAGAAGCAAGTTGCTTTGAGTGGACTGGCCAGCTCATTGCAAAACTGTGAAAATAGCATTTCATGAAACCATATGAAATTACCAATATTTTAATATTTTGATCTACAAAATGGCATGTCTTAGCCTATCTGGGCTACTATAAATTTAATGGTATAAGTACCATTAAACTGGCTGGCTTATAAGCAACAGAAATTTATTTCTCGTAGTTCTAGGGGCTGGGAAGTTCAAGAACAAGGCACTGGCAGATTCAGTGTCTTGGGAGGGGCCACTTCCTGCTTCATAGATGATGCCTTGTTGCTATGCCCTCAAGTGGTGGCAGAGTGAGGCAGCTCTCTGGGGTCCCTGTCATGAGGGCACTAATTCCATTTGTGACAGTTCCACCCTCATGACCTACTCGCCTCCCAAACACCCCACCTCCTGATACCATCATTTGGGGGTCAGGATTTCAACAGATGAATATTGGGGGGAACACCAACATTCAGGCTATAGCATGGCAGTTTCCCATGTTTGATCCTGATGACCTGGCATCTTCTTGGGTCTTTGCTGAAATGTCTCTCACGAATAGCCTCACCTGGAACAGAGCTCTTCCCGCTTTCCACCCAAGTATATGATTCTACCAAAGCTTACTCTACCTCCTCCCCTAATTTTTGACTTTTTCTTGTTTTCCCCTCAACTAAACTTTCCATTTTTAGTTTGGTCAGTCTCGGCTAGCAATGAGGAGGAAAGCAACCAGAAATAATTCATCTGAGTAGGTGAAACTATTGATAGCTCTTTGCTCCTATTTCCTATGGAAGTATTGGCATTTAAGAAAGATTCTTGGCACCCCTATATTAATGTTTAATTGATACAATTTATGACACTTTAATAAAGTGAAATGAAACAGTTCAGATTGGATGGCTGTATTTATCAGGTTTTTAAAAATTGCACATGACAGAAAATCTAAATCAATGTGACTTAAATACAGAAAAGTATTTTGGACAGGTGTGGTGATTCATGCCTGGAATCCAAGCACTTTGGGAGGCTGAAACAAAGGATCACTTGAGTCCAGGAGGTTGAGACCAGTCTGGGCAATACAGTGGGACCCATCTCTATAAAGTCAACAGAAATAAAGAAATACATACATAGAAACAAAAAGTATTTATTTATATATAGTGAAAAATCTAGACTTGCTTCTATCCACAAAGGAGCAAAAGGGACTGGATTTACTTTCTCACCTGAAAGAAGTGAAAAATGGACAAAATATGTAAAACAATGGTTTTCAAAGACTGGACTTTAAGAAATGAAAATAGTGATCCCTGAGAGATGGTAAACTGATGGATGAGCCCTTCAAATACTCCAGCTTACTGCCCAGAGAGAGTTTTCAGGCCATGGCCCAGCGTGGGTGGCCCAGGCAGAGCCCAGCCATCCCAAGTTGAGAGGTGGGGGTCAAGAGAGGTAACCTGAGTTTTCAGGGCAGGGTGCAGGGAGGGAGTTGCACAGAGAGAACTTCCTAGACCTGCAGAGGACCCTCTTTGTGTTTTTTATCTGAGTACTGATAAGCGCATGTGAAGAAATTATCTGAGGCCAGGGAAAGAACCACCCAAAAGGATTAGGGAGGACAAATCTTGGAGCACACATAGCATTGGTAATCTGTGGAATTACTGCAAGTGTCCAGATGATTCTCAAATTACAATAGGGCCACGCCTTGATAAACCAATCATAAGTAAAATATATTGTAAGTTGAAAATTCATTCAATATCACAATAAACCCATCTTAAAGTCAAAAAGTCATAAGTTGAACCACTGTTAAATCCAGATGCCCTCAATATATGATGTGGTTATGTCCCAACAAGCCCATCAAATGTTAAGTCCTCCATTGTAAGTCAGGGACCATCTGTAGATATAAGAGGAGCAGGGTAGACAGACAAAACATTTGAGAAGATAATTGCTGAAAAAGTTCTATATTTTATGAGAGCTATGGAACTCACAGGTCCAAGAAGCTCAATAAACTGCAAACATAAAATACCTGAATAAAACCACAGCAAGGTGTATTATAATTAAAATGCTTAAAACTAGTAATCAAGAGAAAATCTTCAAAGCAGCCAAAGAATGGCAGGGAAGGGAGAAAGAAAGACACATTTTGTTTAGAGGACAAAAGATAAGGAAGACAGCAGATTTTGCATCAGAAACAGTGTTCATGGAAAAGACAATGGAGCAGCATCTTTAAGGCATTGATCATGAAATAAAATGCCCAAATGCCAGTTTAGAATTCTACAGTCAGAAAAAGTATCTTTCATAAACAAAGGTAAAAGAAAGCTTTAGACAAACAAATGCTGAAAGAATTAATCGCCAGGAGACCTGTACTATAAGAAATGCAAAAGGATAGTGAAACCAGATGGAAATCTGTATCTATACAATGGAACAAAGAACACTGGTTATGGTCACTATGTGTGTATATAAATATTTTACCTACTTTTAAAATTTCTTCATGTCATAATCGATTGTTTAAAGCAAAAATAATAGCAATGTCCTATGAGGTTTATGACATATGTAGAGGTAAAATGTATAATGGCAACAGTACAAAGGCCAACAAGGGAGAAATGGAAGTGTATTGTTATAAGGCTTTTATACCATACACGAAGTGATATAATGTTACCTCAAGGTAGAGTGTGGTAGGTGTAAGACGAATGTGATACATTCTAATGCAGCTACTAAAATAATACAGTAAAGATTTATAGCCAATAAGCAAAGCATGGAAATACAATAGAATCATTTAAAACACTTAATTTAATAGAAGGCAGAAAAAGTAGAAGAAATAAACAAAGAATAGATAGGATAAATAGAAAATAAATGGCAAGATAATAGATTTAGATCTAACCATACCAATAATCACATTAAATGTAAATGGTATAAATACCTCAAACTGAAAGACAGAGATGACAAATTGGACAATCTAGTATGCTGCTTACAGGAAACTCACTTCAAATATAAAGGCTCAAGTAAGTTAAAAGTAAATAATCGAAAAAGTTATAGTATGCTAATATGAATAGCAAGGAAGTTCATTGACTATATTAACATTTGAGACAGTAGACTTTGTGGCAGAAAAAACAGGAATTAAGAGGATCATTACAAAATTGTAAATGGGGTAAATTTATCAAGAAATCTTAATAATCATAATAAAAGAGCATCAAAATATACACAGAAAAAACTGATAGATATGCAAGAAGTAGAAAAACCACAAATATTGTCAGAGATTTTAACACCCTCACTCAACAATTGATAGACCAAGTGAACAAATACTCAGTAAAGATGAACATCATCATGAACAACATGAACATCATCATCCAAGTCGACACTTTTAAAACGATCTACTCAACAATGGTAGAATACACGTTCTTTTCAAGTGCATACAGAACATTTACCAAGGAAAACCATATTCTGGCCATAAGAAAAGTCCCAGTAAATTTAAAAGACTTCAAGTTACACAAAATACATTTTTTAGTAATGTGGAATAAAAAATTGGAAAAATTGGAAATCAATAAAAAAAAAACTCAGCAAAATCTCTAAGTATTTGGAAACTCAATAACACATGTCTACCCGTAAGTCAAAAAAGGAACCAAAAGAAAAATTAGCATTTTGAAGTAAATGAGAATGAAAACACAGCATATCAAAACTTATGAGATGAGTTAAAGTGGCCTTAGAGGGAAATTTCTAGCATTACATTCTTAGAGGGAAAGTTATAGCACTGAACATCAATATTTCAGTAAAATTCTTAAAATTTTAGCAAATCCAAAAAAATGTATATATAAAGGATAATACATCATGAACAAGTAGGCATTACTCCAGAAATGTAAGATTAACTTGACATTTAAAAATTAATCAATATAATTAAACATATCAGGTGCTACATTACACGATCATCTCAATAGAAGCCTGGTGAGCATTTGACAGCCTTCAACATCCATTTCTGATTAAAACTGTCTGCAAACTACAACTAGAAGGTGGCTTCCCCATCATTATGAAAGACATTTATGGAAAATTTACAGTTAATATATATTTATACTTAAGCAGTTAAAAAGACTTTCTCCTATGATCAGGGCAAGGCAAGGGTGGGTGCTGGTTCTCATCACGTCTACTCAACGTTGTACTGGAGGTACAGTGCAATGTGCAGTTGCCCATGCAATAAGGCAAGAAAAAGAAATAAAAGGGATCTGTATTGGGAAGGAAAGTGTAAAGGCATTATTTATTTGCAGATGGTATATTGTATATGTAGAAAATTCTATAGGATCTACAAAAAAGCTGCTATAATTGAAAAGTGGGCCAGGCACGGTGGATTACACCTGTAATCCCAGCACTTTAGGAGGCCGAGGTGGGCAGATTGACTGAGCTCAGGAGTTTGAGGCCAGCCGGGGTAATACAGTGAAACCCTATCTCTATTAAAATACAAAAAAAATAGCCGATTATGGTGGCATGCACCTGTAATCCTAGCTACTGGGGAGGCTGAAGCAGGAGAATCATTGGAACCCAGGAGGCAGAGGTTGCAGTGAGCTGAGATGGTGCCACCGCACTCCAGCCTAGGTGACAGAGCAGAAGAAGCCTCTGTCTCCAGAAAAAAAGAAAAGGATATAAAATCTATATACAACATGTATTGCATTTTATGTAATCATAATGAACAAGCAGAAATTGAAATAGAAATATAACTTACAGAGGCATAAAAATGATGTATACACAAAAGGTGTAAAGGACATTGCACTATAACCCAGTACTAAGAGAAAGAAGATCTAAACGAATAGCCATATACTGCGCTCTTGGTTTGAAGTTTCAGTATTATTACGATGTCAGTTCTCCCCAAGTTGATCTACAAATTCAATGCCATTCCAATAAAAATCTCAGCAGATTTTGAAGAAATTGACATGGCAATTATAAAGTTTAAATGGTAGTACAAAGGACCTAGAAGAGCCAAAACAACTTGAGAAAGATCAGTACAGCTGGTAGACTTACACTACCTGACTTTAGAATTACTACAAAGTTATCATAATTAAGACAGTGTGGTATTGGCATAAAGACAGGCAAAAAGATCAATGGAACAGAGTAGAGATTCCAGAAATGAACTCAGAGGCATATGGTTAATTGATTTTTGGCAAAGCTGCAAAGGAAATTCAATGGAGAAAAGATAATCTTTCCAACAAATTATGCTGTAGAAATTGGACATCCATAGGCAGAAAAAACAAGCCTCAATTAATATTTTGTATCATCTATAAAATTAACTCAAAAAGGATAATATAATTAGCTGTAACACCTAAAACTGCTAAAATTCAGGAAGACAACATAGGAGAAAATCTTTGTTATCTTGGGTGAAGTAAATAATTCCTAGATATGACACAAGTATGATCTATAAATAGAAACAGATTATAAATTGTACTTTATCAAAATTAAGAATTTCTTCTCTCCAAATGATACTAAGAGAATGAAAATGTATGTATATCCCAGAATGGGCAAAAATAATTGGAAGTCACGTATCGGATACAGGACTTGTATCCAGAATATACCAGAACTCTTCAAACTCAAGAAGAAAAACATGCAACCACATTTTTAAAATGCATGATTTCCTTTTTTTAAAAAAAATTTTTGAAATGGGGTCTTCCTCTGTCACTCAGGCTGAAGTGCCGTGGTGTGATCATAGCTCACTACAGTCTCGACCTCCTGAGCTCAAGCCATCCTTCTGCCTCAGCCTCCTGAGTAACTGGGACTACAGGCATGTTGTAGAGGTGGGGTCTTACTATGTTGCCTAGGCTGGTTTCAAACGCCTGGACTCAAGATGACCTTGGCCTCCCAAGGTGCCGGGATTACAGGTGTGAGCCAACATGCCTTGCCCAAAATGCATACTTGTCTTTTTATTTGTATTCGTTCATTCGATACATATTTATTGATCACCTGTGCGAAGCCCTTTCTAGATGCTCAGTGATTATTGGTAAACCAAGCAGGAGGTCCCTGTCCTCTGGGACTTGTTTGTGGAGCACAGATATTTGCTGTGCAGCTGAAATATGTGCTATGGGGATAGGGCGCTGGTCTACCTAATGCACGCCCGCATCCCCGGCACCCAGGACCCTGGCGGGCTGCAGGCCCTCAGAATCGCTGTGCAATTGGCGATGGTAACACTCGGGGGATAAATTCCCCTACGCGACGCATGGGGGCGCTCACGCTCCACGCTGTGGCCACACTCTCAGGAGCGTTTGTTCGAACGGTCCGCGGTCATCATCCTTCCAGCTTAGCTTCTCAAAGAGGGGACGTGGACGAGGCTCTCATGATTAATGATCGCAGTACGGATTTGTAACTTATTATGGAAGAAAAGCCACATCAAGCATGTGTCGTTTGGAACAAGAGAGATTTGGCCGCCTCAGCGGTACCAAAGGACCGTGTCCTTTTCTGGGTCACGTTTTTTTTAGGTCTTGAAGAACAGTGATTTGTTCACTGCTAATGAAATCCTTAAGTGCTTCAAAGCATTACAACTTAGGGGAAGAAAGACTGGTGTGTCTTCTGAGACGCCCTGAGCAGCACAAATGACTAGAAATGCGTTTACACTTGACTACTTGGGCTGATTGCCTTTACAAAGAGGCACATAGAACCGCAGATATCTGCATGCACAGCCAGCAAAGCAATCGCAGAAATAACCACATTATTGGGAAGTCATATTTTAAGCTGAGGCAGACGCTGTGTCACTGAGTTCCTAGGGTAGTTCAGACACACCTAATATCCAGGTTTTTAGGGAGACTAACGTGTGCGTGGAGCTGTGTCTTGAAATAATTCAGTGTTCTAAGCCTCAGTGAAATCGTGTCTCTGGAAGGTCAATCATTGAAAGTATAATATAAAAACTCAAGAAAACAAGGAGACTTTGTGGCAGCTCTTAACGTTGTGAGACCAGCTGCGGTAGCTTTGTCAACTGTGGGGGCATCAGGTAAATCATTTTAAGCTGGAAAAGTCCTTTGAGGTATCCAGATGGTTCGTAAGGCTACAAAACTCTGTCAAATACCGTCACTTTGGGGATTTCTAAGAATTCAGAGGATATTAGGTCTTGATGCGTGGAAAGAGGCAATCGGCAGGATTTTAGCAAAGGGACTCTGAGACAAAAGCCACAAGTTTTTGTTCGTCCGTGCCTGCTTTCCTCAGTTTCACTGTGCAGCACCTCTCAAACTTTCATGAGAAATTTGGGATGCCCTGGTGCTCTGTATTTCTAACCAGCTCCCGGCCGACACTGAGGTTAGTGGTTCTTGAACCACGCTTCGGTGTTAGGGTGCTATGTGGTACGTACCTCGAGGAAAGCGCTTCCACAGAGGGGAGAAGCCTGTTTACCACCCTGTCTACCACCTGCAGGATTCAGCTCATTCCTTCATTCAAGAAAATTGGGCAGCACTGTGGGAGGCCTGACTTACGCTAGTGGCTGGAGACAAAGGGTGAGTCAAACTGAACTTGGTTTCTCTCCTGTTGAGGCTTATTATTTTGGTTTGGGAGACAAGCACAGAGATTGGTAATTCCTAACTTTTTTTTTTTTTTTTTTTTTTTTTTTTGAGACGGAGTCTCGCTGTGTCTCCCAGGCTGGAGTGCAGTGGCGCGATCTCGGCTCACTGCAAGCTCCGCCCCCTTGGTTCACGCCATTCTCCCGCCTCAGCCTCCCAAGTAGCTGGGACTACAGGCGCCCGCTACCACGCCCGGCTAATTTTTTGTATTTTTAGTAGAGACGGGGTTTCACCGTGTTAGCCAGGATAGTCTCGATCTCCTGACCTCGTGATCCACCCTCCTCGGCCTCCCAAAGTGCTGGGATTACAGGCTTGAGCCACCGCGCCTGGCCAATTCCTAACTTTTAAATGCTGTATAACTTTTAAATGCTGTGCAGTGAGGAAGTGCAGTGGGCAGCTGTGAACACGTCTAACGGGGGCTGTGAGCTTCAGAAGTCAGGGAAGTGCCGAGGTTAAAGGAGGAATTGGGCTTCATTGACTAAGAGAGCCACAGGTGGGGTGGGGTAGATAATATTCCATGGAGAGGAGGTGTGTGTACAAAGCCTCTGAGGCAGGAGGGATGCGGGCTTTTGGAGGACCTGGCTGGTCTGTGTGGTTGGAACCTGGTGGGCACACGCTGGGTGAGCGTGGAGTATCTGGAGGTGAGGCTAGGGTCGGTGGGATCCTGGTAATCCTGCTAGGACACCAGGTCATCCTCCGTCATTAGATGACGGTAAAGATAGTGGATATTAGGAGAAAGTGGGGACTGACGGCTCCCCTTTTCACGACAAGAGTGGCGTGTTTCCATTTGACGAACGGACCCCCTTACTAAGCACCTGTTAGCACAGGTGACACCCACCTGCTCCGCGAGCTCAGTAGACATCCATCTCCACGAGGGGGCAGCAGAGCAGAACGCTGAAGCTGGGAGTCTAAACTGCGTGAGAAAGGCTTTGCCGTAGAATTCCAGAATTGATAGTTCTGCAGACATATTCTAGATGTCTCGGTAGAAGCTGTGTGCCAACAGTGGCCCACACGTGCCTGCTCACTCCAGTGGTCCTGTTTCAGTTCCTTCAGGGTGGCTGGTGTCTAGGTGAGAACAGCATCTGGAAAGGGAAAGGTCAGCCCTCCCTGACCCGCACTGCACTCATGAGGAATGTGGCACAACCTGCCAGTATGAATTCCCACTATGCCCTGTGGCGGGGCCCTGGCAGACATGGACATCTGCCAGACAGCCAATGTGATTGCATCCTGCATTAGCTATGAGGTGGGGCAGGAGGAGCTGTTGACTCTGGGGGTGGCAGGTGGTTTGGGGGCCAGGTGGCCAAGTTTATTGAGTGCCTGTGGTTTCACCCCACCTTGCAGGCATCGGGCTGGCGGCCCTCGCCTCTGTGAGCCTCCCAGGCTTTCTGCACTCAGAGAAGGGAGCTGGTGGCAAACAGGCCTCGAAGGAGGGGAGAAAGCAGCTGTCAGGTGCGGCTACTCAATGCTGCCATCAGCTTAGAATTGTAAAGGGTTTGAACCAGGGCCTGAGAAGAGTGGTTTTATTTCTTTTATTTTCTTTTGTTTGTTTTGGTTGAGGCTAGGATTCCCCTATGACCTCAGAGCATCGAGGGCCAGCCTGTTTCCAAAGGGTCTGCCAGTCTAACGTCTCTGCTGCTCATACTTAGCACCTAAAAATCATATTCCTCCATGTCGAAATCATATTTCTCTATTTGAAATCGTGTTTCCCCATGTTTAAATCATATTTCTCCATGTTGAAATCATATTTCCCCATGTTGAAATCATACTTCCCCCATGTTGAAATTGGAGCAGTCAATTGGGGTCACAGTTTTATCATCTTGTCCTGGACTTTAGCTCCCAGGGGCTGACCAGGCAGTCATAGGAAACACCAACCTATTTCGGGGACTGCCCTCTTTCAACACACACCTGCCCTGATCATTCGGGTTGGAATATGGCTGCTTGCGGTGTTTCCCGCGCTCTCAGCCCCTGACCACTCGGGTTGGAATGGTTGCTTGTTCTATTTTCTGCTCTGTCAGCCTCCACGTTGGAGAGTCTTTGCGTGGCTGAGTGTCAGCACTTGCCACCCGTTTCGTCTTCTTGGGCAAACAGCCTCACTCTCTCGCCATGTGGTCAAATGTCCCGGCCTCACCGCAGAGTTAGATGTGGCTGATGGGATGTGAGTAGAAGCCATACATGACGCTTGCATTCGTGACCGTAAATGTTTCCGCCACACGGCCAGCAATTCACTTTCTCTGCTACTGACTTGAAGTGACTAACAAGGCAACTTCAGTGGTCACACATTACACACAGAGCCACGGATGAAAGGGGCTGAGGTCCCTGAGTCACCACGTGAAGGACACAGTCGCCGGCTGCATGGAAGCACCCTTTGCACTCCTGAGAATGAGGAAGAAACATCCATCACGTGTGAGCCATTCTATGTTTGGGTTTGTTTGCCGCAGCAGTGGCCACATCATTAGATTTTTGTTTGGATCTAGGGACACCACAGTTGGAGGAGAGTTAACTGATCCAGGAGAAGTTGTGTGAACTGCCTGGTGGGCCCAGGTATTGGTGAGACCACAGCAGGGCTGAATGGAGGGAACAAAACTCTGTCCCCTGAGCGTTCACTCCGGCCATCTCTCCTGTTCTGCTCTCTTCAGAGTGGAGGCCCACGTGCTCAGATAGAGGAGGCGTTATCCTGACCTTCCTCCTCCCAGAATTGAGTTTTATCACTTATGCTCAGAAATCTGAGATTGCTCTTGGAATTCAGCACTGGCTTCATGGATCCTTCTCTGCCAATGTGCATTTTATGGCCAACGGATGACCAGGACTGGCTGGATTGTCATGAATTCACATGTTCATGGAGACCTTGCCAAGGGTGTGGCCACTTCAGCTGTTGCATCAGAGTGAGTGGAGGGGGTCGGGGTGGCCGGCTTGGCCGAGGATGTACAAAGTATGCGTAAACATTCTTTCTCCACTGATATCAAGTGTATTAGTCAGGGCTCTCAATTGCAAGCACTCTGACTTTCTTAGGCAAAAAGGGAATTTTTGAAAGGACGTCGGGTTCACAGCATCATTGTGGAGCTAGAGGGTCTATCTTGGAAAATGGAACCAACTAAGGGCACTTCAGAAGGCTGGACAGCAGGAATCACAGCTGAGGCCAGGATGCAGGTACAGACTGTTCATCGCTGCTGGAGATTCAAAGTGCCAGGGGAGAGGGCCATCTGCGTAGAGCCTGAGTCACAGGCTTGCTCCCAGCTGCGCCAAGGCTGGTGTGTTGGTCGGTTCTCACACTGCTGTAAAGAAATACCTGAGACAGGGTAATTTACAAAGAAGAGAGGTTTAATTGTCTCACAGTTCTGCAGGCTCTACAGGAAGCCTGGCAGCACCTGCTTCTGGAAAGGCCTCAGGGAGCTTTTACTCATGGCGGAAGGCAAAGCAGGAGCAGGAGGAAGGGGGTCGGTGCCACATACTTTTAAACAACCAGATCTCATGAGAACTGTATCACGAGAACAGCCCCAATGGTGCTAAACTATTCAACTAGTACTACTATAGTAATTGATAAACTATTCATGATCCAATCACCTCCCACCAGGCCCCACCTCCAACACTGGGGATTACAATTCAACATGAGATTTGGGCAGGGACACAGAGCCAAACCATATCAATTGGGAAAGGAAGGATTTTACCCACTTCAGCTTTCACAGGAGGTGTAAATGTTCCCTCCTACTCCACCCACACACAAAGGCAAATTCCTCCAAACATTTCAGGGGCTTCACCTGATACAAGTTCACTTTCTGTGTCAGAGTCCAATTTCTGGTGTTCCTAGTGAGTATGTTCCCTTCCATGCAGTGACTCAGGGATCCAGGCTCTTCCAACCTGGGGCTCCATTTCAGAGCCCTCTGCTTTCAAACAGAAAAGAAGGAGGCGAGTTACCTCCAGTGCATCTTAAATGCCCCCTGGCCTGGATAGAGCAGGGGAGGGGGATGAATGATATGCTTCACTTTTGCTCATATTCCCATAACTCATTACAAGGCTAACATAATTACAAGGGATGCTGGGAGAGACATAGAAGCAGAAGGATGCTGTGTGGTGCCAACGACTTCTGCTATAAGCCTTTACAGGAGCAGAGGATGTTTGGTTTTTGGACAGATAAAAAAGTAATTGATATATGTGGGGATGGGGAGCTTGAGAATGTGGTCCTTTCTTGAGCTGTGAGGAGAGAGGGATGGGTGCTAGTATTTGTTGAATGGCTACTACACATTAGGAACTTCGCAGATGTAAGCTCACTTAATCCTTAGGGGTGCTAGTTTACCTTTTTGTCATAAATACTATTCTTTCCACTTTACAAATGAGAAAACTCAGTTAATAGGCGGTGGAGGGATTTTTTTCAGCTAGGCAGTGACAGAGCTAGGATTCACACGTTCCATTCACCACCCAACCTTCAGGGTCGCTGGGCTCCAGCTTTGGCTTGAAATATAGTCTACTTTGCACTGGGAGGGTTTGGAATGAAACGCTACAATTTGGATCAAGATAAGCCACAGGCAGTGAAAGTAAGCTGCAGGGGCTGGAGGCTGGGTTTTCCCACAGATGGAATTTTGGGAAAAGCTGTACAGTTTGGAGGGGCCGGGTAGGGAGGAAGAAGGGAAGGGGGATAACCTCATTCGAGTGAGAGAAGTTATGGTCACCAAATATTTCTCTAATTGCAAAAAAATTAAGAGACTGAGGGATGCCAAAAACATAAAGTACAAGTGTACTAGGCGTTGGCTTTTTTGGCAAAGCAAATTTGTCTGTAATCACTCTTAAAAAGATATAAAAGGAATTGCCTCACACAGTGTGATCACGTAAGCCTGGCTTTTATCTGTTTCTTCAGACGCATTGCATTTTGAAGGAAACCATATTAGCTGGAGATGGTAAATTTGTCTGGTAATTGCTTTCCATTATAAATCTAAGCAACATTTAACACCACTAGGGAATGCAAAATTACCAAGAAAGCTGAAAGAAGAAAAAGTCTTTTTCTAAGTTGAAAGTTCTGTTTTCCTGGTTGAAAATAGATGTTTTAAGGTTCACAGAACACCATTTTGTATCACTTAGCAAGATTATGGGGCAGTGCTTATAAAGTTCCAAAACTCCCTGCTGGTTAATAGATCTTAGAAAAAGCGTCTGAGGCAGATCCCTTGACCCGCAGCCATGCTCCGCAGTGTTCAGCTGTAATAACAATTATTTAAAACTGGGCGTGAGATGGGGGGCGATTGTGATGTCTCTTCTGGCCTTACACACCTGCGATGATCTTTGCTGTGGTCTGAATGTTTGTTACTGCTCTCCCCGCAAATTCTATGTTGAAACCTAGCGCCCCAGGTGATGGTATTAGGAGGTGGGGGCCTGTGCGAGGTGATGAGGTCATGAGGGTGAAGCCCTCAAGAAGGGGACTAGTGCCCTTAATTTTTTTTTTTTTTTTTTTTTTTTGAGACGGAGTCTCGCTCTGTCGCCCAGGCTGGAGTGCAGTGGCGCGATCTCGGCTCACTGCAAGCTCTGCCTCCCGGGTTCACACCATTCTCCTGCCTCAGCCTCCCGAGTAGCTGGGACTACAGGTGCCCACCACAAGGCCCAGCTAATTTTTTTTTGTATTTTTAGTAGAGACGGGGTTTCACCATGGTCTTGATCTCCTGACCTTGTGATCCGCCCGCCTCAGCCTCCCAAAGTGCTGGGATTACAGGCGTGAGCCACCGCGCCCGGCCTAGTGCCCTTATTAAAGGGAATCCAGAGAGCTGCCTCGCCCCTTCCACCAGGTGAAAACACAGTGAGAAGGTGCCTTGGACGAACCAAGAAGGGCGTCCTCACTGGACATGAAATCTGTCATGCTTTGATCCTGGACTTCCAACCCTCAGAACTGTGAGAAACATGTTTCTGCTGTTTATAATTTACCCTGCTCATGGGGTTTTGTATAGCAGTCAGGATGGACTAAAACAATCTTTGACCCACTTACTATTATTTTCGTTGTCAAATCCGTATTGTACGTAGGTCAGCTTCACTATCTTTATAGGGGTAGAGCACTGAGTGTCCCCAGGACTTACTTGGCTCCAAGACATCCTTTTTTTTTTTTTTTTTTTTTTGAGACAAAGTCTTGCTTTGTTGCCCAGGCCGGAGTGCAGTGGCGTGATCTCGGCTCACTGTAACCTCTGCCTCCTGGGTTTAAGTGATTCTCCTGCTTCAGTCCCCCACCCCCTACCCCCCCGAGTAGCTGCGATTACAGGCACCCGCCACCACACCTGGCTAATTTTTGTATTTTTAGTAGAGACGGGGTTTCACCACGTTGACCAGGCTGGTCTTGAACTCCTGGTCTCAGGTGATCTGCCCGCCTCGGCCCCCCAAAGTGCTGGGATTACAGGCGTGAGCCACCGTGCCTGGCCCCAGGGCATCTTTTCAGAGCGCTTGAATGGTCAGTGTTGAAACATCAAAAGGTTTTACACAATTCTGAATTTTCAGCTTCTCCAAAACCCCACAAAAATCAGACGATCTTACCAAACTGAGTCCTCGTTTCTGCCTGGCAGAAAGGACTGTATTCCCAAGATCCCCACACACGTGCGGTGCCTCTAGAGCAGGTACTGATGACTTTTTGGCTTCCAGAGCCAACCGTCCTCTCTTCCGGTGAGCACCTGGAGCAGAAACATCCAGGGCTCCCAGCAACGGAGAAAGAGTTCTGACTCCTCCATACCTTCGCCGACATTTGGGTTCCTCAGTCTTGTATGTTAGCCTTGCTTGGTGTGTGTGTGATGTGTGCAGTGGACAGTCGTTGTGAGATTGTTCTCCTAGTGACCAGTGATGTTGAGCAATTGTTCCTGTGCTTACTGGCCACCTGGAACTCTTCCACGAGGTATCATTGTCCCAGAAACGGGTCACCATCCTGGTATTTTCAGCTTCTTCTTGCCTTTATAGAACTCTTCCTCTTCCTCTTCCTCTTTCTTCTCTTTGAGACAGAGTCTCGCTCTGTCACCCAGGCTGGAGTGCAATGGTGCGATCTCGGCTCACTGCAACCTCCGCCTCCCAGGTTCAAGCTGTTCTCCTGCCTCAAGCCTCCCTAGTAGCTGGGACTATAGGCGCCCGCCACCACGCCCGGCTAATTTTTATATTTTGAGTAGAGACGGGGTTTCACCATGTTGGCCAGGCTAGTCTCGAACTCCCAGCCTCAGGTGATCCACTCGCCTCTGCCTCCCAAAGTGTTGGGGTTACAGGTGTGAGCCACCATGCCCCCGGCCGAACCAGTCTTCTTAATCTCCCTCTCAGAGAGCCCAGCCCTGGTGAGGCAGGCCCTACTTCCTGGAGGTCTGACTCCAAGCAGAGCCAATCAGAAGCTGGAGGGCAAGAGTTCCTTGTTGAAGTCATTGGGGAGATCAGCCTCCTGGTGCACAGAGCACAAGGGAGGGCGCAGCGTCATGTGTGTGAGTCCGATCTTGGCTTCCGTCAGCTGACATGAGCCTTCGAGTCTGGGCTCGGGGCGGGAGTGAGTGAGTGAAGATCCTCACACCCCAAATGACCGCTTAGATGGACGCTAAAAAGGGATACCTTGGGAACAACACGCCGACGAATGCCTCAAGCGCGACACCACCAAAGCGTTGGGCTCACTTGGCAGATGAAACCCCCACTAGACTCTCGTGAATAGAACAGATGAGACGAACCAGTGCCCGTCCCCACTGCCTATAGATCTGTCCCGTTTCCTCCTGCAGATAATTGATAGTGAGGTCGGGGTGCCCTCCAGCTGACAGCTAGTCCCTGCTGTGGCTGCTAATCACACACCATGTTTGTGTTTGTTCTTAACTGGAGTTCCCTGCGGGTTTGTGTTTCCAGCAAGATTGAGAATTCTTTGGGTCAGAGACTGTGCGATCTCCGTTCCTTCTGGCTCTCAGCAAGAGACGCACCATCCTTGATCCTTATTTCTGACCCATGGCTAATTGCAACAAGTGCCAACCAGGCAATGAAAAATAGGAGACTTGTGGTTTTCCAAACATAGGCTGGTTTCTTACTACAGAAGGCAGCTGCTTCAACAGGTCAGCTGACGCTGGCCCCAAACAAGCAGTGACTCACGCATCCTAGGAACTCACGCTAAAGATAGAGGAGGAGAGCGGTCGGAGTCTTGAAGGACACAGCGTTCTTTCATCTGCTGTTGTAAAGTCTCTGACTTAGTAAAGGACACTCTTTGTTTTCTGGGTCTGCGTGGAAGTAAGGGCTACGTGTGGTTGATGTGGTTTGGGAGGAGCGTGCTTTCCCGCCGGGCTTCTCGCTCTGCAAAATGCTGAGATGTTGTTAAGGGTGAATTACACAGATTTGGAAACACAAAAGACGGGTGAAGAATTGAATGTATAATAAAGAACAGTGCCACAGGCTGGCTTCTTAAAATGAGAAACCTTAAGATGTGCTTGAAACTTTTATAAAACAGAATTTTTGGCCAGGCACGATGGCCCACACCTGTAATACCAGCACTTTGGGAGGCCAAGGTGGGCAGATCATGAGGTCAAGAGATCGAGATCATCCTGGACAACATGGTGAAACCCCGTCTCTACTAAAAATACAAAAATTAGCTGGGCGTAGTGGTGCATGCCTGTAGTCCCAGCTACTCAGGAGGCTGAGGCAGGAGAATCGCTTGAACCTGGGAGGCAGAGGTTGCAGTGAGCCGAGATCACACCACTACACTCCAGCCTGGTGACACAGCAAGCTTCCATCTCAAAAAAAAAAAAAAAAAAAAAAACAAAGAATTTTTATTACTTAAGTCATTGACTGGATACATTCTTCTTGTAAAGATGTAAAATGTCACAACAAGGCTAGAGAGCTCTTTTTTTAAACTTTATTAATTTATTTGAGACAGGGTCTTGCTCTGTCACACAGGCTGCAGTGCCAGTGGCGTGATCTTGGCTCACTGCACCTTCAACCTCCCAGGCTCAGGCTCAGGCAATCCTCCTGTCTCAGCCTCCTGAGTAGCTGGGATTACAGGGAGGCCCCACCATGCCCAGCTAATTTTTCTATTTTTATTAGAGATGAGGTCTCACTTTGTTGCCCAGGCTGATCTCAAATTCCTGGCCTCAAGTGATCCTCCCACCTTGGCCTCCCAAAATGCTGGGATTGCAAGCATGAGCCACTGCACCTGGCCTTAATTTTTTTTTTTTTTAAGACGATGTCTTACTCTGTCTCCAAGGCTGGAGTGCAGTAGCTCAATCTCAGTTTACTGCAGCCTTGAACTCCTGGGCTCAAGTGATCCTCCCACCTTAGCCTCCCGCAGCTGGGACTGTAGAATAGTCCCAGGCACGCCCCCGGGCAGTAAAGACCTGTGACCTCTGGCCTTTCTCTCCATTCTCCAGAAGTATATTCTCTTTTGGTCTGCATCCTATCCTTCCAGAACTTTCCCTATGCCTTTACATAATATGTACCCAGGTGTCATTTATGCATATGCTTTACGTAAATGATATCACATGCTCTTAATGGTTCTGTAACTTGTTTTTTTTGTTTTGTTTTTGTTTTCATGCAGCATATCTTGGAGCTCTTCCCATGTTAGTCTCATGCATTCTATAAACTGCCACCCAGGATTGAAAAATATTAATCAGGTTATTTAGGCCACTCTAAAGCTTTTGGAGAATTCTAGAGCCTCAAATTCATATATTTTGACAACTTCCTTCCATTAGCTGGCAATAGGTTATCTTGAATTTCTCCAAGCTTCCTAAAATCCCCATTATTTTAAGAATTTTCTCCTAAATATCTGCAGCAAGTCAGAGTTCCTTCTTGGAAAAATGGCCACCTTCTCCCCTGTGTGGGCCCCCCTTCTACATATTCACTTGCTTGAATTAATGAGTTGCTATTTTCTATTTGATTCCTTACTAACCAACAAGAAAATGATTATGATTTCTCTATCATGTTTGTCAGAAAACTGGTCTAATGAGGCCTGACTCAAACATGTAATCCCAGTATTTTGGGAGGCTGAGGTGGGAGGATCACTTGAGTCCAGGAGTTCGAGACCAGGCTGACCAACATAGCCAGACCTTGTCTCTACAAATTAAAAAAATCGTAGAGACAGGAGGTCGAGGCTACAGCGAGCCATGATCACACCACCGCACTCCAGCCTGGGCGAAAGAGCAAGACTGTGTCTCAAAAAAGTAATAATAGGCCGGGCGCGGTGGCTCATGCCTGTAATCCCAGCACTTTGGGAGACCGAGGCGGGTAGATAACTTGAGGTCAGGAGTTCGAGACCATCCGGGAAACGTAGTGAGACCCCTGTCTCTACAAAAAATGAAAGAATTAGCTCAGTGTGGTAGTGCATGCCTGTGGTCCTGGCTACTGGGGAGGCTAAGGTGGAAGGATTCTTTGAACCCAGAGGGTCGAGGCTGCAGTGAGCTGTGATCGTACCATGGCACTCCAGCCTTGGTGACAGAAGGAGATCCTGTTTCAAAGAAGAAAAGAAAAAAAAGAGAAAAGAAGAGAAGAGCTGTCTAATGACATAATTAAGACAAGTCAGAGAGAGAGTCCAGGCTTGGCACTGCTTGTAAATATCCACAGCAAGGAAAGGGTCTGAAAAGAAGGCCAGCATTGGGGAGGACAAAGCTGAACCCCACGATGTCACCTGAGCCCTGGATCCAGCTGTGCCTGCAGCCAGTATCACCACTGGCCTTTCCTTCCATGGACCAGTTTGTTTTCCTTCTGTTTCTATCAGATGGGTTGGTAACTGACACAGCCCTGACAGACAGTGCCATAGTGTCATATCCCATTGCTATCTTCTCATGACTCTTTCTGGTTTCCGCATCTGCCAGGAGCTTCTATTTTTCCTTCTTGGACGCTCTGCCTCTGTTCTCTATTTATTCCAACCCTGCAAAGAACCAAAAACATCAACAATCTGTATACAACATAAATCATTACTTGTCTGACTGCATTCATGGTTACTGTGTGTACTCGTGGATTAGTTCATATTTGGCTTAGGTAACATAGCAAAAAAATGACACACACACAGAAAACAACAAACCCAGCAATGCCTTGTATTTATGTAGCAATAGCATAACTTATTTGGCAACACATTTTTGCCGTGGTTTTAACCTAGTGTGTGGGGAGTGGCATATGGAGAAGTTTCACTCCTTCCTGAGTTTTCTTGTATTTGTCATTCTTGAGTTCCTGCCAAAATTTACATCTAATTGCCCCAACGCATCATTCCTTCCCCTCGAATAGAAAAAACTATGAGTCCTGGAATTTTTTTGTTTGTTTATTTGTTTAAACAGGGTCTGGCTCTATCACACAGGCTGGAGTGCAGTGATGTGATCTAGCTCACTGCAGCCTCCCTCTCCTGGGCTCAAACGATCCTCCTGCCTCAGCCTCCCAAGTAGCTGGGACTACAGGTGCATACCACCATGCCTGGCTAATTTTTATACTTTTAGTAGAGACAGGGTTTTGCCATGTTGCACAGGCTGGATGTAAATTCTTACAAACATGTTCCGTCCACATTTGTTTCCTCATTCCACATGACTGTCGAATTGGAAATTCTTCCCGAGATGCCTCTGATGGTGTCAAGCAGGGTGGAGTGTGAGTGGTGCTGCTTCTCTCTTCATGAGGACACGGCTGGGTGTCTTGACCACCCAGTTTTATTCTTCGTTACTGCGGCCGAGGAAGAGGGTCTACCGTTAAAAAGCCTTGAGCAAGGTCGGACTAGGAAGGTTTTTTTTTGTTGTTGTTGTTGTTTTCTCATGGGTTAAAGAAAGAAACATTCTCTTGAAGATGCTATGAGACGGGAAGGTTTCCAAAGCCTTTGAGTAGCTACACATGAAATCATCATCAAAATGTAAAAATAATCCTCTTGGTGGTGCACGTGATTGTGAGCCTGTGTGTCTGTCTGAGATGTGGGTGTGAGAGAATTGAGTTAGAGGTGACCACAGGGCGTGTGTCTGGGGACGATAACGTCTTCATGCACCACAGAATATAATATCAAGGTAATGATAAACCCTACTTGTGCACTTCTTTTTTGTAAGATGGTTTTCTTTCAGAATGTTTAGGACATACAGAAAGTACGTGGTGGAGTGGTTAAGAACTCGGGTGCTGGAGTGAGGCTCCCTGCATTGGAATCTTTAATCCTCCACTCACAAACTGACCTTGGGGAACTTACTTTACCCCTCAGAACTTTAGTTTCCTCATCTGCAAAGAAGGTTTTAAAAATAGTGGCTCGTCTCTACAAAACATTTTAAAAATTTACCTGGGCATGGTTGCACATGCTTGTAGTCCCAGCTACTTGGGAGGCTGAGGCAGGAGGATGACTGGAGCCCAGGAGGTCAAAGCTGCTGTGAGCTGTGGTCACACCACTATGCTCCAGCGGGGGTGACAGAGCGAGACCTGGTCTCCACAAAGTAAAAATAAAATAGCGTAAACTTGCTAGGGTTGTCCTAAGGAATCAGCGGATGCCTGCAGGTAGGCACTCGGGGCAGGGTAGGCGTTGGCGGCTGCCCTACCACTGATCCCTTTGAGGATGATGATGACGTTGTCTCTGATCACGAGATGAAGACGGTGAAGGAAGGGGATGGTGATTTAGCCTTCTAGCAAGACTTGGCGCCCCTGGACAGCCTGCCTGACTGAGGAGTCTCTGTCTATAAATTCAGAGACAACAGCACCTAAGAGCAGTCTAAAAGTATGCTTGTTATTAAAAATCTCTGAAAGATCATGGTTTCAGGTGTGCATTCTCATCTCTCAGAATGAGTTAAAACTTCCCCATTCCAGTGCTGCTTCTGTGGCACTCACAGGTTCGGATGTGCCCGGGTCCTCCGGATGTTCAGCTCAGCAGCTGCACGGCTCAAGGTTATTTTTCTGCAGAGGGAAACAAGGTGGGTCACGGACACAGTGCTGATTTTGGAGCAGGGCCGTGTGCAGGGGTCATCCCTTCCCACTCATTTAGTGGCTGTTCCCGCAGGTCTCAATGAGATGTGTGGCCGGCTGTGCAGTAACTGCCAACTGGCTCTGCTGGTTATAATCAGTGGTTCAGCCTTCTCTCTCTCTCTCTCTCTCTCTCTTTTTTGAGATGGAGTCTCACTCTTGTTGCCCACGCTGGAGTGTAATGGTGAGATCTCGGCTCACTGCAACCTCCGCTTCCCAGGTTCAAGCAATTCTCCTGCCTCAGCCTCCCAAGTAGCTGGGACTATAGGCGCGCACCACCACACCTAGCTAATTTTGTATTTTTTAGTAGAGACGGGGTTTCTCCATGTTGGTCAGGCTGGTCTCAAACTCCTAACCTCAGGTGATCCACCGGCCTCGGTTTCCCAAAGTGCTGGGATTACAGGCGCAAGCCACCTTGCCCGGCCTCTCCTTCTCTCTCTCACACACATCTTTCCCAGGGTTTTTTTTACTCCTTAGAAATACTTTATTCTGATTTTTGTAAATAATTTTGAAAAGATTTTCCTGAAATTGTCAGTGTACAGGTTGCGAGCCCCAGTTCTCCAGGGGACTTTTTCCAATCCATCACCCCTAACAGGATATGATCGGAATCCTAGGCCAAAGGCTCTCAGAAGAATGTGCTGTTCTGTAGCTTACTGTGATTCATGTAAATGGATTACAAACTGTTACTTTCTACATTTATCATTACCACTTGGCATGCTTTGTGTTTAATAATCTCTGAGCACATGTACAAAAGAAATACATTTAAAAAGAATAGTTTCTGGGCTGGGGATGGTGGCTCACGCCTCTAATCCCAGCACTTTGGGAGGCTTAGGGGAGCAGATCCCTTGAGCCCGGAAGTTCGAGACCAGCCTGGATAGCATAGTGAGACCCCATCTCTACAAAAAATAGAAATAAAATAAAAAGTTAGCTGGGTGTCATGTTGCACACCTGTAGTCCCAGCTACTCAGGAGGCTGAGGTGGGAGGATTTGATCCTGGGAGGTCGGGGCTGCAGTGAGCCAGGATTGCATTACTGCACTCCAGCCTGGGAAACACAGCAAGACCCCGTCTGAAAAGTGAAAACAAACAACAAAAAGAATAGTTTATGCCATTATAGGAATAATGTAACAAAGAACCAGAGAAGGAGTGAGGGTCAGGCATGGTGGCTCTCGCCTGTAATCCCAGCACTTTGGGAGGCCGAGGCGGGGGGATCACCTGAGGTCAGGAGTGTGAGACCAGCCTGGCCAACATAGCGAAACCCCGTCTGTACTCAAAATGCAAACATTAGCCTGGAGTGGTGGCGCATGCTTATAGTCCCAGCTACTCGGGAGGCTGAGGCATGATAATTGCTTGAACCCGGGAGGTGGAGGTTGCAGTGAGCCGAGATCACACCACTGCACTCCAGCCTGGGCGACAGAGTGAGACTCCGTCTCCAAAAAAAAAAGGAGTGAGGCACACAAGCAAAGCCCCTGCAGCCACTGCATTTCTACTAAAAATGGTAATTAGTGAGTTTAAAGTGACATGCAAGAGGTTATGCTCCGGATCAGAGTTCAGGAAATATGATCTTTGGTAATTGCCTAAATAGCGTATTTTTCCTCAGTGATGTGGAACCACTTGGAGTTGGTAAATGGGAGGCAAACGAATGAGCTCAGGGCATAAACGTTTTCAATTTCCCAAATTCCTCACATTCTGAGTTAGAGAATTTTTTTAAAGTGTGGTTTATAGACATCTAAAATTTAGGGTCAAGGAAATAAATAAAATCATCCCTTCACATATGTTTTCTGTTGTCCCTCTCCCCCTGAGGCTGGGAGGCTGCCTGTGACTTCGAGAGCGAGGTTGAATGCTGGGATGCTGGGACACACACTTACACGCTTCCCGCTCCCCTCCTTGTCCCCTGTACCCTGAGCCATAGATACAGCAGGAGAGCCCCTGGGTGACTGCAAACTGTGCTCCCCTAAACCCAAAACCCCCATCCGCAAAGTCATCCCCGTTATGGCATCCCTCTTATTCCCCTTCTAATGACAGAAGTCCCAGACTCATTAAACAGCCAATAGCTTTTCCCACGTTATTTTAGAACAACACGATGTGAGATAACCCTGCTCCTCCGGAGTTTCCATGGGTCGTAAGTCTTTATGGGAAATGAGGCCAACTAGAAATGCATTCTAACAGCTGGGAAGTTGATGAAACCATTTTCTTCCAGATTTACTAAATATTTTAGCACCAGAGATGCACAGCGATCTCTTAGCTATATTATCAACTAACCTCCGAGTAAAATGAAACTACAGATGAAAGCAAAAGATAAAAACATCAACCCTGATGAACTTTCTGCCAGCCAGGGAGAGTCTCCTAAGTCCATTCCCCTTCTTTTTATCATAACTAGGAGTCAAAAGTGACATCTGATCTATTGCCTTCCATGTGGCATCATGAAAGGACAGAGCGTGGCTAGGGTTTCAGGGCTCTGGAGTAGAGCCGGGGTCTAGCTGTGCTCTAGGGACTCAGGTAGGCAGGTGCCTTTCATTCTGGAAGGATGAATGACAGTTGAGGACAGAAGAGAAACTGACAGAGACGCCGACAGGGTGCTGCTGCTTTCTTTTTTTTTTAAGAAATGCTTTTTAAGGAATTAACGACACTGATGGCCGCCTCCTTCTCTGTTCTATTCCAGCTCAATTGGCAACCGAGACACAATCCACGAACACTTAGCAAAACACCACATCGAAAACAAATAAATATGGATGAGCCCTGGAGAAAAGATACACAGGCAACATCTAAGGGGCACGAAGGGCTCTTTTGTTAGCAGCTCGGGACGGGGCAGTCAGACAGTCCCCCCCAGGGAGGCAGGGGGATTCTCACCACTGAAGTGGACGTAAACACGCGTCAGACGGCGAGCCCAGACGTGGGTGTCACCCCCTGTTTCAATGACAAGCCCCACAGTAGACAAGGACGTTTTTGGTTGTGCAAGCGGCTTCTGAAGTGGTTCCTGTGGGCACTGTGGGAATTCTCCGGAGCCTCACAGTCCCCAACACGGGATAGGCCCAGAGAGCTGGGAAATGGGAGCCTGCCTGAGATGGAGGATCCAGGCTCCCCAGGGGTGACTCCCCGGGTTTTGACCTCATCGCTGCACCTGTGAGTCTCCCAGTGTCCGGACACTCCTTAGGGCCCCGACACGGAGGCAGGCTTGGGATGACTGCAACCTGCTCTCATGAGTCACAGCAGGTGCCTGTCAAGACCCACGTGGACTCGGGCGGGCAGGACCTCAGATGCTGATTCCCTGTGGGGTCAGGACCTCCTTCCTCCAGGTTCTGCTGTCTGAGGCCGCAGCCTGCTCCTCCCCAGCCTGCTTCTTGTCCAGGGCATGCCTGCTGCCCCCACCAGCTGCTTATCCAGGAGTCTGGGAGTCAGTCCCGTGCCGCAGATTCTCCACCTGGCCTCGTCTAATCCAGCATCACATCTTGTCAGCTCTGTTTCCAAAAGGATGCCTTGACTTTACCCACATCTCTCTGCTCCACTCCCACCTCCACTTCCCTGGTCCAAGCCACCATCGCTCGTGGCTGGATGTCCTCAAAGGCGTCTCAGCTTGACTTCCAGGGTTGCTCCCCTCCACCCCGGGAACCGAGGATCTACAGCGCAGTCAGAGCAATTTTCTGGCAGTGTCCATTGGCGAATGCATCTGGGCTGCCCGTTACCCTCTGAGTCCAGTCCAGCCTCCTTCCCGTGCTCTGTGGAGCTGCTCATGCCTGGCCCCTGTGCACCCCCAGCCCCTTCTCAGCCTCCCCTGTTGCCTACTGCTTCTGGTCATGCCAACTTTGCCAGCTCTCATAAACACCAGGTTCATTCTTGCCATGGGATGGGGAATGTAAAGATCTCTTCATCCATCACACTTTTTTTTGTTTTGAGATGGAGTCTCGCTGGAGTGTGCAGCGGTGCAGTCTCCGCTCACTGCAACCTCCATCTTCCAGGTTCAAGCAATCCTCCTACCTCAGCCTCCTGAGCAGAGCAGCTAGGATTACAGGCATGCACCACCACACCCGGCTAATTTTTTGTATTTTTAATAGAAATGGGGTTTCACCATGTTGGCCAGGCTGGTCTCAAACTCCTGACCTAAAGTACAGGTGTGAGCCACCGTGCCCGGCCAGCACACTCTTTCTTCAGATCTTTGCATGTCCGAGCTCAGCTCAGATATTACCAGTTCAGCAGAGTCTTCCCAGGCCCTCAAACTGCCGTAACACTTCCCTTCACCCAAGTCATGAACACCAGCTGTGCTTCTTTCTCCCTTTTCCCTTCCCTTCCCTTCCCTTCCCTTCCCTTCCCTTCCCTTCCCTTCCCTTCCCTTCCCTTCCCTTCCCTTCCCTTCCCTTCCCTTCCCTTCCCTTCCCTTCCCTCCCCTCCCCTCCCCTCCCCTCCCCTCCCCTCCCCTCCCCCTCCCTCCCCTCCCCTCCCCCTCCCTTCGCTTTCCTTCCTTCTTTCTCTCCATCTCTCTATCTCTTGCTGTCCTTCCTTCCTTTGCTTCTCTCTCCCTTTTCTTTTTCCTTTCCTTTCCTTCCTTCTTTCTCTCCATCTCTCTCTCTTTCTGTCCTTCCTTCCTTTGCTTCAACTTTCTCCCTTTTCTTTTCCTTTCCTTTCCTTTCCTCTCCTTCCTTCCTTCTCTCCATCTCTCTCTTTTTCTCTCCTTCCTTCCTTTCTCTCTTTCTCTCCCTCCTTCCTTCCTTCCTTCTTTTGTTTTGTAGGTTGATTTGCTTTTTACAATTTTTACAACTTGAAGGGACTACGTTGATATGCTGACAGGTGATGTGTAACTCTTTGCTG
The DNA here is from genome assembly GCF_024542745.1 of Macaca thibetana thibetana. Taxonomy (NCBI): domain Eukaryota; kingdom Metazoa; phylum Chordata; class Mammalia; order Primates; family Cercopithecidae; genus Macaca; species Macaca thibetana. Next base: position 127,307,437 of record NC_065588.1, read on the forward strand.
ATCTGCTGTTACCCAGTGATAGCTGAAGCTTCTTTAGAACACAAATGTTATTAAAACATACTTTGTTTCAGGGAGGGAGGTGGTGATTGTGAGAAGAAAGGCTGACACAGAACAATCTCATGATATCAGATCTTTAGAATTTTGTGCAAGTTCAGAGAATTTTCTCCATCGGATAAGGGTCAGTATCACTTGTTCTCTTAAAGCACTTAGGGCACCACCTGAAGGCTTTGGTGGCCTCCCTCCCTCCATCCCACAAATATGTATAGAGCCTTAATTTAATTCGATAAAAAGTTGGTATGGTCTGGTCTTTGTGCTCTGGAGACTAAGAATCTACTAAGGGAGTTAAGATAAGGACACAAAGATGGAAACTCCAGGCAGAGTTTGATAAGTGCCATGATAGGTGTAGACATGATCCTTGGGAAGTTCAGAGAAGGGAAGCAGGGCCCTGAAGTGATTAGGGGCGTTAATGCAGGAGGAAGCATGTCTGGGTTCAATTTTCTGCTTCTCTTTTTACTACTTGTGTACTCTTTGGTAAGTTATTTAATAGTTCTGTGCCTCAGTCTCCTTACTTTCTAAAGATACAGAAACTATTAGTACCTACCTCTTAGAATTATCAGAAATATTAGATAAAATGATGCACATAAGACATATATAAAACAGCATCTTACTGCTAAATATTCAATTTGCAGGACTAAGGATAGAGGCATTTTATCTTAAGGTTGAATAGAATTTAATTGTAAGATAAAGGTGGGCAAGGAACTTCCAAATGGAACCATGTCAACAAAAGAAGCATGAGGAGCAGGAATGCATGGTTGGCAGTAGCTGAAATACTCAGTTGACTTGAGAAAATGGGAATGAGAAGATGATAATTTTGGGAAGTTATGTGGGATCATAATGGGGAAGAACATTAGTAACCATTCTCTCTTTTTGGTGAGTAACCATATATCACCGAAGATCTCTAAGCAGGAAAGATGTTGAGGTGGCTTAGTTTCTCCAACAATTATCTTCCTCAGAAATCACTGGCAACATAAAATAATGTAATGAAACCTATTTTTTCCCTTCTGCTTGATTTAGGTTTATTTTGCTCTATCTTCCTCAGTTGCTTAACATGGCAACTTACTAGATTATTGATTTGAGGCTTTTTATTCTTTTCTAATATATTTTGCTCTATTTTTCCCAGTTTCTTAACAGGGCAACTTATTAGATTATTGATTTGAGACTTTTTTATCTTTTCTAATATATGGATTTGATGCTATACATTTTCCTCTAAGCACTGCTTTAGCTATACCCCACAAATTATGATATGTTGTATTTTCATTTTCACTTAGTTCCAAATAGTTTCTAAATTCCATTGAGAGTTAATACTTTACCTATGCATTAGTTGGGAGTACGTTTGTTAATCGCCAAGTGATTTGACATTTGCCTGCTATTTTTCTGTTATTGATTTCTAGCTCAATTTCATTATGTCCAGAAAGCATATTTTGTGTGGTTTTACTTCTTTTAAATTGATGAAGGTCTGTTTTATCTTGGGGAATGCTTCTCATGTGCACTTGAGAAGAATGTGTATTCTGCTGTTGTTGGGTGGAGTGTTCCATAAATGTCAATTAGATCCAGATGGTCGATCATGCTGTTCATTTCTTCTAAATCCTTTGCTGATTTTCTGCCTCATAGTATGGTCTATTAGTCTAATAGACATGGTTTTTTAGAGAAACAAAACCAATAGGATATGTTTCTATCTATCTGTCTACCTATCTACCTACCTCTCTATAAATAAGAGAGATTGATATGGAAATTGGCTTATGTGATGATGAAACTGAGAAGTTCCACTATCTTCTCTCTGCAAGCTGGAGAAATAGGAAAGCAGGTGGTGTGTGTTTGTCTGAAAGCCTGAGAACCAGGGGAGACAATGATGTAACTCCCAGTTTAAGTACAAAGCCCTAAGAACTTAGCGGGGCACTGGTATAAGTTCAGGATTCTGAAGGCCCAAGATCCAAAAGCTCTCATGTCTGAGAGCAGAGAAGATGGATATTTCAACCCAGGAAAAGAGCAAATTCTTCCCTCCTCAACGTATTGGATTTTGGCTACCTACATTGATAAGGGTGGATATTCTTTATTTCATCTACTGATTCAAATGCTAATCTCTTCCCAAAACATCCTCACTGACACACCCAGAAATAATGTTTTACCAGCTATCTCTGCATCTCTTTGCCCAGTCAAGTTGACACATAAAATTAACCATCATAGTTACTGAGGGAGAAATGCTGAAGTCTCTGATTTTAACTGTGGATTTGTCCATTAAGCCTTTCAATTTTGTCAACTGTTTATGTGTTTTGAAGCTCTGTAGTTAGGTGCATACACATTTGGTACTGTTTTATATTCTTGATGAATTGGCTTATATAGTATCTTTCTTTATCTTTTATAATTTTATTTATTCTAAAGTCTATCCTGTCTGATATTAATATAACCAGTCCGATTTTTAAAATTAGTGTTTGTCAATAGCAAAGACTTGGAACCAACCCAAATGTCCATCAGTGATAGACTGGATTAAGAAAATGTGGCATATATACACCATGGAATACTATACAGCCATAAAAAAGGATGAGTTCATGTCCTTTGCAGGGACATGGATAAAGCTGGAAACCATCATTCTGAGCAAACTATCACAAGGACAGAAAACCAAACACCACATGTTCTCACTCATAGGTGGGAAATGAACAGTGAGAACACTTGGACACAGGGCGGGGTACATCACACACTGGGGCCTGTTGTGAGGTTGGGGGCTGGGGGAGGGAGAGCATTAGGAGAAATACCTAATGTAAATGATGAGTTAATGGGTGCAGCAAACCAACATGGCACATGTACGCCTATGTAGCAAACCCGCACGTTGTACACATGTACCCTAGAACTTAAAGTATAATAATAAAAAAATAAAATTAGTGTTTATATGTGATATATATATATATATATTCCATTCTTTTACTTTTAACTTACCACTATTGTTGTGCTTGAAGTGACTTTCTTATAAACAGCATATACTTACATCATTATATAAAATTTAATCTGACAATTTGTATCTTTTAATTGACATTGTATTAAATTTAATTATTGGTAAGTTTGGATTTAGGTCTATCATTTTAATATTTGTTGTCTGTTTGTTGGATTTTTTGGTTCTTCTGCTTCCCCTTTTCTAACTTATTTACGTTTATTGAAGCATATTTTAGCAGGTCATTTAAACTTGTTTTGATTTTGAGTATTTTTTGGTATATATTTTTTAGTGGTTAATCTTGGGATTACAAAATACAGTCTTAACTTTTCACATTTTATATAGAATCAATATTTTACAACTTCAGTTTGTTTCTTCTGTTTGTTTTAGATACAAGGTCTTGCTATACTGCCCAGGCTGCTGGCCTTGAACTCCTGGGCTCAAACTCTCCTTCCCCTTGAGCCTCCCAAGCAGCTGGCATTACAGGCCTGTGCCACCATGCCTGGTTTTACCACTTCAGTTTGAATGTAGAAATTTTGTCACTCTAAAGTTCCTTTGTCCTCTTGTCTTTATGCAATAGTTGCCTTACATACTACATTTACATATATTAAAAATTCCACTAGACAATGTTATATTTTTTCCTTTCAACTGTCAAACATATTTTAAAATTCTGGAAGGGAGGAATAATCTATTGTATTTACCCAGATATCTACCACTTTGGTTACTCTTTCTCTATCTTCTGGTATCAAAAGAACTTTCTTTACCGTATCTTTTTTTTTTTTTTTTAAGGTACAAGGTCTGGTTCTGTTCCCCAGGCTGGAGTGCAGTGGTGCAGTCATAGCTCGCTGCAGCCTGGAACTTCTGGAATCAAGTGATCCTCCCACCTCAGCCTTGCAAGTAGCTGGGACTAGAGGTGCATGCCACCGCACCCTTCTAATTTTTAATTTTTTTGTAGAGATGGGATCTTGCTTTATTGCCCAGGCTGGTCTCAAATTCTTGGCCTCAAGTGACCCTCCTGCCTCCCAAAGTGCTGGGGTCACAGTCATGAGCCACTGTACCTGGCCTCTTTAGTGTATTTTTAGAGCACGTCTGCTGTATACAAATTTTTAGAGCACGTCTGCTGGATATTTTATATATATATGTGTGTGTGTGTATATATATATGTGTGTGTGTGTGTATATATATGTGTGTGTGTATATATGTGTGTGTGTGTGTATGTGTGTGTGTGTGTGTGTGTGTGTGTATATATATATATATATATTTTTTTTTTTTTTTTTTTTTTGAGACAGAGTCTTAGATCTGTTGCCCAGGCTGGAGTGCAGTGGCATGATCTCCGCTCTCTGCAAGCTCTGCCTCCCGGGATTATGCCATTCTCCTGCCTCAGCCTCCCAAGTAGCTGGGACTACAGGCGCCTGCCACCACACCCGGCTAATTTTTTTTGTATTTTCAGTGGAGACGGGGTTTCAATGCATTAGCCAGGACGGTCTTGATCTCCTGACCTCGTGATCTGCCTGCCTCGGCCTCCCAAAGTGCTGGGATTACAGGTGTGAGCTACCGTGCCCAGCCTTCCTGAAGAATATTTTTGCTGGATGTCGAATTCCGGGTTGTTAGTTTAGTTTTTGAAAAACGTTTTTTTCTTGCCTCCATGGTTTTTGATGAGAAATCTTCAGTTATTTTGAATAGTGTCTGCCTGTAGGTAATGTGCTCTTTCTCTCTGCCTACTTTAGCTACTTTTCCTTCGCCTTTAGTTTTCAGCAGTTTGATTATGATGTCTCTGGGCATGGATTTCTGTTTGGGATTTGCTCAGCTTTTGAGTATGTAAGTTTACGTTTTTTATCAAACTTGCAAAGTTTACAGTTATTATTTCTTAAAAAAATTGTTTTAGCACCACCACACTCTCTCCTCTTCTACCAGAATATCAAAGACATAAATGTTAGGCTGTTTTTGTTGTCCCACAGGTCCCTGATATTCTGTTGTTTTTCTTTTAATCATTTTTCTCTATTGTTCAGACTGCTTAATCTTTATTGATCTAGCTTCAAGTCCAACATCACTTTTTATTTGTTATTGTATTTTCTAGTTCTAAAATTTCCATTTGTTTTTTCTTTATATTTTTAATTTTTTTCTACTTTTGTGTGTGTGTGTGTGTGTGTGTTTCCAATTCTATCAAAAGGTGTTGTAAACATAATTTAACTTCTCCTTTAAGAGACATTTGTTATGGTACAGGTACAGTTGATGTTGTTGCAAAAGCAAATGGGACAAAAGCAGATTAGATGTTAATCCTAGAGACCTTTTCTACTTTCTATTTTAACTTTTATTTCAACAGTGTTTGGATTACTCATTTGAGCATTTTCATAATAGCTGCTTTAGATTCTGTCAGATAATTTCAACATCTGTATCATCTTATTATTGGTCATGAAAAGTTCTCTCTGAAGAAGTGGCAACTGAACTAAAACCTGAGTAATAAAGACAGAGGATTCCAGGCAGGGGAAGCAAGATGCGCAAAGTCCTCCAGGAGGGAACGACCGTGCTGAGGTAGTGTTTCTGGAGCATGGTGGCTTAGCTTGGGTTTTCATAACAAAGTACCATAGACTGGGATTTAAACAACAGAAATTTATATCTCATCATCTGGATGGTGGGAAGTCCAAGATCAGGTACCAGCTTACTCAGGTTCTGGTGAGGGCTCTCTTTATGGTTTACAGACAGATGCCTTCTTGTTTTGTCCTCATATGGCAGAGACAGATCATCTCCCTCATGTCTCTTCTTGTAGGGGGACTAATCCCACATATGAGGGCTCCACCCTTGTGACCAGCTGGAAATTTTCCAGCAAAGAGAAGGGTGAGGAAGAAAATTCTGACGTTTTGAGCCCAGGGACAAGAGGAATAGAGGTACCACTGGCTAGGAATGAAAGCTTAACCAGCATTTTAGCATTGTGGAGTGGAAATTGACTGATTGCTTGTTCAACATTCATTCCCCCTTCTTGAGTTCCAGATTCTGATTTTCACTCTACTCCTCACCCGCTGTATCAGTCAGTATAGGTTGTACGTATATGCTATAGCAATAACAGTTCCAACATCTTAGTGGCTTAAGACAACAAAATTTCATCTTGTTTTTGCTCATATTATGTATAAAACTTGGACAGCTGGAGGGGTTCAGCTCATTGGAGCCATTCAGTTGAAGTTTTCATCCACTCACTCACATGTTTCTGCAGCCTATGAGGCAGTGAAAACTTGAGTATGATCTTCCATATGGAAGTGACGTGTATCACTTCCACTCACCTATTGTCAGGCACAGCAAGGCATATAGTCACACTAACTGCAAATGAGCAGGAAATGAAATCCTTGCACGTGCCTGGAAGTGGAACTAGAGACATTTGTTGAACAGCATCAATGACTGCTCTATTTCCTATCAGTCCTTACAGCCTGCATGTGGGTCTGCCCAGGACCCAGGGATTGAACACCTGACTCAGTACTGCATCAGTCAGCTCAACACATTCCCTTGACCACAGGGATTGGTTCAGGGATGGGCACACGACCCAGTGAAATGCAGTGGACATTTTCTGCAGATGCCAGGGCGTAGGAAGATGTTTCAGCAGCCGTTTTGTGACAGTGAGGCATGAGGCTGATAGAGAATGGAGCCAACAGGAAGTAAGTGGAGACTGAGAAATAGAAAATAAATTCCTGATGCCATTGACTAGGCCCTGAAGGTGGCCATACCATCCTCTGGGATTTTAATAGCTTGAGTGTAAATACATACTTTCCTCCTTTTTGGTTAAGTCTGTTGTATTTTCTGTTTCTTGCAACAGAGAGCACCCTGATTGATATTGTCCTGAAGAAGGTTTTGTGGAAGGATATTATGGTAAATTCCTTTTGTTGTTATGGGTTAAGTTATAGTAGCTCATACATCACAAAATTGCGGTGCAATTCAATTGATTTTTCAAACCAGATATCTTTTTTGATTTCTAGTTTAATTCTGTTTCTAGGGCCTTCACAAAATTCAGTATTGGAACACTTGTTGGTATAGGCTCTCCCCAGAATACGTCCGTTCACATGCAATTCTCTTTTTGGAGGTTTTTTCGAGCTTCACATTGTTATTCACTGAGACAGTGAGTGAGGTATTAATTAATGGCTAGTTTTGCTGCAGTGGTTCAGCATGACTTTCTAAAAGGTGCAAGGTAATTGATTGTCTTTTCCCCTGCAGTTGGTTTTGCTTCCAAATGGCAAATCATGATGTTTGCTGGATGATCTATTAATTGGTCATGGGATGATGGTCGTGGTGATGACAGATGAACATGTAGTACCTCACTGTCTAATACAATTCCACCTTTTAATACCTAGAGTTGTTTATTCCTTAGTTACAAGTGGGTGAAAATAAAAACGGACTTATAGGTAGGTATCCCATGACTTTGGCTGAGTTCAGAGGCAAAGTAAAAAAGCCACTCGGGACTGAGAAATCACCTGAGTAATCAAGATGAGGCCCCAATCCACTTGTCATACTGTGTCAGTTAGAGATTCTTTTCTTTTTTCTTTTTTTTTGAGATGGAGTCTCACTTTGTCACCCAGGCTGGAGTGCAGTGGCATAATCTCAGCATACTGCAACCTCCGCCTTCCGGGTTCAAGTGATTCTTCTGCCTCAGCGTCCTGAGTAGCTGGGACTACAGGCACCTGCCACCATGCCCAGCTAACTTTTTGTATTTTTAGTAGAGACAGGGTTTCACCATGTTCACCAGGCTGGTCTCGAACTCCTGACCTTGTGATCTGCCCACCTCGACTTCTCAAAGTGCTGGGATTACAGGCATGAGCCACTGTGCCTGGCCGAGATTATTTTTCAAGTACATGTAATAAACACAAGATTCCAGTGACTTAGGCAAGTAGAGGGGCAATATGGCAGTTCTGCAGTGTCACCAGGGACTCGAGCACCTTCTAATCTGTGGCTCTGCCATTCTTAGCTTATGGGATAGTTCAGGCAGGTGTATTTAGGTGTAACTCATATACAAAAATAATCACTCTTTTTAGAGTACAGCTCCATGAGTTTTGATAAACACATGGTCATGTAACCACCATCATAACAAGACACAAAATTTGTCCAACACTCCAAAAAAATTTCCCTAAAAAGGGAAGTATTTAATTTTTTGGTGTTGTAGGAAGTTTAATATACTTGGTAATTAAAAATTACATTTTAGATATTTAATATCATATGTAAAATGATATTTAAAAATTTAAATTCCCAATCATCCATTGCTACTGTATCAAAACAAATTATTTTTTTCATGTTGAACCTGTTTCTGTGACCTTGCTAAACTCACTTATTAGTTCTAGTACTTTATTTATTATAAAGTTCACTCATTTAAAGTGTACAGTTCAATGTTTCTTATTGTATTGACAGTCATGTAAAAACCATCATAATCTAATTTTAGAACATTTTATCACCCAAATAGTTCTCTTTCTTTCATTTTGACTTCTAGTTCAATTCCATTATGATTAGAGGACATACTTTATAGAATTTCAAAATTTCGTATTTGCTGAGGTTTGTTTTATGGGCCAGAGTATGGTCTAATCGGTGTGTATTTTATGTGCACTGAAAAAGGATGTCATTTCTTTGTTGTGGGACGGAGTGTTCTATAAATGTCATTAAGTCAAGTAAGTTGATAATGTTGGTGAGGTCTTCTGTATCCTTACTGATTTTCTGTCTACTTATTTTATTGATTACTGAGAGAGGAGTCTCTAAATATAACTGGATTTGTCCATTTCTCCTTTCAGCTATAGTGGCTTTTGTCATGTATTTGTCGTTCTTTTGTTAAAGGGATACCTGCTGAGGATTGCTATGTGTTGTTGGTGAATTCACCCCTTTATCCTTATGTAATGACCCTCTTTATCCCTAATGGTCTCTCTTGTTCTGAAGTCCACTTTTTCCACTCCAGACAGCCACTCCACTTTTCTTTTATTTGGTGTTTCATGGTATATCTTTTCACTCTGCTTGTACTTTTAACCTCACTATGTATTTATATTTAAAATGTGTTTCTTGTAGATAGAATATAGCTGGGTCTTTTTGTTTCATCCAGGGAATCTTTATCTTCTCTTTGGTGTGTTCAGATCATTAAAACTCAGTGCAATGATTGATATGATTGGAATAAAATTGGACATTTTTGCCAGTTAATTTCTATTTGTTCTATCTGTCCTTTGTTTTCTCCTTCCTTCTTTCTCCATCTGCTTTTTGATTAATTCACAATTTTAGATTCCTTTTCATGTCTATTATTGGCTTATTATTTATCCCTCTATAACATTTTCTCCCAGGGGTTGTCCTAAGGCTTACCAAATGCTTTTCTTCCACCCCCCAGGGTTGTTATAGAATCTGTCTCTTCAAATTATCTTCCACTAATATTATACCACCCCATGTATCGTGTGAGCACCTCAGGACAGGGCGCTCCTACTTCCTCCCTCCCACGTTTTATTATATTTAGTCAAAAATTTTACTTTTACAAATGCTATAAACTCACAGCACTTTCTACTCTTTTGTCACTAGACAGTCAATTTTTTCTTTCTACAGCAACTGAAAATAAGAAAAACACCTTTTATACTTACTTCAAATTTAAACATTTCTGGGTATCTTCATTTCTATGTGTAGATCCAAGTTTCTGGGTGGTGTCATAGTGCTCTGTCTAAAGAGCTTCTTTCACATTTCTTGTAGTTCTGGTTTCTGATAATAAATTCTGTCACTTTCTGTTTGAAAAATAGTTTATTTCTCTTTCTTTTTTTGAGATATAATTCATACACAATGAAGTTCATTTTTAAGTGTAAAATTCAGTGGTTTTGAGTATATTCACAAGGTTGTGCAACCATCATCACTATTTAATTTCAGAACATTTCCATCAACCCCCAAAGGAAGCTTGTATCCAGTAGCAGTCACTCTCCCTCCCCCCATTCCCAGATCTGTCATTCATTTCTGAAAGATATTCTTACTGGATATAGAATTCTGGGTTGACAGGGCCCTCCTCATCCTTCTGACCCCACAGCACTTTAGGTATTTCACAACATCATCCTTTGGCTTACATAGTTATTGATAAGAAGTCTACTGTAATTCTGATTTTTGCTTCTCTGTACATAGTGTATATTTTTCCTTTTGATGCCTTCATGATTTTGCTTTTATGTTTGATTTTTGGCAGTGTGATGATCAAGTGTCTAAATGTTTCTAGGGGTGTGTGTGTTTGATATTTATCTCGCTTAGGATTGTCTGAGCTTCTTGGGTCTGTAATTGAATATCTTTCTTTCTTTCTGTTTAAATTCTTAGACTTTATATCTTCAAAACATTTTTCTGTCTTATTTTCTCATGTCTACATCTACAGTTTCAATTACACATATGTTAGATTATTTGCTATTGTGACATTGTTCTTTCATGCTCTGATTTTTAAAATATATATATTTTCTTTTTCACTTTGTGTTTCAGTTTGATAATTTTAATTGACCAATGACAATGTTAACGGATTATTTCCTTGCCTGTGTGGAGTGTACTGATGAACCCAGAGAAGGAATGTTTTATTTGTTATCTACCTTTTTTTAGTGATAGCATTTCCATTTCCTTGCCTGTGTGGAGTGTACTGATGAACCCAGAGAAGGAATGTTTCATCTGTTATCTGCCCTTTTTTAGTGATAGCATTTCCATTTGACTCCTTCGTATAATTTCCATCTCTTTGCAGAAATTCTCCATTTGCTCATCAGTGTTGTCATCATTTTTCCAGTAAAACATTTAACATATTAATCATAGTTGTTTAAAATGGTCTATCTTCTAGTTTTGATGGCTTCGTTTCTTGGCAGTGGGTTGTTTTTTCTTTCTCTTTTGTGCGTGTCATAATTTTAGAATGAGTGCTGGACATCACACATAAGACAGTGGAGACTAAGATAAATAGTATTTATGCCAGGAAATGGGGAAAAGTCTCTGCTAGGTCATTAATGCATGTGTGTGCTTGCATGGGAGTGTGTGTGTGTGTGCGCGCAGATGTGTGTGTTTATGTGCATGTGTGTAAGGTATGTGTGTTGGTGTGTATATGTACGTGTGTGTGATATGTGTGTTAAGTCAATCAGGCGAGTTGAGCTGGGTTTGGGTTCTGTTGCTATGGTTGCCTTCAGTCCACTGGTAGCTTCACATTCCTCTGGCAGAATCTTGTGCTTTGGGTGGGGTTTGGTTTGGCCGAAGATTTTTCTCAGTGTTTCTGCTCTGCTTTCAGTTTTAAGCATTTCTTGTGTGTCAGAATGTCAGAGCGACTCTCCTCTGGCTCCTGCCCTCTCAATCCTAGAACGCTGGATCTTGTAAGCCTGCTCATGGGGAACAGAGAAGGTTCTGAGGCCCAGCCTCAGTCTTAGGTGGACCTTGTGTCTCTGTGTCTTGAGATGGATTTTCTTGGTGGCCCTGCCCCTTTCCCATTTGAAGGAGATCTTTGATGATCTGGGCCCAGGAGAGTTTCTGCCCCTGCCCTGGGAATAGAGGGTAGTTTCTCCCCACTGCATCCCAGAAGTTCTTCCCTGTGCCCTGCGGCTGGCAGGGCTGGCTATCCTTCCCCCAGCAGCACAAGGACTTTGTTCCTTGGGGAGAAAGGTCCAGGCAGGGCTTCGTGCCCTTGCACAGTGGTGGCCATTCACTTCTCCAGCTGTGTAGAACGGTTCTCTCCAGCCTCCTGCCTGCCCCCAATCCTTCTTCTGTACCTGCTGGGCATCCAGGGAGAAGAGGCTGAGACGGGAACAAACTTTCCTCGGTGTCCAGCTGCCAGCAGTCTATGCTCTCACTCCAGCCTACACCGGCCTTTAGAAATCCATTAAAAGCTTTTGCTGAATGCTTCTTACCTGTTGAGCTCATGTTCTGCCACCTGCGAGATGACGCTCATGTCCCGTTTCTCCTTAGACCTATCTTCCCCTAAGATTTCGGGCAGGGTGGTTTCCTTGAACCTCAGCTCTCTGATGGGTTCAAGAAAAGTTACGATTTTGTAGATTAACTGACTTTTTCTCATGATGAGAGTGATGTTCTTTCCAGCCTTTTACATCCCAGGAGGAAAAGCTTGTGGTTTTCATTCTCATGGTTGAGGACAGCTGCTCCACCTCAGCTTAGCATTTCCACATTCCAGCCAGAAAGAAGGTCAAGGTCAGAAGCCTTCAGGAAGAGCAAAGGTGGAAAGGAGTTTACCTTTTCAAAATGTCTTCTCAGAAGCCCATTCAAGAGACTTCTGTCTGTCTCTCCTTGCATGCAGGTCACATGGCCACCCCTAGCTGAAAGGGAAGTAACCTTTTTACCTGCTCATATAATTCTGCATACAGAGAAGGAAGAGAACAGATTTTGGGTAGGCAATTAGCAATGTCCTCTGTGCATATTCATGCTGAAAACACTCCTTACAAACTAAGCGGTTTCTTACACCTTCGTCCTTGCTCTTATCGTCTTTGAAAACTGGATAAAAACTACGGACCTGCTCCCCCTAAAATTCACATATGCACATTCAAAATGTGCACATGAGCTGGGCACGGTGGTTCGTGCCTGTAATCCTAGCACTTTGGCAGGCTGAGGTGGGCGGATCACCTGAGGTGAAGAGTTTGAGACCAGCCTGGCCAATATGGTGAAACCCCATCTCTACTAAAAATAGAAAAAATTAGCCAGGCGTGGTGGTGGGCACTTGTAATCCTAGCTACTTGGGAGGCTGAGGCAGGAGAATCGCTTGAGCCCTGGAGGTGGAGGTTGCAGTGAGCAGAGATCGCGCCACTACACTCCAGCCTGGGTGACAGAGTGAGACTCCGTCTAAAAAAAAAAAAAAAAAAAGTTCATGTGATCCAGAGCATTTAATGATTCCTGAAGTCTATCCGTGAATGCCTTTGGGATCCTTGGTGATCCAGGAGCTAAAAAGAAATGTTTAGGCAGTTAGTGAGGGTACGGGAGTCCTTGGTAAGGTTTCTTTTTAATACGAAAGCAGCCTCCAAGTCATTTCTTTTCTAACAAAAAGCAGCCTGAAAAATCGAGCTGCCAGTATAAATAAGGAAGCCTGCATAGGTGAACGCTGGCAGCTGTGCCAATAGAAAAGGGAAACCTGGAAGCCAGGTATGTTCAACATGGAGGTTCCCTCTTCCCTTTTCTTTGTGGCCACGTGTGCGGGCATCATGGCTCCAGCCAGGTAAAGACTCCATTTGCATAATAGAAGGTTAGAGTGGGATAGCCAGCCTCTATCGGGCTATGTAAATGGCACATCTGGTCCAACCAATCCACTAACACCGCCTCCTCAAGCTCGTCTGTAAAACCAAGCACATCTCACCCCAAACCCGGAAACCCACTGGGTCCCCCTTCCTTTGCACGAGGAACAGCTCTTCTTTCTTTCGCCTATCAAACTTCCTGCTCTTAAACCTACTCCTTGTGTGCCTTTGATTTCCTTAGCAGGAGACAACAGACCCCGGGGATTTCCCCAGACGCTGCTTCATTGGGACTAACCCACATGAGTGTCTCGTTCTTGGTTCTCCGAGAGGAGAGCCCAGTGCAAACACTTACATGGGAGCAGTGCTTTAGAGTGTGAGTCCAGGGGGTCAAAGTGGGGGACGGGGGCAACAGACACAGAAGTGGGGAAGCAGCAATGCAGGGAAATGCTACTGTGTTGCAACCACGATGGCTGGAGGGAGAAAAGCGGGTGTTTGTCCACTGGATCCTGCACTGCATGGGCATGAGTCCCTTATGTTTCTGGGTGCTTACGCCTGAGGCTGCAGGGCTTCCCTGGGCCTCCCATCTGCCTAGTCCGAGACCCCAGGGTGGAGCACGCTCTGGCTTCTGAGGGCATCACCGTCAGGATCAAAGCTGTGCAAGCCAGTGTGGAGCTGATCATCCTACTGGTGGGTGGATAAGAAGCAGGGCAGAGAAGATTTAAAGAGGTGAACGAGAGGCGCCCCGTACACAGGCCCTCTTGATGATGTTGTTGACTCTCTCCAGCCTCAGCCCCTGCCACTTTTCCTGCTTGTGCCTACTCTTCATTGATTATATAATTAATTGTGGTTTCTCAAATACGTGTCATTGACCAGGACTCTTAATCACCAGGGACAGAAACCAAGCTCAAACTTGCTTGAGTCTAACATAAATTTCTCGGTGCCTGTCAGGGAATGCTGGCTTTAGGTCTTGTAGGATCCAAGGCCTCAGCTGACAGCATCAGGTTTTCTCTTGCCCCTCTCCAAGGCTAGGACGCTAGAGTCTCTCTGTTTGCTTGTTATCTTCAGCTCTGTGTAATTATTTTCTTTGTTGTGGGGAAAACGGGCATCACCAGCCTTGACCGAAGACCGTTCTGGATTAGCAGTGGGGGAGGGAGGCTTTTCTCTCCCACGGTCAGTCTATTGATCCCCGGGAAGACACTGATTGGTTTTGAGTGGGTCACGTGTACACCTTTGGGCCAATCACAGTGCCTGTGGTATGGAAGCGCTGCAGGCGTTCCCACTGGGTCACGAGTGCCCCGCAACACCTGCAGCTTCTGACAGCCCCGTCTGAGCTCACGGGTCAGCGGAGGAAACGCCCTTCAAAAGGAAAGCCGGTGGGAGCCGGAGGGGAGGCTGGGCCGGTAGAAACAACACGCGTCCACGGTCCATGGCACGCTGCGTCGGAGCTTTAGTCCATTCCATGGCTTCTTTCCAGAATGTTCCATCCCTTAACCCCTCAGAGAAAGAATCCCCGAACTCCTTGACGTGACTTCCTCAGTGAATTCACCCCCAGGCTTCTAACACCGTTCATTTCCACGTACGTTGCGTGCTGCACACCCCTCCTAGCACCCTGCTGAAGCATTACTGCTCCGCCTTGCTCATCTCCACAGGAGCAAACGTGATGGACACACAGCTCTTGCTGCCTCTCACAGATATGCCGGCGTGTGGGAGGATCTGAGCTGGAGGGAGGCGCACCTTGGAGTGCTGTGAATCAGGCATCAGGGACTCCTGTGCTCACAGCGTGTCCAGCTCTCCCTCAGCATTTCGGCCACGCCACAGAATTATTTGTTCAGGCCCAACCTGTCCTCCTGGGACGTCTGAGCTGCTCAGCACCAGGAAACATCCTCTGTCGTGCACAGGCCATCAGCTTTGCAAATGATCCAGTTACATTCCCATGGGCAGCTGGCGTCACACTTTTTGTCCCTGTACAATTTTGAGTGGAGCCTAATCACAGTGTAAAGTCTCTTTCTTTCTATCTTTTTTTTTTTTTTTTTTTTTTTTGAGAAGGAGTCTCGCTCTGTCGCCCAGGCTGGAGTGCAGTGGCGCGATCTTGGCTCACTGCAAGTTCCCCCTTCCGGGTTCACACCATTCTCCTGCCTCAGCCTCCAGAGTCACTGCAACCACAGGCGCCCGCCACCACGTCTGGCTAATTTTTTGTATTTTTAGTAGAGACAAGGTTTCACCGTGTTAGCCAGGATGGTCTCAATCTCCTGACCTTGTGATGCAGCCGCCTTGGCCTCCCAAAGTGCTGGGATTACAGGCGTGAGCCACCACGCCCGGCCAGGTCTCATTTTTAATGTTTAATTAGCATCCTGCCAGTGAAGTCTGATATATTTTACCAAAGTGTAACAATGTTTTGCATTCCTTAAGTACAGTACACATGCATGTGGCCAAAAACTATGACTTGAATGTTAAATGTGAGGCTGCCTGCCGGGCACTCCCCACCCAAGCATAGAAAGAAAACAAAATTGGGCCGGGTGCTGTGGCTCACACCTGTAATCCCAGCACTTTGGGAGGCTGAGGCGGGTAGATCACGAGGTCAGGAGTTTGAGTCCAGCGTGGCCAACATGGTGAAACTCCTTCTCTACTAAAAATACAAGAAAATTAGCCGGGCGTGGTGGCTGGTGCCTGTAGTCCTAGCTATTCAGGAGGCTGAGGCAGGAGAATTGCTTGGACCTGGGAGGCAGAGGTTGCAGTGAGCCGAGATCGCGCCACTGCACTCCAGCCTGGGCGACAGAATGAGACTCCATCTCAAAATAAATAAAGAAATAAACAAATACAATAAAATCCTGGGTTCCTTCAAGGGGATTTCCAGCCACCTAGCTAGCCCTGAGAAATATATGAACAACTTGAGAAGCAAGAAGGTAATAGTAGCGTGAAACAATAGTCGAGAGAGTTGGAGTCAGGAATTCATTGCTTCCCTATAGAAACTAAAGATAACATCGTCGTAACAAACGTCCCAGAGTTGTTTTTCAGAACCTGGACCCCCACCAAATGGATCTGTTGACTTACAGACCTCAGATATGGGGGAGTGGAGAGCTGAACTCCACCACCATTCTATGTTCTTTTTTTTTTTTTTTTTTTTTGAGACAGAGTCTCGCTCTGTTGCCCAGGCTGGAGTGCAGTGGCTCAATCTCAGCTCACTGCAACCTCCATCCACCTCCTGGGTTCAACCGATTCTCCTGCCTCAGCCTCCCGAGTAGCCTCCCGAGTACAGGCATGTACCACCACACCCAGCTAATTTTTGTATTTTTAGCAGAGAGGGGGTTTTGCCATATTGGCCAGGTTGGTCTTGAACCCCTGACCTCAGGTGATCCACCTGCCTCAGCCTCCCAAAGTGTTGGGATCCACCCCTCGGGGCCCACCACTGTTCTTTGTTCTAACTTTCTTCCTGAGGGGCCCGGAGGAGGTCATGCCCACAGGCCAGAGCTAACATTCTTTTTTGCTGATGTCGAATTTTTGGACAAAGGCTCGCCTTCTTAACCAGTCACAAATCAGAAAATCTATACTCCCACTCTACGACCTGTGGGCCCCCACTTCAAGCTGTCCTGGCTTTTTAGGTCAAACCAATGTGTGGCCTCCAGGTATTATTCATGTGGGACTTAGCCTGTAACCGCTGCCTCTCCACCTTGAAAAACCCTCCCCCATCAGCTATCCAGGAGTTCAGGTCTGAAGTGTGAGCGGCCAGGTTCTCCTCACCTGGCGCCCTCCTCTAAGTGCCTCACTCCCTCTCGCCGCAATCCCGACGTGCATGTTTGGCGATGCTGCGGGAAGGCAGAGCCACGCTGGGTTCAGTGAGAAAGGCTGAGTACCCACCAAGTACCAAGCCCTGTCCTCAGGGCTGGGGCGCAGAGTGAACAAGCAGAAAGAAGTTATCTGCCCTCATGGGGCCTATGCCTCAGTGGGGAGAGACTGACAGTAAGTGAAATAAACGTCTAAGATATGAAGTACATTGGATTGTGGTTAGTGGGATTGAAAAAATACAGCAGGGGCGAGCTTTAGGGATAGGGAGACCTGCTGTCAAGGTGATGTTTGGAACCAAACACCCCGATGTTTGGGTGATGGGATGAGACACACGGAGGCATCAGAGGTGCTTGGTTCCAGGCCCATGGACCACTCAAGGCCCTGTCTCAAATCTCCAGGCTTTAAGACACGCTGCTTTACATGGAGGTGGGTTCTCCTTCTGGGCGTCTGAACAAGGTATGAGACAGGACACGGGCAAATAGCACGAGGCAGGAGGCACTCACTCGACTGCAGTCCAGGATGGACAGCCAGAGTGAGTCTGCGGATGAATGCAGACGCCTGCAGGGCAAGCTCTGCTGAATTGGTTTTCTATCTAGTTTTTATTACAGCCATTGAATTGGGGTGTCTCCCGTTATCTGATGACAATTTTATGATTAAAAGAAACCATGCTGGCTTTGTTTGTTCATGGAGATGGGAAAGGTCCACATATTCAGCAATCTGTTGAATTCTTCCAGGTTAAAACTGGGGCTGAGAAGAATCTGCGACTGCCTGTCCCTCCCTTCACCTCTTCCAGCTAGAGGCAGTGGGGACTGGAGAGCTGATGAAACAGCAGAGATAAAGGTTGTAAATTAGTTTTCCCTGAAGCCGACCAGCCTGAGCAACAGGATAAAGGTCGTTATTACAGACAGCCCTGGGCCTTTGGAGTTCACAGTTTCTCTAGTGCTAGGAGATGGAACTCTCTGGAAACCTTCTCCAGCTCCACAGAGAGGCTCAGGCTATCAGAGGATCTGAGTGGTTATAGGCTGCAGGCACGAGTTAAAAATAATCACCTAACGTTTTGACAGCACTTTCTTTTTTTCTATCCCACAGAGATTGGAAGTCATTTCTTATCCTCTTTAGGAAGCATGTTGGATTCGGGGTTCTTAATTCCCATTTAAAGTCAGGACGATTGAGATAACTGTATCAGCTAACGTTTACTGGGTGTTGTGTTATACTTGCTAATAATAATCATAGCTAACATTTACTGAGTGATAATTTTTCTTAATAAAAAATAGCAGCATTTATTGAGTGCCACATATTTTCCAAGTACTGCCTGAAGAGCCTTGGATCTGTCCTCTAATTTATTGTTACAGCCCCGAGGAGGAGGAACTGTTAACCCTCATTTTGCGGATGAGGAATTTGAAAACAGAGAGATTAAGTAGTTTGCCTAGAAACACAGCTGGTGAATGCGGGAGAAGCTATGAAGGGTAAGTATTACTGAAATCACATAGCAAATATAGCTGTGATTGCAATTATAGGGTGTGTGTCTCTGTGTGTACACGTGGATTTGGAATAGATAGGATAAACTTTGGTCTTGGGTAAACTGAGGCATGTCTGGAGAAGGGGCTCTTTTCTGTCACACTGAGAACATCCTCCTGGTGCTGGGGTGGGGGGATATGCGGTATGGTATAATTGGGCAGCGTACCTTGTAATTAATTCTGTAGCTTTCACTGACGTCTGAAAGGATTAAAGAGAAAAATGTGGTAAACACTTAATATGGAGGGCACAGTGGGTGTGCTGGTTTTTCTTTTCCATCCCTCTATCAACTTCATTCTTTCTCGGAGGCAAACAAGACTCAGATCTAAACAGAGTTTATGGTTTGTTTTGCATTTTGTATTTATTAATATTTATGCTGACTTCGAGGGTGCCGACCAGAAGGCATCAGTAACACACACACAGCCCGTGTCTGTCTGGCTTGATTCTGAGCCTGAGATCCTGAAAATATTTCAGTTGTTGTTAAGAGGCTGGAGTTAGGACCCAGGAAGGACACAGCAGTGGGGATATAAATAGAGAAGGAGAACAGAACAAGGTTTGAGGAGAGAGACTTACATCACTCACTCCCTCTCCACCCAGAGAGCGGGACGGAGGTGTGAACTTGAGCCAGACCAGAAGGAGCTCCAGAGCGGCCGCAGGACGAGTCCGAGGAGCAGGCGGGCGCTCCAGGGAAAAACCACGCACAAAACCTTCTTCAGAGAAAAGGGAAGCACCAAACCTGACCGAGACAAACGGAGGCTTTTGAAATAAAAAGAAAACACCGCAGGACAAACAGCCTCCCGTCCCCGGGCGCAGGTCGCGGTCACAGTGGTGACCTGGGATTGCTTTCCCAGGACTGTGAGTCGGATTTGGGTTTCTCCTCCCTGCATTCCACAGCTGCTCTGGTCATCGCAACGTGTTTATTGATCACTGAAGAATCTCAAGTTTTGAGACAAGGAAGAAACACCCATTAGGTCTCCAAAACAGCTGCGTTTCACAAACTTTAAGGAGACAGAACTTTTTTTCCCCCCCTGGAACCTGTGAAAATGTCCCTTTTCCAAGGAAGTGAAGGTTAAGAGGTCCTGTTCTCACAGACCCTCAGGAATTTCACTTGGCTCCGAGCTTTGACCTCCCAGAAAGCCATGGCAAAGCTGCTGCGGCTGTGCTGCTGGTACTCCCGCCTGCTGCTATTTTGTTACAACTTTCAGGTAATGTCCCCAAGTGGCCAGCATGGAGACGGGCTCGGTTTCTCTGGAGGCTTTCCCCGAGCGTCTCTCACACTGTGGTCTTTTGTGTGCAGGTGCGTGGTGTCTACTCCAGATCGCAGGACCATCCAGGTAAGAGTGTTTCCTTCTCACGCTGAGCACCGCCCTCCCCTCCCTGCCTAATGTGGTATCCCAGGAACAGCCCACTTGTTCATCTCTGAGGCCTCAGCGAATGGCCCTTGCTGGGCTCCTGGTCCTCGACCTCACTGCCCCACCACACGCTGTGGCCCTGGGCAGCTCCGCTACCCCTCACCGGCCAAGTGGTGGACGGAGAAGCGGTTCTGGGCCCCTTGAGCTGGGTCATATGAAACGTGATTCAGGAAATAGGATCTCCTCCACTTGAATGCCTTGTCTGTCCCTCCCTCCCTCCCTCCCTCCCTCCCTCCCTCCCCCTCCCTCCCTTCCTTCCTTCCTTCCTTCCTTCCTTCCTTCCTTCCTTTCTCTCTCTCTCTCTCTCTCTTCCTTCCTTCCTTCCTTCCTTTCTCTCTCTCTCTCTCTTTCTTCCTTCCTTCCTTTTTTTTTTCTAGATGGAGTCTTGCTCTGTTGCCCAAGCTGGAGTGGCCCAAACCTCCGCCTCCCAGGTTCAAGCAATTCTCCTGCCTGAGCCTCCCGAGTAGCTTGGATCACAGGTGTGCACCACCACGCCCAGCTAATTTTTTTTTTTTTTTGTATTTTCAGTAGAGACAGGGTTTTACCATGTTGGCCAGGCTGGTCTCAAACCCCTGATTTCAGGTGATCCGCCCGTTTTGGCCTCCCAGAGTGCTGGGATTACAGACGTGAGCCACCACGCCCATCACATGTCTTCAGGGCAGTTTCACTGGGGGGCACTTGGAGCTCTGGCCCATAGCAGGGTCTTGGGACCTCCAGCCTCAGAGTGCTAACCAGCTTAGCCTGGAGCAGCCCATGAGTGGGACTCAAGACAGAGGGCCACCCTTGGTCTGGCCCCAGAGCCACATTCCTTTGGCCATTGTGACACCAACCAGGAAGCATCAGGATGGGGCTTCTCCCGGGAGCACAGGGAGGCACACGCCCTTTGCTGTTGAGAGTGTGGGCGCACGTTCCGGTCAGCCAGGGGCAGGGATGGGAAGACCAGGCTTTCTGGGAGTGGCGGGCAGTCACGGGGTGGTTGCTTCCTGCTGGAAGTTGCAGGAGATGGGGAGAAGACCCTCTAGTGCCTGAACCCCTGCTGGGAAGCCTGTTGTGAGCACAGCCACCACCCCAGCCCCACCAGAGCTTGGCTGGGCACCTCCCTGAGCACTATCGTATGGCCCTGCCTGTCTCTGATGGGAAACCAGCCTTTTTAAAAAAGATTATTTTTATTTTTATTTTTTCAGACAAAGTCTCACTCGGTCACCCAGGCTGGCGTTGAGTGGTGAGATCTCAGTCTCAGCTCACTGCTACCTCTGCCTCCCGGGTTCAAGCAATTCTTGTGCCTCAGCCTCCCAACCAGATGGGATTACAGGCCCGTGCCACCATGCCCGGCTAATTTTTGTATTTTTAGTAGACACAAGGTTTTGCCATGTTGGCCAGGCTGGTCTTGAACTTCCAACCTCGGGTGATCCCACCACCTCGGCCTCCCAAAGTGTTGGGATGACAGATGTGAGCCACTGCGCCTGGCTGGGAACCAGCCTTGAATGATCAGACAGAAATGGGCTCAGGCCAGCCCTGCGGGCAGATCCCAGGGCGATGTCCAGGCCTCCAGGGAGAGCCCCTTTCCTGGGTGGAACACCAGGAGACTGCTGGGGTCTAGGGCCAGGGGCTGAGCCTGCTGGGGTCTAGGGCCAGGGGCTGAGCCTGCTGGGGTCTAGGGCCAGGGGCTGAGCCTGCTGGGGTCTAGGGCCACGGGCTGTGCCCTCAGCCTCTGTCTCCTCTCCGGCTGCCCGGCAGCCCCAAGCCAGGATGTTCAGGCATTGTCACCTCGCCACCACCTCCATCCACCAATGCAGGGGTGGGGACGCTGCCACTTCTCTTTCGTCCACATGCGTAAGGAGCTCCTTTTAAAAAGGTGTGGAAGCTGTGCGTTTCCACTCGTTCCCCTCTCCTCAGCCAACTCACTGAATGAAAGAAACAAGGGCTCCTGTGGCTCGGGAATGAACAAACACACGCAGCGCTGCGTTAAAGAGAGGATGTGTCTGCCTTGGACACCTTGCTTCTCATGAATGCAGGCCTCCTGGCTTGGGCTGGGCTCTCCCAGTACGGGAGAAGACTGAGAGAAGGGGACAGGTGGCCCCTCGAACTGCAGGGCGGTCAGGCAGAGCTGCGCACCCGGGTCCTGCAGCAGGCAGGTGGTCCCTGAGGCCCCAGCATGGCTCTCACTGCTGCTCAGTGTTGAGGAAAGCTGTGCGGATACTCCCCAGACTTCTGCTTATGATACAGAGCCCACACACATCCTCACACATGCACATGTGTCCACATGCCCCCATGCCACATGTCTACATGTGTCAACATATGCCCACATACACCAACACAAATCACACACATCCACACATGTTGACACATATGCATACACACACACATACCCAGATGTCTACATGTGTCAACATATGGCCACATGTCCACACACATCACTCACATCCACACACATCAGACATGTTGACACACATGCATACACATGCAAAAGCATCCACACATCTACATGCATCATGTGTCCACTTGCATCCACACATGAGTGTCCACACACTTCACATGTGTAGATACACATGCACAATATACACATCCATGCACACACCCACACCCACATGTGCCAATGCTTGTTGACATGCATCAACACACATGTATTTACACACGTTCACACACGTCCACACATATCCACATGTCTACACACATGACCACACACATTCACAGACCACACACATCCACATGCGTCTACACACATCCATACATTTCTACACACATGCATACATATGTGCACGCATTTACACAAGTCCACGTGTCTACACACATCTGCACATGCTCGCACATGTCCACACACATGCACATACATACACACATACCCACACACGTACACCCCACACACATGTCCACACACACTCATACGCATGCACGTGTCCACACGTCTTCACATACTCACACATGTGCACACACATGCGCACACATGCACCCTCACACATTCACACACATCCACACACGTGCACACCCATTTACACAGCTCACACATCCACACATGCACACCTATGTATACACATGTACACACACATGCACTTGCATTCTTGACTCTAAACTTGAAGGAGCAGTTTGAACTCAGTCTTTGTTCCATATAGAACCTTTGTTCTTCCAACTCTGGATTTAGGGTAGAAATCAATGTTTCCTGATCAAGGCGCCGTCTAAGAGAAACAATGGCCGTGCTGATGATGGTAGAAAGGGATGGAAGGGCGTGGTGACCCGGAGTCTGTGTGGGAAAGGACGGTGAAGGCGACCACGCCTCCTGAACTCTTGAAACCGAAAGATTTCTCTCTCCTCAGCTTTCCAGGTTCTGGCAGTCCCTCTCTTTCTCCTCATCCTCCCTTGTCCTCCTCTTACTGCAAAATGTTTTTGACCTTTTCCTTTTTTCTCTTCCTTCCTCCTTCCTTCCTTTTTAGAATAATGGTGAAGGTGGACACTTTGCTTAATGCTTAGGTGTCCTCTATGAACAAAACATCCTGCTGCCTGCCTTCCTTCCCTTCCTTCTCTCCCCTTCCTCCTCACTGCTCCCCTCCTCCTCCCCCTCTTCCCCTTCTCCTGCCTTCTCTCTCACTTTGTTTCCTGTCTCATTTTCTTTTTTCCATTTTCCTCCCTCATTTCCTTCCCTCCCTCCCTGTCTCCCTCCATCCTATCCAATCCTTTCTTTTTTTTTGAGACAGACTCTTGCTGTGTCGCCCAGGCTGGAGTGCAGTGGCATGATCTCAGCTCACTGCAACCTCTGTCCCCTGGGTTCCAGTGATTCTCCTGCCTCAGTCTCCTGAGTAGCTGGGACTACAGGTCCCAGCCACCAAACCTGGCTAATTTTTGTATTTTTAGTAGAGACAGTGTTTCACCATGTTGGCCAGGCTGGTCTCAAACTCCTGACCTCAGGTGATCCACCTGCCTCGGCCTCCCAAAGTGCTGGGATTACAGGTGTGAGCCACCGCGCCTGGCCCCAGTCCTCTCTTTTTGTCTTCTTTTCCCACATCTCAGACTCGGTTCACCCCATTTCCTGCTGAAAAGCCCCATCCCTGGCTGTCTGTGTGAACCAGAATCTAGGGGACTCCTGCATGTTCCAGCTTCCATCCCTGAGGCTCGCCTGCCCCTGGGGAGCCCTGGTAGAGGAAGCCTGGCCCTGGAGTGCCTCCTCAGGAGTGCTCATGACGGGCACGGGCGCCCCAGACACACCAACAGAACCAACCTGTTTCCATCGCGAGAGAACAGCTCCGTAATGTGTAGTATTTCATTCTAAAGAGTGCTAAACAGCTCTGAAAACCGGCCAGTTTGTCTGCACGTTGGGCCTTTCGAAACACTGATTTCACATCATCCTCGCAAGAGCCCTGCGGTGGTGTCATGCCCTCGCACCGCAGGTGAAGAAGCGTGTCTTTCAGACAGACCAAGCGATTTGCTCAAGGTCACAGGGCTCAGAAGACACAGTATTAAGCCCAAGAAGCTCACAGCGTGAGGGGAGTTAGGGGGGACAGATGCAAACAGAGATTCTTGGAAAACAGCAGCCGCGTGGTCAGTACCGGGACACAGGTTCCCTCAGGTGCTAGGGGAGCCTTAAGGAGGAGTCCCCAGTATAGAGCAGAACCCGGTCTTCCAAAGGCCAGCCTACTTTCCACCACAACCACACCAAACTGTATTATTTTGTTAAAGGTTCCCACAACTGTTAATCATTTCTTGTTTTCTCATTCTGGCACTCAGCACTGTGCCTTATGCATAGGAGGCATCCAATACATATCTGGCACAGTGGCTCACGCCTGTAATCCCAGCACTTTGGGAGGCTGAGCCAGGAGGATCACTTGAGCCCAGGAGTTCAAGACCAGCCTGAGCAACAGAGTGAGACCCCACCTTTATAAAAAAGAAACATTTAGCTGAGCATGGTGGTGCATGCCTGGAGTCCCAGCTACTTGGGAGGCTGAGGTGGGAGGATCACTTGAGTCCAGAAGTTTGAGGCTGCAGTGAACCATGATCACACCACTGCACTCCAGCCTTGGTGACAGAGTGAGACCCTGTCTCAAAAAATATCTGTATATTTATTGACTTGTCTATGCACAGTCACTGAAGATTTGCGAGTCATCTGGTAAACCGCATCAGTAAAGCCAGCCAACCAGCAGGCATTCGCCTCACGGGAGGCTGCTTTGGCTTGTATCACCTGCTTTGCCTGTCTACACTGGCAGAGGTAGCCAGCTATTTGCCAGATCTTTATGTGTACCCTGTAGAGAGGTATTTCATTTTGTAAGTAATTGCCAAACAACTTGAAATCATTTTAAGCCTTTGCATACTCTGTGCTTATCTGTGACCATAGATTGTCATTCTGGAGGAATTATAGAATGGCGTAGCTGGGGTGCCGTAGGGACTATTGAGCCCCTTCCCACTTTACAGGGAAGCCAGGAGGTAGGTTTGGAGAGGGAAATCCAGGGTCGGCAGAGTCCGGGCCCCTCCCTGCATCTGGAAGCTTTTCCAGGGCCCCAGGCTGCCCGATTTCTTGCCTCTATTCCCCAGGGACAGCCTTCTGAAGCCGAGATGGTTGATTAATCTGAATCCATAAATGCCACTGGCCAATAAATTGCAGGCCATTCTTAAAAAGTTTATAAGCATGCCATTGTATAGATGACATTTGTAATGAGGAAAAGGGAACTTAAAACAAACCCAAAGCCTGTCATTACCCAGCAGTGTCCTGGTCCTGGGGCACACGGCACAGCTGGCTCCAGCCGTCTCCAGAAGTTTGGGGCGGTTCACTTCACCCGCTCTATTTAGGGGTCTGGGAGGCCAAGCAGATAATTACAGTAATTATCATTCCTTAGATCTCCATCGTGCCGTGGAGTTTATAACGAACTGTCGGAACCGCTAGGCCATGGCGGAAACTTGATTCCTCATCTTCATGGTATTTATAATAGAATTTTAAAAAACAACATTTAGATCCAGTTGAAGAAATGGAAATTTGGCAAATAGAGATTTTCTAAATACTAGAATTATATAGATAATTATAGTCTATGTTTATTTATTTATTTTTGCATTTTATCATTCATTCTACCTGTATAGTTAGTTTTTAAATCGCTAACATTAAAAATCTGGGAGATTTCAAATGCAAAAATCTCTCTCTCTCTCTGTCTCTCTCTCTGTCTCTCTGTCTCTGTCTGTCTCTCTCTTTCGCTCTCTCTGTCTCTGTCTGTCTCTCTCTCTCGCTCTCTCTCTCACACACACACACCCCTCCCAGGCCCCTTGTCTTAGACATGGGGGATACAATGTAAATAGAACACTCAAGGAACAGAGTCTGATTTGGAGACAACACACATATACTAACAAAAAATCCCAAACAATAGTAAATGCCATGAGAAAACCAAATAAGGACCTGAAAGAAAGAGCGGACGGTGGTGGCGACGAAGGCGTGGCATGAGGGGAGGGGTCCTGTGAACTGAGACCTGAATCATAGAACCAGCTACACAAAATGTGGGGAAGAGCATTCCAGGCAGTGGGAACAGCAGGCAAAGTTGTGCAGGAAAAATGAGCTCCATGTGTTGGAGGCCGAGGAGGATGGAGCCACGAAGGCCAGCCCAACCATCAGCAGGGGCCGGTGTTCCTCTGTGTGGTATAGATTCCAGCTGGACCGAGTCAGTGCAACACCGAAGATTATTCCCCTACAGGAAACCAAGGGATAAAGGTTTCCCTGGACTCACACAAGGAATAAGTAACAGGGAAGGGGGAAGAATAGGGAAATCTGGAAGAAAAATGGAAAAGGAAAAATTAAAGGTTTTATTACCTTGTTTTGAGTATTAATACTCTGTCTCTCATCTCTGTCTTATGTCTGTGACACACACACACACACACACACACACACACACCAAACTCAATAAAACATTACATATGGATGATAAATTAATTCTGAAGAACTATGGTGATGTGGGCCTGAATATACCCCTTTCTCTCTCTCTCTCTCTCTCTTTCTCTCTCACTCTCTCCCGTTCTTTCTTTTCCTCCTCACCCTCCCATTTTCTCTCTCTGGCTCTGTCCCCTGCTATTTGTTTTCCAGGCTGGGGATGTTTTGGAGTCCTCAAATGGGCCATGGTTTTGCTTGGCTGGCCGACCTGTCTAAGAAGACGTTTAGTCTTTAGGAGAGTTTGGTGAAAATCAAGGTGGTTGCAGAGCTAGGTGGTCTCACGCCACCTTCTCAATGGGAAGGTGCCACAGAGTGCCTTTTTCCCAAAAGAATGAGATTTTCTTGCTCTGATGAAATTTGTAGAACTACAAGTTATTTTACTCCTTGAGTTGGAAAAGAAACCTCTGGGCTGAGTTCAGCCCATCCCATTAGCACCACACAATGTTTTATTTTAAAAAAATACGAACATTAAAATTTTGATAGATTTTGCTTTAAAAAAATCTGGATTTCTGACTCCACTTTAAAAAAAGGAAGACCTGACAATCCTGGGCAAACCTTCCCGCAGAGCCACAATGCTTCGGCATCAGGAGGCACTACTTAATTTAGACAGAGCACAGTTTTCCGCGCCACCTCGGCCTCTCCCGCCCTACGACTCTGGTGGTACCAGCTGATGGTTTCCAGCATCTGCTCTGATGAGTCTGGACTGTGCCTTCCAGCTTGTTAACTACCTTGGATGCCATCCCTGGACTCTGTCCAGTCACTTTTCAGGACTCGCTGGCCCCTGCGGGTGTTACAGCTTGCAGCCCCTTCATTGCTTGTTTGCAGTCAGTGTTGCTAGTTGCAAAACATCTGTGGCAACTGAGGTGTTGTACACTTGTCTGAAGTGCGGTGGTGTGGAGAGAAGGCAGCGTTCTGGCCTCAGCCCCCCTCTTCTCATCACTGGCCGCCTATGAACCCTGGCTGACTTTGGGGTGAACGAGACACCATCACTTTACTCTGTTAGCCTTTCTGCCAGGACTGATTGTGACCATTTGTAAATGGAAAGAATAGGAAGGGCTTTATCGTCCACAGGGTTATTTTATAAAGACGAGGATTCTGAAGACACATCTGTTCTTTGTATAACAGATGTTATTTCCTTTTACAATTTTTTTTTCCCGGATGACTGGAATAACAAGTCAATGAGGTTTTGTCCTCTTCGAAATGAATATCCTAGATTTTAGGGGGGAAAACAAAGCACAGTAGGAATGAAAATGATTATTTTTGATTTTTGCATTTCAGATTCTTCGTATTGCGTTACAATAGTAGGACTATCCTCACTGGAAATCAGCTGAAGTCAGGTCTTGCTTTCTAACATGCTACTTTATTTAGATAGGGCTATTTTATTTGGAGAGTAACACGACCCTGAAGTTATTGTTTAGGTACTTCTCCTTAGCTCATGTTGCAGAGTTAACTTTGTTCTTGGCTTACATTTTGAACTTGTGTACATAAAACTGGAGGGACAGATGCAAACTGAAAAGCGGAACCAATGAACGGGACGTGTGCAGACGTTTGGCACCCAGTGGACAAAAATTCAGATATTAGATGGGGTGTATCAGTTCTTATCTGAAAATGGTGGTATGCTCCTAACTACCTATGGCACTTCAGTTGTGAAAGCAAGCCTTAAAATATTTCTAAAGGAATACAGATTGAAAAATTCAAATAGAACAGGAAGATAATGCAACACGAACCTTCTGCTTACACTTTGCACTCAGTTTTTCGATTTCTTCACTCCTAAAACACCAGTATTGGTTTCTGTATCTATCCAGACATCTCTCTCTTCTTCTCTCTCCTCTTCTCTTGTCCATGCCTGCCCTGAACCAACTGTATTTTACACAAATAGCTCATAGTATACACATTTTTACCACCTTAATTTTTTAAAACTAGACAATATCAATGAAAGAACATGCTGTCTCAGTGCATTGATGAACCTTAGTATTCGTCCCAGCTGTATTCCAGTCCAGAGTGTAGATGTGCCATATTTATTTAGCCAGCTCTCTGTAGATGAGCATTTAGGCTGTTCTCAGGTTTCTGATACTATTAAAAAATTCTGCAACAAACAAGCCTTTGCACAGAGGTCTTTGATCATGTGTATGAGTGTATCTCTAGAATAAATTCCTAGGGGTGGAATTACTAGATCAAAGGGAATGTATACGTAAAATTGGGATAGATATTGCCAAATTACCCTTCAGAAGGGGTGTACTGATTTGAACTCTCATCAAAAATGTGGTGGAAGTTGCCAGCTTGGTATAGCTAACTTACTGCTTGCCAGTCTGATAGGTGAACTCTGATAAACTCACTGTTGTTTAATATACTTTTAAAACTTATGAGCAAGGTTGGGCATCGTTTGATATATTTATACATAATTTTTATTTCTTTTTCATTAAACTATTTGATTATCTCCTTTGCCTCAATATTCGGTTGGTTCTTTTTAATAGTAGTTTTACCAATATAATCGTTTAATACCTCTAAAAAGAAATCAGTACCCTTCTGTAATATGTATTACATAAACAACACTCCTCGCTTTGATTTTGCTTGATGTTTTTTTTTCTGCACAGAAATTTTAAAAAGGTATGTTGTCACATGTATAGCCTGTTTTCTGCAGAAGCTTTTGTGTTTTATTACATGGAAATTTTGATCTATCTGGAAATTGTTCTGGTATAAAGAGTGAGGTTGGGATCTTAATTTTTTCCAGGTGGTGAACTGGTTCCAATGCCTTTGTTGAATAATATTTCTCCTCTAATTTAAAAGACCAGCTTTGGGGCCAGGCGCGTTGGCTCACACCCATAATCCCAGCATTTTGGGAGGCCGAGGCAGGTGGATCACCTGAGGTCAGGAGTTCGAGACCAGCCTGGCCAACATGGTGAAACCCTGTCTCTACTAAAAATACAAAAATTAGCCGGGCATGGTGGTGGGCGCCTGTAATCCCAGCTACTCGGGAGGCTGAGGCAGGAGAATCACTTGAACCTGGGAGGCAGAGGTTGCAGTGAGCCGAGATCACGCCACGGCATTGTGGCCTGGGCGACAGCAGTGAAACTCCTCCTCAAAAAATAAATAAGTAAATAAAAAATAAAGGACCACCATTATCACAGACTAAATTTCCGTAGGTGCGTAGGCGTCTTTGCGGATTTTTCTCCCACTGAACTGTGTATCCGTGTGTCGCAATGAGCCATCTTCATGGCTGTAGTTTTATGCTGTAGTTTTATGTGTGTGTCCTTGTGAGTGTGAATCTTCTCTCTTTATCCTCTTCTGTTTCTTCTCCAGATTTTCTAGCTTATTTTTTATATAAACTCCATAATCATATATCTCCCCCACAGAAATTCCCTCAGCATTTTCACAACAGATTTCCTAATACGCATAGATTAAAGGATAGTTGATGACATTGAGTCGGCTTTTCCAGTGGGTTGAATCCTTCATGCATTCAAGGGTTCTTTCATATCCCTCAGAATTGTTATTTTTTGCTTTCTTCATGAAAATCTTGTACAATTCTTATTCTTGTGTTCATAAATATTTTCTTTTTGTTGGCTACATTTATGAGAACTTTTCTTCTTTTTTTGTAGCATTATTGTTGGAATACAGAAAGGCAATTGACATTTGTATATTAAATTTGTACAAGCCTCCTTGCTAAATTCTTTTATTGTTTGTAATAGTGTTTCGCTTACGAAATTCTTTTCTTATTTGTAATAGTTTTCCACTTTGGTTATCAGGCATACATCATTTGAAAATAATTATCTTATTATCTCCTCTTTAAAAAGTTTTTTTTTTTTTGAGACAGTCTTGCTCTGTTGCCCAGGCTGGAGTGCAGTGGCACGATCTCGGCTCACTGCAAGCTCCACCTCCTGGGTTCACGCCATTCTCCTGCCTTAGCCTCCCGAGTAGCTGGGACTACAGGCACCCGCCACCACGCCGGCTAATTTTTTGCATTTTTAGTAGAGACGGGGGTTTCACTGTGTTAGCCAGGATGGTCTTGATCTCCTGACCTTGTGATTTGCCCGCCTCGGCCTCCCAAAGTGCTGGGATTACAGGCATGAGCCCCTGCGCCCAGCTTTTTTTTTTTTTTTTTTTTAAACAAGGAATAACATAAAGATTATTAGTTGGTACTTTTCTATGATCTAGCAGTCATCTGGGGCAGCTGATTATTGTTGAGTCATCTAAACCATTATTCCCATTTCTGGGAATGCATCCCGGAGACTAATCCCAGAGAAGACTAAAATTGTTTGCATAAAGCCACTCATATCAGTGCCACCTGTACGAGTAAGGATGGAAGCTATTGATTGTCCATTAGTAGAAGAATGGTGACACCTGTTATGGGGCAGCCACTCAAGAGAATGTGACCCAAAGTCAAATTATGAGGGCTAGATAGAAACCAAGAAATAATTCATAGAGCATTCAAAGAGAAGACCAGAATAGAAAATAACATACCTGCATAAAGTTATGTTTACTCCAAGTACAAGGATCATGAAGGAAATTTCGAACTGAGTAATGCTGAGTCTGGAGGAAGCATAGAGGGAAAATGGAATGACCGGGACTAAATTGAGAAAGGCTTACTCTGTGAGTATTGTGTCTACAACGAGCTGGCGGTGTGATTTTGTGCAAGACTTTCAGTTCTTGTCTTTTTGAATAGGTTAAGAATTCAATTCTCTTACAGATTATTGTTAGCATGAAATGAGGAAGTGTTTGTTGAGGACCTCAGTGCCTGGCAGACCATTCATGTTAGTTTTCTCCTCTTTTAAAATGGTTTTACCCTTATTTTTTTCTATAGTGTGATTGCATTAGATATTAACTCTAAAACAATAAAAAATAACAGAAGGATATGGAACATTCTTATCTGTTCCGGACATGAATGGGCAAGCTTCTAGTGTGTCACAAGTAAGCACAGTGGCTTCTGTTTTCATGCAACAAGAGGCATCTATTCCTATTTACCCTGTTTTGTCCAGTTAAGGAACTATTTACCAGCTTCTAATTTAAGAGTTTCTTTTTCTAACCAAGAGTGTGTATTGAATGTTATTACATACGCTTTCAGTATCTCCCATAGCCATGGTGATCCTTCTACTCTTCCCCCATAATGCGTATGCTAAGCGGTTCTTACCCTTTAGTTCTTTCCTCCCTAATGATGATTTAAAACGTTTATTCTTTTTCCCCAAGGATTTCAGGTCTTGGCGTCTGCTTCCCATTACTGGCCACTGGAGAATGTGGATGGGATCCATGAACTTCAGGATACAACTGGAGGTACAGACACGGGTGCTGAGAGCAGCTGTGGGCCCGGGAAACCCAGGGCCACTGGGGAACATGGGTGCTGAGAGTGGCTGTGGGCATGGGAAACTCAGGGCCATCAGGAGATGCAGGTGCTGAGAGCGGCTGGCCTGGGAAACCCAAGGCCATTGGGAGACATGGGTGCTGACAGCGGCTGTGGGTCTGGGAAACCCAGGACCATCAGGATATGCAGGTGCTGAGAGTGGCTGGCTTGGGAAACCCAGGGCCATTGGGAGACATGGGTGCTGAGAGCGACTGTGGGCCTGGGAAACCCAGGGCCATCAGGAGATGCAGGTGCTGAGAGCAGCTGGCCTGGGAAACCCAGGGCCATTGGGAGACATGGGTGCTGAGAGCGACTGTGGGCCTGGGAAACCCAGGGCCATCAGGAGATGCAGGTGCTGAGAGCAGCTGGCCTGGGAAACCCAGGGCCATTGGGAGACATGGGTGCTGAGAGCGACTGTGGGCCTGGGAAACCCAGGGCCATCAGGAGATGCAGGTGCTGAGAGCGGCTGGCCTGGGAAACCCAGGGCCATTGGGAGACATGGGTGCTGAGAGCGACTGTGGGCCTGGGAAACCCAGGGCCATCAGGAGATGCAGGTGCTGAGAGCGGCTGGCCTGGGAAACCTAGGGCCACTGAGGGACATGGGTGCTGAGAGCGGCTGTGGGCCCGGGAATCCCAGGGCCATCAGGAGAACAGATGTGGACAGAATCTGCTTTCAAGCCAGGGTGATAGAGATGAACAAATACTTGTGTAACTTCCCATAATAATTATTTCAAAGCTTTTTATTTTTTGTAGAGATGGGGTCTTGCTATGTTGCCAGATTGGTCTCAAGCTCCTGGCTTCAGCAATCCTCTGGCCTTGGCCTCCCAAAGTGCTGGAATTAGAGGTGTGAGCCACTGTGCCAGGCCGCAAAGTATTTTACTAGAATTTTTATAGAGAGAGCTATTACATATTGAATGGCAGAATTCCTGATTCAAAATATGATTAAAATGTGCATTTTCCCCAACAACCTTGAAACAGAAGCTGGCCTGAGGATGCCTCTATATGCAAGTCCAGGTGTCTATTTTCTAGGTTGAATGGACTGGCGTCATCTGCACGCTGGCCACAGCAGGGGCCTATCTGAAGCAGATGTCAAAGGCCAACAAAGACCAACTCACGTGTTTGAAGGGCCTATGCTTCATTCAGCAAATGCATCCCCATCTACCAATCAGCTTCTCCACACATCAGCTCCATTGGAAAAGATTGAGCATCACCTAAGACATTTCCAATGAGACCCAATTCCAAATAGTCTGTATTTGAGTTAATTCAGACATTTGTTGGTAAGAGAAACCTCATACCTTCCTGGGTATTTTTTTTTCTCTTTCTAATAAGGACTTTTTAAAAACTGTAAGCTTTGTATGACTTAGGACGGTTTTCCATTTCATTTTTATTTACTGATTGCTCTTGATCATGTCAGATGGCTGATGTGTGCGGCGAGGGTTTGCCGTACAGCAATCCTAGCATGTGCTTTGGTCGTCCCTGTTCTGGTTCCGTGGGAGGCATTTTATTTTTAAAACCATGTATTGCCAGTGACTGTGCTTTCCACACTGGCACACTAGCATTTTCCTTACTCCTATGATTTAATGTGTTGCTGGACATTACTGCTGAAGCTTCTGAAATGCTTCCTTAAAATTTGCACACTGAGAACCATCAGTGCTGCCTCTGTTGCTGGTGTTCTCAGAGTGAGGTGCAGTTGAGCACGCACTCCGTGAAGGGCACCTGCGTGGGTGCCACACGCTGCCTGCCCAGCATCGCTCTCATCCGCCTGCCTATAGGGTGGCAATATGGTCACATTTGGAAACCACCCTAGAGCCAGATGTCTTTTCCAAACGGTTGGCCTGGCAGGGCAGAGAAAGCCCCTGTGTAAGTTTGTTTCATGACCGGTTCGGGTTCAAACAAACCACGTTCCCTTGTTGGCCTCTAGTTTTCTTTTTCGAAGGCCTTTATTTTAAAGCCGTGGAAGGGGGGTCATTTCATCAAGAGGAGCTGTCTTCTTGAAACAGTTCACTGTTCCAGGACCCAGCAATGAAAATGCCAGGAGTTTTTTCAAACAAGAGCTTGAATAACTATCAGTGTCTTGCTCTCCTCACCCCTATACCTGAACTCACTGTGGTGGCTTAAAGCAGTAACTCTTGGTGCTTTGAAACCTTTACCTATGAAAAATTCTTCTCTTAAGGTGATACAATTACAGATACAGTTACACACTGTGGCTGCATTTTGTTCCCTGAATGTATCGACTTCCAGTAAAGCTCTAATAGATCCGTGTTTGTCCTGGAGCACTGCAATGTGGAAGGTTTCTCTGCACTTCCCTGCTGGATGCATTCTTTAGGTTGTAATGCGATGCTGGCATATTTCAATTTGATTACAGGCTTCTTAAGGGAAAAAAGAAAAGAGTCGACCCCATCAGCACATTTAGCTGCTGGGGACAGGCGAATGGCTTTGGCAAGCCTTTGGAGGATGTGCAGCTTTGTCGTTTGTTGCCGAATTCTCCGTCGTTTTGTCCATTTGTCATCATTCACGCAGTTGTTTCCATGCAGAGTGTGTGTCTCATCAGTTCTTGTGACATCATAACCATTCATCCTTTTGTTGAGCCTGTGTTATAAGTGGCCAAGTTCAATTTCATATCTCTCAACTAAGTATCCGCATAGGGGTTGAAGCTGGAAAATTAGAACTATCACACGTGGCCAAATTCAGCAGCCATCACGCCCTGGCGTGTGAGCTGAGTGGGGTCATTGGAGTGGCCGAGCTGCTGACCAAAGTTAACAAGGGTGGTGGAGGCTGGGAGATGTGCGGTCCAAAGAGAAAGTCCAGGTGCTCTTGGATGAAAGAATCATCCTCCTGCTGCCTGCTGCAGGTTGAGAGATATGTTGGTCCCATTTGTCTTTTGTCTCACTCACTCGCTGTGCTTTTTCTTTTTGTTGTTTCACCCAGCGTCCCGAACCCACAAGCTCACTGTGCTTCCTTCCCGTAATGCTACCTTTGTGTATTCCAATGACTCTGCCTACTCAAATCTCTCTGCAACCGTAGGTGAGCATTTACGTACTTTTGTTCTTCGTTCTGTCAAGTTTGGATCTACGATGAATTCTGAGGCCAATTCTGTTTGGTAGTATCTGAATTCACTATGTCCTGGCTAGCAAGTGAGCAAATGTCCCAGTCAAGAGAG
The DNA here is from genome assembly GCF_024542745.1 of Macaca thibetana thibetana. Classification (NCBI taxonomy): domain Eukaryota; kingdom Metazoa; phylum Chordata; class Mammalia; order Primates; family Cercopithecidae; genus Macaca; species Macaca thibetana. Next base: position 127,342,671 of record NC_065588.1, read on the forward strand.
CAGATCCAAGGTGTTAAAAAATAACCACTAGGGTTAAGTCTAAAGGAAGATTGCAATACATTAGAACAGGGGTCCCCAGTCCCTGTTACCAATCCGTAACACTGGCACCAATCTGTAGCCTGTTAGGAACTGGGCTGCACAGCAGGAGGTGAGTGGTGGGTGAGTGAGTGAAGCTCCATCTGTACTTACAGCTGCTCCTCATCGCTTGCGTTACTGCTCGAGCTCCACCTCCTGTCAGATCAGCGGCAGCATTAGATTCTCTTGGGAGCACAAACCCCACTGTGAACTGCACATGCGAGGGATCTAGGCTGCACGCTGCTTATGAGAATCTAATGCCTGATGATCTGTCACTGTCTCCCATCACCCCCCGAGGGGGCTGTCAAGTTGCAGGAAAATAAGCTCAGGGCTTCCCCTGATTCTACATGATAGTGAGTTGTGTAATTATTTCATTACATATTACAGTATAATAATAATAGAAATAAAGTGCACAATAAATGTAATGCACTTGAATCATCCCCAAACCATCCTCTCCAACCCGTCCATGGAAAAATTGTCTTCCGTGAAACCGGTCCCTGGTGCCAAAAATGCTGGGGACCACTGCACTAGAAGGTATATACATTCTTTCAGGTTCCCAGGATCTTCTAAGCCAGCTGCTTGTTTTCAGAACAAAACAGACACAAGATGAGACCTTTTCTAAACATAGAGTTTGTTTGGATTTTTCAATGAATTGTCTTCTTTGGGGGAGGAAAGCAGGCCATTTTAATGGAAAATTAAAGTTAATTAAAAAAATACCTCATCAAACATTTGATTTCTTGTAAACATTAAAATCAGCCTTTCGTCCGTAGCTGGACTTTAAAAAAATCGTCAGAAGCTGTTTGTGAAACATATACCCACGAGAATCATGGTTAAATTATTTTCTTATTTGATAACCTCCAGAGCCTACATGGCTCAACATGAAGCTCAAAGCAAAAGGGGTAATAGCAACTGAGGTATTTATTAGATCAGCATAGTAGCTAGTTCTGACCCTGTCGATATTACCCTGTGATCCTTTTCAACACAGAAACTGTCTGCTCTTTCAACTGTAAGGTGATTGGCTTCCAAAATTAATGTTGCCAGTCAAGGGGTTTATACAGCCTGGCTCAATTATGCAACCACTAGTGATCCATTTAACCTTGCAATACATAGGTCTCCATCAGCAAAAATGAGATAAAATTAAAAAATGAGTTTAAAAACAGTAAGGAAAAACACTGAGGTCCCTTGAATTGGTTATCCATGTGACAATGTAGCTGGAAAGCCTGAGCTGGGGTTGGGGTCAGGTCCGCAGACCCTGTTAGCTCTCCCGTGTGTCTTCAGCTGGGCTGACGGCTGCCAGGGGCTCAGACATTCTCCCCAGCCCATGTGGTAGCAAAGATCTGTGAGCGACTGTGACCCCAGTTAACAATAAATGCCTACTCCTGATTTTTATAGTCTTCACTTATCTATTCTGTAAACCGTTTACCCCACACCCTCACCATCAGATCCCCTGGCCATGGGAACGGGACACAACAGGATGATTGGATGGGGCAGTGCCCCTCGGGATTTGTGGCCAGCTGGGCTTGTCACCTGCAGTTCTCCTGGGACTATGCAAAATGTTACTTGGGGTTTTCCTCCTAGTGCCTGAAAATGGGTTCTGCTAAAATCCCAAATCTACCTGTCCAGGTTTAGGGGATTTCAATTAAAACTCAAAAGGAGAAGGAGTTCAGCTGTAGTTCCAGGTTCACACTTGCACTGAAATGTTCCACTTGGAATGCTCAGCATGAGGACGGGAGTGGGGAGGACTCGAAAAGCAGGTAGGCACAGCCAAACTCCAGGACAGGAGGCTGTCGCCACGCCACGCTTGGTAACCCATCTGTTGGGAAATACCACAATTATCACATCATCATACGATATGATATGCAATATGAAATCTATATGCAAATATGAAATCTATATTTGTACATAATACCTGCATATTATGTACAAATATATTAATATTATTTAATGTTAAATTTTTACCTGACACATACACGTAACTTATTTACAATTTAATTACTAATAATTAAATATTACTGATGCTATGAATATTCATATTATAGAATAATATGTTATAAATATATAATTAGAAAGATTAATAATACCGCATACTTACACAGAAGTTATTTGTAGGTCTGACACACATCTTCAGACTTTTAATCTCGGAAGGTTATTAACATATAATGTTGTCATTTTTTTTCCTTAGATATTGTGGAAGGGAAGGTCAACAAAGGCATTTACCTGAAAGAGGAAAAGGGAGTCACGCTTCTCTATTACGGCAGGTACAACAGCTCCTGCATTAGCAAGCCAGAGCAGTGTGGCCCTGAAGGTGAGTAGCTGATCCCTGCGGCATCTTTGTCATGCATTTCATTATCAGGGAGCACCTGCTTCTCTGGCAACTGGCAGATGTGAACCTGAGGTTCTCATCAATTGCAGAATGCGTGAGAATGTCAACGACGGATTGGAGGGCAGGGGAGGGAGGAATACAGGCAAGGAGGTGACTAAGCAGAGACTTGTCCTGGTGGCTGGAAGTTATAACATCCTCTTACAGCGATGTGAGATCAAAATACTTAATCTTGTAAAGGAGGGGAAAAAAAACCTTCCTAAAAAACAGATACAGCAGTGTCACAGTGGGGATTAGACAGGGTCGCGGCGTTTCTGGGAAGGAAATTGATGGCGTGGCACCTGCGGTGTGATTTCTGGCTCTGGGATGTTGACAGCGAGCGGGCAGGGCATACCCTCGAACACTCGTGCCTGGTTTTGGTTCTTTTACATTCATGGAGAGGGGCTGGGCCGTGGCTCGACCTGTCCTGGCAGGCGGTCACAGGCCTGTGGCTAACGTCGTGCCGTGGACAGAGCAGAGATGCAAAAGAAACACCGGGAATCGACTTGCTTTCGTTTGCTTTTACTGTGTGAAGTGTAACCTGCTCTCTCGTATCTAGGCTTCAGGCAATGCACGTCTGGACCACATTGCAAATTTTCTGGGAAATTGTTCTCTGCCATCCAAACCAGCTTGTAGCCTTCAAGTTCCTTTCTCCTAGGCAAAAAGAAAATTATGATTTCTAGGGAGGAACAAAGCTGACTGCAGGCCTTGTACGAAGCTCCGAGGCATTTAGGACATCAGATGGCCTTCTGTGATGAGTTCATTGTACATGATTGTAGGACAATACGGACTATGTTCCAGTAAAAATAAACAACAGCTTAGCAAGGCAAAAACATGTGGGAGGACACATCTTGGGCTTTGTGGAAACCAGAATTTTGAGCAATGGTTATGAGGCCCAAAACCACGGTCAGGTTTACAAACTCATAGTTTGAGCTGTTCCTGAGTTCAAACAGCTCCATAAACATCCCAGGCTTATTTGTTTTTACAAAGTGAAAAACAACCATGGGCTCGGCGTGGGCTCAGTGGCGGGGCGAGGAGGACAGGAGAGTAATGTGTGCTCCTTCCTTTCGTTGGATTTGGGAAGCGCGGGCATCTCTGCGGTGGCTTTTTCTGGGTTTCTAGGGAACAGCTTCTCTTGGGAGTAGAGGCATCCCGAAAGCTCCAGCAGCCACACTGGAATCAATCTCATTTGAGGACAAGGATGGTGCAGGCGCCAGGGGTCCCAAGGCCTGGGACTATCACAGATGACGAACCCGAGACAGGAGACTGTGATGGGACCAGCGGGAAATCAAAGCTACTGGACAAGTTTTGTCTGCACGCCGAGGTCACTCGTGAGAGCCCTCTGAGCTGATTCTGGCGTGTGGCTGTATTCGGTTGGACGGGCATCGGGTTAAAATTTTAAAATTAGCTGTCAACATTGAAAAATAGGAAATTTTCACAGATTTCCAGTTTTTCTGGAGAAATCTCTCCTGACCTCTCTGGCTGGCTGGAGCTAAGTCGTGGTGGCCCCGGGCTTCTGTCTCCAGTTCCCCTCAGCCCCCACCAGACTTCTCGACTCTTCCAATAATCTTCAGGTTGAACAGAGCCTGTCCGCAGCGTGAGCTCTGGGGCCAAAAGGCGTGGGTTCCACTCTCGGTTCCGACCTGTTCGTGGGGGTCTTGGGCAACCGCTGCTTCCCTCTGAAAAGCCTGATCTGTAAAGTGAGTGAATGAAAGGACCTTCCCATGGAGTTGCTGTGAAGACTGGAGTAACTATTACAGCGTATTCCGGGCACACGGTTGGTCCAGTGTCGAGGGGTCGTTTGGATTTATCATTCGTGTGTTGATGATTCCAAACTTCCCCTTCTGCACAGAGTATCTTTTCTAAGAACCCCACTTTGCCTGGTTGGAGGGTGACTTCTGACAGAGGGCCGTTGTGGTTGAGCGGATCATAATAGTTGCATACCCTTGTTTTGAGCCCCGACTCTGCAGCACCACTCCTTGTTCTAATCCCAAACATGTATTCACTCATTTCATGCCCCCAACATGAGACACACAAGAACCTGGGGGGAAGAAAGAGCCATGAACTCGGGCTTCATGTCCCACTGTTGACAATTTCTTGTGTGTCGTGGTTAAGCGGAACTTTTAAGATCTTTTTCACGTGGCCACTTTCTTGAGCGCGTGGCAAGATATAAAACAAAGCCTGGGGTGCGGTGCCTCACACCTGTGATCCCAGTGCCTTGGGAGTCAGAGGCAGGATGACTGCATGAGCCCAGGAGTTCGAGACCAGCCTGGGCAACACAGTGAGATCTCGTCTCTCATTTAAAGAAAAAGAAAAGGAAGGAAACAAAGTCAGGAAACCTTCAATCAACGCTAGCTGGGTGAGAGGCTGCTCTTGTGAGGCCTGATGCAGATCAGGTGGGGCATTTCTCATCGTGCCCCCGCTGGGTCTTGAGTTCAGCTTCATAAGGTGACCGGGCCATGAGCCTGCACCAGGGCCGTGAGCCTGCACCAGGGCCGTGGCATGCCTTTCCAGCTCTCCTCTGCCATATCCTTGGCTCAGGTGGATTCTCCTGGGGCCCTGATGAGCTTATACTTCTGTGTGCGGGAGAAAAAGCCATGAACGGGGAAGACCTGCCCAGCATTTTCCAAATTAAAGTCCCTGTAGCAGGAGGCAGAGAAGGCCTTCTCAGGGGGCACTTGGAGCAACTAAAACAAAAATTAATGGTTTTGTTTTTATTTTAATATAATGGGTGCATCAGAAACGAATTTTCATATATATTATTTAACAGGAAATTTCAGTAAGCACCGAGCTTTAAAAGTGGGTAGATTTAAAGGAAAACATTCCCTAATAATCATAATTCAGGTGGTATTCAGATCTGATAAAAATTGTGAATGACTAGAACGTGGGAAGCATTGATTTAGCCTTTTCAGATGTGTTGAGTGAGTCCTCCACACTTACTGGTGTGGGCACAAGCTTATAACCTGTTATTCTTATAACAAAAAACAACATTTAAATAGAGAAATGCTCTCCAGTCCCTGCCTAACAGGCCCACTGCTTTTATATTTCTTATTTCCAAATCCTGATGTGGTCTCTGTTCATATTTTCAGCTGATTTTTTAACAAATAATGTTTTAGGGGACAGGGTTGATGCTGAGAAACATGACTGTCCCCCGAGGGCACCCATGGAAGGCAGAGGTCCCTGCCACGGCCCTGCTCCGGATCCCCGCTCCGGGCCCTCCCTCCACCCCTGCTTCTGCCGGAGCCTCTCTGCTGCGTGTCTGCCTGCCTTCATTTTAGGAGCTACTGTGGGTCCTGCCTTTTGGCAAATGGTGCCTTCTGGGGACATTTTCTTAAGGTCACTTGCTGCGAATGGGGGAAGCTTTGGAGGACATTGGAGAGAAAAAGGCTGTTTGGATCTCTGCCCATTCTTGAACGTTAAGGTTAGAAAACACAGTCTGTTCCTTCAATACTCAGGATTCTCTCTTTCAACTCCCCTGACCAGTGAGCACACAGGTGGGGCAACTGAAAAGAGGAAGAGACACTTGCTGGAATGTCCTAGCACCTTCTTTCACCTACCTGGAGACCTTGACGGCTCAGCTCGAGTGTAACCCTTACAGGCATGAGCTGCGGTCCGGGTGAGGTCCTCTGTCTCATGCCCTCATTGCTCCCCAACATTTCTTCCCAGAACTTGCACCACTGATGATGGCCTGTCACTGCCGTCTCCCTTACTTGGTCTTCAGCTCAGTGAGGACGAGGACTGAGTCTGTCTTGGCCACTGATGAGTTCTCAGTGCCTGGCACACCATAGATACTGCACATTGGACGCATCTCCATCCAGGCTTTGCTGTACCTTCACATGAATACTGAGCAAGGGCCATTCACAACTCCTAGAGAAGTCATTTCTCCAACATCGAACCCACAGTCAATACTGACTACACTCAAGCACGTTGCTAGGAGGTGGATCTCATGTGACGTTTCTGACCATAATAAAGTTAAATGAAAGGAAACTGATTGCATAAAATTCAAAAAAGGTCATTTTCCATCTCCAGCATCAAGGTGCAAATTATTAGGTAATTCTTCCTTGCTGACTCTCATTTCTACCTCTGATTTATTGCTATGTCAGTTAAGAGAATGTTATTTGATGTAACAAGTAAAAGCACGGACAACAGGAGAAAAAGAAGCCCATTCCATTGTTGGACTCCTCTGACTTTGAGTGTGTTATTTCTGATATTGGGCTAAATTCTGTCTTGAGTAACTTCTGCCCATTGCTTCTAGTTCCAGCTCTACTGTGAATGGCTGTGGCAGCTCCTGGGAAAGGCGGCCTCCCTGATTAGCCCCTCAGCTTCGCCTTCCTCCTTCTGTGAATATTTCCTTCGCTTTTCCCTCACATGTATTAAGAACTTCCTCTGCTTATAAACCCCAGGGACGCCACTCAGGTCCCAAAGCAGCAGCTGGAGCATCTCCGCATGGCCACTTCCATCTTCTCAGCTTTGAGTTGGCTTTTTCCCCCTTTGCATTTGTTTCCTAAATTTAAAAAGCTGTCGACAATATGCTAAAATACTAGCAGGTGGAGTTTTAGGCTAGAAATTTCCGGAGGGGCCTGGAGGACACGGGCCTGGCAGGGATCCAGCTACTCTCTTCCTCAGATGATCCGGGGTCAGGGGACTCGGAGGCCTGTGGAGCAGGCGATCCTCAGAGAAGCATTCGTTCAGCACGCTCCTTGAACAGATGGGGAAACTGAGGCCCAGAGAGGATGCAAGATGAGCCTGAGCTGCACGATGCTGTGGTGCAGTGCATCTCCAAGTACAGCTCATAGGCCCTGGGTGGCAGCAATTGCAGGTTCCCAGGCCCCCACCAGGATGTGCTGATTCCAAGTCTCAGAGGACAAGGCCCGGGAATCTGCATTTTTAGCCAGTGTCTCCAGGTGATTCTTGCAACTCACGTGATACCACATCCTGGAACTGGCCGCGGCTGACTATACGTGCTTCGTTTGGTGGGTGCTGTGTTGATCTTCTGTTTTTATAGTGAGACTTTCTAGATTGTGTCCAGCCAGGTGGGTGGATCCAAATGCCCTAGCCCACCAGGTTTCCAGAAAGGGAATTTCTCCTGGTGCTTTCAGTGTTTTTCTTTTAAAATTAACATTCAACTCTGGCAGGACTCAGTGGCTCACACCTGTAATCCCAGCACTTTGGGAGGCCAAGGCAGGAGGATTGCTTGAACCCAGGAGTTTCAGACCAGCCTGGGCAACATAGGGAGACCCCGTCTCTACGGAAAAAAAAAAAAAATTAGCAGGTGCCGTGGTGTGCACCTGTCGTCCTAGCTACTCAGGAGGCTGAGGCAGGAGGATCACTTGGGCCCAGGAGGTCAAGCCTGCAGTGAGCCATGATTGCACCACTGCACTCCAGCCTGGACCACGGGGCAAGACGCTGTCTCAAAAAAAGTCAACCTTTATATATGGGAAAATTTCATTTAAAAATTTACTTCTCTCAAAATATCAGAACTGCTCTCCTGCACCCCACTGGCAGCAGCCGGTCAGGGGTAAGGAGTGACCGCCCATTAAGGCAGGGCTAGCATTTTCCAGACGTCCTCAGCCTGCAGGACTCTCTGCTGTCCCTCGCTGTGGCTGAAGGCAGTGGCCATTCCCCAGGATGGCCTGCGTGTGGCTTTGTTAGAGGAGCAGAGCCAGGGGAAAGGGAAGAATTTCTTATTCCCGTGAGGAAAGTGGGTGCCCTACAGCCCCAGGCATTTCAGAAAGCGATTAGAGTGGGGCTTTGGGGTGGGGGTGAGGAGTGAGAATTTTAAAGGCTCCATGTGCAAACAAGTGTCTCCTCCTGGTCACACAGGTACAGGGCCCACGAGGCAGCCGGGAAACAGGCTCTGAGTCTTGCGTGGAAGCGTGTGGGACGCGCAGCCTCGTGGCTCTCGAGGAAACGCGGTGGGCCACAGGCTGGTCGGGTTGCCGGGATGGCCATCAGACCCCGTCCCTGCCTGGCTCCGGCTCCGTTCTCACCGCTGCTTTCCTGGTGTGGGAGCAGCAGCCGCTCAGAAGCTCCAAGTTCTGGTTTTGTCAGCTGAGTCTGCGCATGCCTGGGCCGGTCCTGGTGATTCCGATTGGCCCAGCCCGAGTCAGCCTTCGGGTGTGTGGTCTGCGGTGACTGGCGGGTACGGATGCCAGGCGGGCCCACACGCCGTAGAACCTCGTGCCCTCCTGGCCCGCTGTTTCTTTGGCGTGTGTTGAATCATGCTCTTGCACGGTGCTGAGTCTGTGGCCCTGGGAAGAGCAGCTCCATGCATGGTCTCCAAGGGAAGGGCGGTAGCCGCAGCACAGCGATTACAAACGCAGACTCCAGATCCAGGCTGCCTGGGTTCAAATCCTGACTCGTCACAGACCAGCTGTGTGGCCTTGGGCAAGTTACCTCACCTCTCTGTGCTTCAGTTTTCTCCCCTATGAACTGGGGACAGTAAAGATACCTAATTTACAGGTTGTTGGGAGGATTTAGCCTCAGCCCATATAAGTTCTCCTTACCTGCTAGAAATCATCCTTTGTTTTATGCAGTGGTCTTTACATATGAAGGGAATTAACTTCTCATCTGTTAGATCTATGACAAATATTTTTTTCCCTAGATGATTGTCTGTCTTTGAGTTTGTTATGGTGATTTTTTTTTGCCTTGCAGAATATTATATTTATGCACTCAAATTTATTAGTCTTTTCTTATGACTTCTAGATTTTAATTTTTCCTTTTTCTGTCTTGTCGAGAAAGATCTTTCCTCATTTTATTTTTTGGATGTTTTAGGATTCAGTGCTTATAACAAGAAAAAGTTATTACATTAGTTTGTCAATATTGTGCTTGTTTCTTTTTCCTTCAGATTTTTCCTTGTTTGTATTGATGGCCCAACTCCATGAGGCAAAGTTCCTTAAAAGGCTAATATGGAAGGCACATTGTGAATTTTTTATGACTCTATGAAGACGTGAATTGATACTTAAATATAAGCTGTTGCTCAGGTAGAAGTCATTGTTTTGTGGGTTGAGTGAACGAAATGAAAAGCTTGGTTACCGGCACCGTGGATGGCCTTCAATCTACCCTTTCCTAACACCACATGGAATTTTTAAATTTTTATTTCTCTTCCTGAACAGAAAGACATTTGGCCAAGCAGGCTCATTTTGAATTGAGTGAAAGGAGTTTTAAAATGCAGCAAAGTTTTTGGAAAAAATTAACTTCCATGAATCCTACTGGGAATTTGTTTCATAACAACAATTTCACAACGCACTGTGCTGACTTCCTTGTGAAACGGGTTGTTTCTGAGTGCGGAGGGAAGTGGTGGGAGGCTCAGGGGTTTGTCTTGGCCTCTGTGCCCCTCAGAGCACGAGGCAGGTGTTGCAGAGAGCCTGCTCATGAGGTAGGTGTGGGTGGCACCGGCCAGGTCCGGGGACACCCGCGTCAGCCGCCCCAGGCCTCCGTGCAGCCTCCACAGTCACACTGTTCCGCGGTGACCACGTTACTGGGCACTGGTGAGGGCTTTTTCCTTTCCCAGGAGCCTGAGGACAGACACTGCAGGGCTTGGAGTTGTGCACTGCAGCCTCTCAGAGGTCCAGAAAGGTCCAGGCGCCTTCCAATTTTTTGGATATTCTTCTCTTAAAAAAATAAAATGGAGAAATTCCATACCAGGGTTTTAAAATGTATGCTGTGTTTTTCATGAATCCTGCGAGGGCTTTGAACTCACAAAGGTATAGTTGTCTTGATATATTGTCACAAGACATTTGAAGGACTTCTAACAGATGTGTTAATTCATAAGGCATCACAGAAAGGACGGTGGGCAATGAGACACCACCTTATACATGAATGACAAATGTCTTCTTTGAATTCAGTGACTCTCTAAGACTGTGTCCATAACCTCATGTGAAGATAAGGCCTAAAGTCTAAATTTGGCACCACTTGTAGAAATAAAGCCCAGGGCAAATACCCTTCTGCTTCTCTCCCCGGCCCACCGTCCCATCATGGGCCTCTTTGGACTAGTTCTGGGCACGTGTTCTCTCTCAGCACCACTGAACCCTCTCACCCACGTGCCTGGGCTGGGCTTGGCGGGGGTGAGACAGCTGGATGTATTTCCAGCTGTCACAGAGTCCAGGCAGGCAGCTAGTGTCACACACACAGACACACACACACACACACACAGGAGTTTACACACAAAGAAAGGTCAGGTGGGCAGATGCTGCTGGAGGCAAAGAAGTGGAAAAGAGAAAACCAGAGCTCCAAAATGCAGTGCTAGGGAGGCCCAAGCTCCACGGAGCCTCCAGCAAGGCCCTGCCCCAACTGCCCCTTCAGCAGAGAGCCCGGCCCCCAGACCAGTGGGCGTGAGTGCAGGACAGCGGTCGGGGTTGGGGCGGCACGCTCAGGAGCTGGGCTTTTGCAGTTCCTCTTTTTTTTTGAGACAGAGTCTCGCTCTGTCGCCCAGGCTGGAGTGCAACAGCGCGGTCTCAGCTCACTGCAACTTCTGCCTCCCCAGTTCAAACAATTCTCCTGCCTCAGCTCCCGAGTAGCTGGGACTACAGGTGCCTGCCACCACACCCGGCCAATTTTTGTGTTTTTAGTAGAGAGGGCATTTCACTATGTTGGCCAGGTTGGTCTCAAACTTCTGACCTCAGGTGATCCACTTGCCTTGGCCTCCCAAAGTGCTGGGATTACAGGCGTGAGCCACTGTGCCCGGCCTGCAGTTCCTCTTGTGGTGAAAAGATGGAGAAATCCTACATCAGGATCATAAAAATTGTACTGTTTTTCCATGTTTACATTGATCACAGTAGGTCTTTGGACCCACAAAGGTACAATATCTCATTGTCATAGTATACCGTAATATACTGCCACAGCACATTTGAGGGATGTTCTATCTGATTCTGGTGGCGGAGGCAGCATGAACTGATGGGTCAGTTCATTCATGCTAACATGCGTCACTCAGACTATTTGGTCCACATGGAATCCCTCCTTCCCCGCCGCATGGGCCTGGGGTCAGGACTTCCACAAATGTGCAGACTGGGGTCTTGAAAAAGGTTTCAGCTGCTGACCTCTCTGTGTTCAACTGGGAAATGAACAATTGCAGATATCAACAACCTTAAAAGTGTACTTCCCTTTGGCAAGAAATCCCCTCTTGGGAATGTATCCTAAAGGCATATAATCTGAGATATGCAAAAAAATTTGCTTCAAGTTCTGTTTGAAAATTTCTTCAAAATGTGGAACAAAACCTTAAGATCCAGTGACAGGGGACTGTTGTTTAAAAAAAGACTGTGGTGCTTGTTTAGAATGCACCGCTGTGCAGACATAAAAATGACAACGTGAAAGTGTATTTATGGACGCTGGAGGAAGTTCACGGTGGAGTAAATTTTATAGAAATGTTGTTTATAAACCAGTGTGCCTGAGATGGTTCATGTCTTTGTAAAATCTATTTATAGAAAAGGCTTAGGAAGGAGCCACCCTAACCACGTTGCTGGAGGAATAGGAGAGAAACCTGGAGGGTGTAGGTCTTCACATTTGCACGCTCCCAGTGGGGACTGCAGCGATCGTCCTCCGTCACTGGTGACCTTGAGTGAACTAGCCTCAGTTCCTGCATCTGTATAATGGGGATGAAGCAGGATTTTTGTACTTTTTAAAAGGCGAGAGTTCATTTCAAACTCCTAGAAAAGTGCTGGCGCTATGTGAGCCCTTAATAAACATGTGCAAATATTACTGTCTGGATTTTCTGAACTGAACACACACTGCCTTTAGAATGGGGACAACACACTTTTCGAATAAAAAATAGAAAGCAAAGAGAACCACGTGCTTCTGAGAAGTCGAGTCCCCTGCTCTCTGGGAATAACTGATTTTGTGACTTTCCTCTCCTCAGGGGTCACATTTTCTTTCTTCTGGAAGACACAAGGAGAACAGTCTAGACCAATCCCTTCTGCGTATGGGGGACAGGTCATCTCCAATGGGTTCAAAGTCTGCTCCAGCGACGGCAGAGGCTCCGTGGAGCTGTACACGCGGGACAATTCCATGACATGGGAGGCCTCCTTTAGCCCCCCAGGTGAGTGACAGCATCGGCCCCGGGAGGCTCTGCCTGGAGGTGATGTGGGAGGCCTCCTTCAGCCCCCAGGTGAGTGACAGCGTCGGCCCCGGGAGGCTGTGCCTGGAGGAGTGGAGTCCTCTCTCAGAATGGGATGCTGAGGAGCCCAGCACAGCCCAAGGAGCCCAGGGATGCTGCTGCCTCCTGGCACCTGAGCTCCTTTCCTTTAAGGTTGCTGGGGAGGTGCACGGGGAGAGGCAAGGATGTGCCCTTGGTAAGTCGCCTTTGGGTGGTGCAGAGCCCGGGCTCCGTCTGCCCATGCGCTGTGACTGCTGTGGGTTACCTGACCACACTGAGCTTCAGTGACGACACCTGTGACGTGCAGATGATATTAACTGTAATTACCTCACGGTTTTCAGGAAATTAAGCTGCAGATGCGGTGTGCAAACTGCAAGCAGTGGTTACATTTCTCCTTCTTTTCCTTCTCATTTTCCCTCTTCCTCCTCATCCTCCTCCTTTTTCTCTCATATTCTTTGTCTCTTCCTCTTTCTCTTCCTCCCCCTCCTCTTCTTCCTTCTTCTTAGTGGTATAGACTCGAAATTGTTTAAAGCATGACGAGAAGAAGCTTTTGGAGAGAGAGGCTGAAGATCCAGGGAGCAGAGGAAGGGGCTGGGGGAGAGGGCGTGAAGCGCTGGGCTGTGTGTGGTCTTGGAGGAGGGAGGGGCCCTGGATGTGTGGGAAGAGGACAGGGGTCCCTGCACATTGGCTGAGTTTGCAGGTGGGTGTTGAGACACGGACATGGGGTAGGAAGCCACAGAGGCTGACGAAGGTCTGAAGTGGAAGCTGGAGAAGGGGAACAGGTGGCCGGGGATGCAGAAGGACTCAGGGTGGCATGGAGTGGGGGCCTAGTCAGGACTGGAGCCCAACAAGGGAAGGACAGAGGTGAAGGGGGAAGCACAAAAGCCTAGGATGGTCTCGTGGCAGGAAACATCTTTGATGTATTTAAGGGAAATCCATTTTCTGGCTCATTCTTAAGGGAGGCTGCATGGCCCAGTTATTAAAAAGCGTGAACTCTGGAGCCAAACAGGCTGGATCAAATCCCGCCTCTGGACGTTGGTAGTTGTGTGAACCTGGGCACCTTCCCTAACTACCCTATGCCTCAGTTTCCTTATTCATAATATGACAGTAATAGCAGTATCACATCATAGGGTGGCTGTGAGAACTAAGTGGGCTGCATAAAGCCTGGAACGATGACACAGTGGGCCCAGTAGGTGTTTGCCTTTTTCTGTGGATGCTCGGTGTGCTCTGACCAGCTTGTACCTCCACCTCTGTAAGGAGGGGCGATTCAGCAGACACCTGCTTCGAATTTGCCCTCTGTGATCCCTAAGGTCAGAAATAATCTCTGCCTCCCTACCCTGACACAGAACCATCTGAACCTTGTCCGTGACCCTCCTGTTCCACTTGCTATCAGAGTCCGATTGCAAGCATCTTATCTCTGTGCTCCTTGGGGCTGGTGGAACATGGTTTCAGGCACCCAGTAGGTTCTCTGACCTTGAACGTGCTTTAAGGTAAAGCCTGCTCAACTCTGGCCGCTTTTCCACCCAGGGAAAGGGTGAGAATTAGAAACGCTTCTGGCTGGCAATATGCTCTCTTTTGTGCATTGGAGGCGTTTGTTATTCTTGCTTTAATAATAATACTTTGGACCAACCTAGGATCCAAGCATGCTCCAGAGACTCAAAATTATCAGAAAGTTGCACAATCTTGAGCAAGAAGCCCTGATGTCACTCTGGGTGATCTGAGATGCATGGCTGGCTGGAGGCGATGCGTGTCCTTCAAAAGCACCGTGCTGTTCCTTCCAGCAGCAAACTCAGGAGGACGGCTTACCACACACGCTGGCAGAACGAAGGGGACCCTTTGTGGGGGAAGTGACAGTCAAAGTCTGATGAACATTCTTGTTGATGAGCGTGGTTCTTGTGCCAGAGACAAGAGTAACACAAAAGTTGGCTGATGGAGGTTCCTGAATGAGCAGGGAGGTTGGTCTTCCCCCCAACTCACTCCCATGTTGGTTAACATTATACGCCCTCGCTTAGAGCAGAGGCTGATGCCGATGGCCTGTGGGCTGAGTTGGGTCCCCAGATGCGTTTTATGGTCCTATATTGTGATTGCCTAGGCCATGTTTGTCAGAAAAAGATTTGGAATGATTTACGATCATTAGTAATGATTTTATTTTAAAATTAAGATTTTCCAATTTCTCTTGGAAATAAAAAGACTGGCAAGGCAGGCTGTTCATCTCTCAGGTTACTGGTCGGGGAGGTGAGTGGGGGCCACCTCCCTGTGATGGGGCAGCCACCCTTCCATGCACCGCAGTCAGCACAGAAGCTGCGTCCTCAGGAAAAGTCTGTTGCTGTGCTTACCCGCCCTCGGCCTCTGCAGACTGGCTTTGTGGGCGCCACAGAATGCCTATATTGCTGTTAGATTTTAATAGACTTTGTTTTTTAGAACAGTTTTAGATTCACAGAAAAATTGAGTGCAGAGTTCAGAGAATTTGGTACTCCACCTCCACACATGCACGCTTCCCCACCATGGACATTCCCCACCAGAGTGATCCATTTGTTACATTTGATGAACCTACAGTGACACATCATTGTCACCCAAGGTCCATAGTTCACATTAGCTCTTGGTGTTGTACATTCTATGAGTTGGTGAGGTAGATCTTTTGCCCATTTTAAAACTTGGATTTTCTCTTTCTTTCTTTCTTTCTTTCTCCTTCCTTCCTTCCTTCCTTCCTTCCTTCCTTCCTTCCTTCCTTCCTTCCTTCCTTCCTTCCTTCCTTTCTTTCTTCTTTCCTATCCCTTCCCTTCCTCTCCCCTCCCCCTCCCCTCCCCTCCCTTACCTCCTTCCCTCCCCTCCGCTCCCCCTCCCTCCCTTCCTTCTTTCCTTCCTTCCTTCCTTTCTTCCTTCCTCCCTCCCTTTCTTCCTCCCTTCCTCCCTTTTTTCCCTCCCTCCCTTCCTTCTCTTTCCCTTCCTCCCTTCTGTTCCTCCCTTTCTCCCTCCCTTCTTTCCTTTCTGTCCTCCCTTCCTTCCTTCTTTCCCTTCCTTCATTCCTTCTTTCCTTTGTTCCTTCTTGCCTTACATCCTCCCTTGCTCCCTTCCTTCCTTCTTTCTTTTCTCTCTCTCTCTCTCTATCTCTTTCTTTCTTTTTCTTCTTTCTTTTTCTTTCTGAAAAAGAAAGAAAAGGCTGGAGCACAGTGGTGCAATCATAGCTTACTGCAGCGTTTAACTCCTGGGCTCAGGTGATCCTCTCACCTCCGTTGCCCAAGTAGCTGGGATTACGAGCATGTGCCACCATGTCTCGCTAGTTTTTTTTTATTTTTTTATTTTTTGTACAGTTAAGGTCTTACTTGGTTGCCCAGGCTGGTCTCAAACTCCTGGCTTCAAGCGACCTTCCCATCTCAGCCTCCCGAATTGTGGATTGTTTGTTTTCTTACTGTTGAATTTTAAGAGTTTTTGGGTATATTTTGGATAATAGTCCTTTATCATGTCTTTTGCAAATATTTTCTCCCCATCTGTGGCTTGTCTTTGATAGTGTCTTTCACAGAGCAGACATTTCTAGTTGTAAGGAAGTCCAGCTTGTCAATTATTTCTTTCATGAATTGTGCCTTTGGTGTTGGATCTAATAAACCATCACTAAACCCAAGGTCATCTAGATGTTTTTCCTATGTTATCTTCTAGGGGTTTTATAGTTTTGCATTTTATTTTAGACCTATAGTCCATTTTGAACTAATTTTTATGACAGGTTTAAGATTTTTTTTTTTTTGAGATGGTGTTTGGCTCTTGTTGTCCAGGCTGGAGTGCAACGGGGTGATCTCGGCTCACTGCAACCGCTGCCTCCCAGGTTCAAGCAATTCTTCCTGCCTCAGCCTCCTGAGTAGCTGGGATTACAGACGCCTGCCACCATGCCCAGCTAATTTTTTGTATTTTTAGCAGAGACAGGGTTTTGCCATGTTGGCTAGGCTGGTCTCGAACTTCTGACTTCAGGTGATCCACCTGCCTCGGCCTCCCAAAGTGCTGCTGGGGTTACAGGCGTCAGCCACCACGCCCGGCCAAGATTCTCTCTCTTTTTTTGAATGTGGATATTCAGTTGTTGCAGCACAATTTGTTGAAAAGACTCTGTTCCATTGTACTGCCTTTTCTCCTTTGTCAAAGATTGGTCGACTGTATTTTTATTGGTCTATCTCTGGGCTGTCTATTCTGTCCCACAGATCTATTCTTCTGTTTTTTTCCAATGCCACACTGTCTTGACTACTGTAACTTTTTATAGTAAATCTTGAAATTGGGTAGTGTTGTTCCTCCAATGTTGTTTCTCTCCTTCAATATTGTATTGGCTATTCTGGCTCTCTTCCTCTACATAGTTTATCAATATCCACAAAATAACCTGATGAGATTTTGATTGGGATTGTGTTGAAGATATAGATCAATTTGGGAAGAACTGACATCTTCACAACATTGAGTCTTTCTATCCATGAATATGGAATATCTCTCTGTTTATTTAGTTCTTGTTTAATTTCTTTCATCAGAGTTATATAGTTTTCTTCATATATTGCTTATAAATGTATTGTTAAAATATATGTATTTCTTTTTCCTTTTTTGGCACCAATGACAATGATAATGTGTTTTTTAATTGTAAATTCGACTTATTTGTTGCTGGCAGATGGAGAGCAATTGACTTGTATATTAACTTTGTAGCCTGTAATCTTGCTATGCTCACTCATTAGTTTCAGCTTTTTTGTTGATTCTTTTGGATTTTCTACATAGACAATCATGTCATCTGTGAATAAATATATTTTTATTGCATCCTTCCCAATATGTATATTCTTATTTCCTTTTTTTGCCTTATTGCATTAGTTAGGCCTTTCAGTACAATGTTAAAAAGGAGTGGTAAGAGGGGACATCCTTGCCTTGCTCCTGACCATTTTTTTCTTAACTGAGCTTATGGTCTGATTGGTTGGCTCTTGTGTCCTGGCATTTTTCAAATATTTTAATCACACTTGCTTGTGGGCATTTAAATTTGTAACTAGTATGTTAAAATAACAAGGAGTCTCCTTGAACTGCTTTTGGAATTTAGGGCATAGGGATAAAAAGATAATGTCTTTCCTGTGCTCCAAAGGACTGGGGAAAGTCAGGTCTGTGTTATACCTTGTGAGAAACCCGTGCACGGGGAGCTCATTCCCACAGCACTCAGAAGGGCGATCTTCACTCTTTTCCAGGCCCCTATTGGACTCATGTCCTATTTACATGGAAATCCAAGGAAGGCCTGAAAGTCTACGTCAACGGGACCCTGAACACCTCTGACCCGAGTGGAAAAGTGTCTCGTGACTATGGAGAGTCCAACGTCAACCTCGTGATAGGGTCTGAGCAGGATCAGGCCAAGTGTTATGAGAATGGCGCTTTTGATGAGTTCATCATCTGGGAGCGGGCCCTGACTCCGGATGAGATCGCCATGTACTTCACTGCTGCCATTGGTCAGTGAGTGTGAAGGGCTGGGGCAGATCTGCTGTCTGTTCCCAGGGTATCTGCCTCCTTTCTTCCCACTCTCCTGTTACAGCTATCAGCACTGCAGGCATGAGACGTGTCCTACTGAACCTTATAAACACAGTTGTGTGTTAGAACACCTGTTCCCTGAGATAGACAAGTTAATAATTTACTAGAGATGCTCTGAGATGAATATTGTTTTGTTGATCATCACAAGGTTTTGAGTTATATGTGACGGAGGATTATAGAAGGCTTTGGATAGCAAATATTCCAGGTCCATTAGTGATTTTGATCAACAAATGTTAACTGTGTGCCTCCCAGGGGCTATACTCTGATGGGCCCTTGGAAACCCCCCAAGATACCTCTTCCTACTCAACACAGGGCAGTTGTTCAGGGCAGGGACCTGTGGGTAGGTGGACTGGGGTTCAAATATTCATTGTGCCATAATGAGCCATGAGATTTTGGGAAGTCATTTTTAAAAATTGAGGTCAATCCATATAACATAAACATAACCATTTAAACATGAACAATTCAGTAGCACTTGGTACATTCACAGCGCTGTGCAGCTGCCACCTCTACCTGGTTTGGAAACATTTTCATCCTCCCAACAGGAAACCCCGTACCCAGGGAGCACAGTCACTCCCCGTCGTCCCCTCCCCCAGACTCTGGCAACCACTAATCTACTTTCTGTCTTTACCTATTCTGGAGATTCCACATACACGGAAATGTGTAATGTATAACCTTTTGGTCTTAATCTCTCAGCTTTTTTTTGCTCTGTTAAATGGATAAAAATACAACTGCTCCCTCTCTGGGGGTGGTGTTGGGATCATAAAATGAGAAAAGGTCTGTAAGGTCATTAGCACAATGCCTGGCATATGGCAAGAATTCAAGGGCTCTTAGCTGTTTTTAAAATCAATATTCACCTTCCCCCTACAATTCCATTTTCATTTTGCCCACAAGTGAATGCACCATTTTCCCCCCACTGGGTTTCTTTAGTTCCACATAAAATAATCTGCTAAAAAATGACAGCCCCCGTGTAGGCATTCACAAACACGTGGCTGCTGCTTCACTGGCACCCAGCACAGCGGGTGTCAGGACCGGAGGAGAAAGGCCTGAGTTCCAGACGCTGCCTGCTCTCGTTCCGCTTCTGACATTGAGTCCCTCCGTTGTTAGGACTCTGTTGATTGTATGAGAGAAAACCCAATTCGAAATAACTTTAGCCAAGAAAGGCATGTGTTTCTTTTTCATTTCTTGCAATGGGAGCTCCAGGGGAAACTCTGGTTCAGAACTGGTTTGGTCCAGGTGCTCACATGATGTCAGTGGCAATCTCTGCGTTTGACCTTGCCCTCTTTTGTGTTAGCCTCCTCCTGGTGCCAAGGTGGCCGTCATGCTTCTAGGGTTGCATCCTCAGCCCTCAGCAGCCTCTGTGGAAAAGAGGGAGCTTCTTTCTCTTATCACCTCCCATGCCGGGGCTGGGCAGGACTCACTTTGGCTCACATTGACCCATGCACCTTCCATGAGTCATTTTCTGTGTCTGGGTGTGCAGAATATGCCGACTGGCTTCGGTCTGGGCGGTAGTCCCCACCCTCAGCCCCCTTGAAATGACAGTGAGGTCAGCCTTATCCAGAACATGTGGAGGAGAGGGGACTCCCAGGGGACAATCAGGGATGCTGGTCTCAGAAGGAACAGATGCTGTGTGGGCAAAACAGCCTGTGTCCACTACAGCTTTAGATATTTACATCTTCCAGCTTCCACCCAGGAAAACAGAATGCATTCCCTCTCCCAGCACTGACAGAGGGCAAATTATAGTGTCCTTCAGAAGAAAAAAAGGGATCAATCTACTGCATTTTATTGCCTAAGGTTTAGAGTTGTCACTTTGAAACCAAGTTATCACTTGTATTTATGTTATGAAAAGCCTCAGACAAATCCTGCCCTCCTGACAGTTTACTTGTTTTAGTAACACTGGAAAGAGGGGCCCTTGTTTCTGGTTCTTGTTCTCGTCAGAGCAAACTCTCTTCGCCAGAACCGGAACTGAACCAGAACTGGATCTACCAGAATCCCATCTCACCTGGTGACCTGGTCCTGAAGACAAGGCATATAATGTAAAGCATGTATAGGAGAATGGCTCTTAAAGTCCCTGGAAGGCCTGTGTGGGGCCCAGTCTACCACTGCTCAGTGAGTCCAACACAGCCGAGTTCAGGGCAGCCATGCAGAGTGACAACTGGAACTGCAATCCAGCCTGCTCCCAGCCAGGCCGGGCCTCAGTGGGGACATGGCCACACAAGTAGGTAGAAGTCTTTCTTCACATGAAGATCTGTCTGCATTTGAAGCCGTGCTGGGGCTGTAGGTGCCCAGAGGGGGTCTTTTTCTGAGTGATCTGGCCAGAGGGGAAACCCTCCTCTAATCTCATGAGCCAGAGCTGGCACCATTTGTTGACCGGTCTGTCCAGGTGTGGTGGCCTTTCCTGATACAAAGGCACAGTGCTGACCGTCTGTCACCCTGGCCAGGTGTCCCCTCTCCCCCACCACTGGAATGGACAGCAGCTCTTTCTGTAGAGGAGGAAGGAGGTTGTGTTCAGAGCCGTGCAATCTGAAAGCATGTGTCTTTGGGCCCTGGAAGCACACTCAGCACATGGGAACTGGGACCGACTGAGGACCTGGCAGATTCTCATTTTCATTCCAGTCTCCGTGGTCATTGCTTGCAAGGGTAGGCAGGATCGCTGGACCGATTTTCACCATCCCTCACTCTGCTTTGTGGACACACACGAGTTAAATGTGAGTTTGACATGACTCCTCTGTAACTCATTGGCACCTGAGGAGTGAATGTCACTCTAACTTGGAGAACAGAGTGGTGCTAGGGTCCAGTTCTCTCGGCAGCGTCACACCTTCTGCGTTCACCAGCGGCCCAACCCCACCCAAACCCAAGGGCTCAGTCACTCTTGCAGCCAGCCAGGGGTGATGATGTCATTTCCTCAGCTCATCCAAAGCAACTTCAAGAGATTTTCCGAAAATGAAGTAGAATATCTGGTTAAGTCTGTGTTCTCATCAGGAAATAGCAGGATTAGAAATAGTTGGGGATGAACGGGCAGAGAACAGCAAATCTTGGCTTAGTCTTCAATCTTAAATGTCTTTATTGTTTGTAATTATTCATCATTAACCCCATGCGGGCTGAGTGCAAAAGATAGCTGGAATCCTTGGGCTAGAAGGGGCTCAGGAAGACAGTTTTCTCCACTGCATTACTGAGGCCTATTCTCACCTCATCGATCTCGGAGGAGGCGCTCTCAGGGCTCCTGTCTGTGCTGGCCCAGCGAGTTGCAGCCCTCCCCATTTTATTTCCAACCAGTCTGGATGCAATTGAAATCTATTTCTTTTGGTTCTTTATTTATTTGAAATTGGTAATCCTTGTACAAAATCATCTTTTGATATGCTGACTTGCACGAAGGGTGTTCAAAAGCGATTGAGAATACAAATAGAAAAGTTATGTGACCTGGGAAAATCCATATGGCCGACCCATTCAGCTGATTTCTTAGTCCATAATTTATCTCGAGCAACATTCCGACTCAAAACGTTCTCAGCCTCTCTTCCATGTGTCTGAAGCCGGTGCATTTTTAATGAGGACAGGTCTTCCTTGTGGTGAAAAAAGTGACCATGTTTTAGTCCTTAATCCAGCATTATTTTTTCCAGGAAAGCAAGCTTTATTGTCTTCAACGCTGCCAGGCCTCTCCGTGACACCCACAGCAAGCCCCACGGTGAGCAGATGCGTCTTCCTTGGCCCCCCCCCGCCCCCCGCTGACATCCTTCTGCTTGGGCTGTTTGCTGGGAGAGAGAAAATTCCATCAGGTGTCTGGGCTCTTTGTCATCGGCAGTACATTGTCTGGGAAGAAATAACAAATGGAGGCGAAGCCAACTGCAGTACTAATTCTTGGTGCTAAGAGTGACTGAGGGGAAAACTCTCAGTTCCTGCCACCAGGAGCCTCAGGTGCCCAAAAGGAAATGCCGTGGGTGCCGTGGGCCGTGGGCTCCATGAGTGGGGAGTGAGGAACCTGCCCCGCTTGGCTTCTCTTTGTGCCCTTTTCGTTTGATGTGAGAGGAAAAGCTCAATTCATAGAGAAAAATTCTTGTCTGGAATTAGTGTTTGTAATCAAAGAACTGTCCTTTCTTGAGAATGTTAATATAATAGTGAGTGCACGACTCTGACCTATCTGCTTGGGTTCAAATCCAAGCTGTACCACTTATTTTTGTGTAAGCCTCTCTGTGCTTAGTTTCATCCATCAAATGGGGACTTATTTCATAAGGTGGTTGTGAGGATGAAATGTTAATACAAGCAAAATATTCACAAAAGTGTGAGGTACATAGTAGAAGCTATATTACTATCATGGTATAAAAACATTTGACCAGCTGGATGTGGTGACTGCGCCTGTAGTCCCAGCTGCTCAGAAGGCTGAGGCAGGAGGATTGCTTGAGTCCAGCCTGAGCAACATAGTGAAACCCCATCTCTATAAATAAAAAAAGAGGAGCCAGGCACAGTTGCTCATGCCTGTAATCCCAGCAATTTGGGAGGCTGAGGCAGGAGGATCACTTGAGATCCGGAGCTCAAGACCAGCCTGGCCAGCATGGTGAAACCCTGTCTCTACTAAAAATACAAAAATTTAGCCGGGCATGGTGATGCATGCCTGTAGTCTCAGCTACTTGGCAGGCTGAGGCAAGAGAATCGCTTGAACCCAGGAGGCAGAGGCTGTAGTGAGCCGAGATAGGCAGAGGCTGCAGTGAGCTGAGATTGTACCACTGCATTCCAGCCTGGGCAACAGAGCAAGACTCAGTCTCAAAAAAAATAAATAAATAAAAAAATAAAAAAATAAAAAAAGCATTCAACCCAGAGTAGGACACATTAAACTTCTGTATAATATTTAGATTTTAGTTCTTAGTAGAAACTCATGTTGCCAATTTCTTTCAGATGCCCACAGATGCCTACCATTCCATCATAGCCAACCTGACAGAAGACGGAAAAGCCTTCCGAAGTCCCGGAGTTATCCTGAGTCACCTCCAAAATGTGTCCCTCAGCTTACCCAGTAAGCCCCTCTCGGAGCAGGCGGCCTTGAATCTCACCAAGGTAAGGCTGTTTGATGTCTGTGTCTGGTGGACCAGGGGTGGCACCCTCACCGGGACCATAGGTGTTTCTGTTTGACCTAGGTTGAGTTTTTAAAAAGCAGGAACTTGGCCAGGTGCGGTGGCTCACGCGTGTAATCCCAGGACTTTGGGAGGCCGAGGTGGGCGGATCACAAGGTCAGCAGATCGAGACCATCCTGGCTAACACAGTGAAACCCTGTCTCTACTAAAAATGCAAAAAATTAGCCTGGAGTGGTGGTGGGCGCCTGTAGTACCAGCTACTCGGGAGGCTGAGGCAGGAGAATGGCGTGAACCCGGGAGGCGGAGCTTGCAGTGAGCTGAGATCACGCCACTGCACTCCAGCCTGGGCAACACAGCAAGACTCCATCTCAAAAAAAAAAAAAAAAAAAAAAAAAGCAGGAACTTTTACTTAAAAGTTTGGGTTTCAGGCTTCTCATGAATGACCAGCTGGTGTGGCCCTTCTGGCCAGCTCTGTACAGCTCAGTGGAGCCTCCTTTAGGGGCACTTGAGTCTTTGCTGTGGTTTCCCAATGCCCAACCTGCCTGGTCCCCCCTGTGCAGCCACCTGGCCCCCGTGGGTGTGTGGGTTGGCGACTCCTAGTCTAAATAAACTCTGCTACCTCCTGGCAACAGGTAAAAGGTGGAGGGGCCTCACTGGCAGATCCAGCCATGGGGCGTGGACCACAGCCTGTGCACAGTGGGAATCCCCAAAGCTATCTAAACACTTAGAGAATGCAACATTTATGGCATTAAAATCAATATGCTTTCTCTTTTTACTCCTCCAAATAGTTTCCAGGTGAAGGCAGAGGGTGGATCGTGGGCTCTCGTGGCCTTGCTGTCTTCTGTTTCAGGGCTAGGGCTTGTCTTGGTGGATGCGAAGACAGAAGGGGTTTTGAGACTGGCTCACCTTGAAAGCATAGCATATGGGTTAGGAGCAGGGTAGATGGAGCCCCACCGCTGCATTGACCTTTGATCTGCAGTTACTCTGTGGCCTTGGTCAAGTGACATAACATCTCTGCCTCACTTGGCTCCTCTGAGATGTGGAGGAAATAATGACAGCGCCCACTTCATCAGGGATAAGTGGGTTCCTATGTGCACAGAACAGTGCTCGGTACGGGGTGAGCACTTTTCAAGTGTTCTCAATTCTTACTGATTTCCTTGCTGAAGTCATACCCAAAGAAGCACATGCAGAGAAATGTGTTCAGGGACTTGAGACATCTTGGAATGGAGGGAGGTTGCCGTCAGCTTTTCTGTCCACGGAAGAGAAGTTAGACTTCCCAGATTTCATTCATTCATTCATTTATCATTCATTCATTCATTCATAGAACATGCTGGATTCTGGGGATTCAGGATGACCAAGTGCTACTACTCCCTGCTTTCAAGAGGCTCAGGGTTGAGGGAGTGATGGCAGGTCACAGAGTCTGAGAGGGCCTTGAAAGGGAACCACATGGAGCTGCGGGACTCAGCAGTTCTGGAGTCAGAGAGACCTGACTTTGACCCCAGCTCCACCACTCCCGGCTCTGTGTCCGTGGGCAGGTTATTTAACCTCAGCACACCTGCTTGCCCACTGTGACATGGGGACAATGAGATCACCCACATCTCTCACGTGCTTCTGGCTGGGAGCTACAGAACCCTTTGCTTAGCGGACTTGGACTTCAGGCCGTGTACTTGCTTCAGGCAACAGGAAGCCCAGAGGTGGGAATCCTAGGATTCACTCACTCAGTATTCACTCACTGCAGGGGCTGGATAGGCACCACTACAATTCTCTCGGCACTCGGCCCCTTTCTCGCCCAGCTGCAGGTCCCCAGCACCCTCGCCTTACCCTAGAACATCCAGAAGGGAAAGAACGAGTCGGGGGACTCCCTACCAGTCAGGGGGAAATGTTTCCCATGGTTCCCTTTGCTGAGACTGCCCCCTTCAAATCTCACTGGCCAGAGCTGGGCCACATGACCACACCTGGACCAATCACTAACCAAGGGGAGTGTGATTGGCCACTGGCTCAGCCAATCATGAAGGAGCTCTGGGGTGTGGCCAAAGGCTGTCCAGTGTGGGAGCACTTCCGGGTTCCGAAGGGACGGGTCCTCTGGGTGTTGGGTGGAAAGAGTGGGTGTAGACAAGCTGGAAGGTCCTTATGCATGTACGCACAGGAGCGGGTGTGAGACACTGAGACAGGGCTTGGTATGCAGTAAGTGCTTGATAAATACTAACACTCTTGTTTTTATTGAGATGGGCTACCAGGGGTCACGGTGACAAGCGGTGCCTTCTATGCGGTTAGCACTTAATAAACGCTCACACTTCGGGCACTAGTGCTCTGCCTCTAGCTAAGGTATGCAGTCGGGGCTTAATGCCCACTCTGGGCACTGGCGCCCCCTCCCCTCTAGCCGTGGTACACAGTCAGCGCTCAATAAACCCCCACTCTGGGCATGGGCGCCCTCCCCTCTGACTAGCCATGGGTACCCTGAAGCATCCTCAGGAACGTGCAGCAGACACTTAGCAGGCTCCCTCTGTGTTTCCGGGTGTCTAGGGAAGGAGGGAGTCCAAGCGAGGATTAATTAATTAGACGAATGTTGATTAAACACCCACTTGTGTGTGGGTTGCTTCATTAATTATAAAATGGATGGCTTAATGAGCCACAGTTGCATTCTCATGAGTGGGTTCACTGATGACTTTATTAATTGAGCACATCGTGCAGCCTCCGCTCTCTGCCAGCTGCTGGGCTTGGTGCTGGGGATGTGTGATGGATATGCCGGGCATTGCCCCTGCCCTCATGGGGCTTGTGGCCTAGGGCGTGTCCAGTTCTCTGGAAAGCTGCCTGTGGGGTGCTGGTCCTAAAGGTCACCCCTCAGAATCTTGTAGAAGTGTGTGTCCTGCCCTAGAGCAGGCCTGGAGCCACTGTGGCCCGCCGCCTGCCTGGCTCTGTGATCTCTTCCTCACTGGCTAGAAGGGTCTATCTCGCACCTGACACTGTAGTGGCAGCAGTTAACTGTGTCATTGTGGCCCACACCACCCAGCAGGTCCCTGAACTGAGTGTGATACAAGTTGCTTTCTTTTTTCTTTATTTCTTTTTTTTTTTTTGAGATAGAGTCTCGCTCTGTCACCCAGATTGGAGTGTAGTGGCATGATCTTGGTTCACTGCAACCTCTGCCTTCTGAGTTCAAGCGATTCTCCTGCCTCAGCCTCTCAAGTAGCTAGGACTACAGGCGTGCACCACTACACCTGATCAATTTTTGTATTTTTAGTAGAGAGAGGGTCTCACTGTGTTTCTCAGGCTGGTCTTGAACTCCTGACCTCAAATGATCCTGTCTCAGCCTCCCAAAGTGCTGGGATTACAGGTGTGAGCCACCGCGCCTGGCCCCATTCTACAAGTTTCTATGGTGTCCTGGCTTCTCACCTGTCCACTAGCAGCTGGACAGGAAAATGGCAAGGAATCATTTCCTGTGTTGTACCATGAGGTGCTGATTAGCTACGTGTGGCTCGTCCAACTAGAGATGTGCTGTGACTGTGAGATGCACACTGGATTTCTAAAACTTTGTGCAAAGAAAAGGGAAATATCTAATTAGTGATTTCATATGGATTCTGTATTGAAATGATAATATTTTAGGTTTTTGAGCTAAGTAAAATACATTATTAAAATTAATTTTACTTTTTTTTTTCCTACTTCTTAAAAGGTGCTGGCTGCTAGAAAATTTAAAATGGTAAATGTGGCCCATATTATGTTTCTATGTGACAGACTGCTCTGGATCAAGAGTCAGCAGACTATGGCCCTTGAGCCAAATCTGGTCCATTGCTTGCTTTTGTAAATAAAGTTTTATTCATGCATGCCCATTTGTTTGCGTATTATCTGCGGCTGCTTTTGCACTGCCATGGCAGAGTTGAGTGTTTGTGACACAGGGCATGGCCCTTGAGGCCTGACCTCGTTCCTGTGTGACCCTTTAAGAAGTTTGCTGCCCCTGCTCCAGCTCAGTGAAGACAGGATGGTGATTATCCCCTACTTCATTAATACTTAAGGCCTTGCACTCTAAGGTCTCAAAAAATATTTATCTCATAAAGATAAATGAATGAACGATGAGTTTTGATGATGTGTTCTCTAAGTATTTAGTGTCTCAGAGTGTGGAAGAAGGTGAGTATTCTGGAGATGGCGGTTTAGTGGAAATATGGGAGATTTTGGTCAGCCTCTAAGTTTAATTTTGGTGCTGGTAGTTGGAGACACACAGTGAAGAGCGTGTGTGAATAATGCAGATGAGTGGAACGGACGTGAGGGCGTGAGGCAGTGGGGATGGCGGGGTCTGGAGTGGGCTGGGGACACATCTACTAAGGCGGTGCCACTCGGCTGTGGTCAATTATGGTTTTATGGGAATGTGGGCTAAGGCGGTGCCACTCGGCTGTGGTCAGTTATGGTTTTATGGGAATGTGGGCTGGGGGTGTCCAAGCTTCTGCTTTTTACAAAAGAAGTAGAAAATCCACGTGTTCTCATTTAAATCGCCTGATTAGGAAGCAGTAGAAATTAATTTCATTGTTTCCTTAGAATAATAGTGAGCCGAACCAAACATGGTTTTAAGGTGACCTGACCAAAGGCCCAAGTAGCTTCTGTTTTCTGGACCAAGTAGGTCATTTTCAGTTAACACAAGTGCTTCCACATCAGTTTGCTTACTCACCCCAAGAAAGGCACATCCAGTAGGCCATGGTTTTCCCATGCATCTCTCCACTCCACAGGCTTTCGCTGAGGGCCTGCCATGTCCCCCAGGCGCTGTGCTGGGGCCCCTCCTGTCACTGAGCAGTGTTCATTTTGATGTTCCAGTGCTGGTCACTGACTTGACAGGGCTGCCACAGGAGCACATAAGATAACGTCCATAAAAGGGCTTTGTAACATGTCACGTGGTCCATGACTCAGCTATTTTTGTTGACTGCTGTGTGTAAAACTGAACTGGTGGTTGATAGCGACGCATTGGAAGATATGGGGAAAACTGAGGGTCTTCAAGTTTGTCGCTTAAGGACTGGTGCTGAGCAGTGTCATTTTGTCCACCCTTAGACCTTCTTAAAAGCCGTGGGAGAGGTCCTTCTATTGCCTGGTTGGATTGCTGTGTCAGAGGTAAGAGAAAAGAACATGGCCGGTTTCGGTGGCTCACTCCTGTAATCCCAGCACTTTGGGAGGCCAAGGTGGGTGGATCACTTGAGGTCAGGAGTTCAAGACCAGCCTGGCCAACATGGCAAAACCCTGTCTACTAAAAGTACAAAAATTAGCCGGGCATGGTGGTGGGCACCTGTAGTCCCAGCTACTCGGGAGGCTGAGGCCGGAGAATTGCTTGAACCTGGGAGGCGGAGGTTGCAGTGAGCCGAGATTGTGCCACTGCACTCCAGCCTGGGCAACAGAGTGAGACTGTCTCAAAAAAAAAAAAAAAAAAAGAGAGAGAGAGAGAGAAAAGAACATTTTGATCTTCAAAACGTATGTGCCTTGGGAACCATTTTGTCTTCCTAGAAGTGGCATAATATGGCCCAGTTCACATACATAAAAAGAATGATGTGTCTCTCAGTCCTGACATCTGGGATACAAGAGCTCATTTTGAGTAGATGTGCAACTGATTCAGAATGCTTTGTCCTCTAAGGCAAAAGAAATGCACGTGTGTCAGTAATGTGGTACTGTCCTAAACATGGAAGAAGGATGGAAGAAGGAAATGATGTTTTTTTTCCCCCATGAGAAATGTGTATTTGGTTCATCTTGGTCGTTTTATATAATATGTACTTTTTTTTTTTTTTTTACCATCACATCATTCTTGAAAGATAATAGCTTTTCATGTTAAAAGCTACTGTATTTAGTAAGAAAAAGGAGAACACATGACAATATGTACTTCATGATTAAGGTGCCAAAAATGCTTCTCTTGTTCTCGGTACTCAAAATAGCTAGAAAGGAGAATGAAATAATTTTTCCTTTATTTCTTAAAATAACTATTGATTGTACTTACTTAAAAAGAAAACAAGTAAATAGTTGTGGAGAAGTTAGAAAATGCAGATAATAAAAAACATAAAAATCACTTCAAATCCTAAAACTGTGAGATTATTAACACTCTTGTATATTTCCTTATAGTCTAGTTTTCAATTCACTTATATATATATGTATTCAACAAATATATTGTATATTTGATTTAATTTATTTTTCCTTAATTATGTTAATAACACTTTCCAGTGATATTAAGTATTCACCTGCAACATTGTATTAGTCAGGACAGGCCAGGGTGTGCTGCAGTAACAAATAGATCCCCACATCTCAGTGGCTCAGCACAGTAGAAATTTATTTCTCCCCCATGCAAAGTCCAGAGTGGGTCAGAGGAGCCTCTTCTCCACCCAGATACTCAGGGATCCTGGCTCCATCTGTCTTCTGGTGCTGGCTTCTCAACATGTGGTTTCCAAGGTTGCCAGGCAGGGCCAGAGAAGGGTGAGGAGGACTCTTAACTGCCTTGGCCCAGAAGGGTCCCAACCACACCACCATGATATTAAAGTGCTCATTCTCCTAAACCCCGATATTATTTAAAAATGTTTGCCAGTTTGAGAGGCAGAAGTGGCATTTTATTCTCTCATTATTAATAAGATTGTGTTAGAGTTTACATTTGATAAACTTTTATTTGAATAACTTCAAGTGGAATGAGATTAGGTTTAACATTGGCAAAGGGAGATAAAAAGGCTCAAGAATGTAAGATGGATACAGTCTTACCCAGAAACCAATTCCTTTTTAAAAGGTATTACTGTTTTCATGATTTCAAGGGGACTTTGTGTCCAAAGCTGCAGGCTGGGAACACCCAGAGGACAGCTGACAGAAGATCCAGACAGATGTATTTTGTGCATGATTTTGAATTAACTGCTTTTGAATGCAAAATATGCAAATCTGTTACAAAATATGAATAACCAGGAAACTGTCCAGACTCAGGCAGGGCCCAGTATGCATTAAAGAGAACACATGAACCGGCCTCTGCATGCCAGAAACACAGGCTTCCATGTGCTTCACTGGGCCTGCTGACTGAAGTCAGGCCATGGGCCTAAAAGCAAATGTCTAAAATTGGCCTCAGCATTCTGCTTCCAACTCATGAGGCTCTCCTGGAGTGCATGTTTGTGGGAGAATGCTGAGGACTTAGCAGCATGCAGGCTCTTCCCCAGAAAGGCGGGAAGAAGAGAAGCAGTGAAGGCAGAGCTCAGTGGCCCAGCTCAGCGGGGCTTAAGAGAGGCCTCTCCCTTGGTGACGCGTGTCTGAGGATGCGGGCAGTCAGCCCGAGAGTGGACGCGTGCACTGAGCTTTGAGTACCAGGCCCTGCACTGTCTACAGATTCAGGTGGCCGGGGGGACCCCCTGCTTTCATGGGGGCAGTGTCTACCAGGATCCTCTGCTCTGCAACTCAGAAAGAAAAGACGGCTCTCGGAGTAGAAAGCAAGCCCCTGGGAAGTGGAGGCAGCGGGAAGCAGCTTGGGCTGCTGGCACCTCAGAAGCAGCCACCCTTCACGGAGAAGGGGACAGAGCTGCTGGTGTCCCCGTGCCAGAGTGGACCTGGGGGGTGATCAGCCCCTCCTTGTGAAGCACAGGGAGGCAGGGGGAGGATCTGGGATGTGCTGAGGGTTCCTCTGTGAGTTCAGGGAGGAGGCAGGACCAGGAGTCGGGTCCCCTCAGTCCCAGTGTCTAAGTGTAGAAACGCAGGAGCCAGGCCGGGCGCGGTGGCTCAAGCCTGTAATCCCAGCACTTTGGGAGGCCGAGGCGGGTGGATCACGAGGTCAGGAGATCGAGACTATCCTGGCTAACATGGTGAAACCCCGTCTCTACTAAAAATACAAAAAACTAGCCGGGCGTGGTGGCGGGCGCCTGTAGTCTCAGCTACTTGGGAGGCTGAGGCGGGAGAATGGCGTGAACCCGGGAGGCGGAGCTTGCAGTGAGCCAAGATCATGCCACTGCACTCCAGCCTGGGAGACACAGCGAGACTCCGTCTCAAAAAACAAACAAACAAACAAACAAACAAACAAAAAAAAAACACAGGAGCCAGCAATGGCTGGGGTGATGGGTCCACCCGGGCTGTGTCCATGCTCTGTGAGCTCAGTTAGGCATGTGGCCTCCATGTGGTCACCTCCTGATCCATGGGAAGGGGCAGTTGTGTGACTTCTTCCTCCCTCGTGGCCAACGTGGGGAAGCTTGATTTTGTGTGCTTGGTGCACCTGCCTGGTCCCCTGGCTGAGTGGGGTGGATTTTCATGGCTCCTGGTTCTTGTGTTGCTTCAGGACAGCGCCATGGTACTGAGTCTCATCCACACTATTGACACCGTCATGGGTCACATTTCCTACAACCTGCACGCCAGCACGCCCCAGGTCACCATGGAGGGCTCCTCCGCCGTGGCAGGTAGCTGTCGCTTGTAAGGGTGAGCCACATGGCAGGGGCGGGGGCTGGAGGCTGCGTTTCACTGCCTTTTTACACCCTTAGCAGAGAGCCATGCTCTGTCTCCCTGACTGCTCTGTCTCACTCAAACCACATTTGGAAGGAAAACCCGTGGTCAGATCAGGGCAGGATGATCGGCCATGATGTGCAGACAGGGCCCATAAGCTTTTCCCAGTGACTTGGGAGCCAAGCTCCTGCCCTGGGGTGATGGTCTCAGTTCAGAGTGGGAGGCAGAAGCAGCAGTGCCAGCAAGAGTCTGTGGAATGAAAGGGGCGGCCTCGGGTTTCTGGAGTTGGCTTGCTCTCAACGGCGCTGCAGGATAATTGTCACAGTTGTCTAATTGTAGAGGCAGAGGTGATGACCTTTCGATTTTAAAAGTCTTCACCTGCAGCGTATTATCGTGCTGATACTTCGCTGCAAGAGCCAAGCTGGGGAACATGCGCTGAAGCTACACGGGTTAGTTTAGCGGCAGTTTGTCAGCCCAGACCTCTTCCTCTGGGCCATGTTGCCCTCGCCTGCTGCGCTTGGGGAGGAGCCGATGTCACGGCTTTGCTGAGCACAGCCCATCCTTGCACCGGCCTTGAGAGCCGGGGGCTGTGCCGGGGCGGAGGGCGCCCCAGGTGAGGAGCCGTGTGTGGGACAGAATGCTGAGCCTCCCCGTGGCAATCACTGCCTGGGCTCTTCATTTCTTTTTCCTTTTTTTTTTTTTTTTTTTTTGAGGTCATGCTTTCTAAAGGTAATTATACTTCCGGTGGGGAGCTTGTCCTGTCAAAAAAGAAAAGCAGATGGGGTTTTGCAGTCTGATTTCCTGCAGCCTGTGAGTTCTCTGACGGGACTTCCACTCTCTCGCTGCTTCCACCGCAGAGTTTTCCGTGGCCAAAGTCCTGCCCAAGACTGTGAATTCCTCGCATTACCGCTTCCCGGCCCACGGGCAGAGCTTCATCCAGATCCCCCACGAGGCCTTCCACAGCCGCGGTGAGTGTGGCTGCGCCGGACTCCCTTCCGGGGCGGCTTCCACAAGTCTTTCTGAAGAGTCCCCAAGCTTTGGTGGGTGCCCACCGCACCAGTGAGCTGCGGGGCTCCCCTGGGCTGCCTGTCCTGTCCTGTCCTGCAGGAGAGGGGCTCTGGTCAGCCGTTCTCAAAGCGTGTCCTCGGGCCACCCTCATGGCCACACTTGAGAGGTTCCCTAGTGATGCTAATGCTCTGCCCACTCCAGGCCCCTGAACTGGAATTTGGGGTGGGGTCTGGGAGCATCTAAACCTGCTCGCCTGGTGAATCCGGCCCACTGGGAAGTCATCCTACCTACATGCTCCTAAATTGGCACACGCCTGGTCAGCTGAAGAGAAAAAGATGGGGCCACCTCCCCTCCCTGCTCAGGTAGCTGTGGGCCAGGTGAGGGGTTCATCCGTTCAGGAACATGGGGTTCCACTCCTGTGTGGGCCCAAGTTGAGTCACATAATAAAAATTGAGAGGCTCAGAGGACCTCCTGCCTCTGACCAGGGAGCACTGTTGGGAGCCCAGACAGCCCTGGCCATTTTTTGCCACAATGACTGTCACCCTCTCTGGTTCCTGGAAAAGCGAATATGACTCTGCAGACATCTCCTTCCTCTCCTTCCCTCCCTGCGGACCACGGGCAAACAGGGGAGAGCCTCAGATTTTTGCCTCTGTCACCCTGGCCAGAGGCCACGCCTCCTTCTCA